>NC_042615.1:582360829-583040785 GCF_901001135.1 Rhinatrema bivittatum | reverse complement strand
CCCCTCAGAACCACAAAGTGGACGATTACTGCTCTCTCATTCGGAGCCAGCACTCTCGGCCGAGGGATGCATTCTCCCTCAAGTGGACAACCGGTCTGCTCTATGCATTCCCTCCACTCCCTCTTGTGTCAAAGACTCTCGTGAAGCTACGCCAGGACGGAGGAACCATGATCCTGATAGCACCTTACTGGCCACGCCAAGTATGGTTTCCAATACTCCAGGATCTCTCCATCCGCAGGCACATTCCTCTGGGAAAGGACCCGCATCTGCTCACTCAAAACGACGGATGCCTCCTCCATCCCAACCTCCAAGCCTTGTCCCTGACGGCATGGATGTTGAAAGGTTAGTCCTTCAACCATTTAACCTTTCAGATTCCGTTTCTCGGGTCCTGATAGCTTCACGAAAGCCTTCCACAAGAAAGTCTTACTCATACAAATGGAAAAGGTACACATCATGGTGCACTTCTCAGTCCCTTGATCCCCTTTCCTGTCCAATCTCCAAATTCTTGGACTATTTATGGCATCTCTCTGAATCAGGTCTTAAAACCTCTTCTATCAGAATGCATGTCAGTGCGGTAGCCGCCTTCCATAAGGGTATTGGGGGTAATCCTATTTCAGTGCAACCCCTAGTAACACGCTTTCTTAAGGGCTTACTCCATCTAAAGCCACCCTTGCGTCCTCCGGCCCCATCCTGGGACCTTAACCTGGTTCTTGGTCGTCTAATGAAACCTCCTTTCGAACCTCTGCACTCCTGTGACTTGAAATATCTCACTTGGAAAGTGTTATTCCTTTTGGCTGTTACTTCAGCTCGCAGGGTTAGTGAATTACAGGCCCTAGTTACCTATCCGCCTTACACTAAGCTCCTGCAGGACCGGGCGGTACTCCGCACTCACCCTAAATTTTTACCTAAGGTAGTTTCGGAGTTTCATATCAATCAATCTATCGTACTACCTATCTTTTTTCCCAGGCCCCACTCAAACTCTGGAGAGCAGACCCTGCATACCCTAGACTGTAAACGGGCTCTAGCTTTTTACCTAGACCGTACAGTTTCCCACAGGAAGAGCACTCAATTATTCGTCTCTTTCCATCCTAATAAGTTGGGACAACCTGTGGGTAAGCAGGCTCTTTCTTCCTGGTTGGCGGACTGCATTTCTTTTTGCTATGAGCAAGCTGGCATTCCTTTTCAAGACCGTGTTAAAGCACACTCTGTGAGGGCCATGGCGACGTCAGTGGCACACCTTCGATCGGTGCCGCTTCCTGACATCTGCAAAGCTGCAACCTGGAGTTCTCTCCATACTTTTGCAGCCCATTATTGTTTGGACAAGGCTGGAAGACAGGACTCCATCTTCGGCCAGTCTGTCTTGCGTAACCTTTTTCCAACCTGATGTACCAACACCCTTCCACCTACCCGGTAGGGTGCGGATGCCCTTTCCCAAATTTCTCCTCAGTTGTTGTGCCTGCTGCACACCGTTGGGTACATTTGGTGCAGGTCGGGACATCCTCAGCTCGGTACTCACCCATTTGTGAGGACAACCATCCTGCTTGTCCTGTGAGAAAGCAAATGTTGCTTACCTGATGTAACAGGTGTTCTCACAGGACAGCAGGATGTTAGTCCTCACGAAACCCGCCCGCCTCCCCGCGGTGTTGGGTTCGTTTTATTTTTACTTTCTAGGCACTGCCTGTAGCTTTGAAAATCAGACTGAAGGGAGACCCCTGCTGGCTGCAGGGTCAGTGCCTTGCTGGGCATGCCCAGTAGGGGCCAGTCAAAGTTCTGTTTAAACTTTGACAGAAGTTTTCCGTGGTGGGCTCCATCCTCGATGTCACCCATTTGTGAGGACTAACATCCTGCTGTCCTGTGAGAACACCTGTTACATCAGGTAAGCAACATTTGCTTTTTTAATTGTAGTTTGAAGCTATTCAACAATCCTTTTCAGTTCTGAGGAAGATTGTTCTGTTTTTTCCTTTGTTTTACCCAGATCCACAGGGATAAATGTGATGTATTTCCATCCAGTTGATCTGGGTGAAATCTGAAATTTCTGCTGAATGCAAACCCAGGCTGAAATCTACCTGATCCTAGTTGGAGTGTGAATGATTTGCACATCTCTGAGCAGACGTGGACACAGAGTTGGGAGTAGTTCTGGAGGACTGTAGACAGGTAGATGTGATTCCTAGTCATAAAAGTGGAAATAAGAGAGTCTGGGAAGTACAGGAGAGAACCTAAGGTTCATGAAATGAAAATCCAGGGGGAAGACTTAGAATCAACATAAGGAAATATTTTTTCATAGGGAAGGTGGTGGATACCTGGAATGCCATTCCGGAAGAGTTGATGAGGATGAAAACAGTAAACAAATTCAAATGGGCATGGGATAAACACTGTGGATCCCTAAAGGCTTGAGGATGATAATGAATAAAAGGTTGCATAGGGGTAACCTGCACAGAATGGCATTAATACCCTTAACCAGAAGGCATGGTGGATTACTACCCTTAATCAATTAGCCTTGATGATTTAGACATAAGTGCAACATTGCTTTTCACTTTTCATGGCAGGGCCAGGAAAAAAGGGTATTAGAATCTGAAGACAGCCAGCGCTGGACCCCGACTTTTACGATCTAGGGTACTGATACGCTGACATTGGGGATAAAGCTTCTACAGACAAGTCCAAAAGCAAAGAACGTTCAAGCAGCATTGTCTGAATTATTAGGAAGGCTGCTCACCACGTAAAGTTGCATTAATTTTGTTACGTTTGACAGTTGCTTGGTCTTGCTTGCAAGTATTACTATCCTTAACATAAGGCTTGGGAATAACCTGCACAGAGCAGCAGTTGTTGCCATGGGAAGCTTGCTGGGCAGACTGGATGGACCATTTGGTCTTTTTCTGCTGACAATACTATGTTACTGCATTACAGACCAATTAGTCTGACCTCTGTGGTGAGCAAATTAATGGAATCGCTGCTAAAACAGAGGATAGTACAGTTTTTTTGGAATCCAATGGATTGCAAGATCCGTGGCAACATGGTTTTTCCAGAGGTAAATCTTGTCAGACGAGTCTGATCAATTTCCTTGATTGGGTGACCAGAGAGTTGGATCAAGGGAGACCGCTAAATGTAGTGTATTTGGATTTCAATAAGGTCTATGTTGGAGACTTTTAAATAAATTGAATGTCTTTGGTAAGGGAACTATTGTGACTGACTGGATCATATACTGGCAGAGTGGGTGGTGACAAAGGGTAGTGGTAAATGGAGTTTTCTCTGAGGAAGGGGGCATTACTAACTGTGTTCCTCAGGGTGATCTTTTTAACATTTTTGTGAGCGATAGCAGAATTGTCGGGAAAGGTTTGTCTTTTTGTCGATGACACTGAAATCTGCAACGGGATGGACAAGCCAGCAAGATGTAGAAAACATGAGGAGGAATCTAGTGAAGCTCGAGGAATGGTCTAGTCTGGAAGCTAATATTTAATGCTAAAAATGCAGAGTGATGCATTTAGGATGCAAAAACCCCAAGAGAGAGGGATGTATTGGAGGTGTAATTCTAAGCATGAAGGAAGAGCGGGATCTGGGGATGACTGTATGTGATCTTAAGATTCCAAACAAGTGGATAAAGTGACGCAAAAGCCAGAAATATGCTTGGCTGCATAGAGAGAGAAATGGTCAGCCGACAAAGGGAGACGATATTGCCTCTGTATAAGTCCCTGGTGAAACCTTATTTGGAATATGGTGTACATTCTGGAGACCGTACCTTCAAAAGGATATAAACACAATGGAGCCTATCCAGAGGGTGGCTACTGAAATGGTCAGTGGTCTTCATTCTAAAGCTTATGGGGATAGACTTTAAAGATCAAAGGGGAGATATGATAGAGACATTTAAACGTTTAGGTTTTCATGCACAGGAGGCAAGCCTTTTTCAACAGAGAGGGGGTTTTAGAATGAGGTAATTGGGTGAGAGTGAAAGCATGTAGACTCGGGAATAGTCTTAGGAAGTATTTCTTTACAGAGAGAGTGGTGGATGTATGGAATGGCCTTCCAGTGGAGATGGTGGAAACAAAAACAATATCTGAATTTAAGAAAGCATGAGATAAATACGGGGAATCTCTAAAGGAGTAATGGGAATTAGAAAGCTAAATTAATTAGATTGACAAACTCACTGGGCTGTACGGTCTTTTTCTGCGGCCAAGTTTTTTTTATATTTCTGTATAGGATGAAAATAAGCTCCAGATTTTCAGGACAGGTTAATCGGGACTTGTTTTATCCAGCTACATGCATGGACTTGTAGTTTATTTTACAAAGGTGGTTAAACAAATAATAATTAAGCTCATTTAACAGAATTATAGTCTTGCTTTTCCTAGGGAATGCAATAGGCAAATCAGGACTACAAGTCCCTGCATGCAGTAGAGTAAAACCAGGACTGGATCAACTTGTCCTGGTTCCAGATTTTTAGTTGGCAACACCAGATGACAACCTGGAATGCCATTCCATTGTATGCATCATAGACTGAGGTACCCCACTAGAACTCATATAGGTGCATCTGGCCTGGTGAGAGAGAAATAAAGGAAAGAGACTTGAGAAGTCTTTCTAAAAATAATCATGATTATGTAACCAAAACTCATTAGAAGTGTAAAAATGTGAGTATCTAGAGATATTCAGGCTGTGGCATATTTTAATTATGCTACCTAAAGAAAATAAAATATTTAGGCAGACCTGGACTCTTTCTTGCAGGGGTTTTGATTATTCATGTAATTTTTTTGTGAGGGTGGGAGATGGGAGGGCTTTGGCAATTTTCTCCTCTTTTGTTGGGCTCTGGCACCATGAGCCTTCATTTACAACTACCCCGAGAATTTCCTCCTATTTTATATCTCCTCCCAACTCAGCCCAGCCAGTGCAACAGCAGTCCTCCCTTTGGAACCTGGTGAATGTGAGTCCTATGTCTGAGTCAAGAGAGCACAAATCTGGCCGAAGAATCAAGCCTAGGCACTCTGCATGTTGCATTCAGCAGTCCGCAGGCTACCTCCATGAACTTCCGCTCTTACCTTCCCTGGCTAGAACTGGCGGAGTCCTTCCTCAACTTGGCAAATGCTGCCGGTCAGTAACACGGCAGGATGCCACCAGCAATGCTCGCCGCGCCTCCCTGTAGGCGCATACTACCTGCTGGAATTTAAAGGGACCATGGCGGGAAAGTCCCTGTGGCCCCTAGATTCCGGGGAACTGCCCTATATAAGGGCAGTTCCCCGGAATCATCTCTCCTCAGCAACAGGTCAAACTACTTCCCGTAGTGTGTATTGCTTCCCAGCATCCAGTCTTCATTCCCGCCTTATCTTCAGTCTTAGTTCCAGCCCTGTATTGAGTCCTCATCCAGCTTTCTTGGTCTTCGTCCAGTTGTCCTCAGGTTGTCTTCTGTCTTCATTTCAGTCCATCCGCCTTGCCCACTTTTTCTTATCCATAACTGCCTGCCCTGTCTATCCGTCCTCTCTTGGACGGATACCTTGTTTGTCCTTGGCCTGGACCTCAGATACGAATGACTGCTGCATGCCTCTGACCATTGCCTGGACCTCGGATATGTTTGACCTCTTACTGCCACCTGTCCATGACCCTAGCCGACCATGGACCTACCCTTCTTCCATCAGCAAAGAACCCACTTAAATCTTGCTGGCCCTGGCACCCAAAGGCTCAACCCGAGGAGAATGAGGGCTGGTAGGGATGAAGGTCTTGAAGAGTTTCGGCTTTGCCTGAGTCCACCTGCCGATGGTGAGAACCTGCAGGGCTTTTCTTTGCAGGTAGTGTCAATCCTGCATTGGCCCAAAAATCCACAGACAACACTGCATAGTGATGTGCAGCACTGCCACTGAGCTACTGGGACATCCTACATAATTTAATTTCCGTGGAGTCCTGTGAGGTGTTGTAGTTGACTTGATGCTACGTTTTATTGTAATGCAACAATATGGGTGCCAGGGCAAAGCCATCCTTCTATTTAGCATGCATTCCTAAATTCCACTAGTGGGAAGTTTAAAATGAGAATATCTGTGTGTGATGCAGCATAGTGAAAAGTTCCTTATGGAGCACTGCAGAAAAATGCAATTAAAATCTATAAAATGTATTATTCTATGCATCCATTACCATTTCTGTGAAGATATAATTCCTAATGTTATGCGTGAGTTTCTTTTGTTCTAGAACATTGTATCCATGCAAAAATACTTTTGTGAGGAGATGGTGAGTTGGGAAAAGATCAGGGTTTCTCCTCAGTAAGGGAAGTTCAATGAGGCTGTCTTTTGCTTTCTAGTGGTACAAATTAAGGCCTTTAATCCCGACATCCCCAATAAATAGTCATTTACATTTTTCACATGGCGTGCTACCTAGACTCAAGAATAGTAGCCAAAGTTGAAGTCTTGACAATTGGCGCCACTGCTCACAAACTTCAGAATTGTTACCACATGTCCAATTCATATGCCCACATGTTTTCTTTTGTGGCATCTAACTGGTAATGATTTCCTACCTTATTATACGACAGCTATATTATCTGTCAGTATTTCCCAACCTTCTAATGGAGGCACACCTATCCAGTTAGGTCTTCAGGATTGCCTCAATGAATATGCATGAGATATATTTGCATGCATTGGCAACCCAGCATTGTGTACCTAGAGTTTGGATTATTTTTCCCTAAGTGCATCACTTCGCATTTGTGCATCTTAAATTTTATTTGCCATTTAGATGCTTAGTTCCCCCCAGTAGTGCAAGGCCCATCCCACTGTTTCTCTGTCTGCTTGTGTTTTAACCACCTCAAATTTTTATTTATTTATTTATTGTCATCTGGAAAAGGATCAAATTTACAGATCATTAATGAACTAGTACTTAAAGCCCATCCAAGAACTGGGAAATTTTGTTGTCAAGATTTTGCCTATTTCACAAACTCTCTGTGCCCTGGTTAAGCCTGTTGTACAGTCTTCCCTTCATCAGGGGTCCTCAGCAAGCCTCACCTCCAGCCTTGCCAAGCTCTTCCTCTCTGCTCACACCACACCCAAGCTTCAACCCCATTTAACACTGCTTTGCCAGAACCTAGATGTCTCTTCATGGAGGCTCTCTGACCTGGCCGTTCTTACCTTGCTCTATGCCTTGTAGCCTCCAGGCCTTCTTGTATCTTGCTCCTTGACTTGTGGACTATCTAGGCCTCACTTTGCCTTGTATCCTTCAGGCCTTCTATCTCTTTGTACCTTGCCCTGTGACTTACTTAGGCCTTATCTATCTTTGTGGTCTCTGGGACTGCTCCTAACTTGCACCTTGCTCTGTGGCCTACTCAGGCCTTACCTCACTTTGTGGCCTCCTAGCCTGCTCTTAGACCTTGCTCTGTGGCTTACTCAGGCCTTGCCTACTAGCCTCCGGGCCTTATGCTTGGCGGCTTCCAGACCTTCTGTATTGCTGCCTTCGGGCCTCAGTGTTCTTTATTCTGTGTTGTCTTGTCTAATCCTTGTCCTGTCTTGTCCTGCCCAGCCCAGTTTCTAGTATCTATTCCCTACCTTGCTAATGCCTTGCTTTGCCCCAGTCTGTATCCATTCCCAGTCTCTGCTCAATATCCTGCGCTATTCTGTATCTGTATCCAGTCTCAGTCCCTGCTTATTATTCTGTCCTGTCTTATCCAGCCTGTTCAAATAATGTATATTATTGTATATAATACTTTTTATTATTGTATATAATACTTTTTGTTATTATTGTATATAATACTTTTTGGAGTGTATAATTTATATAAGATTATCCACAGTGTTTAAGGTTATACACAGTCCCTTACTGACAGGCCGATACAGTACAGTGCGCTCCGGAGCGCACTGTTAACCTGCATTTGGACGCACGTTTTGGACGCGCTAGCTTTACCCCTTATTCAGTAAGGGGTAATAGCGTGTCCAAAACGCGCGCCCAACCCCCCCCCCCCCCCGAACCTAATAGCGCCCGCAACATGCAAATGCATGTTGATGACCCTATTAGGTATTCCCGCACGATTCAGTAAGTAAAATGTGCAGCCAAGCCGCACATTTTACTTTCAGAAATTAGCGCCTACCCAAAGGTAGGCGCTAATTTCTCCGGGCACCGGGAAAGTGCACAGAAAAGCAGTAAAAACTGCTTTTCTGTGCACCCTCCGACTTAATATCATGGCGATATTAAGTCGGAGGTACCAAAAGTTTAAAAAAGTAAAAAAAAAAAAAAAAATTTGAAATAGGCTCGCAGATTGAAAACCAGACGCTCAATTTTGCTGCCGTTCGGTTTCTGAATCCGTGGCTGTCAGCGGGCTCAAGAACAGACGCCGGCAAAATTGAGCGTCGGCTGTCAAACCTGCTGACAGCCACCGCTCCTGTCCGAAAAGAGGAGCTAGGGACGCGCTAGTGTCCCTAGCTCCTCTTTTTACCGCCGGGCCTAATTTAAATAAATTTATTTACTGTATCGCGCGCACAGGAGAGCGGGCGCTCTCCCGAGTTTTTAACTGTATTCGCCCGTGAGTGAATAATTTGCAATGCTACTTATTATGTTCTGTTGTTTTCCATCAGGTACTGTTCCTTTTCTCTTCTTCCTGTTTTTTCCTCTCTTCTTTTGCCCCTTCTCTCTTCCTATCTGCTCCCTCTGCCCCCACCCTGGTTTTTTTGTAATTTCCTCCTTCAGTTATATTGTAAACCGGCATGATGTACCCACGAGTGACGATATATAAATGCTAATAAATAAATAAATAAAATCCAATCCTTAGCTCCCTGTCTGTTTCATACCCAGACCTCGGCTTCTGGTTTATTTCTGCATCCAGCCTGTGCAGAACTCAGTTTTAGCTTGTTCCTGCCCTGCCTTGTCCAAATTGGTCCTGCCTTGTTTAGCTAAGCCCTACCAGTCCCCAGAACGCAGTGGCTCAACCTGCAGAGGAGGGGGCTGCCTAGGCAGAAGACTAGCCCAGCTGCCAGCTGTAACCAGCCATGATATTCTGCCACTGAAGCCAAGCCCTTCCGGCCACCAGAACCCAGGGTGCAACCTGTGCATGACCACTGAAGCCTAGGAAGTGCATAATTGAGATGTATGGCAGTACAGAGTGCAGGCTGGGCTTGGGTGTACTGGGTGGTAATAAAGAAGGGGATTGGACAATTTAAAGAGACAGAGGAGTGGAGTTGGAGAGCACAGCGAGAGAGAAGGGTGGTGCTCAGTTTGCATACCAGCCATGCAGGTGTGGGGCAACTTTCCTCTATTATAGTTAAGTTAAACACAGGTCCCAGTACAGATTCCTGGAGCAGAGCATTAATTAACTTTCTCCCCTGAGAAAACCATTTCGTCATGCCTTCTGTTTCCTGTCTTTTAACCAGTTATCAATCCACAATAAGACATCACCTCCTATCCCGTGACTTTTTAGTTTCCTGAGAAGTCTCATGTTGACTTTATCAAACACCTTCTGAAAATCCAAATAACACCATACCGATTAGCTCATCTCTATGCACGTGCTTCTTCACATCTTCAAAGAATTGTAATAGATTAGGAAAGCACAACTTCCCTTTGCTAAATCCATACTGGCTCTACCCCATTAAACCATGCTTATCTATATGACCAGTAATTTTATTCTTAATAGCTTTTGCGATTTCACCTGGCACCAACATCATCTGTGGTTACTTGGGTCACCCTTGGAGCCATTCTTGAAAATTGGCATTACATTTGGTACCCTCCAGTCCCCAGAAGCGGATTTAAATAATAGATAACAGATTATCAATAGTAGTACTGCAATTTCATACTTGATTTCCTGTAGAAATCTGGGATGAATATTATCAGGTCCTGGTGATTTGTTGTCAGCTTGCTCTAGCACTTCTTTCATATTCAGAATCACTTCATTTAATTCCTCTGAATCATCATTTACAAAGAGTGGTTTAGATGTGGGCATCTCCCCTACATCCTCCTAATTAAAGACCAAAGAAAGAATTCACTTAATTTTTCTGTTATAGCTTTCTCTTTCCTGAGTGCGCCTCTTACCTTTCCCTGCCCCACCCCATCCCACCCCTGCCATCTAATGACAGACCTGACTTCCTTGTAGACTTCTTATTTTTAACATATTTGAAAACGTTTTTGCTAATTTTTGCCTCCTTGGCAAGCTTCTCCTCAGATTCTCTCTTGATCTTATTTATTAGCATTTTACATCTAATTTGCCTGCCTTCCTATTTTCCTCATTAGATCCTGATTTCCATTTTTTAAAAGATACCTTTTTGGCTTCAGTAGTCTTTTTCATGGCACCATTTAGCCATGCTGACAAATATTTGGTCTTCTTTTGACCTTTTTTAATTTGTGGAATACACTTTATCTGAGCTTTCGTAATGGACTTGTTAAATAACCCTTATAACTGCTCCTTTTAGTTTTCTTATAACAAGTCTCTTCATTTTATCATAGTCTCCCTTTTTTGAGTTAGATGTTATTTTAGTAATTTTATTATTTTCCTTCCAGTGATTATCTTATATTCTGTTGATAAGCAGGCTGAATTAGCCATGACATGTGGGTGATACCATTTGGTAGCACCAAACAGTCTTGTGTCTCCTGGCTAGTAGAGCTTTTGCTCTACCGAGCATGTGCAGGAGTTCCTGCGTAGGTGTTGCATTGTGAGCCTCAGCAGTCATTTTTTTGTCCGAGCACCAGCATGGGCGTGCACTCTCTCTCCACTGTTGCCACCAGGTCTTGCATTCCAGTGAGAGCTAAAGTAGCCCCCTCCTCTCTCGTTGGTTCTAGGTCCATTTGCTCCATGAAGCAATCACTTATGGTGTCTATAAACTTAACCTCCCTGACATGGCTGATGAGACATTCTCCCAGTCAATATTGGGGAATTGAAATTTCCCATTATTATTGTGTTTCCTTGCTGCTTAGCCTGTCTAATCTCTGTTAGCATGTCACAGTCTATTTCACCATCTTGATTGGGTGGGCAGAATTGGACACCAACAATCTGTATAGAGGCATCATCACCCTTTATATCTTTTTTTTTTTCTATAAACCTTTATAGATTTCCCTATTCACCTTAATATCCCTCTGGCTCTGATCACTCCCTTGATACACTGAGATCATTAGATATGATTGTCCTGAGCTCATTCTCCTATTTAGCATAGATAAGTATCTTCAGAAACATTTGTATTTACTTTTCATTCTGTCAGAAGAAAGTAGCCATTTTGTGGGTAGAATTTAATTTTATTTAAAAACATTTATAAATCACGATACCCACAGAGACCTAGATCAATGTTGTGTACAAAAGAACAGCTATAAAAACATTAAAGCATAGAATAAAACTGTATTCTTCTGCTTGATATCCGTGATCTGGCATCTTGAGTTTTTGCGTAGCTGAACTTCGAGGGTACTTCGCTTTCTGTTTGCAGGTACCACTTACAACGCAAAACTAGGCGTGCTGGAATGAGCACAAGAAATGGAAAGTTAGGTGTACTGACCTTCCGGAACTATTTCCTTTTGTTACACAGTTACTTATTCAGCACGCCTGTTCGGCTTTCACTCTACCCCCTCGTTAAACCTTTTTCTATATAAGTGTCACCTTGGCATTGCTGAATGTTTCCTTGTTATAGAGTTACAACAAATCAGTGGTCAAGTGGGTGAAGCATAGCTAAAATCTTGACAGTCTGCAAGAGTATACCCAGGGAATGTAAACAAGGTCCTCCTTTAAGATAAGTAACTTCGCTTTTTTTGTGTTCATGTAGAATCAGTATATTTTGTGGGAGCTTCCTTTAGCCAGTGTTGTCATGCAAATTTGAGTATGGGATCCACATGTTGAGCAAAGTCAATCTGAGGCAAAATACCAGATTTAAGATTTTGATATAAAACATATCATTCCTTTATATTCTGTAGCATGCATTTGCAGGTATAGCAGATGCAGTTTTGGCTGCAGAGATGTTTCACAAGAGCATAGATTATAAAGATGCAATGTATGAGCTCGATAATTGAGGGGAAGATTCCAGATGTTGTTTGCATACCACAATTGCATTTTTCAACGCAAAAAGAGACAGAACCTGCTCTCTCTAATGCAAAGGAATATGATTCAACTGAAATGGTTTATTTACCTTTTTATTTGGTCTTTGCAAAAAGCTCAAAACAGAAATACTG
The DNA here is from genome assembly GCF_901001135.1 of Rhinatrema bivittatum. NCBI lineage: Eukaryota > Metazoa > Chordata > Amphibia > Gymnophiona > Rhinatrematidae > Rhinatrema > Rhinatrema bivittatum. The sequence goes on along the minus strand of NC_042615.1, from coordinate 583,028,704 downwards.
GGAGTCATTGGTGTTTTTTGCTACTTTAACTCTGGAATGTTGAATGACAAACTCAAATGAAGGTTTTAGATGCTTGAAAAGCAGGTTAAAGTAGAGTCTGAAGTCTGTTTGATCATGCAGTTTATCACAAGTACAAACAGTAAAATGATCAGTGTTAGTTCATAAAATGGGCCTGTGGGTTCTACATTAAACATTAACGAGTGTTGAGTTAAAACTGGCCAAGGAAGTACCATCTGCAGCATTTATTTTCATTAACTAAGTCCTCCGAATTGCATTGAGATGTAGCCGCTCTTAAAGATTTGTCTAAAGTGTTAAATGCATTTCATTATATCCCCACCCTTTCTAACTATGTAGGGTAGAAATGGTGTGGTTTCTGGCAGCTCTGGCTGACTTTTTGGAGATTGTTTATTACAGCACATAACATTTTGTACATAAGTATTTGTTATGGAACTTTTGTATATATATCTTAATTAAACACAACAGCATGTTTTTCTGATGTTAAGTCCAATTTCTTGGAGTGGCCTTTGTGGAGGCTTGTGGGCTTGGCATGCCCACAAGCCTCCATTGCTTGTTTGTACTGTGAAACAGAGCTGTGAAACAGAGCTGGAAAGAGAATGGAGAAGGGGAGATTTACTGACTTGTTTGCAACAAACCAGAACCACTACTGCTTAAGCACAAAAAGCAGGTGAAAGTGGTTGGTGAAAACTAGTTTGCACAGGAGTTGTGTAGCTGAAGGAGAGGAATGGCAAGGATCTTTTTTTTTTCCTACAGAAGGCAGGAATTTTTTTTTTTTACACTGTTCCTTTATTCACAACTACCTGGAAACGATTCCCCTATTTTCTATCCCCCTCCCAACTTTTAGCCCAGTCATCACAGCAATAGTCCTCGGCCAGAGATCATGGAGCAGCACTCCCTAAATGTGGCTGCTAGAAGTTGTCATTATGAAATGACTATGATTTTGTCCCTCCAGGGGCTGTGAATTTCTGAAGCAGGCCCCATCCCTGGCCAGACTCCAGCCAGAAACCGAAGCTAGGACTCAGGCCAGTCCCAGAGTGGCAGGATTCTTTACTGTGGAAGAGGCAATGTGCAGGATAGGGGAGAGTCTCTTGATATTATTGGATCGATTCATGAAGGTTTATTTCTTGTTCAGTGCTGAAAGAATCTTGGTGAAGCCAGCCCATTGTTTTAGAAGACATGTTTTCTTATGCCACAGAACTGATTTCTGTCCTTGACGGAGGTGTAATGCGTTATCCTCACCAATGGGTTCTCTGACAGATATAACCACCTGCCAACACCATTCATTTCTCTGAGTCGGCCTTTTGCTGGCTTGGTGTCTCTCATCAGTTTCTATAGGGCAAGCTCCCACTGTTTTCATCCCTTTCAAAGTCAGCTGTTGTCAGTTTAGATCTAGCCCTTAATGCTTTCCATATGGGTAATGGTGTATAATTACATTTTTGTACAAAAACACATACATATACAATCTTACTAAATTGCACTATGGTTTTGCAAAAACATATGGGCCTTAATTTCATTAAGGGTGTGTTTAGGTATTAGACTTGGGGTCCCTGCAAGCACAAATCGTATTTGGTTCTAGGTTCAACTGGGTTTTATTCAAATAATCAACCTATTTATTTTATTTATTTATATACTTTTCTATACCGTCATATAGCACAGACCGTCACAAAGGTTCACAAAAATAAAAATAAAAAGATGGTCTGTAAAATGATATAAAATACAGTAATCACAATATTTATTTATTTTTTGTTTTATTTATTTAACGTTTTCTAGACCAACATTCATTGGGAACATCACATCGGTTTAAAAAGATCTGGAAATACAGTGAAAATGCTTTACAAGGAACTGGAACAACAATATTTAACGCAACAATAAATAACCTAGGGCAGGATGCTTAAATAAGAGGGCATTGAACAGAGTAACTAACAGGTTAAAATAAGGGGCAGGATAAGGGGAGAACATATTATACATATGGTATTAACAAATGAGTATAAAGATAACACAGGGAGGAGAATTTCTGATAGCGCATATATAAGAGGAGATCTTAAAATTATTCAAATGAGAGATTACAGAGGAGTTATCAAAGATAATGTATAAGGGTAGGGTAGATGTGGCAAAGAGAATGTGCATAAAATGGGATGGAGATGAAGGGGAGGACGAAGTTAGTTAAACATAATAGTAAAGAATGAAAAAGATAAAAATTCATTATCACAAGCAGATACAGGACCTGGTTTATACTTGAAGACATCTTTCTTCAGAGGTAGGGGTTTAAAGTTTAATTACACACTCTATCTAGTCCAGTCTTTGGTCAAGTTATCCAGTAAATGAATACTATAGACAGATACAAGAACTACATGGGTCTCTTCCAGGTTATCTCCTTGTGGCCTTCTAGCCATCTGATTGCTAGGAATGCTTTCCTGGTGCTCTACTATCCTTTTAGAAGCCCTGAAGACCAATCTGGTTCCTCAGGTGCGGGGTTGCAGGTCTTCAGACCTGCAGCAAATGCCTTGTGGGTTGCTCTGCTTTAATTTTAACAGAGCTACGCCTGGATTTAAGGAATCTCCCAGACCAGTAGTCTACAGTAGCTGTCAGAGCAACATTAGGAAAGCATTCCTAGCAATCAGAAATCGAGGAGGCCACAAGGAAGGGATTACTAAATAGACCCGTGGAGTTCTTGTATCTGTGTAATATTGATTTATTGGATAACTTGACCGTGGAGCCGGAAGCCAGATGCTAGTTCCAAGCTCCTCGTCATGGTGAGCAGATTGGGGGATTCCAGCTGGAGTGAGAGGATTAGGGTGGGCTTAGCAAGGGTGAATGGGGGCAGGGGAGAAGGGGAAGTTTGGCCTTATGCTTTCAAACTTTGCAAACTTTTTTTTATTGTAGGGAGGAGGGAAGGAGTTTTTTGGAGTTATTGGCTTGTAATGTTTTCACATTATTTTGGAGGGGAGGGAGGTTTTAAATGGATAATTTTATTCATGGATATTCAGCGGGATGTTTATGCCACTGAATATCCCTGATAACTTATCCACCTAACTTTAGATAAGTTATCCGTTTATAGGGTTGTTTGAACTTATTGAGGCCAATACTCAATGTGAATTGCATCCAAAATGTATACAACAGCTTGACTAAAGCTGGATTGCACTTTTGTCACAGTGGAGGGAAAATATGGATGTAATCAATGATATAGGATTTATAACGTAGAAGTTGTTCTTACAATTGAATCCCAGTGAGAAGAAACTGAACATGCATAGCACTCGCTGTGCTATAGTAGGAAAAAACAATAAGGTCCATCCAGGCTGCCCAATTCCAGGGATATCAAACTGCAGTTCTGGGGGGCTCCTAGCCAGTCAGGTTTTCAGGGTACCTTAATGAATATACAAAACATTTATTTCTGTTAAATGGAGGCAGTGTATGCAAATATCTCATGCTTATTCATCAGGATTGCAGTTGACACTCCTGCCATGGACCCCAGTTGAACTCTGGCTTTCCCTTCTCTTCTTTCTAACTATGCATCCTCTGTGCTTACCCCCAGAGTTTCTTGCATTCCATTAATGTTTTTGTTTCCTCCATATCCACTGGAAGGTTTTTCCATGCATCTGCCACCTTTCCTGTTAAGAAGTGTTTATTTTTTTCATTGATAAGCAGTGCCGAATTTGCCATTACATGTGGGTAATGTCATCTGGCAGCACTGAATAGACCTCTTTCTCTTAGCTAGTAGAGCTTTAGCTCTACTGAGCATGTGTGGGATTTCCCATTTGGGAGTTGCCTCATGATTCCACTCATTCTTTCTTTTTTCATCCAAGCAGCAACACAGACATGTACCTCTATTTTTCTATGAAAATCTTGATATTTTTTTTTTTTTTACTTAAGTTGCCTTGCTTTCTCAGCAGCCCCTAAACAGCACTTTTCATTGCTAATTAAAAAAAAAAGTTTGTTTTTTTCTTCAGGAAGAGGAAAACCACAATGAGTGATTTCAAAGACTGCATTTCTGTAATGTCCATTATTATTGTACATGGCCAGTTCTACCGCTGCTTGAAACTGGATGACCAAGCCAACAGTTACGATTGAGGGCCCCATGTACCCAAAGATCAAGGGCCTGGAAAATGGAGGAGCTACACAAGTCTCTAAGAAGCCACAGTCTGTCCTCTTCCTGAAGTGCATCCTTGTCTTTTTCCGTAGGAATGAGCTGAGCAGGAACTCCTCAAAAATGTCTCCCATTATCAGAATAAGCATAATTCTCAGGGTTGAGTAAGCAAAAGCAGCATGTATTGAAGGAAAAGAAGCTATCAACAGCACTGTTGACTCAAGGTGCATCGGCACTATTGACTCCTTTGAAAGGTGCATGTGAGTCCCATCGACGCATGGTGCATGGGCCCAGTCAATGCACAAGTCCTCGATGCACTCAACGCATTGAGCCCCAGAATACAAAAATCATCGATCCTCAACACTTTTGGTCATTAAACTATCAGAATATGCTGTTCCATCATCAATGCACCATGCTCCAGAGCTTCCTACTGTTGTGTCCGTCGGACTTAGACGGCTTCGTCCCACATGCCTTACCTCAATATTTGCTTTGTCCACCAGCCTCAGGAAAATGGCGACCACCACGCCTGCTTGCCGCACTCCCTGGCGTCCGCGGAATGGCTATGGCAAGGCATTCCGCCATGATTCACCTGAGGGCATGTGCGCTACCCACGTCTTTATTCCAACGTTGGCGCAAACCTCGGGGGCGTCCGCCTCAAGTGACGTCACAACATCCGGGTATTTAGCCTGCCCATTTGCTGATTGTCTTTGAGTTAGCAAGGATTGGATTTGTCTGGTCTAAGCTGCTCTGCCGCTTCTTGGTGCTGCTGGAAGCTCTCTCTACCCTCCGGTGTTCTACTAACTTGGGTACCTGCTCCTCGGGGGCCCTATGCTTCTTTCCAGGTGCCTATCCAGTATCCAGGTACTTGCTCCTCGAGGGCCTGAGTTGTCTACCTTGGTGCCTGCTACCATTACTTCTACCTGCTGGGAACGCCACCATTACAGCTACAAGAGTGTGAGTAATCTAACATCTACCAGTCTATCTCACCTGCATCGGAGCTCCCTATACCACCATTGTGGGGTGGGTATCTTCAGCCGAAGACCCAAGACTGCTGCTGCAGGAATCTACTCACTACTGCCACCTCTGGTGAACTCTACAAGCTGTACAATAAAAACTATCTCTGTGTTTGTGCATCTGAGTCTAGCCTGGTACTGCAGTTCCCCGCGGGGTTCCTCCCCATGGGAGTGGCCCTCACTGCCTAAGAATCCACCAAATACCTCAAAACCATAACACCTACACAGTTGTATGCAAGCCTATTGAGAATGTTAAAAGGAGTAAAAGGAGATTTGATACCCCACTAATCACCAGTGCACTGCAAAAGGCTACATCTGGAGACTTCAGATCCCATTTGCTCTCTATCTCTCACATCTAATTAACCTCTTATTGAAATTTTGCACAGCCTGGAAGATGTGCAGGATTCCATTCTGTTATCAGAAGAGGATGTTCCACTACCCATTCCAGGACAGAAGGCACATCTGACTCTTGACCAAGTAGCGAGGTTGGTAAAGGATTTCTTTACCTCTTTGGTGGCTAAGGATAAGGAGGATATCTTCCAACCTCTCCTCCTTTCTAGGATATCAAGTTTATGGTACTCCCATGAGAAGTCCCAGTATTCCCAGTTCATACAAGTACTCCTTCAGAAACCCCATGAGGTAGATCTAGCTCATGACATTCGCTTGTGATGGAGTCCAGCCAGTCTCAGGATGTACCAGGAATTATACCCCTTCAGAGCAACCAAGGACTCCTCCTCAGTCATCTTCATCATTGGGGTCCTAGATTAGTGTTCTTTCACCTCTGACTCCCCTCCCAGAGCCTTCAGGATGCTCATCTCCACTGGAAGACCTTTCTTACTCCAGGTCTCAGGACAAGTTGGGGGAAAGCAGAGTTAATTTGTTTATGCTCAAAAATCCTTGTGTAAAGCTCTTTGGATTCCTCCAAATTCTGGACACATTGGCAGAATCAGCAAATATCCTGATATATCTTACAATAATTGAAAATTAGAATGTGAAAAAATCTATTTCTTGTGCCTTAGTTGCAAGGAAATAGACCTGAAATACAGAGTGCCAAATCTGTAGGGTTTGGACTAATACAGTTACCCCATCATTCACCTGTGGTAGAATCTGCTCTCAAGAGCATAGGAAACAAGAATATATTTGAATACTCCATTAGGGAAGGATCCTAGGTTACTGGATAAGTGTGTTTTGGGGTGGTTTTTTTTTTTTTTTTTACATCAATATGTGGGGGTCTAGTCCCTGGCTACAGGACTGGAACAACATCCTTCTGCGAGTCACACTTACTATACTGGCAAAAGACTGTACTTCCAGAAACACTCCTTTTGGCAATACCAATGATCTACCCCTACTTCTACAACAGCAGCATAAGTGCTCTCAACAAAACCAATGCAACAAGTCTAGTCCAAACCTGGACCCAATTTTGACCACTTTTCAAACCCAACAACCATCTTCTCTGGTAGCAGGTTGAATTCAGCACTTCCTAGAGGAGTAGCACAACACTACCAAAGTTTGGATTCTTTACATTGTGGAATCTGGATACAGTTTGCATTTCTGCCAACTTCCCACAATTCCTCATCACTCAGCCTTCAATTTGGATCTATCTCACTTGACACAACTTCGCCTGTAGATGGAGTTGCTCCTTGAATAGTGGGCTATAGAACTAGTTATTCTCTATCACTATGGCCAGGGGTTCTACTCCTGCTACTTCCTTTTCTTCAAAATATCTTGATGACTAAGACCCATCCTGGATTTAAGTAGCCTGAAAAGGGAGCTGCTGGTTGTTCTGGGCCATATAGCAACAGAAATTCATAGTTTCACTAACCTGCCTTCATATATCATCTCACCTGTTTTGAGATGACTTAATTTGAGTCGTTATGTTATGACTTGCTATGTTATGTCTCGTTTTACTGTTAATTGCCACCACTGTTCTTTGTATCGCCTTAAGTGAATGTTGTAGTTACATTGTAAACCGATGTGATATGTATATTTTACAGGAACTTCGGTATAGAAAAGCTAAAAAATAAATAAATAAATGAAGGCAGATTATTTAAAAAGAAATGAAACAATTATGCTGGTTCAAGAAGGAGCACCACTACATTTATGACACTAAGTAACTTAGGCAATAGATGTCTCCACAAGCAGTTGGTGGGGCCCACACAGACTGCTTTTGAATTCAAGGGACTCTGTCATACCTACTCCTAGAATTGAGAGCGATCAAGTACACTCTAACAATGTTCACTTGCATTCTCCAAGGGAAGAGTATTCTCATTCAAACTGACAACCAAGTTACCATGTTCTATATGAGCAAACAAGGGGGCACGGGTTTATGGACTCTTTGCCTAGAAGCAGTAAAGATATGTGATGGGCATGCGAACAGGCTGTCCTGCAAACGGCCTACCTTCCATGGATTTCCAACACATTAGCAGATTGCCTAAATGATATCTTGCAGCAGCAAGCCTGCTGACCAGCACCCCCATGCGCGATCATATATTTCCTGTGCTCAAAGCTCTACTATACTGGCTCCCTGTCTCCTACCAAGTACAATATAAGTCATGATCTTGCACTCATCATTCCACAACCTATCCTCTCCATGGTTCTCCTCAACAATAAAAATCCACTCCCCTTCTTGACCGCTCAAATCATCTAACCTAATGCTACTAGATACTCCTCCAAAGTTTACCCACCTTGTGGAAACCAGAGGATGAATATTCTTATTCACAGGACCGCTACTAAGGAACAGTCTACCTAAGGAAAAAGATGTCTCTGAGAAAACACCTTCTTTAAAAAAAACAAACAAAAAAAAAAACCTACAAAATTTTCTTTTCAAGAAATCATGCCCAGTCCCAAATGATGATAGAACACCCCCTACTTGTCCGTCCTCGGATGGTGCTACATAGCAGACTATTGCCATTCACCTCTGGCCATAATCTCAGAAATGTACCCACTAGATAATCATTTGTTTCTCCTGAAGAATCCTGTTACTCTCCTTCATGTGACTGATGCACTGTCTTATTCTCTCCGTCAGATGACTGTGTATATTCTTATTGTACCCTGCTGTGAACATAAGAAGGGCGGGCAATACATGTTTTTAAATAAATACATAAATGGTCTCTGTGGCAATCAACAGCTGATAGACTGTACAGTGTGTGGGGCCTTCCAGCAATTGACTTATTTGCGTCAAAGCAAAATAGAAAACTAGAAAGGTTTTTACTCCATTCTTCCCAGCAAACTTAGATCTGCTCAGGATGCTTTTCTACTCAACTGGAATACAGATCTCATATATGCTTTTCCATCAATTCCACTGGAACAGTTTTAAAAAAATGCTCAAAAACTGGGCCTGTTTGTGCCTCTTAGCACCAGCATGGCCCAGACAATTTTTAGTTCACATATCTGATACAACTTTTTAGCAGTACTCCGATCCCTCTCTTATTGGATTGTAGGAAGATCTGGTTTCAATCTCATACATTTGATTAACAGAGTTTAATCTGGTAACCTTATGGTACAAATTCATTAGTTTTAGGGAGCAGATACAGACACTTTTTGTGAGCTGGTCAATTAGTTATTAGCAGGATAAGTAAAAGAGTAATACGGTACAATTTCATTTTTTGCTTATGGTTTCAGTTTCAATTTAGAGCACAAGCACTGTTATATAAAAGATTATCAGAATTTATAAGCATTATCTAAACTCAGCTAGCACTTAGAAATTATGCAATTGCCAAACTAGATTAGTCCAACTGAAAGGTAATCTCCAAGGTACTGCACAAGTCTAGGGTCATCCCTGTAACAGGATGCTTTCTCAACACCAAGGGATTAATCCTAGTGGATGACAGATAAAACCCAAAACATCTTATAGACATCTCCATGAGATATGATGGCAGAAAAGTGGTAAAATTCATTAATTGGCCAAAAGTCCTTCAAGGGAATATTTGGCAAAACAATTGCATTTGTGTTAATGAGCAACTGTGCTGAGTAAAACTCAGTCTTAGGTGTGGGTTTTGAACCAAGGAGATCAGGGTTCAACTCTCACTGCTGCTCCTTGTGATCTTGGGCACTTTATCCTCCATTTCTCAGGTACAGAGAAATAACTACAGTACCTGAATGTAATCTGCTTTGAAGCACCAAAAAGCAGAATATAAAAATTTAGATAAAATAAATAAATTAGACCTTTACAGTCAGTTCTGATAGCACGGCTCTCAAACCAACCTTTCAGGTAGCCCGTGAAGGAAAATAAGCCACTGCCTGGATAACTCAGTTCCATAAGGGTCCAACTTTGATCTGGATTGGATATTGCCACCTCCTATAGACACAGGACTGGTAGGATACAAATGATGTCTCAATGCATAGAATATTCACATACGCTCATTAGAGTTCATCAGCAAAGCAGATCAATACCCATTTAATAGCTGGTCTCAGGCTAGATACAATGTTTTATCAAGGACATCTTTCCAATTCTGGTCCAAGGTTCTCCTTTCATTTGGGAGGTGATGACAACTCTGATATGAAGAAACAATTGCAGCCTTTTCTCCTCTGTGTAAAAAAAACCTTCTGATATAAAGTTGCTAAAAACATCACATGGCTACAAACTCCATGACTGCATTGCTTTAAGCCTGCACCTTTTGCTCAGTCTGTGTGAATAGCAGTAGGCCACAAAGTGTATGATGCACATCCTGTGTAGGGCCATTGGCATTTATCCTATAGAATCCATCCTTATTAACTCAAGAAAAAGGCCTTTTTCTTTTTCATCCGAACATTCCCTACCTCAACTTGATGGCTTGGATATTGAGCACTCTGTGATCACCACAGTATCCTTACCCAGGCAGGTTGAAGACATAATAGTGTCTGCCAGAAAACCATCAATTAGAAGAGGCTATGCTTTTATATGGAAAAGATTTGCCTCATGGTATCAGCATAATCTGTTTGCATGCAAGAGCTATTTGCTCTCTGTCTGCTTCATGATTTAGCATCTCATCAGTAAGAGTACATCTCAGTGCCATAGTAGCTTACTATACTCAAATTGAGGATAAGCCTATCTCTGTTCATCCATTAGCTTCCAAATTCATGAAAAGCTTATGGCATACTAAGTTTCCTCTTGTTCCATGGGATCTAAAAGCGGTTCTGGCACAATTGAGGAAGCCAACACTGGAGTTGGCTTTGCTCAAGTACCTAATGTGGAAAGTAAAAAAAATATATAGATATAATATCCTGGTAGTAGTAGCAACAGCCAGAAGTGTCATCCAGCTTTGGTCTTTAGTTCATTATTCGTTTATTCTCAATTCTTCCAGAATAACATGGTGCTCTGCACCCACTCAGTTTTCTACCAAAAATAGTATCAGCTTTTCATGTTAATTATACCATTGTGTTACCTACATTCATCCTGAGGCCTTCATACCTTAGACAAAGGCCTTGGCTTATTACAAAAGGAGGAATTAACCACATCATCAGGCTTCACAACTATTCGTTTCTTATGATCCTAACAGACTGGGCATTCACTACAATATGCTAGCAATCTACAATATACAAACACAATCACGGTTTATCAAGTTAGAACCATGGCTGCATCATGTGTGCCGTACCACTTTAAGAAATATGCAAAGCTGCAACTTGGTCGTCAGTACACATCTTGCATCCCATTACTGTCTGGACAATCTCTCAAAATGCCAGTAAATTCAGACAAGCAGTTTTGCGTCCACCGTCCATAGTGAGGTCCAGGTTGCTTATGGTCAGCTTGCGATTCCCCACATGTAATGGCTGTCAGTCCTGCTTATTGACAGCAGAAGCAAGTTTTCGTACCATAAACGGTGGTTTCTGTAGATAATAGGATGAATTAACCATACTAAATGTTCACCTGCTTCCCTGGAGTCTACAACCTATCTAGAATTAGCTTTAAAATCAACTGAGGAGGCGACGCTTGAGTGGAAATTCCCACATATGCTTAATAAAGCAAAAGCTCCACTAAGAGAGAGAGGCCTGTTTGGTGCTGCTAGATGACATCATCCTCATGTAATAGCAAATTCATCCTGCTATCTATGTAAAACACCACTTATGGTAAGCAAACTTGCTTTCTTATGTTACTGTTCCCTCGAAGCTTCTTGAAAAAGGTTTGTTTTTGTGTATTTATACCTTTGAATATTTAGTAGCTTTATTATATTTTCTTTCTTCTCTTCTGTATGATATAAATATTGAGGTCACTATAATCTCAACTCATATAACTTTTGAAGCATATCCAGCACCGTTTTGGTAGATCTTTTCAGGGGCTGAAAATAGCTCGGCTGCTAGGTCACCCTGGCCCCTAAAATTCACCTCCTGCTGCCCGGGTCGTTCTTAGGTGGAGGAGATGTCGCTGATGTCAAAAGCCTGATCTGACAAGTGGCTACTGCCAGTGCAAGTATTGGAGATGGGGCTTGACTTGAGAAGCTATTGCCACTGGGGCATGGGCTTAGAATTGCCCCCACTAGTGGCAGGGCTCCAATTGAGATCTTGCTGCTTGGAGCTGCCCCTTGGATGGGGAAGGGGAAGAGAGTGACTGGAAGGGTGGGGAGAAGGCCCATGACATCAGCAGCATCTTCTCCCAAGCCTGGGCCCAATGGCAGGGGCCAAAATTTAGGAGAAGGTTTGTTCCAGTGTTTAAAGCAATGGGTTGAGAACCATTTTCTCCCACTGACCTTCCATGTAGCAAGTCACTTTATTTCCCTCCAGCATCCACTTGAATTGGCCAGGGACGTCTTGTACCTGAATTCTAATAATGCCATTAGCTGCCTCTTAGAATAATTTGCAATTTCTGCTCCTTTTACTTGCAGGAAGTAAAAGGAGCAGAAAGAGAGAGTACCTGGAAGGAGAAAAATATGGGCAGGGAGAATAAGGAAGAAGAAAATTAAAGAAACAAAAAGAAAACTAGAAAAATAAAAACCTGCAGCAAAATAGGGAAACTTCCCAATATATGCAAAATGAAAATCAAAAAATGGAAAACATTCGCTGGCTGCTAAACATTTTGGCTGCCATCTAAATGTTATTTTTTTCCAATCCAGGTACTGTTCTGAACTGCCGCATTATTTTCCATGTTACAAATTAAATATTCACATTTACTGCTAGTAAATAATGTGGTTTGTTAGGCTGATGGTCTCTGACAATTTCTTTAGAGAACCTAAGGCAGTTTGAAAGAGGGATTGTGACTGTTACACAAGAGAGAGAGCTCTACAGATACTGAGTTTCCCTTAAAGTGCCCAAGGGAAAAAGTACCTGCAGAGATCCACACCTGCTTTTTCCGGCCAAAAGACCACGTATAGTTTTGAAAATATAAACCTCTGCGTATTATGGCTTCCCCAGGTCTGACTTAACCTGGAAACACTTATTTTCTTGGAAAATGCAGGTAAAAGAACGCACGTTGCACTTTGACCTGGCTTACAGGTCAGGCAATTTGCCAATGGCTCTTTTACTCAGGTAAATGGGTATGCCAACTGGTAAGCAGCTTTGGAAAATTGCTCTTGCTGTGCAGACTTACTGCAGATTCAGAAATGTTACTAGCATGATAATGTACGTATGTTGCTAAAGAAATACACAGGGTAATTTTCAGTAGACTGTGTAGGGCAAATTTTTAGCCTGAGGGTTTTTTGCTTTTTTTTTTTTTTTTTTTTTGTAAGTGGGCTTCCTGGACTCACGTGGATATTACAGTTGTGCCTAGCATAATTTTATGTGCATGCTTTCGAAAATCAAAGGCATGCATGTAAATCCCAATCCCACCCCAACTCTGCCCCTCCCCCCAGTACATCTGTTTAGTAAGCACATGCCCACTGAGGCTGTTTTCAAAAAGCCACATAAATGCACAAAACCAGGTTTTTAACATCAGCTAACATACCCAGATGACTTTAGACCAGCTGAAGATACATTTATTCAGCTACCTTAAAGACAGGTGGAGATATTCGGTGATGGGCATGCACTGCTGAATGTCCTGCCAAAGATAGCTGTGTTTATCCGCCTAACTTGGCCGGCTGATGGTTGAAAGACCTGGCTCTTCAAACAAGCATACCCCCAATAACTCCAGCCCTCTGTTTCTCCCCTATTCGTCATGCCAGCTCTTAGCCGAATCCTTGTATATAGTCCTGCTATAATTATAATCATAACTATATTAAATGTAAATAGTTGATGGTGTCTGGTTACTTTTCCTTGCTTTGCTCTCTCTTCCCATGGATCCCCTCCCCTATACCTGTTCATTGTATTTTCCACCTACTGTTATGCTGTAAACCTATATGATGTCGCCACGAATATCGATATAGAAAAGTTCTTAAATAAATAAATAAAATTTACCTCTATGTATTTAGCTGGCACAACAATATTTTCTCAAAGTCCGTTTTTGCTAACGGGGGAAATTATTATACTTTAAGAAAGGCAATAAAGGTGAAAGTTCATGTTTTCTTATTTTTCTCTTTTGTGTGCAGGGGAAGTGACATTTCATGTTGGGGGAATAAGTGCAGAGCTGCAGTCCGCATCTTTCTTTTAACGTGGATGAAAGCGCAGATCTGCCTGTGCTGAGCTCAAGCCTGCAGAGAGAAGGTAGGTGACACCTAGAATAGCTCGTAGTGGTTGAAGTGTGGAGCTTTTGATAGAAGGGGGGAATAAGCGAGTTTTACAGCAGATCAGAGGTCTGTTTCGCCTTCATAAACCACAGGATGGAGACTGGAGTTATTTTCGTGCATATATTTAATTTTGTTCAGTGTTGTGGTGGGACTTCGTTTCTCTCTGCTGAACATCTGAATAGCAGCCAATGAACTTCGAGCTATAAATTGTGCTATAAATAAAAACAGCTGATGATTTAGAGACAAGAAGATCTGTGCTGCCCTAACTGTGCACTAGAATTCATCATTTGGACCTGAGAAGGCGAGATCAGCTGAGCACTTTCTCCTGCTTGCAGACAGTGGAGGGCATTTTCTTTTGCAAGGCTTATATATTGGGGTATCTAGTATTTTACACTTTGAGTCACTAAATTCCTACTTTGCATGACAAAGGCATTAAACCAGGGAAGAAGAGGGACTTGTCTCTTCTGTTTCATCTTGAAAACCTCTTCTGTGTTGTGCTCTTTTGTTTTAGTTGACATCGAGTCCAAAATCCATTCCTCTAGAGCCCCAGGTCTGATTTTTCAGGATATCTACAGTGAATATTCATGCAACATTTTGCCCTGCTAAATTTATTTGTATATATTTGGTCTGAAAACTAGACCTTCATGGATTTGGAAATGGCCACTCTAGGGGCCTGTTGTTTACTAAGGTGGACTAATGCATTTGCACAAGGGGAATAGTGTCTACCTCACGGTACAATGTGTTGGCACAGCAGAAATGGACATAATGTGGAATTTGAAAGTTCCACAGAAGAAAAAGTGCCCCTTGCTCAGAAATGAATGCCATTAATAAAGAGACAAGGTAATCGCATGAACTATATAAACCACCTGTATCAGTGTCTAAACAATGTAATCTACGGGGTTTCAGCAAGCCAGTAGGAACGTGTGGCTTACAAAACAGCCAATGCCGTCCTCTCAATCATTAACCCCAAATTTTGTGGATTTTTCAAAAGCTAATATCTGAATATTGTGAACTCCGTGTGTTTGTACCAACGTCCGTGATTTCAAAGCCAAATTCCAAATTTCACCACAACAGAACAACTTGCAATGTAGTCACAAAATCTGAGAAAACAACAATAAAACAAGAAGTGAAGTTGCAGCGCCTAGGATTCCCTCATCCTCTGGCCTCAGCATTTCTTTGGTTAAAGTTTATGTCAGTGTCATTACGGTATATCCGCAGCGGGCGGGTCTTTGGTTTGTCAGTGTCATTACGGTATATCTGCGGCGGGTGGAAGGGTCTTCCATTTCTCGCCACCCTTTGGTGTCAAAGTTCATAAAATGCCTGGCACTTCCATGGCTCTGGTCAGTAAAGCTCCAATGCCCTGGAACCTCAGTGTAGGCCTAGCTCAGCTCATTTAACAGCCCTTTGAACCTCTCGAGTCAATGGACTTGAAATTGCTCCCCTGGAAAGTGGTGTGTGTTGTAGCTGTCTCTTTACCACATAAACGAGTTACAGAATCATCTGGTTTCGTATTCACCATTCCTGCAGGTTTTTTGCAACAGGGTTGGTCTTCCCGCTCACCCTAACCACGATCTGAAAGTGGTGTCTGCATGCCACCTTAACCAAACTATTGTGCTGCCGACCTTCTCTCCAAGGCTGCATGCGCACAAAGGAGAGCTGACTCTTCACGCTTTAGACCAGTGGTTCTTTTTTTGGTCGGGACACACCTGACAGATGGTTCTCACATGTGTGACACACTGACCCATGATCGTCACGGGGCTAAATGTAACCATATACACTGTATCTACAAGATCCACCCTGATCCCCCAGCAATGGCTACAGAACAGAACCAGAACATTCCCCATTCAATTTACCATACAAAAGAGATATTTCTGGTGTCATCTCAGTAACAGCAACATAAACTCTCTCTCCTACCAGGTGCAATAGTCCTCCTTACGAAAAAACAGTAATTTACCTCCAAGGCATGTTCTATTGAGAAAACACAACAAATAATATTGATACAAATGCCTACATGCTAGTAAAATACTTCACCTCGGTCACACACATAGAATTGACCTTCACCAAGTACAGAAAGATCACAAATTACAAATATGGAAACAGAAACTGGAATGGAAACCCAAAAAAGCCACTCTGCATTCTGTGCAAAACAGAAATATAGCACCTAACAGACTTCCAGGATCTGCAATAATGTACACAAACGAATGTGCACAAAGTTACACCTGCATTATGGAACTCAAACAGTAACAACCCTACCTATGAAAAGGCAGCATTGCAAAAATTACATCAGGTCCTAAACACCAATACACCTCCTATTAGGAAAACAGAACAAGCCAAGCTGCTATAGATCCCTACCAAGAAACTACAAGCTCGCAGAACACAGACAGACCCTCACCAAATACAGAATAAAATGACCATAAAGCTAATGTGTTTGTTTTTGCTTTGTTTACTGCGTACAGAGTTTGGCTTCTTGCTGTTTCCAGTTCAGTTTTTGTCTCCATATTTCTATTTAAACATTCCTCAAGAAATATAAAATAATTCTAAAACTAGACTATAATAAATGTTTCAAAACAACTGATAAATGGAATAACATCCAATCATTAAAAATTTTCAAAATTATTAAAAATTCTCCAAACACCAATACAATATTTCTAACAGCAGACACATCACATAATACCTAGTAATTAAAATGGCAGTCAATCAAGAAAGATAAACTTAAAAAGCCACCTTTACTTACTCTCTCCAGCAACTCTCCTACTTCTTTCCCTTCCAGGCCAATAGCACTCACCAGAAGCAGCAGTGGCTGCTGAAGCTCTGTCCTCTCGTTCTTCTTCCTTAGGGCCCATGACTAGTCTATTTCTCACACACACACACACACACACACACACACACACACACACACACACTTTCTCTCTCTCACACACACCAGTCATCTCCCTGACCATTGTCTCTTTCTCTCACACTCCAGTCATCTCCCTGACCATTGTCTCTCTCTCTCACACACCAGTCATCTCCCTGACCATTGTCTCTCTCTCTCACACTCACACACCAGTCATCTCCCTGACCATTGTCTCTCTCTCTCACACTCACACACACACACACACACACACATTCTCTCATACACTTACACACATGCTGGCTCACTCTCTCTGTCTCACTCACTCACCCCCACCTCAACCCATAGCACAAGGTAGCCGATATGCTGCTATTAAAAGCAGAGTCCTGACAGGCTAGAAACTGCAGCAGGAATGACCTCCCTACCCTCAGTGGTAAGAAGGCAGCACTCAGCTGATTGCTGCTATCACGGCACAGAGCAGTCAGCCTAGAATGTAATTCTATGCTTTTTCTTCTCCCTACCCCCAGCCGTTTATTTTTTTGCAATTTGATTATTATTATTTTTATGCTTTCTTGCTGGTGTTGCACTGGAGAGAGAAGGGGAGGTCAGAGCCAGGCCGGGGTGGGGCAACGGCACCATACTACAGCCGCCCCTGGCAAAGTGACCAGCCAGCACCGATCTTCAGCTCTGGGTTCGGGCAGCTGATGGATGGCTTTCCCCAACAGCTGCGCCGCAGGAAATCCCGGCAGCCACATTCTCAGCCGACTGCTCTGTTCCGTGATGATCGCAGCACAGGCAAACTGCTGAGTGTAGCTTGGCCGGGGAGAGCCTTGAGGTGCAATTTCTGCAGCAGCATGCATGGCCTTTTCTTCTTCCCGCGTGCCCAGTAAACATCACTTCCTCTTCCAGGCCACAGGGGCGGTAAGAAGAAAAGGTCATGTTCCTGTTGCCGGCTTCCACAAGCACTGCTGCCGTTCCCCCTCGGGGCTTGAATGTGCTGATAGCCCGGGCAGGAACAGCAGCAGTGCTTGTCTCGCTGAGGTGAAAGGGGGGGAAGAACAGCGGGTTCGCGACACACCTGCCGATACTTCGCGACACACTAGTGTGCCACGACACACCAGTTGAGAACCGCTGCTTTAGACAGCCTAAAGAGGACCCAAGCTCACTGTCAGGCTTTTCAGTTGTTTGTGTTCTCTGATCCCAATAGATAGGAAGGGGCAGTTGCCAAGTGTAATGCAATTGGCTGATGGAATGGATAGTGCCCTGCTACGTGCTGGCTGGCTTACAGATTATAGACTCTGAGCCTTGACAAAGTGTGAGCCATGGCAATTTCTGTGGCTAATGTTAGGGCCACTTTGATTGAAGGCACCTGTAAAGCTGATACTTGGTCATCCGGTCACACTTTCAAGTCCCACGACTGTCTGGATAGCATGTCCCAGGAAGAGAGTAACGTTGGACAAGCAGTTTTGTGCAGCATGTTCGCCCAGTAGCCCTCTCCACCGGGTGGCGCTGAGTTGTCTTTTTTTAATTTTTTTTTTAAAGTAATTGCTTCATAATGCTCAACCAGGCGGGCTCCATGCATTATGACTTGACAATAGAGAAAACAAATTTGCTTACCTGTAAACAGGATTCTCCATAGAAAGCAGTATGAATCAGCCATACTTTATACCTTCCCACATCCCTGGAGAGTCGACTACCTCACCTAAGCTGAAACTCTGGAAGAGACGGAGGGGCTCATGAGGTAGCATGCAGGAAGTCCTGTGCGTGTCCAGAAAGGCTTTTTCTGAGTGCTGAGAGCCGGGTCCTTCTTGGCACCATTGAGTAATGTCGCCCACATGTTATGGCTGATTCATCCCGCTGTTTATGAAGAACCCTGTTTTCAGATAAGCAAATTTGCTTTATGTAGTCACATCTGTATTTTTAACTCCTCATAACTATCTAGATTATTCATGATAACAGCTTATTTCCACTGCTTCCTTTCTGCCTTATTGCTTGATCTCCGTTAATAAACCTTCATTCGCAAATATGCGAGGGGATTTCCCCCACAGTTTTAAAACTCTACCCCATCCCATCTAGCCAAAGTGCCACATCAGCAGTCCTCGGCCGGGGGTCACAGACCGCTGCTCCCTGTTCCCCCTTCCTCCTACTCCCCTGAGCCTGGTCACTAGATGTCATCGTTGGTTGATGGTCAGTACTCCCTCCAGACTGAGGGCTGTGAGTGCTGCCACCGCAGTCTACGTCCCAGCCCTAGCCATGTCAAGGAGCTCTGGCCTGGCATGGGAATCTGTTATGCTTTTTGCTGATCTTTTCCAGACATCTTGTGCTTGTTTACCTCACCTGTGCTCCTGACCTTACTCTCTCATGTACCACTTGACAGTGCGTTAGCCTTTGGTTGTTAGTTATTTTCAAGGAAACTGGCCTTATAAAATCACGTTTCTGTACCTAACTAACTCCCTTCCCCTCAATAAGTTTCCATCATTCATTTGACTTCATTAAAATTTGTGCCACAGATAACCCTGGGGAGCAATTTTTAGCATAATTCCTGTTGAGTTCGATTTTTCAGCTGTTTTAGACTTAAATAGGTATGCTGATTTCAAAACTGCAGTTAGTTTTCTTCTAAAACATCAAGTGTTTTCTCTACAGCCTATGCAAATCTCTCTCATGCATATTCATTGTGGATATCCTGAAAACCTGGCCTGTTTGTGGCACTCGAGGACTGGAGTTTGCCATCACTGCTATAGGGGAACAGGCCAATTCAGTTCAACTGAAATCTCAGGGAGGTCAGAGCACACATTGTGATGTCATTGAGCCTTATGAAAACCGTCGTGCCATTGGTTAGTGCCTCTGCTTAAACTAGGAGACCAAGAGTTGCAAAATGTTCATGCGTCTCCTTGCAGTTAATTGTGCCTTGGTTAAAAGTGCCATCAAAACAAAATGAAATAAATCTCATACACAAGGGGAAGTGGGGGAAATACTTTCCAGAGAGATTGTTTCAAGAAAATAGTCGCATAGCTACTCTAAATTTGGGTCCCATACAGAAGCGACTGGCTGTCGCTGAATAGTGATTGCAGTGGCCGTAAACGACCAAACGTTGCATGAAATGCCATGTCAATAGCAAACATGCCAAGCCCTGTAATATCATGATATAATCTTCCGTTTTGCACACCCCAGTGTTATCTGCCAGTGAAGCTAACGCATGAGCTTGTAGGCCAAGAAAAGGTTTTGTGTCAGAACTCGACCATTTAATCTTGTTGCCTGTAACAGCATAATCTGCTTCCTGCCGTAATACTCAGTTGTCCCTTTTTCATCTGGCTGTTAGGCAAACAGTAGATGGGCACAGCAGGAAGACCTTAGCTATAGGACAAAAGTTAATAAACGATGTCGACTGTTAAAATATTTTTGTAGGAAACTGGACAGACACGAATTAGTCAAATAAACACTTGCAAAGGTTGCTGGTGTGTGTTAAGTGTGATTTATTTTTTTAAAGTTCCCTTACATGGGTTACTGCTTTAAGTAATGCCCCTGGTGGTAGCGTTGATGAATGATGGCCTGTCTTCAGAGACACATCAGCAGTATTTCACAAATGTTGATAGAAAAATGCTAGGCAGAGTGCTTGTAGGCTCCCTCTTAACTAGTGACCCCATCTGGTCTCAGTGGGGGGAAGTAATTGACTTAACGCAGTGCTCCCATCTGTTCTATTAGTATGAAAGGATGCTCAAGGAAGGGCCCTCCTTCGTCTGTCGTCCCTGCTCAAGGAAGGGCTCCTTCGTCTGTCGTCTTGGACCGTGGAATGCTGGCAGGGTGCATTGCAGAAGACATGTTCTGACTGTCTTAAAGTGAAACCATAAAACCTGGGGTGGTATTACAAACATTTTCTGAAGGTACTCAAATATGCTTATCTGCAAGTGGATAATAAAATGGACCATGCACGATTAAGTTGTCTAGAGAGGAGGTTCCCCTTATTTCCTTGTGCCAGACAATGAGTGATGCATGGAAAAAAGAAAAGTGGTAACATTATTGCAAATAAACATTTTATAAATATGACCTTTCTTGTAGTTAAACATATCCTCTCCAAATGGACGGTTTCTGTCCCAGCTATATTTATTCAGTGGCAGAAACTGATGATGATAAATTATATGCAAGTGTACAAAATCAGTAGTAGAGAGACAATGCAGATGCATTTTTAAATGAATGGTTTAATGGCATTGTTTCTAATTGAACATAAAGATACCATATGTAATGAGGTTTTCCAGTGTTCATCTGGACCACAATGTGATATTTTAAAAATCTATGACATCCTTTAGCCACATCTGAAGAAGAAACCTTAAGAGTTCTCAAAACCTAATGCACTACCACATTTTCTAGTTGGTTCTTTAAAAGGTATCGCCTACAAAGATTCCATCCTTTAGCCATACAGATGAACCAAGGCTGGTGAAATATGTGTACCGAGAGGGATTATAATTATATAAGTAGAAGCGTATTCGTGCAGAACTCCTAGAATGCAAAATTCTGACAATTGCGTAATTTCAGGTGTGACATTGTGGTATTTTGTTCCATTTGTTGAATATAAAGTGATTTGGAAAATGGCTGTAAAATAATTGAAAATTGTATTACCTGCAGAACACTTCTTCTGTAGCAATCAGTGTTCTGGTCTTAATGACAATAAAAAAATAAAGTTAAAAAAAAATAAGAGCATTAGTTTAATTTCTCAATTAAATCAATGAATAGAGGAGGAGGAACAGAAACTTTGAACACCAGACTGGTGGTATTTGTTAAGTACTTGCCTATAAACAGCTTTACACTAAAGCCCTGTGGTTTTCTTTTTATAAAAGCAAAGTTCTCTATAAATAACATTTCTGGAGTCCCTCATGGAATGATAACTCAAGATCCTGAAAAAATAAAGGACTTATTTCTAAATTTCAGAGCACAGCTGTCCTGGATGACTCGTAATAAATTATCTCTAAATCTGATTTTTTTGTTGTGCAGTATCCTTAAAACTGTCATTGCTAATTCAATTTCATGTATCAGTGTACAGTTAAAACTGTCTCCTTATGTTAAACATCTTGCAGGCCAATGCAACACAGTGTGCTCAGCCAAGCTCTATTGGAATTTAAATACATTACATAAAACCAAAATAAGAAAAAGAAAATTGAAACAAATTTACGTTTAGACAAAGCAGGAAAATAAAACATAATCTCATTTTCTTCCAAGACCACAATATTGGCGTCTACAGAGAAAAGACATAAATAAGCAAAACTATTAACTGCCCCTGCTGTTAATATAAATCAACATTTTATAATCTTACCCCTTAAAACAATTCTAAATAGCAGTCTGAACGAGTGATGAGAGATTCATCCCTAATAAAGGTTTCCAGATGGGAGAGATCAATGAAGGTATACTTATTCCCCTGGAGGGTTATTGGGCATGTACAAGGGTATTTTAAGAAAAATATACCCCCCGAAGGACTGAACCTTTGATTTTAGAGATAAAAAGGATCTCCTCCGTAACTGTGTCTCACGAGAGACATCTGGAAAGATCTGCACGAAGGCTGTCTTATATTTAAAGTGCTGATGGAAAATGAGCTCTCTATCTGAATCTGCTACAGAAGTAACAATTAATGTAGCTCTAGTTATGGTATCCTGAGAATCCGATAGGAAAGCTGACGCGTTGGTGCTATTGAACAATGTAAATGCATCTATTCCCCCCTCCTCAGTAGCTTGTTTCTCCACTTCAGGAATATAAAGACAACGTGAGAGAGCAATTTCTTTGTCCTGTACAATTTGCAAGACTTCTTTCTTGTGTTTCCTAAATAACTCCAAAGGAGACAACAATCTAGTCTTTGAAAAATTGAAGATGCAGAGATTTTTTTTTGCTCCCAATATGCTTTGGAGAGGTTCCATTTTAGAAAGACAGTCTTTCATATTGGCAGCTATCGATGCCTGTATATTAGCTATAGAATTGGAGAACGTAACGCATTGCTTTTCAGTATTTGAAATGGTTAGCTAATTCTGTTAACTCAGAAGCTGCCCCAACTGAAAATGAAAGACAGCTGAGCTATTGATTGACTCTCAGGCTGGACTCAGGTCAAGTTACTACTTTCCAAATGTCAGCAGGTTCAGCCACACTTCCATTGACCCCCAACTCCTGGGTCACCAGATGATAAATTCACCATTACCGGATACCTCCTCTTCAATTGGTATAGAGCTAACCCAAGCACTACCTACCAGGGCTCAGAGGAAACCAAAACGACTGGAGCGAGAGTGGAAATTTGATATTAAACCCCCTGTCCACAGTCCCGGGTTGTGATGTTGCAGGAAGGACTTCTGAAGAAACCAGATCTCTCTCTTTAAAGGCTCAACATTTTCCAGAACTGTGTGCCCTTGGCCTTTGGAAAAAGAAGTAGGTTGGGATGGTGGGGAAGGAGCACCAGAGCTCAGAGTGATCTGACCTGAGGGCTCCCGTGATGCGTCTTCCAAGTGCACGACGGGACGAATCAGGTGGTTGTCAGTGGGACCTCTCACAGGAGCATGGTCAGCAGAGGGGAACAAAAGTCTTCCCCCTTTCCTCCTCCCCCCCCCCCCCCATTTCTCCTCGCTGGATTTTTACTAAAGGGCCTGCCCGAATAAGAAGCAGCGCGGGATCCCAGCTCTTAGCTGTCCTCCTCCAGCCTGGTGATAACAAGGGGGGGAGCGACAGCAGGAATGCAGGCAGGCTCCATGTCGTACTCCTTTTAGCTGTGATTTGTTATATGTTTTAAGAATTGTATTGTGTATTTCGGTAAATCGCTTAGAACCTCGTGTACTGAGCGATCCATAAGCGATGCAGGGATATATCAAATCGTGGCTATGTGAGGCAACGACAAAGACTGGATGATAAGCAAGACTGAAGCTACAAAATGTGGAAAAACTTAGTAGGAGTTTTAGATTTTGAACATGTTCTTTATTGTATCTTATGTTTTTTAGATTGCAACTGAGGAAAATATATTTTTTAAAAATGAGAAATTGTTTAGATAATATAAGTATACAATACAAATGATTTGCATTTAGATTTTCTGGGCAATGATTATAAAATGGGGTAAGTGGTGCGTGTGGCATTGTTTAAGAATTTCAGAATCGGGTTTAAGGGAATGTCTTGTCACTAACCTCAGCAGTGCTTTGCCCTCCTGATGCAGCCTGTCCACAAAACACTTACGTGTCGGGGTACTTATGCCTTTTGAAACTATGCTGTTTTGAAAAACCATAAATGAACTAGCCAAATAACAAATACAAAAGACTGGTTTAGATCTGCCTTTATTATCTTTGAATATTATTTTCAGTTCCCAAGCTCCGAGACCTATATTTTTGAATGCTTTCACCTCCTCACTTTTTCTTTTTTATTATTTAGGAACATACATATTCTAATATAGCTACACTGCATCTATGAATGCCCATTCTAGTGTTAGCTGGTCACATTTTGACTGATCCATGGTATATTCTGCTAGTTTCACAAGAGGTTGGGTTTTGTTATAATTTTTGTGTTCTCATCCACTTTGAATGAAAGGCACTATATACCGTAAATGAAAGCCCCTCCCCAGTTTTCAAGAAGGAGGGAAGAGGGAGTGAACAGTTGGCTAGAAGGAAACGTTTGTCTTTTTGCAGCAGATACTAGGATCTGAAGCAGAATGGACACCCCTGAAGGAGCAGAGAATGAGAAGTCATCTGAGAAAGCTTGAGGAGTGATCAAACGTTTGGCACCTGGGATTCAGTGCCAACACGTGCAGAGAAATGCATTTGGAGTACAAAAATCCAAAGGAAGTTTGTGATTAGGGGTGAAAGTCTGATGTGCACAGACCCAGGGGAGAGTAGTGTTTGCTAATCTGAAGGTAGCAAAACAGAGTGACAAGACGGTGACTAGCACCAGAAGGATGATGGACTGCATAGAGAGTGGAACAACCAGCAGGAGAAAGGAAGTCATTAGTGAGGCATCACCTGGAATACTGCATTCAATTCTGGAGACCCTATCTCAAAAAGGGTAGAGCTAGATTAGTATTGGTCTAGAGAAAGGCCATCAAAATAGTGTGGACACTGTACCAAAACACACATGAGATGAAACGCAAGGACCTAAATAAGTGTGTGCCCTAGAGGAGAGACAAGGGGGATGTGATAGACTTTTAAATACCTCAAAGGTATTGAATAATGTACAGCAATCTAACTTTTTCCAATCGGAAGGAACCTGTAGAGGTGGTGAAGACAAGAATGGTAGCAGAATTCAAAAGGTTGTGGGATAAACACAAAGGATCCTTTGGCCAGAGAAAGGAAATAAAGAATCGAGGTAACCATTTGTAATTTTGGCTGTGATACAGTGAAGCTATTACTCTTCTGTTATCTGAGGAGAAACATGTGTGCACAGTAACCTGATAGACTTGAATGTTCCAACATCTGTCTTGCATTGCATACAAGGAAGGGGGATGGGCTGTTAATTTTATGTCTGTATGTAGTTAGTTGGTTTTTGGGACAGTGGTGCATTGAATAAAAATATGATAGATGTTAGAAGCCATTTGGTTCTTACAAGCAGTCCTGCTTCTATGGCTGGCAAATGGGATGTATCCTTAGCAGAGTGGACAGAAGTAACTGGGCAGATTGAATGGGTTGATTGGTCTTTTCCTGCCATCATCTACTATGTAGCCATGATTCTGACTGAGGAGTTTGTGTAAGCGAGGGACCCTTCCCTTTACCATACTGAAATTTTAGCTTTGAGTTTCCTGAGCTTTTTCAGACAGATGAACAGCTTTGCATGGTCAATGATTTAGTTAAATCAACTTATTTTAAGTTCTGCTGCTTTATACAAGACAAAACCACACAAGCCTTTTTCTTTTTTTTGCTTCTGAAGTTGTATGTCACATTCTAAATATATAATATTTGCTTAAATTCTGTCAGATCAGAGGGGGATTTCCTTGTTGGTCATAGCCTTCATCAACTCTTTTTATCAATCTAGTTCTTCTTAGAAATATAAAAATGGGGAAAAAAAAGACCTGTTTTTAAGAAACACTTTTGAGAGGATCTGCCAGAAGTCTGGATTTCCTGCAGTGTGGGAGCATTTGCCTCTCTTAGTCAATTACAGAAGGCCAACGGTAAGTAGGGAGGAAATAAACTAACATACATTTGCAAAAGGTGATGAAAAATATTTTTAAAAAATGCTTCCTTTGCACTCAGGCAGGCCAATCCCCACAAGTGGGTTATGCACCTCTACCAGTGGTTGGCAACGGAGTAAAAGCTGACGACATGGATATATATAGCCCTACCCTGACATCAGCCCGCCAGTATTCTCCGTCTCCAGCAGATGGTGGACATGCGTTTCCTTATTGGGAATTGCCTGTAGTAAAAATTAAATAAAAAGATTTATCATACCACTTGTACTCCTGAGGGTGACACCAATGGGTCCCTCCCTCAGAAGTGCCTTTAGTCCAGTAGCCTTTTTCATGTGTAGACTTTAAAAAAAAAAAAAAAAAAAAAAAAAGGTGAAGCGGTTGACAGACGAGGGAGGGTCAGCAGTGAAGGCTTTTGCCCTCTCCCCAGTTGTATTGGCAAACAGGTGAAGTGATTGACGGACGAGGGAGGCTTGGCGGTGAAGGCTTTCGCCTTCCTTCCTAGAGCTGGAGATTGGGTTGTACTCTCAGCTAGGACCAGCTGAGCTCAGATAAAAAAATAAATAGATGAAGATGAGCAGAAGGCAGAGAGTAGGAAGGTTTTATTCTCCTATTCCTTTCTTACCGGGTCTTCCTCCCTTGGCGTGAGTGATTGGCGTCTTTTCCTTCCTGCTTCTCACTTCTCTGGATGAGGTACGGTAGCAGAGCAGGCACAACGGGTTGAGCAGCCTCCGGCTAGGCCTCTCTCCCAGGCTTGTATTTTCGAACCACATGGTAGGTTGCAGCAGTGCTTTTGCGCAATTGTTTGTGCGCATGATTGCCGTGCGGTGATGTGTGATGTAGACTCGCACGTTCAGGCCTACTGGCATGTACAAGATCGTGGCATATATTCTTGACCTATATTTGCGTGCTCCTATTTGAGAATGAGTGAGCGCCTACCTGAGCATGCACCGAGTGCTGCACTGAGCGCCGACTTGCGCATGTGCTAAGCACCTACCTGGGTGTATACTGAATGCTTAACCGAGCGCCATCTATAGCGTGTACTGAGCGCCTAAGTGCATGCATGCTGACTTGAGAACACGCTGAGCGCCTACTTGAACGTGAGCATGCTCTGACTGTGCTTAAACTTGTCTTTTATTTGGGAGCACAAGTGAAGCGATATGGCGCCAGTGACAAATAAGTCTAAGCGCTTTGTGATCTGTGCTGCTTGCCATATAAGGGCAATACAGCCAAGGATTTCTGCAAGTTTATGCCAGCGCTGCCTGACTGCTGGGCTATCCCCTCAGGTGAGGAGACAGGATCTGAAGGCAACTCATTGCGGGTGTCCCCTTTATCAGTTGATTCTAGGACAGAAACATCTTTAGGAGATGTTTGATCCAAGGGTGTCAGATTGAGGCCTATAGGGCTTGTTATAGGCCCATCCTCCTTTCCTTTGGAAATATAAAAATGAAAAAAAAAAAAGACCTGTTTTTAAGAAACACTCTTCAGAGGATCTGCCAGAAAACTGGATTTCCTGCAATGTGGGAGCATCTGCCTCCCTTAGTCAATTACAGAAGGCCAGCTGTAGGTAGGCCGGATATAAAGCAACATACGTTTGCAAAACTTGATGAAAAATATAAAAAAAAAACCCCAAAAAACTTTCGTTAAGAACCTAAGATTTGCCATACTGGATCAGACCAAAGGTCCATCAAGCCCAATATTCTGTTTTCAACAGTGGCCAATCCAGGTCAGAAGTACCTGGCAGAATCCCAGCAGGTCAATAGATTACATGCTGCAATAAGCAGTGGATATCCCCAAGTCCACTTTATTAATGGTTTATAGACTTTTCTTCCAAGAATTGTCTAAAACCTTTTTTAAACCCAGGTACACTAACAGCTTTCACCACATTCTATAACAACGAATTCCAGAGTTTAATTATGTGGTGAGTAAAAAAAATATTTTCTCCTTATTGTCTTAAATGTAACTTCATTGCATGTCCCCTAGTCTGTACTCTTTGAAAGAATAAACAGCTAATTTGCGTTTCTGTTCTATTGCACGCATTATTTTCTTTTCTTTTTTTTTAATTTAAAACTTTTATTGAGTGTAACAGCAATTTTTACAGTGAGGCATAAGAACCAAAGAAAAATATAAATATAGAGGGCATGAGTCCCACATGAACATTGCAAATGTGAGCAACATTATGACATAAAACGTCATACTGTACTATGTAGGAATCCGGCTAAAACTAGCAAGCCTGGTCAGTCATCAACATATACACTCATATTTTATGAATTATCCCCTGAAATCGCAACCCTCATTCCCCACCCAGCCCCCTCCCCTGCTGCTAGACTGGCATATGGGTGACATGGAAAACATCTTTCCCCTTTTGTATTGTATTGTTTTGTGATTCACTTGTCTCTCGATATGGCTGTTTCCTGATTACTATTTAGACTGTGGGCCGTCCCCAACTTGGACATATCCGGGTTGGTACCTCGTAATTTCCAGGCTTCATAAGCCTGCCAGTTTTTCCGAAACTTAAGGAGTGTATCATGTTTGTGCTGAAATCTGTGTTAATAAATACATTGACTCTACCCTTTGTTGTATATCTTTGAGCCTCGGCGTGGACGGAGCTGTCCATTTTGTTTGCTATTTCACACCTCGTGGCAGTGCACACATATCTAATCAGCGCATTATCGCTGGCTGATAATCCCGGAACCGGCAGACCCAATAGTACCTGTTTGGGTGTTAGCTGACCTTGCTCTTTCCCAATTTCATGAAGCCATCCGATAACGGTACCCGAAAGTTTACGAATAACAGGACAGCCCCACCACATGTGTAGAAAGGATCCCTGTTCCCCACAATCCCTCCAACATAAGGGGCTATGAGTCTTTGCCATAATGTGTAGCCTTTTTTGATATAAGTACCAGTGGTAGAGCAGTTTTCCATTAAGTTTGCTGCGATAAATCCTTTGCCTATTGTACGATATATCATCTTCCACTCCCTAGGGGTTAGCGCCTGATCCAGATCCAGCTCCCAAGCTTTTGTCTGAGCAGCCTTAGGCTGATCTTTTAGCCGCAACATGTTATACAGGAGAGGGCCACCCTAGTGACCTGATCTGCTCTGGAACATAATTTTTCAAATTCAGTTTCCCCTTGTTGTAGGTGTCCTCCCTGCAGGGCCATAGAAAAGAAGTGGTGGACTTGATTATGTGAGATCAGTGCCGTGTTGGGAAGCTCAAATTCTGACTGCAGACCCTGGAAAGTCTTAATCTTACCTGGGCCCCACACTTGTCCCCAGGTCTGGATCCCTTTAGCCCGCCATATCTGGAAAGCCAAGTTTTCATACCCAGGCGTCAACATGTTATTAGTGTATAGGCATGTACTATGGTGATATTCTCTGTCTCCCCTAAGGTGGCCGCCTTTTGAAGCCATAGATCTATAATATGGTTTATAGAGGGGGGTAAGACTGATTTAGGATCTACAATCCACGTTTTCTTGGGTTGCCAGATTAGGCTGGTAATAGGTACGTTTCCCAGAAGTTCCTGACTAAACAGCACCCATAGTTTTGGTGTGTGACGTTTATGCAAGTCAACTATCTTTTTGAGTTGAGCCGCTAAGTAGTACTGTTTGAGCTCGGGAACACTTAGTCCTCCCTGATCCCTAGCGAGATATAGAACACGTCTGGCCACTCTTGGTCGCTTGCCCCCCCATATATAGTTCATAACTTTTTTCTGCCAAATTGCTAACTGTTTGAGTGGAACCCTGAGCAGCAGAGTTTGGAAAAGTCTTCTTCTTCCCTTAGTGACTCTTTGCTAGCATGTCGGATCTTCCTGCGGAGGAGATGAGGTCTTTCCAGCGCTAGCAGTGAGGAGCACAGATATACCCGCTGATTGCAATACTTCATCTGCTTCCTCGACTGTGCGTACCCTGTGAGAGACTCGAGCATGAACCTCAGGCCGAAGGGGAACAGCCACCGGTACCGATCCTTTTCCACATTGAGGGCACTGGTGATCGCTTTAAAATCCAAGCGTTTCAGTAGAGTGATGGCAGATAGATCTGCATATATAGAGATATCATTTCCTTCCCAGTGCCAAGTGCACTGCTGCCTTGCCGCTAGGGCTATTTTCTCCTTGTAGGTATATGAGTGGAAGCAAACCACTATGTCCCGTGGTCTATTCCCAGATTTGGGGCCCAAAGCCCTGTGAGCTCTTTCAATACCGGGACCCTGTTGCGATTCTGCCGGCTCCTCTCCGCTCATAGCAGTAATGTGTAAACAGATTTTTTCTACCACTCTTGCACAGTCACTATATTCCTCCGTTTCGGGGACCCCTCTGAAACGTAGATTGGAGCGCCTACTCCGATTTTCCAGGTCCTCTAACTTATCATCCATTCTTGCTTGGTTAGCCTGCAATGCTTTACTGTGGCCTTCATCTGCTTCCAGTTTTCCTCTTGAGCCTCAAGCCTTATGTCTGCCTCATCCGTTCTGCGACCTATATCATTGATTTCTTCCCACAGCTCAGCACATAAAGCTGTAACCTCAGCTTTATAGTTTTATATGTCCTGCCTGAGTTCAACAAACCATTCCCAGAGCTCAGATCTCGTTGGCCAGTCTGCTCCCTTAGGCTATTGCGTTCTGCCCGCGGCCCCTCCATCCTCCGTTTCACCATTGGACGCCATCTTTGTCTCCCTCCGTGTCTGTAGTTTCTCTACCTTTATGGTAGGAGTACTTTCGGAAGTCCACGGCCTTGCGCTTCGCCACCATACGGTGAGGGGGGTTTCCCGCGGGCAGTCCTGCTCCGGTTGCGATCGTGGTCGGTCTCGGTGTGCTTAATTTTTGCTATTTATGCCAGCATGGTGGGGAGCTCCGGGTTTAAGCTGCCGGCATGGGAAGTGACGTCACTTCCTCCCCAGCACGGATTATTTTCTAGACCTTTATCATATCTCACCTTAGTCATTTCTTCTCCAAGCTGAAGAGCCTAAACCTCTTTAGCCTTTCTTCATAGGGGAATTGTTCCATCCCCTTTATCATTTTGGTTGCCCTTCTCTGTACCTTTTCTAATTCTATATCTTTTTTTTTTTTTAGATGCATTGACCAGAATTGCACACAATACTCAAGGTGTGGTCGCACCCTAGAGCGACACAGAGGCATTATGATATTCTCTGTTTTATTCTCCATTCCTTCCTTAATTCCTAGCATTCTATTTGCTATCTTGGCCACCATCACACACCGAGCAGATGATTTCAACTTATTATCCACGATGATGCCTAGATCCTTTTCCTGTGGTGGCTCCCAATATGGAACCTTGCATTGTGTAGCTATAATGTGGGATGCTCTTCCCTACATGCATCATTTTACACTTGGCCACATTAAATGTTTAAAGGGCTAATGGTAAAAAAACTACAGCTGTGAAAGGGCTATTGCTGGCGATGAGAATGGGTGGTTTTTCCTATCCGCTTTAGATGGAATTGCAGTTTAAAATGCATGAATGCTTAGTGGAACAACTGTGCCAAAGATTGTCATTATAATGGCTGTGCTAGACAGAAGGGGGTAGAGGAGGGGTAAAAAAAAAATAGGGATACTGCACATCCATCCCTGGCAAATGAGAGCTCATAAATCCGTTGTCTAGCAGAGGCCAGTTCCAGTTGAGCTGGAAGCCAACAGGAAAAGGAGGAAAGTGCCAGGCCTAAATAAATAAATAGCTTGGCTCTCCTTTTGGTGAATAATGACTGAATATTGGGTTTTCGTGAATGTTTGCTGTCGTGAAAGAGGGGGATACTTGCCTGCTGTTTAGTGTTTTGTTTTTTTTAATGACCATTCTCCAAATCTTATTGAGTGAGGTCTGATTAAAGATGCTTGGAACGCTCTCCATTACCGAACTCTGCCTCTGGATGTGCCCAACTAGATATGTGGCTTTTATTTTACCTCCCTGGGGGGCCTCTACCCTGAATATATTTACTCCTGCTTAAAGCAAAAGTAATTTTTGGGTTTCTCTTCCCTTCTTATCTCTCACTTTTTTTTTTTTTTTTTTTTTTTTTAAATAGGAGTAAAAATTTAGTTTTTCTTTTCTTTCCTGTCATGGAAAATCAGAGGGGCCAGCAAGTTTCCAAACTCTTTTTTTTTTTTTACTCTATCAAATTCCACTGAAATGGATCAGAAAAAAAGCATGAGGAAAGATTTGAAACAAGTCCTGTTTTGGAGCCCTTTTTCAATGTTTTTAAAAAGACAGTACCTCAGTTACTGCAGCACCTTTGCCAGTACTTTTTTTTTTTTTGAGTGAGCCAGCTGGGAGGAAAGTGGTCACTTGGATACACTGAAAGAAATCTTGTGTTCATTTCTCACAATTAACAGCAACCTGTATAGAAAGGGTACAAAG
This sequence comes from Rhinatrema bivittatum, assembly GCF_901001135.1. Lineage (NCBI taxonomy): Eukaryota > Metazoa > Chordata > Amphibia > Gymnophiona > Rhinatrematidae > Rhinatrema > Rhinatrema bivittatum. The sequence goes on along the minus strand of NC_042615.1, from coordinate 582,996,710 downwards.
AAGGGGTAGTTTTCCATATCAAGTGATCTAAGATGGATGCACATTAAAGCTACACCTCAGTGGCTCTAAGAGTGCATCTATACTTCTGTGCATATTGCAGGAGATTCCCAGGGCAGCTGACTGAGAGAGTGCCTGAGTCGATTCAGGCTGATCAGAAATCTCATCTCCCAGATCTGTGAAGTTGCTGTGTAGGCCACTCTTATAGATTTGTCTCTTGAAATGATAACCACTGATCTATCTAGCTACTGCCTAGGGCTGCCAAATGTCCAGTTTTCTGCTTCTTTGCACTCCAATGGCTGGTTTAGCTTCAGTAGGGAAGGGACATGGAGGTGGAGACTGCACTGCTGCCGCCAATTGGTCTTTGTGGATCTTAAGTCAATTTGTACACAAGTGTAGAAAAGAAAGTTGGAGAAAAGCGCACGTAGCAGCAGCTCAGTCTGCATGGAGCTGCTGCCGCTATTTCCACTTTCTCCTTTCGCTAGGCCTACCTGAAAAACAAAAATGGCCATAAGGGGAGGAGCAGGCCCAGACCCTTCATGCAGTTCATTCCTGTGAACACTGATGAGCAGTGCAGCAGCAGGCCCGGCAGGATCTTTGGCATCTAGACCCTGCCCACTTCTGGCCGCCTGCACTGCCAGGCCTGGTAAATGATGCTGAAGGGCCAGCACCGCCGCTGAGGCAACTACAGCAAGTTGGCACCTTGGTGGACTGCTGCGCTCTCTTTCTGTGCCGCTACCTCATCGCCTGCTGGAAATCATGTCCAAGGACTTGATGCTCCTGCTGGAAGGAGATGTTCTGGTAGCTGCATCCTTCTGTTGCCTTTTCTAGCTGCGATGATGTCCATACTGGGCTGGCTGGCCCGATGAGCCAACACCAGTAAGGTCTGTAGGTGGGAAGGACTCCTTTCTGGGAGCCAGGAGGAGGGTGGAATGGGTATGCTCATGCTACAGGGAAGTGGGGAGGGACAAAGGCAATGACAGGCATGGGGGAATACTGGTAAAATAGGACTTTGGGCAGATTGTGTGAGGAGAGAGAGAAGAGCTCAGAGGGATGGTCAGCAGAGAGTGGCAGAGAGAGGGGCTTTGGAAGATGATGCAGAGAGTGGACAGGGAAGGGGAGAGAGGAGCTTGGGGGTGGGGGGAGAAAAGCTCAGGGTTGATGGAGGAAAAAGGTGGGGAAAGAGAGAGGTGGGAGGTATTCAAGGAAGTACTGGGAAGAGGGTGGGGATCTTCTGGGGTGAGAGGAGAAGGAACCTTTGGCCCCAGCCCAGGCTTAGGCTCAGTAGCATCTGGAGAAGACAGGCTTAGGGGCTGCAGCATTTGTGAGTAGTGATGATTTTATTTTTTCAGTGTTGCACTGCACAGTCTACATTCCTATGGCTTCCAATTCAGTTTTCATTGCACTTTTGTGGTCTCTTACTCTGTATTTACTGATGATTTGTCTGTGTTATACATGTGTGAACAATACACGGGCAATATAATAGTCCTTAACTTAACACAATCATATATCATCAAAAGGACATGAGTGTATATACTTATTCATCATCTATTATGTGAAACATATATTTCATACACTTAACCACATGAATAATATTTTTTTATATAGTAGATGAATTTTTATTCTCAAACATACATTATTTTCACAAACTAGGCACATACAAAATTTAAATAAAGCATCAATAATTTAAAAAACAATATTATTAAAACGTATGTGTAATTTTTCTTAACATATGTGGATACCCAAACTATCCAATTTCCCACGTAATATAACAATAAGTACCCCAAATTTAAAATACACTAGCATTCATTCACCCTATTACCTAAAATTCCCCACAATATTGCACTTATCCCAAAACCATAAATTACAACCTGGTATTACGAACACAAGTTCAGCATACAGGGATACTGAGATACTATTTTTACATACAAGATATTTTCAATATCAACTTTTTAATTCTCACCCCGCACTAAGCGGGAAATGTTTTCTTTAAATTATCATACGTTCAATTATACATCAAGTAGGTAATCCCCGACAAGGACCTTGTTTCGCACATTAGCTTCTTCAGGGGTTGTCCTTCACAATATTATTCATATATCTTGCAACCCTCACAAGGGGATCTCAATATCCCGCAGTACCGAATCTTCCAACAGTTGTAATGGTATCCACACCAACAATCAACCTTCCCATGAATATCCAATCATCTCATATATACGAAAAATATCTTCAACCGACTTCACATTAATTGTTATACAAGGAGAATTTTCACAGATGTTTCAAATAAAATCATTAAGCACTAATCTCCAACATGGCTACAACATGGAATGATGAATAACCAGGACCTTTCTCCAACGGCATGTATTATTATCTATATCCTATTACAACCACGGTTCGACTTCTCCTCACATCGCCATCACTCAACATATCTTCATACCGCCGAGGTTCAACGTCTCCTCATACCGCATGTATAGATAATAATACATGCCGTTGGAGAAAGGTCCTGGTTGACTGAGTTTATACCATGGGAAATTGGGTAGTTTGGGTATCCACATATGTTAAGAAAAATTACACATACGTTTTAATAATATTGTTTTTGAAATTATTGATGCTTTATTTAAATTTTGTATGTGCCTAGTTTGTGAAAATAATGTATGTTTGAGAATAAAAATTCATCTACTATATAAAAAAATATTATTCATGTGGTTAAGTGTATGAAAAATATGTTTCACATAATAGATGATGAATAAGTATATACATTCATGTCCTTTTGATGATATATGATTATACATGTGTGACCAGTGTGAGGGATTCTGCTAGTTTATAGCTTATGTGTAGGGGATCTATAGCAGTCTGGGGTTTTTTTCCCAATAGGAAGTGAATTGGTGTTCTAGGGCAGGGTACTGCTTTTTCCTGAGTTGGGTTGTTGCTGTTTGAGTCCTGGGAGTTAGTACTGTTTTGGTATAGCAGATTTGTGCAATGAATTGTGAGCCATTTCAAGATATATTGAACTTTGTATGCAAAAATTAGCTGCTGTTTACTGTCCCCAAAATATTTGTTCTCTGTATACTCATGGCCATCCCTGTTTGTGTTTCTGTGAACAAAGGTTTTCCAAGCTAAAATTTGATCAGAACACACATTTGTTCCTCAATTATGCAAGAAAGACGTGGGCTATTCATTTTGTCAGTATAACATGAAATTGATGTTAGAATGTTAAATGTAACAGCAGATACCCCCCCCCCCCTTTCCCGGTTCTCAGGTTTGACAGGGTGTCTGTGGAAAGGTTAGTCATCCTACTACTGCTTTCTTCCAAAGAATGAAGGGAAATACAATTAGCATCAATCAGTCTTCCATCTTCCGATTTATCATATCTTTCCTGGAGGCAATGCTTGCTTACATGCCCGATTATATCCAATAATCCAGGGGTTGCCAACCTTTCACATGACGAGAGCCACAAAACCAGAATTCATAGAGGCAGAGAACTTCCATGCCTGTCAGGGGTAGGTGAGAGATCCACCCCCCCAACACACAGACACAAAAGAAAAAGCCAAGTCGCTCTCAGACACAGGCACACACATGCACTCTTACTCTCTCTTTCTCTCCCACAGACATTCTCTGTCTTTCAGACAGAAACACACACACACACATTCTGTTGTGCTGCTGCTTATGTGCTCTGTGAGTGTAAAGTTCTTGCTTGCTGCAGCATCCGCCTTTCCCATTCCCACCTCTTGGTGCCCCAGCTAATGTGTAAAGCTCATGAGATGTGGGTTGGCAACCCCTGTGCTAGCAGAATATTTCACATGTGAAGAACACAAACAGACCCTCACCAAATACAGAACAAAAAAAAAAGAGACCTTAAAGTAGAAATAGAAATATGCAGGCAAAAACTAAACTGGAAACCACAACAAATCTGTCTGTATTATCCAATGCAACAATGGGAAAAAACAAAATCAAGAAATATAAAACATTTATAATAGTAAAACCATCTAATAAAAAGAATACATATTTCAAAATAGCCAACAAATAGAGCATCCATTAATTAAAAACTCACATGAATTTATTTTAATATTTCCCCAAACACCAATAAAATATTTCAAAACAGCAGACATATCAAGTAATACCCAAAAAACCTCCCATTCTGCATACCTGGGATATTTCTTCTTAGCAGATGATTCCCAGGTGGAAGTTGCAAGCGTACAACTTCCGACCATGAGCTGGCTGCTGAGAAGGGGGAGAATCTCAGCATACAGTAGACAGAGGAGTCATATGACAGAGGGCAGATTTTTCTTATGAGCCACAGTTTGGGCTCCTAAGAACCGCGTGTGACTCATAAGATGCCGGTTGGCCACCGGAGAGGAGGGAGAAACATAGCTCACTTCCTAAATGTCCTCTGCACTATTGATTGCCCTTATGTGGGCTTATTTTTTCCATGGAGCTAGGAAGCCATCTGCCAAAACTGTAAACAGTATCACAGTCTGCACATCCAGGTCTGCTGGTGACTATCATTTCTGGTGATGGCTATAATGGCAAAGTTTCCTGGTTCCTGCCATAGTGCCGAGATATTAAGGTAGAGCCCCCTCTAGGATTACACAATTTTTGGGGGGGATCCAGACGAAGGGGTTCTACTGGATACGTTTTTGAATGGTTGTAGTCTTCTGTGGTGCTGCTAGTGATGTCTTCGTAGCTTTGGCCATTAAATGGTGAGCCATTTTATTTTTGGTCTCGGAGGTGTTAAGTACTCCCTGTTGGCCTGGCTGCTCACTCTTTCCCCATTCCTCCTGTCCATCAGAGTGGAAATAATATTGTGCACATTTCTCCCCCAAGGACATTTGATTTTGTTTACTTAATGGGCTTTTAAGAAGCCATTTTCACTCAGGCCAGACTGGAATTTGTCTTGCCCTTGCACCAGCGAAAGTCAGCAAGGTGTTTATTACATGCTGTATGTTACTCAAGATTCAAGTCCATCAGCATCTTTCCTGACTGATGGAGGTAGCTGTGAAGGCAGAAAGTGGATACAGTGGAAACTGGGAATGATAAAGGAGTCCCTGCTGGAGCGGAACATCCCAGGGAGCTTGCATAGGCTTCAAATTCTTCATTGAAGAGCTGCCTGGAAAGGACGTGGTTAATGAGATTTTTCAATGTTAAGAATGTTGGTTTGTGTTACTCTGTTGTGACAGTGCTTTCTTGCATTTTCAGCAGGTTTTCTGCTGAAGGCGGCCTGTGGCATGCTGTTTAGTTTAGTTTTATTAAAATTTATGGCTCGCACGAGGCTGTGTAGAGAAGCATAGAATACCTTTTCACCCTGCCTTTACTTTTCTCGTATTACTTTGCCTTCATGTAAGCATATCTAAGCTGTCCGGCCATCTCAGCACTGGAAGAGGCATAAGCAGAATGTGGAAAGAAACACAAGGCATTTTAAAGAGTCATGATTTGAAAAGCCCAAATGGCTTTGTTGAAGTAATCCACGATAGCATTGAGATACTGTCATGTGGTGTGATACACAATTTGCCTAACCGGTTCTGTAGCACAAAAAGACAGGTGGACTCATCGATCAAATAGTCTCTCAGTGAAAGTGATGGAGACAAAAGGCATTGGTACTGGCTTAGCTAGGTAAAGGGGAGATCACATCGGGTCTTGGCATGGCAGTAAGTAAGAAAACTGAACAGACTAGATGCTCTTTGTGATGTGTTTCTGTTGTCATTCTTTATTTGTCTTCAAAGGCAGAACTTAAAATGTAACCTGAGACAAAAGAAATGGATTGTCTCAGTTTTGGTTTTGGCAATCGTGTTTGGGTTGAATTTTAATTGTGGAGCACTTAAGGTTGTATCTGAAATGAACAAGTCTGCAGGTGGTCACATTTCAAATTTAGGAGCCCTCTGTGCCAAGGGATTGATTTCCAAGAGGTGTAATCGGCTATCTGCAGGAGTTAGCAGGTCAAACTTAACCTGTCATCCCCCCGACCCCTCCCCTCTGGGGATAATTTTGGAGCAGTCTACATACGTTTGAAATGAATTCTACACATACTTTATACCAGTTTTCAAAAGGAAAGTACATGCAAACCTTCCCTTTGAAAATTATCCCCCCCAAACCTACCTGCACACAATTGTACCTGCTAATTTGTGTAGACTTTTTTTTTCCCCCCCCCCAGAAAAATTTGTCACATACTTTCGGAACTTCCTAAGTACGTAGGTGAGTGCAAACCCTTCCCAAATCAGCCCCAGGAACGTCTCTCACCCCAGGTAAACTGGCATGGCGAGCAGGCAGTTTTGTAGTAGGCCTTTTCTTTCTGTGGGTAATGTGCTACCTTGCCTTTTTAAAATTTCCCTCCTAATCCATAAGGTGTATAAATTTAGCCAATTAAAAATAGGGGGGGGGGGGGGGGCGCTAGGGAAGTGGCTTAGGTTGAAGAATGGAATTTACCTGGTTGGCACAGATTTTCAGCCCCAGTAACACCCGAGGAAATTTTGTCCCATCAGAGTTAAGTGAGGTTTCAGCCACAAGCCTTGCTGACTGGGTTGCAATGAAAATCCAGCTAAAGGCAAAGTAATTTTACCTGATTCTCATTCAGGATCAGAGGGTTTTTGAAAATGGACCCAAAAGTTGTGTTGGTTTTTTTTTACACAAAAGGAGAAAGTGTTAGTACATTGATCTTTTAATGAGTTGTTTGCTTATTATAAGTTACCTTTTCTTCCATGTTTCACAAGCCTGCCAATAGCATCCCCTTATTTGATTTGTATTCTGCTTTTCAGGTACTGTAGGCATTTCCCTGTCCCCAGTGGGCCCACATTACTCAACGCACAATTAAACTCTGGAATTTGTTGCCAGAGGATGTGGTTAGTGCAGTTAGTATAGCTGTGTTTAAAAAAGGATTGGATAAGTTCTTGGAGGAGAAGTCCATTACCTGCTATTAAGTTCACTTAGAGAATAGCCACTGCCATTAGCAATGGTTACATGGAATAGACTTAGTTTTTGGGTACTTGCCAGGTTCTTATGGCCTGGATTGGCCACTGTTGGAAACAGGATGCTGGGCTTGATGGACCCTTGGTCTGACCCAGTATGGCATTTTCTTATGTTCTTATGTTCTTATTCCTAGTTTGTACCTGAATAATGGGTGAATGCTGATGCAAGTGAGTTGAGGTGTGACCTGGTTCCAAAAGAGACGCGCACAGCGTGCTTGCCCAGACGTGACTAGTTTAATCATAACAGGAACATTCGATTCGATTTCAGACAAAATATATAATAGACAGAATTATTTATTGGATATTATAATTTGTAGAGATGCATCTGTACAGTAGATTGACATTTTCCTCGGAAAATAATGGAAGAAAATGATTCTGCTTTAAAAGCCTAGCAATGAACACAACAATCCTCTTCTGCCTTCTCAAAGAGGAGAGGGCTACTCCTTTTAAGAACAGAAGCAGTTAGAAAGCAAACAAAAGCTGTGTATGCCCGTCAAGTTAAACCCCTTTGCTTGATCTTCCTCCCCTTGACAACGTGCCAGCCTTCTGAGAGCAGCCTTTCCACATGCTTCTTGCATTTTTCCTTTTGTTTTTCCTTTAAACTGAATGGAAAGGGTATAATTTGGCTGGTTCTAAAAGCACGGCTTAACCTGAGAACAGACAGAGGCGGCACATTCGTGGCTGAAGAGGAGTGGACAAGTGTCTGCTTGCTTCTCCCTATACTTAGAGGTCTCTCGGATGTAACAGGGAAGGATGAAAAGAATGCCGCTTATCTCAATAATTAGAGCAAAGTCGTCTGCTCAGATGAGGAGACGGGCTCTGTAAAGAAGGATCGATCTGGTTGATACCATTTAGAATTCAGCTTTTGTCTGTACAGGGACGTGCATGCGCGTATATTGGACAGATAGTAACAGGCACGCAAAAGGGGTGAGTTAGCACAAGTCCCAAACCCCCCCTCCCCCGTGAGCATTGGATGGACACTTGACAATTCGCTCTGCTGCGCACAGGTTTCACGTTCAACTAATTAGGCCCTTGTGTGCATATGCAGTCTCTGCCTTTTTGTGATAAAGAGCAGGATTTTTGGATAACCAGTTCGGCGCAGAAGAGGCCAGGGATATTTGAGTTTTCCGTGTTGGGGGGAGATGCTATTGATTGAGCTCCTCAGATGCTTGCTGTAAAATTGTCAGGGAACAAGGCATCTTAGTTTTAAGAGTATTTTTGTTTTTTGCCATGTACCTTCTGTGGGCTTCCTTCAAGTGGAACCATTCTCTACTGGGCAAAGGTACATGAGCCTTGATTGGCAGATAACTCTGTGTGGTATTTTTCATTCCCTCCCAGCTTAGTCCAGCCATTGTAGTGACAGTCCTGTATCTGTAGTTGGCCACACACTCTCCAGAAGCAGTTAAGTGTAGGCCCATGCTGCTAGGTGTCTGTTATGCAATGATTGGGACTCCCTTTCCACGAGGGACTGCAAACCCTGCCCCAAATCTGATTTTCAAGGGCCGCAAACCAATAATCAATATGTATGAAATATTTTCAACTGCTGCCTCCATTAGGGTTGCCAACTGGCTCCAGATTTTCAGGATAGGTTGATCCAGTCCTGGAATTAGCCCACTGCATGCTGGGAATTCTGATTTCCCTATTGCATTCCCTAAGAAAAAGCAAGACTGTGTAAGTTATTGCATGCAGTGGAGTAAAACCAGGACTGGATCAACCTGTCCTGAAAATCTGGAGCCAGATGGTCACCCTAGCCTCCATTGTATGCAGACCTGCTTCATGCATATTCATTGTGGAATTACTGCAAACCCGAGTGGGTTATGGCCCTCAAGAACCTGGATATGGGGACCCCTGCTCTACAGCACCCCAGCCATGGCAGGCCCAGGGAGAAGAAGCTGGGTCTTGCTTAGGGCAGTGTTCAGCCACTGGTCTGGCCTAGTTTTTTGATTCTTTAAAATCGATCATTTTTCACAGAAAAAAAGATTTATGTAAGAACATAAGAAGTTGCCATTCTGGTCAGACCAAGGGTCCATCAAGGCCAGTATCCTGTTTCCAACAGTGGCCAATCCAGGCTACAAGTACCTGGCAAGGACCCAAACACAAAGTAGATCCCATGCTACTGATGCCAGTAATAGCAGTGGCTATTCCCTAAGTCAACTTGATTAATAGCAGTTAATGGACTTCTCCTCCAAGAACTTATCCAAACCTTTTTTAAACCCAGCTACACTAACTGCACTAACCACATCCTCTTGTAACAAAATTTCCAGAGCTTAATTGTGCATTTAGTGAAAGAATTTTCTCGATTAGTTTTAAATGTGCTACTTGCTAACTTCATGGAGTGCCCCCCTAGTCCTTCTATTATTTGAAAGAGTAAATAACTGATTCATGTGTACCTGTTCTAGACCTCTCATGATTTTAAAGACCTGTATCATATCTCCCCTCAGCTGTCTTTTCTCCAAGCTGAACAGCTCTAACCTCTTTAGCCTTTCCTCATAGGGGAGCTGTTCCATCCCCTTTATCATTTTGGTCGCCATTCTCTGTATCTTCTCAAGTACAAATATATCTTTTTTGAGATGCGGTGACCAGAATTGTACACAGTACTCAAGGTGCGGTCTCACCATGGAGCGATACAGAGGCATTATGACATTTTCCGTTTTATTCACCATTCCCTTCCTAATAATTCCTAACATTCTGTTTACTTTTTTGACTGCTGCATCACACTGAGCCGACGATTCAATGTATTATCCACTATGATGCCTAGATCTTTTTCCTGGGTGGTAACTCCTAATATGGAACCTAACATCGTGTAACTACAGCATGGGTTATTTTTCTCTATATGCAACACCTTTGTCCACATTCAATTTCATCTGCCATTTGGATGCCCAATCTTCCAATCTCTCAGGGTCCTGCAATTTATCACATCTGCTTGTGATTTAACTGCTCTGGATAATTTTGTATCATCTGCATATTTGATTACCTCACTCATCGTATTCCTTTCCAGATCATTTATAAATATATAGAAAAGCATCTGTCCAACTACAGATCCCTGAGGCACTCCACTGCTTACCCTTTTCCACTGAGAAAATTGACCGTTTAATCCTACTCTCTGTTTCCTGTCTTTTAACCAGTTTGTAATCCACAATAATGGAGTTGCATTAACAGTATGAGACTTATTAGTTAAGATAGTAACCACCACACCAGCAAGTTATCCCCATGCACTCTTTTCTTGATTTCCATCCTCTAGCCTTTAGGGATCCACAGTGTTTATCCCATGCCCCATTGAAATCTTTCACTGTTTTTATCTTCACCACCTCATCCGGAAGGGCATTCCAGGCATCCACCAATTTTTCCTTAAAGAAATATTTCCTAACGTTGGTTCTGAGTTGTCCTCCCTGGAGTTTCATTTCATGACCCCTACTTCTGCTGATTTATTTCCAGTGGAAAAGGTTAGTTTTTGATTGTGCATCATTAAAACTTTTCAGGTATGTGAAGGTTTGTATTGTATCTCCCCTGCACCTCCTCTCCTCCAGGATATACATATATTTAGGTCCTTCAACCTCTCCTTATAAGTCATTTGATGGAGACCTCCCACCATTTTGGTCGCCCGTCTCTGGAATGTCTCCATTCTGTCTCTGTCCCTTCTGAGATTCGGTCTCCAGAACTGAACACAGTACTCCAGGTGAGGCCTCACCAAGGACCTGTACAAGGGGGATTATTGCCTCCTTTTTCTGACTGGTTATTCCTCTCTCTATGCACCCCAGCATTCTTCTGGCTTTAGCTTTTGCTTTGTCACATTGCTTCACTGTCTTCAGATCGCTAGACACTATCACCCCAAGGTCCCTCTCTTGTGCCATGCACAAAAGCCTTTCACCCCCCCATCACATACAGCTATTTTGGATTACTGCACCCCAGATGCATGACTCTGCACTTCTTGGCATTGAATCTCAGCTGCCATATCTTCGACCACTGTTCAAGCTTCCTTAAATCACGTCTTATTCTCTCCACTCCTTCCAGCATGTCCATTCTTTGCAGATCTTAGTATCATCCGCAAATAGACAAACTTCCGCAATTTTGCTTAGAAAGATACTGAACAGAACTGGGACCAACACCGATCTTTGTGGCTCTCCACTTAACATCATTCTCTCTTCAGAGTAGGTTCCATTTACCATCACACACTTTCTTCTATCTCCACGCCACCACTTGGCGCTCACTCCCACGTTTCTCATTTCATTCACAAGCCTCCAATGCGGGACTGTATCAAAAGCTTTGTTGAAATCCAAGTAGATCACATCTAGCTCTCTTCCTCGATCCAATTCTCTGGACACCCAATCAAAAAAATCAATCAGATTTGTCTGACAGAACCTTCTCCTAGTGAATCCATGCTGCCTCGGGTCCAGCAATCCTCCTGACTGTAGATAGTTCACTATCCTTTCCTTCAGCAGTCTCCATTAATTTTCTCTCCACCGAGGTGAGGCTAACCAGCCTGTAGTTTCCAGCCTCCTCTCTCCTACCACTCTTGTGAAGTGGAACCACCACCGCCCTTCTCCAATCACTCAGCACCACTCCGGTTTCCAGGGATCTATTGAACAGGTCATGCAGCGGACCCGCCAGCACATCTGAGTTTCAGTATCCTGGGACGAACCTCTTCCAGCCCCATGGCCTTGTCCACTTTCAGTTTTCCTAGCTATTCCCAAATGTTCTCTTCTTTAAACGGAGTTTCATGTATCCCATCTCCATCTATGGTCTTGTCAACTAGCAACGATCCTTCTCCAGAATCTTCTTTAGTGAACACTGAACTGAAGTATTTGTTTAATATTTCCAACATTTCTTCATCTCTGTCCACAAGATGCTCCTTGTCACCTTTCAATTTTACTATACCATTTTGGGCCTCCCTTCTTTCTCTAATATATCTGAAAAATGTTGTCTCCTCTCTTTACCTCTTTGGTAATTCTTTCTTCCACTTGACATTTTGCTTTCCTGATTTCTTTCTTCGTCGTCTTCATTTTTAACAGACATTCTTCCTTGTGTTCTTTTTTTGGGGATCCTTTATACTTCTTGAATGCTATTCTTTTTGCCTTAATTTTCCCAGCCACCTCCTTAGAGAACCAGATCGGTTTCTTTTTCCTCTTACTCTTCTTTACTTTCCTAACATATAGATTTATTGCCTTTGTAATAGCTCCTTTTAATTTGACCCACTGTTGTTCCACCTCACCCATTTTCTCTCAGTTTTCCAGTTCTTCCTCCAGGTACATCCCCATTTTGACCAAGTCTGTATTTGTGAAATTCAAAACTCAGGTTTTTGTTTGACTTCTCTGTATCCTATTTGTGATATTGAACCTTACCGTCTGATCACTACTGCTCAAGTGAGCCCATACCTGAACATCAGACATTATCCCCATTAGTGAGCACTAGATCGAGGGTCACACTTTCCCTCGCAGGTTCCATTACCATTTGTTTGAGCAGAGCACCTTGAAAGGCATCCACTCTCTCTACTTTTTGTAGATTCTGCAGAAGGGATGCACCAGTCTACATCTGGCAGATTAAAATCTCCAATACATTCATCATCAAAGAGGAAATGATGTAGCCTGCTGACAATGAACCTTTTAGTACCTTCACCAGTGAGGGGGTTTGGGGTGTTTGATCACCCTTCTCTGTACCATTTCCAATGCAACTAAATCTTTGAGATGCAATGACCAGAACTGCACATGGTGCAGCCTCACCATGGAGCGATACAAAGCATTAAGACATTTGCCATTTTATTCTCCATTCTTTCCTAAAAATTCCTGTTTGCTTTTCTGACTGCTACTGCACACTGAATTGAGGATTTCGTATATTGTCCAGTATGATGCCCAGGTCCTTTTCCTGGGCGGTAACTCCTAATATGGAACCTAACTTCGTGTAACTACAGTGTGAGTTAAAGTTTCCCATTTGTTCTTTCCATGATGAACTTATATTCCCTAAATGACTCTTTAACCTCTCAATCATCTAACGGTCCAACTGACTCCCTTATAGGATTCCTGCTTCAGATATATGTTTAAAAGATTTTATTATGAGTTGCTGCCTCTATGTCCAGCTTCTTTTCAAAAGCTTTTAGCCTGCCCTATCAGTATTTTACATCTAACTTTCCAATGCTTATGCTTTTTTCTGTTTTCTCTCTGTTTTTTCCTTTTTTTGAAAGAAATTCTTTTGGTTAAAATAGCCTCTTATACCTTACCATTTAACCATGCCAGCAGCTGTTTGGCCCGATGCACATCCTGTATGGAAACATGGACCTGTGTTGTGGCATCTGGATTAATGCTGTGCATGAATAAGGAGAAAATGATCATCATCTTACTATCATGGACAATAAGCACGGATGAAATAAGTCTAATTTGTATATGCAAACAAAAAAAAATCTCTGTATTATAAGATTACTAGGGCTCCTGGCAATCATTGTGTTGTGTCTGCGCACCTGCGACATAATGACCTCACTGGGAGCAGAGGGAAGGGCTGCAGGCAGCGAGGGAGGAGCACCAACATCTAAAGTGCGGGGCCAGAGAGTGCAGATGTTGCACAGGCAACGGAACAGCTACTAGGGATTCCTGGACCCCACAGCACAAAATACAAAAATAAAGGAGGCATGTGCAGCAGAACAGCTGCAGGGACAAGCCCCATCAGCATAAAACGGAAAAAAAAAATGACACCAGCAGTGGAACAAGAAGCAGAAAGGCTACTGGGAGATGATCTCTGAGCCAAAAGTGGGAGAGGACAAGGTGGGGGAGGAGTGAGGAGGGCCAGAGTAGATATGGGAGGGGGAGATTAGAGTGAGGGTGAAGGAGGGCTGAAGGAGGAGAGTAGTGGGAGAGTAAGGGAAGGAGAGAGTGAAGGGTGAGGGAGCAGGGGGGGAGTGGGGTTAGTAAGGGAGCTTGAAGAGATGGGGCAGGCGATGGTAGTAGGGGAGAGAGAATGTACAAAGACTTACCCTAACACACCTACCCCCCCCCCCCCCATCACACTAACCCCCCCCCCCCTCCCCAGTGAACCCTTCACACATACTCATTTTTATTTTATTTAATAACTTTTATATACAGTCATTCGAGGACTTTCACAACGGTTTACAAAATTTTGAAGTGACAAACAAAAGATAAAAGAATACAAGATCAGTAGAATAAGATAAAAAGTAATAAAACAATAGCGGTAGCATCAAATAAAAGTTGCAAAGACTAATATAATAAAAGAACATTAACATTCCGACATAAGAGGAATAATCAGGTAGATATCATGAAAGTTCTTGATAGACACCCCTGCTCTTTCTGTCCTCTGTACGCACACAATTCCCCTCTCTCTCCCACAAGAACACATAACACTCCCCCACATGTGTGCGAACACACTCACCCCCACTTTCCCAATGCCTGCATATTGGCTGTTGCGTAACCTTTGCCTGCGCTCCCCCCAGCGCCCCACTGGAATATCCCACTAATATGTTTGTACCATTTTGTAGGCTATTCAGTTTGGAGTTTAACAGTACCTTACACACTACTTACATTTATTATTTATGGCTGGAATGTACATTAGTGAAAAACAGCGTCGGATTGACTGTATTCGGTGTATTACATTTTGTGAGGCGAATGATGCTGGAACAACTTTTAATACAAAAAAGCGGATTGCCAAAAAATTAGGTTGAAGCGAAAGTTGGATTCAGAGGACATTGTGCAAGACTGAGTGCTTTATAGAATTTGGTGATGCTTGACTACTAAAAAATTATCTCAAGAAAGCCAAAAAATGATCGACAATTCCAGCAACAAGCAGAAAAAAAGCTGTTACCCCGCAGGCTAATGTGTTACGTTCGTGGACCCTTGGACTGGTTGGAACAAGGATGGAGTGCTGTAGAAGTTCCACAGCAGATGTCCCAACCGGGAGGCGGTTCGGGGAACTCTGAGTACGCTGCGATACTGGACTACGGTGGAATCCTATGCGACCAAGGACTCGATACCCAGCGGGAGGACGGACGACGTTGGGCCCTGGTGATGGAAGAGTCTTCACCCTGGAGACCGGTACTCCCCCAGGAGGAGCCTTTAGGAGTCCGGTCGCTGGGACTTTTGGAGATTCACCCTGGAAGCCGAAGCCCCCCCAGGAGGAGCCCATAGGGACACGGCCGCTGGGACTTAGGAGACTTCCCTGAAGACTTGAAGATGGCCTGGATGCAGGCGCCTCCTGCAGGTCGTGGGTTCCAGATGGCTGGTGCCTCCAGCAGGTCGTAGGTAGTCTCTGTAGAGAAGTAGAAGAAAATCCAAAAGCCAGTTCAGGGGTCTGAGTCCAAAGAGCGGTCCGCAGCCAATCCCGAGGTCGATGTCCAGAGGGCGGTCCAAATCCAGTCCAGGGGTCGAAGTCCAGAGAGCGGACCGAAGCCAGTCCAGGGGTCGAAGTCCAGAGAGCGGTCCGAAGCCAGTCCAAGGTCGGAGTCCAGAAGAATCAATCCAGCAAGGAGGGCAGAGCAGAAGCAGGACGAAGAACCAGAACCAAGGATGAAGCGGAGGAGAGTCAGGAGACAAGCCGGGTCGAACGAAGAGCAATCCAAGAGCGCAGCAACAGCAGACCAGAGTCCAGGAACCTTGTTGCAAGGCACTGGAGAGGTCTAGGTGCAGGGTACTTGTACCCTGGGGCGTCTGATGCCATCCTAGGCACTTCCTGTATTTTCCCGTGCTGGCCCCTTTAAGAGACAAGCCCGCACGTGCCTAGGGGGCGGGGCCAGCGACGGGAGTCGGCAGCATCTACGACACCGCGCAGGAGCCGCGGCAGGCTGCGAGCCAGGCTCCGGGGACCGAGGAGCTCGTCTTGCGGGCCGGGCCGGCCTCGAGGTAGGAGGGGGAACCGGGGCACGGCATGGTCCCGTAGCATAATGGTGGACACACCAACTATTAATTATATTTTTCATTTTGTTTTGAATGCTGATTAAAATGGTATAGTGCATGTTTCTATCAGATTTCTGGTTGCTGCTGCAATGGGGGAGGCAAAAACTATGCAACACCCAGAGACAGGCAGAGCTCAGGAGTCTCATTGTGTGGATGAGATGATGGTGCAAGAAAGAGGAATTCAGTTTTATAAGGAACTGGGCAACCTTTTGGGGAAGGGGGAGGCTTTTCCAAAAGGATGGAATAGAACTAGGCTGCTGGTGCTAACTTTTAAAAAGGAGATAGAGCAGCTTTTAAACTAGAACAAGGGGGAAAACAGTCGCTCAGCAGTGCATGGTTCGGAGAAATGTATCCTTGAAGGAATCTAATGAAACAGGAGAGTTAGGGCATCCAAACAGAGAGGTTCCAATAAAAGCAAAAGTAGTCCATGTACCTGTAAGTAAAGAATCACCTGAGCTCAAAGATTCCAAATTATCCCAAACAACTGAAAAGCAGGTTGTTAATACAAACAAAAAATGCACTTTGAAATGTCTGGATGCCAATACCAGAAGTCTAAGAAGTAAGATGGGAGAGTTAGAGTGTATAGCAGTGAGTGAGTGAGTGATGAGATTCACATAATTTTCATCTTAGAGACCTGGTGAAAGGAGGATAACCAGTGGGACAGTGCTATATCAGGGTACAAATTATATGCAAAGATAGGGAGGATCACCTTGATGGGGGAGGGGGGGGCGACGTGCTTTAAGTATGGTGGGGCGTAATTCAACAGGATAAAGATCATACAAGAGACTAAATGCACAGTAGAATCTATATGGGTAGAAATCCCATGTGTGTTGTGTAAGAGTATAGTGATAGGAGTATACTCCATCCACCTGGCCAACATGATGAGACGGATAATATAATGCTAATTGAAATCAGGAAAGCTAACCAATTTGGCAGTGCGGTAATAATGGGAAATTTCAGTTACCCCAATATTGGATAAATGTAGCATCAGGACATGCTAGAGAGATAAAGTTCCTGGATGGTATAAATGACTGCTTCATGGAACAGTTGGTTTAGGAACCAATGAGAGAGAGGTATTTTAGATTTAATTCTTAGTGGAATGCAGATTTTGGTGAGAGAGTTAATGGTAGTGGGGCCACTTGGCAATAGGGATCATAACATGATCATATTTGAACTAATGACTGGACATGCTCATCCTATAGTTGGGGAGGAAGAATAGCCTAGTGGTTAGAGCAGTGGACTATGACCCAGGAGACCAAGGTTCAAGTCCCGCTGTCGCTCCTTGTGACCTTGGGCAAGTCACTTTACCCTACATTGCCTCAGGTACAAAAACTTAGATTGTAAGCCCTCTGGGGATAGAGAAATACCTACAGTACCTGATGTAAACCGGTGTGATGTCTCAATTGAGATGAATGTCGGTATATAAAAATAATAAATAAATAAATAAATCTACAGCTCTAACACTAAATTTTCAAAAGGGAAACTTTGATAAAATGAGGAAAATAGAAAAAAACTGAAAAGTGCAGCTCCAGAGGGGTTAAGTGTACAACGGACATGGCAATTGTTAAAAATACTATCTTAGAAGTGCAGACCAGATGTATTCCACACGTTAAGAAATGTGGAAGGAAGGCAAAACAATTAACAGCATGGTTAAAATGTGAGGTGAAGAGGCTATTTTAGCCAGAAAAAAAATCCTTAAATTGGAAGGATCCATCTGAAGAAAATAGGAAAAAGTTCAAGCATTGTCAAGTTAAGTTTTAAACATTGATAAGGCAGGCTAAGAGAGAATTTGAAATGAAGTTGGGCATAGAGGCAAATACTCATTTTAAAAACTTAAAAATATATAAATCCAAAGCAGGAAACCTGTGAGGGAGTCAGTTGGAGCATTAGATGACCGAAGGGTAAAACGGGCTCTTAGGGAAGATAAGGCCAATGCAGAAAGACTAAACAATGTCTTTACTTCTGTGTTTACTAATAAGGATGTTGGGGAGATGCCTGTTCCGGTGATGGTTTTCAGGGGTGAGGAGTCAGATGAACTGAACCAAATCACTGTGAACTTGGAAGATGTAGTAGGCCAGATTGACAAACTAAATAGTAGCAGATCACCTGGACCGGATGGTATGCACCCCAGTGTTCTGAAGGAACTAAAAAATGAAATTACAGATCTGTTAGTTAAAATTTGTAACCTTTCATTAAAATCATCCATTGTACCTGAAGACTGGAGGGTGGCCAATGTAACACCAATATTTAAAAAGGGTTTTGGGGGTGATCCGGGAAACTATAGCCCGGTGAGCCTGACTTCAATGCTGGGAAAAATAGTGGAAACTATTCTAAAGATCAAAATCACAGAGCATATAGAAAGACATGGTTTAATGGAACACAGCATGGATTTACCCAAGGGAAGTCTTGCCTAACAAATCTTCATTTTTTTGAAGGGGTTAATAAACATGTGGTTGAAGGTGAACCGGTAGCTGTAGTGTTCTTGGATTTTTAGAAGGCATTTGACAAAGTCCCTCATGAGAGGCTTCTAAGAATACTAAAAAGTCATGGGATAGGAGGCGATGTCCTTTCATGGATTACAAACTGGTTAAAAGACAGGAAACTGAGAGTAGGATTAAATGGACAATTTTCTCAATGGAAAAAGGTAATCAGTGGAGTGCCTCAGGGATCTGTACTTGACCGTGTTTTTCAATATATTTATAAATGATCTGAAAAGAAATACAAGTGAGGTAATCACATTTGCAAATCATACAAAATTATTCAGAGTAGTTAAATCACATGCTGATTGTGATAAATTGCAGGAGGACCTCGTGAAACTGGAAGATTGGGCATCCAAATGGCACATGAAATTTAATGTGGGTAAGTGCAAGTTGTTGCATATAGGGAAAAATAACTCATGCTGTAATTACATGATAGGTTCCATATTAGGAGCTACCACCCGGAAAAAAGATCTAGGTGTCATAGTGGATTATACATTGAGATCATTGGTTCAGTGTGCTGCAGCAGTCAAAAAAGCAAACAGAATGTTAGGAATTATTAGGAAGGGAATGGTGAATAAAATGTAAAATGTCTTAATGTCTCTATATCGCTCCATGGTGAGACTGCACCTTGATTACAGAACTGTGTACAGTTCTGGTCACTGTATCTCAAAAAATATATAGTTGTGATGAACAAGGTACAGAGAAGGGTGACCAAAATGATAAAGGGGATGGAATGACTCCCCTTTGAGGAAAGGCTAAAGAGGTTAGGGCTGTTCAGCTTGGAGGGGGGATATGATAGAGGTCTATAAAATCAAGAGAGATCTTGAATGTGTAAATGTGAATCTGTTTTTTACTCTTTCGGATAATAAAAGGAATAGGGGGCACTCCATGAAGTTAGCAAGTAGCACATTTAAAACTAGTCTAAGAAAGTTCTTTTTCACTCAGTGCACAATTAATCTCTGGAATTTGTTGCTGGAGAATGTAATTAGGACATTTAGTGTAGCTGGGTTTAAAAAAGATTTGGATAAGTTCTTGGAGGAGAAGTCCATTAACTGCTATTAAACAAGTTGTGTTATGGAGAAGTCACTGCTATTATTGGCATTAGAACCATGGGATCTACTTAATGTTTTGGGTACTTGCCAGGTACTTGTACTCTGGAGTGGTCCTTGTTGGAAACAGGATGCTGGGCTTGCTGGACCCTTGGTCTGATGCAGTATGGCAACTTCTTATGTTCAGTATATACACACGCACACACTCACTCAGTCCCCCACATGCATTCACACACATTCTTACTTCTCCACATGTGCATTCATACACACTCAAGCCACCAACCCCCGCCCCCACTGCCCCACACACATACACAAGCATAAGCATGAAGTGGTTGGGGGAGTGTAGTGTTTTTCACTACCCAACTCATTTCATCTCACACAGCTTATTCCCTCCTCGACATACAGCACCACCCAAACCCCTGCCTGCGCATCCACATGGACATACACAGGAGGAGAAAGAGCAAGGGAGAAAGTGGATAGTGAAAGGGAAAAATGCACACTGTGTTGCCGCTACAATACCAGAAATTTGCCAGCGCATCAAATCTACTGAGGAACGTTGTTTTTTCAAATAGCACTGCGGCACAGGATAACACAATTTTGCCAGAGGCTAATTGATGCACAATTGTTTTTTCTGACCCGGACACTCAGAAATCCCAAAATGATAAAGCTGAGCCCCTGACGCAGCCCCATTGTAAGAGGGCGAAACTCGGCCTGAGTCGGGCTTGTCTAAAGATATTTGTCTCTGTCCAATAAAGAATCCAGATCGGACATTTGGCTTCTAATTCTGTATTGTTGCCTCCACGGCTTGGTTAGACAGCCTCCCTTGCTGTTTCATCAGTCCATCACTTTTGGGAACCCGAATGTACACACACACCTGAACTGCTGAGACAGTTTTGTAGGGCATTCCCCTCCCCCCACCAAGCTCCCTCCTCTTCTTCCACCTCCAGAGAGCTCTAGGACCCCCTTCCTCCGAAGGGATCATTGATTGGAGAAAGAGAGATTGGCGTCTTATGAATGTCGCCCCAAGACTGCTTACAGCAACCCTGAGCCCTGACAGTTTGTTTGCCTCTCCTCTACTGATTTTATGATTACAGTGTGGTACAGTATAATCATTTCTTTCTCCTTTTACTTTTTACGGCTAGACCTTTTTGTTTCAAATCACATTCTGAGTGAATTGTTGCAGCTTTTTTTTTTTTTTTTAAAGAAACATTTCTGAAAGTATTATTTCTACCTCCCACCTCTCCTTCCGTCCCTCCCAAAAACATAGTCCTGTAAGGAAAATGTTAATTTGTAACACATCTGTTTAGTAGGAGCGCTTAATATTAATTGATGTTATGGGCTTTTCAAATTGCATAGCATTACAGGAAGCCTGGTATCTGTTCAAAAATATAATTCTTTTGCTGCCTCCTTTCTAATTTAAACATCTGCCTTATAATTAGAGGAAGTGTGTGTGTCTGCTTTTCTAAAATACATGCTCCTGGTGGTCAAAAAGCAGAACATGTAAAGGAATTTTACATATTAAAAAAAAAAAAAAGCCGCACACCCAGGCTTTTTCGTTTCCCACTTAATAAATGATGAGCATCCACATGCAGGCCGTGGGGATGAAAGGTCGCCTAGCAACAGGTGCTGCCAGAGATGGGAGCCCAGGTCTGGGCCCGCCTTCATTTTCTTGGTATTAGTTGGTGATGGAGATCAGTTGTTCAGCTGTAGGGAATGATAAATGTTCTGCCAAAAGGAAAAGTGTGAGGAACGGACCTCTTCGCATTTGCAGAACAAAGGTTCTCTTCTGCAGCTCGGTGTTTACTATGCAAGCCGTGTTTTAGCCGTGCAGACTCTTTCTGCTGGCACTCACGCCTGGCTTTGAGGGCCTTGGCCGGAATACTCGGGAAGCTATTTTTGATTATAGTTGTGCTGTATCGGGGGTTTTGATACCCTGTGGAGTTAGCATGCTCCGGCACCCACTAACGAAGTAAGCAACTTGGGGCAGGGATTTATCATACCTGAAGTAAACCAGCTTGAGCAAAACTTGGAAAACATTACAAGGTACTCACCTGGAGGAAAGGGGGATTCGATTGAAATATCCAGGTAAATTACAGAAGGGTTGAAATTTTTCATAGAAAAGGAGCTTCAAGGACCAAGGGATCATGATGTGAAGTTGGAGGGAAGAAGGATCGAAAGAAACATGAGGAAATACTTTATTAAGAAGCTGCCTTGAATAATCTACAAGCAGAGGAGGTGAAAACGAATACCGTGACACAATTTAATTTTATTTAGCTCACGCCTTTTCATTGATAGCTCAAGGCAAATTACATTCTAGGACTGTAGGTATCTCCCTATCCCCAAAGGGTTTACAATCCTAAGGGGCTATTTATGGGGAAAATGCTTAGTAAATAGGACCCTAAGTATGTACCTGAGGCGATGGAGGGAGAAGCGACTTGCCTAAAGCCACAAGGAGCAGCAGTGGAATTTGAACACTGGCTTCCCTGATTCTGAGCCCACTGCTCTAACTATTAGCCTGCTCCTCCACTTAAAGCTTGCATGGGACTGACACAGAGGACAGAAGCAGGAACAGGTTTGGAAAGTTGCAGTATTGCAAACTACCCACACCTTGCATGCCAGTCGAGGGGAAAAATTCTCTCCTGGTTTTATTGCTTCCTTTTCCTGCATTTGATACAGTTGACCCTGGGATCTTGATGCAGTGCCCAAGAGATTTCAGGAACAAAGGCATTGTCCTTAAAAGTTTCAGCTCCTTTCTGACTAATAGATGCAATCCATCTGAGGGGCCAATAAGACCTGTGAGCTTAGGTTTTTCTGCGGCATGCCCATGATGCCCCAAAGATCGTTTTCACCTATCCCTTTTTAACATCTATGTCCATCCAATTCTGGATAATATTCAGGCATTTGCTGAAGAAATGGAAGAGAAGCCCAAGTATTGCCACCATGTATGCCTATATAATATATATGTTGTAAGTTATATTTTTACTTTGTCTATTTTCCATATTGAATCTGCCTTTTTAGGTTGGGGAAGTTAATACATTTTAAAATGGAAAAGAATGCATAAGGTTTAATTATGTGGAGAGAGGAGGGAAGGGGGAATGAAAGGCTGTAAGGTTTGTCTAGGGCATCTAATACCCTTGTATCAGCCCTAAGAGAGAGTGTGTCACACACACAGACTCCCACCATTCATCAACCTCTCACACTCCCAGGAAGCAGATCCTAGAGAAGGGTGGGGTGCAGGCAATAGGGAATGGAAGAGTCCTATTTCTAGACCCAGGGGGTGGGGCAGCGACCTCATTAACCATTTCTCCAGCACCCCCTAGTGCAGACACCAAAGACTGAGAAACAAAAAAAACAAAAAACAGGCCCAAAAACTGAGTGGTTAGAGCAGTTGAGCTGCAAGCAAGGGAAGCCAGGGTTCAAATCCTATTGCCATTCCTTGTGACCTTGGGCAAGTCACTTCACGCTCCATTGCCTTCACCTGCACCGCGCCATATCCTTCGCCTCAGGCAGCAGATTGCTTTGAGCCGCCCCTGATAATGGGGTATATGTAAATATTAGGTTTTGCTTCGTTACCTTCCTCCCATCTCGTGATCTTCACTTTTTCCGTGTTGGATCTGTTTTTCCAGTTTGTAAAAAGCTTTCAATTAGAATTTGCCATATCAGATGGAGAATGGAAGATTGCTCTTGTACTTTTGATTTTTTATTCTAAAATGTACAGTACTGATTGTAATTTAAAACGGTTCAATTAAATGCGATATTATACATTCTCTGTTAAACATTACTACGGGATTTTGATCATTAAAACACATTTACTGTATCACCACAGACTTTATACCTTTACTAAGGCCCTTTAGATTTACATTTTCTATTAAAAAAAATCTGCCTTTTTTTCCAAGTTTTAAGAATTCAAATAGACATTTTCCCAGTTCTTATTAAAAAAAAACCAAACAAAAAAAACCCAAAACAAACGCCTATAACTTTTGATGCATAGCTCAGTCTGCCCTCAATTTGTTTGCTGTCCTCAAAGATTGTCGTCTCTCCCTTTTCCCACTGAAGTCAAGGCTTTCATTGAGTTCTGTTGTTCTCCAGAACCAATGCCCCCAATGGACTGGTATACATCCTTGCTTTTCTGTTACAGTGTGACATTTAATCCTGCTTTCCTTCCTAGAGCAAACAAAGCAGCAGAGCTGGTAAACGGATTGTAATGTGTTCAAGTTCTTCCTTTGGAAGTGATCAATTAGAAATTCTGTTGCATCTGCATACACACACACACTCCCCCAGTGGTGTCTTCAATTGCTGAGTTTTCCTATCGCGTTCCCTTGTAGTTGCCAACTGTTTTCCCATTTTGTAGCAGCTCAGCAGGATTCAAGGTCTGACACTTTTCCTTCCCTCCCTCGTTTGTATTTCCGGAGTTTTTCCTTGAAAATGAAGGCTGTGCATGGTGCCAGCAGTCTGGGCTGAGAAATGAGAATGCAGGAAAGCTAATGGCTTTTGCCCATCTTTCCTGGTGTGGAAACTCTCAACACCAGCCAACTTTTTTTTTAAAGGTCATCTTTTCACCATAATATTTTTCACTTACATTTCTTTTGATTGCAGGAAGAGGTATTTCTGGAACTTGGCGAATACAAGAAGGCTGCCAGCATTTGTGAAATCTTGATACCATAGTCATGTCTTATTTATACTTTTATCTCGATAATTCTGAAATTTAAGATAGAGCAAAGTACATAAAAGTCCACGTTCAGCAAGCCTGCAAGCGGTAAAGGTGCCCGGATAACTTTACCTGACAATTCGGCAGGACAAAATCTCTTTATGTGTTTACTTGTCTAAAGTTATCCGGATAACTTTAACCATGCCTCTTAATATTACTCAGTCAAAGTGATTCAATTTATAGCTGGTTAAGGTTTAAAAAAAGAGAAAAAAAAATTGCATGCAAGCAGACTCAATCCCTACAGTCCCCAAAATAATAAAATCAACTGCGGGCCTGAGGCCTCCTCCTCCCTGATATTCAAAGGCCTGACTCTGGGCTGCTTCCTGTCCGCCACTCCCCCAAACCCCTGAGGTCAAGCTGGGATGCAGTAGCCTCTTACTACAACATTGGTTTGACAGTGCTGCCTGGCTAAGCTTAAGCCACATCCATGGCCCGCCTTTTTTTTTTTTTTAATTTATCTGGTTATGTTTTAACCAGGTAATAATATGTAGAGATTTCTACAACCCAAGCAAATCAGGCAAATTTTGCCACCTTCACCTTTTCCAGCTTTCTGTTGGAAAGTCTGCTGCTGCAACTCTTTTCAGAATAGAAGTTTAATCTGAAAAAGTTTTGATTGAAATGGGTGGAAAGTGTTTGACCTGTATTTTGTCCCAGGTAAAAGTCTCCAGTGAATACTTTTGCAAGGTTCTTGAATCGTTTGCAAATTTAGTTGGAAAATAAGCATTGCCTTTCATTTTCTTGGCTGGGGGTAATGAGATGTCTAGAGTCTGGAATTCGCTCTCCTTGCTACCCTTGACCAGGTCTGATGAGCAGCATAATTAAAATGTGCTAATTAACCAGACTCATAGATGGCTATCACCTTCAGTTTCCCAAGAGCTGCACTGGGGGGGGGTCCTCACTGTTGAGTTTTGTTTTTTTTTCCAAACGATTTTATTAGCATAATACAAACACAGTTACAGACCATCAATCAAGTGGGTGCGGCAGATACACAAGTACATAAATCAGCTGTGCAAAGTGCAGTTGGAAAACATAAAGACAGGGCAGGGAGCAGCAACACACAAAAACCAAAGGAAGGCGTGGGAGCACTGATATTATTACTTGGGGAACCAGCAAGTGCCTAGATAAGACATGGCACGTTGGCTAATTGCTCTGTGAACTCCAGGAAGGTGGACTAAATTTTCAGATGGTGTTCACCTGAAATAAAAGGGCTTATTGCCTTTTTATCTAATAAGACAAGAAAAGATTGTCCCACACCTATTTCCTGACACTAAAGCAGCAGTGCTCCCAGATCAGGGGTTCTTAACTCCAGTCCAAGTTAGGTTTTCAGAGCAGCCAACATGTGCCAGTTTATTTGTGCAGGCAAATAAATCTGACCTTCTGGAAACAGGCCTGCTTGTGGCACTTGAGAATGCCAGTCGCAGAGGTGTGTAGAGACAGAAAATATGATGGCAGATAAAGATTGAGGGCCCCATCTAATCTGCCCAGTTTCATTCTTGGTGCAATACCATCAACCCCAGTTGATCTCTGGCTTTTCCTTCACTTCTTTGCAACTAAGTGTCCTCTGTGCTTATCTCATGCTTGCTTGAAGTCTGATACTAGTTTTGCTTCCACAACCTCCCCTGCAAGGCCATTCCATGCATTCACCGTCCTTTCTGGGAAAAAAATATTTCCTAATGTAAAAAAAGTTTGAGGATAGCTTTCGTACTGTGATGTGGTGACAATATACTTACTTGCTCACAATACTAATGCAGTTTAAAGAACACAATTTACAGATTATTGCACAAGGAAATTATTTGTATTAGTGCACCATGTACAGATAGTGAGCAAACCACACATAATTTAACAGCAGACTGTCTTAATTCAGATGGTATAAACCATGCTCACAAATCTCTAATCATTAGTTTTTCCTTATCAATAAAGGTCAGGGAATACATTTTAGGTGTTGGCTTTTTATAGACAAAACATTTATGACTAGCTTTTAATAATTGTACTGTCTTCAACAGGTCAATGCAAAGTAGGGAGCCAAACTTTTGAATGGTCTCTATTCATCACTGGAGGTTTAGGCCTCGACTTGGGAAATAGGGCCAGAAATTTGGGTTTTGTCAGCTGTCATAAAAGGGTTTATTCAGGGCAAATTCAGGGCTGACAAAAACTTATTCAGCAGGACCAGAGAAAAGATTTTTGGAGTGCACTGGAGGCAAAGCAACTGGAGATGCTCCATTTAATGCCCCACCCTGATCAGGCTCTTTAGGGGTTAAATACCCACTTATTCTAAGCAGGAGTAACTGGGTTTTTTGGGGTTTTTTTATTATGGGGCTTCCCTTTTTGCTGTGTAGCTCTCATGATTTCCTGTTGGAGTTAACTTAAGAAATGCCATACTGGGTCAGTCCAAGGGTCCATCGAGCCCAGTATCCTGTCTCTCAACAGCGGCCAATCTAAGATCTGGCAAGTACCCAAATATTAAGTAGATCCCATTCTACTAATGCCTCCAGGAACATTTCCAACTCATTTTTAAATCAAGCTACACTAGTTGCCTTAACCATATCATCTGGCAACTAATTCCAGAGCTTAATTGTGTGTTGCGTGAAAAAGAATTATCTCCAATTTGTTTTAAATATGCTACTTGCTAACTTCATGGAGTGCTCCAAATTCCTTGTATTATCCGAAAGAGTAAATAACCATTTCACATTTACTCATTCAAGTCCTTCCATGATTTTGTAGACCTCTATAATGTCCCCCCTCAGCCGTCTCTTCTCCAAGCTGAACAACCCTAACCCCTTTAGCCTTTCCATCCCCTTTATCATTTTGGATGCACCATCTCTGTACTTTCTCCAGTACAGCTATAACTTTTTTGAGATGTGGCAAACAGAATTACACACAGTGTTCAAGGACTAGTCTCACTATGGATCGATACAGAGGCATTATAACAGCTTCCATTTTATTTGCCATTCCCTTCCTAATAATTCCTAACATTCTGTGCTTTTTTGACTGCCACAGCACACTGAGCCAACAATTTCAATGTGATATCAACTGTGATGCCCAGAACTTTTTCCTGGGTGGTAACTCCTAAAATGGAACCTAACATCATATAGCTACAGCATGCGTTATTTTTCCCTATATTCATCACCTTGCACTTGTTCACATTATATTTAATCTGCCGTATGGATGCCCAACCTTCCAGTCTCACAAGGGGTGCTTGTGATTTAATTACTGTGAATAATTTTGTATTTAAAACAAAGCAAGAAACCTGTGAGGGAGTCGGTTGGACCGCTAGATGACTGAGGGGTTAAAGGGGCTCTTAGGGAAGATAAGGCCATTGCAGAAAGACTAAAAGAATTCTTTGCTTCCGTGTTTACTAATGAGGATGTTAGGAAGATACCAGTTCCGGAGATGGTTTTCAGGGGTGATGAGTCAGACAAACTGAATGAAATCACTGTGAACCTGGAGGATGTAGTAGGCCAGATTGACAAACTAAAGAGTAGCAAATCACCTGGACTGGATGGTATGCATCCTAGGGTACTGAAGGAACTCAAAAATGAAATTTCTGATCTATTAGTTAAAATTTGTAACCTATCATTAAAATCATCCATTGTACCTGAAGACTGGAGGGTGGCCGATGTAACCCCAATATTTAAAAAAGGCTCCAGGGTAACAATAAAAAAGGCTCCAGGGTAACAATAGACTAGTGAGCCTGACTTCAGTGCTAGGAAAAATAGTGGAAACTATTCTCAAGATCAAAATCGTAGAGCATATAGAAAGATATGATTTAATGGAACACAGTCAACACGGATTTACCCAAGGGAAGTCTTGCCTAACAAATCTGCTTCATTTTTTTGAAGGGGTTAATAAACATGTGGATAAAGGTGAACTGGTAGATGTAGTGTATTTTGATTTTCAGAAGGCGTTTGACAAATTCCCTCATGAGAGGCTTCTACGAAAACTAAAAAGTCATGGGATAGGAGGCAATGTCCTTTCGTGGATTACAAACTGGTTAAAAGACAGGAAACAGAGTGTAGGATTAAATGGTCAATTTTCTCAGTGGAAAAGGGTAAACAGTGGAGTGCCTCAGGGATCTGTTCTTGGACCGTTTTTTTCAATATATATATAAATGATCTGGAAAGGAATACGACGAGAGACGTTATCAAATTTGCGGATGATACAAAATTATTCAAAATTGTCAAATCACAAGCAGACTGTGATACATTACAGGAGAACCTTGCAAGACTGGAAGATTGGGCATCCAAATGGCAGATGAAACTTAATGTGGACAAGTGCAAGGTGTTGCATATAGGGAAAAATAACCCTTGCTGTAGTTACACGATGTTAGGTTCCATATTAGGAGCTACCACCCAGGAAAAAGATCTAGGCATCATAGTGGATAATACTTTAAAATCGTCGGCTCAGTGTGCTGCAGCAGTCAAAAAAGCAAACAAAATGTTAGGAATTATTAGGAAGGGAATGGTTAATAAAACGGAAAATGTCATAATGGCTCTATATCGCTCCATGGTGAGACCACACCTTGAATACTGTGTACAATTCTGATCGCCGCATCTCAAAAAATATATAGTTGCGATGGAGAAGGTACAGAAAAGGGCAACCAAAATGATAAAGGGGATGGAACAGCTCCCCTATGAGGAAAGGCTGAAGAGGTTAGGGCGGATATGATAGAGGTCTTTAAGATCATGAGAGATCTTGAACGAATAGATGTGACTCGGTTATTTACACTTTCGAATAATAGAAGGACTAGGGGCATTCCACGAAGTTAGCAAGTAGCACATTTAAGACTAATCGGAGAAAATTCTTTTTCACTCAACGCACAATAAAGCTTTGGAATTTGTTGCCAGAGGATGTGGTTAGTGCAGTTAGTATAGCTGGGTTCAAAAAAGGTTTGGATAAGTTCTTGGAGGAGAAGTCCATTAACGGCTATTAATCAAGTTTACTTAGGGAATAGCCACTGCTATTAATTGCATCAGTAGCATGGGATCTTCTTAGTGTTTGGATAATTGCCAGGTTCTTGTGGCCTGGTTTGACCTCTGTTGGAAACAGGATGCTGGGCTTGATGGACCCTTGGTCTGACCCAGCAAGGCAATTTCTTATGTTTTTATGTTCTTATCTGCAAATTTCATCACCTTACTCATCATACCTTACTAGATAATTTTTAAATATATTAAAAAGCACCGGTCTAAGTACAGATCCCTGAGGCTCTCCACTGTTTAGCTTTTTCCAGTGTGAAAACTGACCTTATTCTATCCTAGCCTATGACTTTTTTAGTTTTCATAAAAGCCTTTCATGAGGGACTTTGTCAAATTCCTTCTGAAAATCAAAATATACCACATCTGCCGGTTTACCTTTATCCACATATATATTCAAAAAAATGTAGCAGATTTGTGAGGAAACATATCCTTTGGGTAAATCGATGCCTGCAGTGTCCCATAAAATCATTTCTGTCTATGTTCTATGATTTTATTCTTTATTATAAGTTTCCACAATTTTTCCTGGCACCGAAGTCAGGCTCACCTGTATATAGTTTCCCGCATCACCCCCGGAGCCTTTTTTAAATATCAGGGTTACATTGGCCACCTGCCAATCTTCAGGTACAAAGGATGATTTTAATGATAGGTTACAAATTACTTGTAATTGGTCTGAAATTTCATTTTTTGAGTTCTTTCAGAATCCTGGAATGTATACTGTTTGGTCCAGGTGATTTGCTATTCTTCAGTTTGTCAGTCTGGCCTACTACATCTTCCAGGTTCACCGTGATTTGAGTCAGTTCATCTGAATTGTCATCCTCAGTAAACAGAGGCAAAGAATTTGTCTTTCTGCGATGGCCTTATCTTTCCTAAGTGCGCCTTTAACTGATTCCCTCGCAGGCTTTCCTGCTTTGGATATATTTTTTTTTAAAGTTTTTATGAGTTTTTGTCTTTATGGCCAAATTCTTTTCAGATTTTCTTTTAGCCTGTCTTATCAATGTTTTACATTTAACTTGCCAGTGCTTATGCTTTTTCCTATTTTCATCAGATGAATCTTATCAGTTTTTGACGGAAGATCTTTTGCCTAAAATAGCCTCTCTAACCTCACCTTTTCACCATACCGGCAATCGTTTGGCCTTCCTTCCACCTTTCTTAATACGTGGACTACATCTGGACTGCGCTTCTAAGGTGGTTTTTTTTTTTTTTTTTTTTTAACAATGTCCACGCCTTTCGTATACTCTTCACCTTTGTAGCTGCACCTTTCAGTTTTTTCTAACTATTTTTCTCATTTTATCAAAGTTTCCCTTTTGAACGTATAGTGCTAGAGCCATGGATTTACTTATTATTCTCCTTCCAGTAATTAATTGAAATTTGATCATGTTATGATTACTGTTGCCAAGTGGCCCCACCACTGTTACCTCTCCCACTAAATCCTGTACTCCTTTAAGAATTAGATCTAAAATAGCTTCCTCTCTCGTCAGTTCCTGAACCAATTGCTTCATAAAGCTGTCATCTATTCCATCCAGGGACTTTATTTTATTTTCCTGTGCCTTTTTCTAAAGGAGACAATGTCATTGGAATGACTTTAAATTGTCTGAAAAGGCAATAGGAAGGTTCATGAATAGTTTGGGAAAGTTGTGAATACCGCCTCATGCTCCTTATCGGCCGAGTTGCAGCATTTCAGCCTACTGAGGTCGATCTTCTCAAACTCAATCGTATTTTCAGAATTTGTTTGACCCTCTAGAATAGCTGTTCGCCATGGCTTATAAATGGGTGAATTGAGCTTACGTTATTTCAATAAAAAGGTTTCACTTATGATGTTTGTGCATATTCAAGTGGACTAAGGCGGCAACTGTACAACTCTCTCCAAGGCTTGACTTGGCAGATGGTTGAGTGTTCACCAGTACCATGGTTCCAGCCTCTTTATTTCTGTTTGGATTTCTTTCATTTGCTTTAGCTCTCCATCCTTCCCCTATTTATGTTGTTCTTTGTTGTGACATGATTTATCTATTCAGTCTTGCAGAATAATGAATCCTGCCTGTGTATTTTTAATCTGAGGAAGTCCTCAGAATTAAGATACAGTTGGGTCCTTTAAACTCTTAAGTCGAAAAGTTCTGAGTCAAAACCGATTGTCCTGTAAGAGCAATGGAGGATTGGTTCCAGCACCAGGGCCCTATGCCATATTTTCACCAAAGTAGCCTGGAATTTAGGAATATTGTACTCTAGAAAGCATAGACACATTTTAAAGCTTTACTCTTGTTTTTGTCTGAAGTGGGAAGTGCCAAGGCAGGCCTATAGGACATTGCACGGCAACTGTTTTGAGGAGGGGAAGTCCCAAGTAATCCTTCACCATGCCTCATGGTCAGCACATTAATGTGCGCCTGCTGGGAGATGTTTGGGCATCTTAAATTAGGAGCAAGTGCTGTAAGTTGGATAATAAATGTAAATCTAGAAACCTACCACTGAATCATAACTTGAAATGCCTCAAATCGAGGCTTTCCCGGACATCAGTGTCATTTGCTACTTTTGTAAAATACTTTTTTTCTGCCTGATACTTGCAATTTTGTTGAGAAGTTGCCAACGCTTTCAGCGTAGAGCCTGCAGATTTTTGTGACTGGCCAAGTCCTGTGCGATGCGATTCTCTCTGTTTGGGGCCAATGTAATAAGCTGCAGTAAACCTTTTGTGGGGTTTTTTACGCAAGTAATTGCGAGGGTATTCCTGCGCTGATCTTAGGTGTTCAGCATGGAAAAAAATGCACGCAAAAAAACCCATGGAAGGTTTTGCACATGTGCATAGAAATGGCATGTAAAGGAGGCAATTATCCATTCACAGGCTATGAAGGGAGCCACGCTAGCAGGGAGAACAGTTAGTGCGGTTTTTTTTTGTTTGTTTTTTTTTTTTTTAATCGGGTTTGGGGTTTTTTTTTACATCTGCGTCGGGGCAGGATTTAAGTGAAAGCGCCTGTATGGAGGCGCCCAGGGCTTGCTTATCATGATCTCTTCCACCACTTTGGCGGCATTCAGTGCCAGTCCTGGCGACGCTGTGGCTCCGGGCGGTGTCAGCGCTTATCTGTAGCCACCGGAGATTGCCAGTCCGTCCGTCCTGGCTCCCGTTCTCTACCAGCGGGGCTGATCCATGCTGAGTGGCCTCGAGCACCAGGCAAGGAAAAGGCTGCGTGGACACACATCCACACCAATGCCAGTCATGGAGTAAAAGGGCCAAAGCGGTAGGTGCTGAAACAGTTTATTTTCAATAGTAGTAACTTGAAATAGTTAGAAATGAGAGTCTGCGCCATTTTTCCATTAGCGCCTAGTTTAGTGCTTGTTTTTCCCACGACTTTCTGCATCCGGGGCTTTTATGTGGGTGGTATTAGATATTCCGCAGGGTTTTTTTTGGTGCATATCTCATTTGCATGCAGACCCCTCGTTACATCCTGCGGAGGTGCCTGCTTTTGCCACGAGTGCTAAAAAAAAAAAAAAAATGTACACCTGGAAAAATAGTGCTGATTTCAGCGCAGGTCGTATTCCTCTGTGATCCCAGGGAAAAAGAAAAAGATAAGTTGTTGCAACATCCAGGGCAAGGGAAAGGTGGGCTTGTGAAAAGTAATGTGCTATGAACTGTAGAGCAGTGAGGATTTCTTATTTGAAAGAAGGTGTGACTATTCCTGCAGACACATGCTGTCAGGCATAGGCATGCTGCTGTGTTGTTTGGAAAATGTAAGCTGCTGATGTGTAGATCTGATTTTATTTGTCTGGTTTGTATCTGTCGTAGACTCGTATCTGTTCTTTTCATGCCAAATTGAGTTTTCCATGCGCTGATGCGTTTGGATTTTGGGATTAATCGAGTTTCTTGAGGTGATTCAGAGGCAGGGAAGATGGTTTGGCAGAGTTCCCCCCCTCCCCCCCAGGTGTTATGAGAGGTTTCACATTCAGGCCTACCGAATTGCTCCTCTTTCTCTTCCCCTTTCCCTTAGTGTATTTACTTTTGGCTTTTGTTTATTTTCCTTTCTCACAAGTGTCTGGTTGCTTGTCTCTGCTGGAAACCTAATGTTCTCTTTTGTTGTGAGTCAATAGATTGTCAATAATGTGGTTTGTTTTCTTCTTGTCTTTCTGCACAGCATTGCCTGATACTTTTAAGATGAAAGGACCTCTTCTTCCTGCAGTAACACTAGTGCACGTTATTGTTTCCCTATTACTTAGTTGTTTCTGCAGTCACTGGATGACTTTTTCCTATTAACTTACTCATTTATCAAGTTAATATTGAAGTGCTGGGACTGCTGATAGCTTATCCTTTTGCTGGTGTGGTTTGTGGAGGGGAGGTGCAGAGTGCACCACTTTGTAAAGAAAGGGAAGGAGGGGGGATCAATTGCTACAGCCTGTGGCTTTTGTTATAAAAAGTAATTACTTAACCTGGCTAAACTTTATCCAGTCACTGATGGGGAATATTTAAAGCTCCAGTTTTGTTCAGCTAAGATCTAAACTTAGCCTTTTGAATGAGGACCCCATCCCAGTCAGCATGTTCTAGTGCCTATGAGAGAAGATCTGGCAACAGTGATACATGCATTGGACTACTGTAACTCACTATACGCAGTGCCTCCAGCTGGTCCAAATACAATAGCAAGCATACTTCTAGGACCGAGACTGACTGATCATATTACCCTGGCTTGCACAGCCTACATTGGCTGTCTTTGCCAGCACGGTTGGATTCAAAATTCTCTCCCTAATCTACAAGACCCTTAACAACAAGAGCCCAAAATATTTACAGAGGCCAGTTGATTTTATGTAGCACAGACAAAACTTTATGATCATCACACGGGATGTGCCTGTGCATCCCACCTACAGTCAAGGCAAAAGGACCGCAAACTATGGAACACTATCCCAAAGGGCATAAGAGCCATGAAGAACTACCTGGGCTTTAGGAAATACTACAGTGCCTAGTAGGGATATGCGTTGGTTGAAGTTTTTGCATCCATTTGTTTCATTTATTTTGCTGCTAAGCACGAATATAAGGAATGGACGAATATGCGTATAAAATGAATGTTGTGTATCTACATCTATTGTGCACCCCCATAGGCTCACACTATTTGTTGTACGTACATTTGTCCATTAGTTAGATACGCACTTAGATGTGAAATGAATTAAATGAATGGACACACAAATGCACATCCCTATTCAGATCCGCCTTCCCAGGCATTGTTCTAAAACCCAGTGACTCCTATCCCATACTGAATGGCAAACGTGTCGTATGCATTTATCTCCCATCTATCTAGTGTTGATGCCTATTGCTCACCCTATTTATTGACTCATGCTGTATACTTATATTGATCTCTATATTTGTTTTAATTTGTTTCCTTTTCATCCTGCCATACCAGTCCAGATGTGTGGGTTAATTCCCCCAAATAGCAAATGGAGATAGAGGACACATCTCTTTCTGTGACATCATCACAAGCAATTACTATGGTGCAGTTCCAGCAAGCCGCCAGTATTCTGTCTCCAGCAGATGCAGAACATACTTAACGGATGCAGCAGGAACTTGACTCCCAGGCTTTGGCCTTTGCCTAGCCTGGTGGAGAATGTTTGGGCAGTTCTGTGCTGGCCTTTTCTGCCTTGACAGGGAACTGCAGGCCAGGCTTCTGGTGCTCCCCAGTTAAGCGAGCCCTGTGTAAGGCGGATGGAAGTTTGTATTTGGCTCAGGAAGAGCTTCTGTTTGAAGTTGTCGTTCCCCTGTCCCGTCCCCCCCCCCTTTTCTTCTTCTGGCTTATTAAAGCTTAAAAATAGGAATGCCATTTCTCTTGCTTATGTTTGAGTCTAGCACCTGTTTGAAGCACGTTGCAGGGAATGGTCTGTATCACTGTGGTGAGGAGATGCTTCCATCATTTTGGCTTTCTGGCAGAGAGTGTTGCATATAATTTTGAACCCAAATTTCTCTTAAGCTTCAAGTGGCTGCTATCTCCTCTTATAGAGGTGCAGTTGAAGGGATTTTGTTGTTTTTTTACCAGATTTTTTTTCTGATTTTCCTCAGAGGAATGTAACATCTTCAATAACCGTTTAGGTCCTTTGTTCCTCAGTGACACCTATTTTGGTTCATAGAGCTTTAAAAGAGTTGGCTTGCTGTGTGATGCTTTATTGTAGGTTTTATCGCTGAAGATGATTTTTCTGGTGGCTGTTTGTTCAGCTAGCAGCATTTCAGAATTAAAGCCTAGTCTTGCAGAAATCCTTCTCTGGTCTTCTCATTGTTTTTAGTGTCTTATAGACCAGTTCTAAACTAGTTTCTCTGTTCCACTTAAATCCGACACTATCTTTGAGAGGAGACTGTCATGATAAAAGAGCAGTCATTCCTGGTATTGGATATCTGTCAAGTTCTTCTTAGATATATTTAGAAGTTTCTAATTCTTTCTTTGGAAATCTGACAGTTTGTTTTAATTGTAGGGTTTTGTAAGGGTGACACAGCTTTTAAAGCCTCTTTGGAAAACAATTGATTCAGCTTATTTATTGAAAAATCAGCAGTCTCTGGTGGTCCTTCAGGCAAACTCGGTGAAAGCTCAAATTTCGTGTTGGCCGGGGGTTCTGCTTTTTCCCTGGAGGATATTTGTAAGGCAGTCACTTGGACTTCTTTACATTCTTTCACTAAAGATTTTAGTGTGAATGTTCAAGCAAAGAGATTGCAGCCTTTGGAGCTTCAGGGCAGCTATATCTTCCTCCCTCCCTCCCTTCCAGATTAATTAGGATTGAGTATATCCCATACATCTGGACTGATGTAGCAGGTTGAAAAGGAAAAATAAATTTAATTTTATCTCATTTATTTTTCTTGAATCCTGCTACACCAGTCCAGGACCTTCCTAGGAAATTGGATCTGGACAGTCCTTGAAGTGGTTTACCTGGGTTTACATAGGTTAGAAGGCAACCAGAGGTTTACTTATTGCTTCCTCTTCATTTATTCAAGAAACGTTTGGATCATTTCCATTGGAGGATCCTTTGTTTAGTGTTTCAAATGATGTACATGTTTAAGAGTTTGAATCTTAGCTTTTTCTTCCTTTGCTTTGACAAAAGAATACTGGCTTTTTGCTCGATAGTAACTATCAGTGATGATATCACAGAAAAGGATGTGTCCTCTGTCTCCATCTACTAGTGGGGAAGATAACCCCACATATCTGGACTGATGTAGCAGGATTCAAGGAAAAGAAATGATCAGATAAGACTGAACTTCATGAATTTATATCACTTACATAAGCTGCAAACTGCACCAAGCACACTTCTGTTGAGTTATGTTGCATTGATTTATGTATGTTGTAAACCATACAAAGCACCAGTTTGATGTGGTGATATATAAAACAATAAGCAACTGATAATTAAAAAAACAAAACAATCTTTGTGGTTACCATGTTTAGTATTTTTGTGACCATGAAGTATCCTCCCAGTGCTTTGGGAAGCAGTAATTTTTCAACTGTGGCATATGTGAGCCATAATATTTTACTGTCTGGCACCTTCTGATCCCTCCCCTCCTCCCCCTTCATCTTATTATTGGAATGCATTTTATCATTCATTTATGTTTCCTAGTAATGTCATCTTTTATTCATTCTATTCTGATCTGAGGCAGAGAGTATTAGTTCTCAAAACCTAGTCAAAAAATGGTAACATGGTAAATGTTGGCAGAAAAAGACCCGAGTGGTCCATCCAGTCTGTCCAGCAAGCATTTTTAAAAAATTCTTAGTGGTGGTGTTACTCTGTGCAGGTTACACTAGTGAATATGGTTAACTGTTTTCTTCGTCGCCATCGTATATCCACTAGGAATCCTCTGTGCTTATCTCATGCCCTTTTGAATCCCCTTACTGTCCTTGTCCTTACCACCTCTTCTGGGAGGGCATTTCATGCATCCACCACGACTTTGGTCCTGACTCAGCCCCTTTGGAGCTTCATATTATGACACCTATGACTACAGTTTTCTTTCTATCGAAAAAGGTTTGATTCCTGTGCATTATTAATACCTTTCAGATATTTAGAAGTCTGAACCATATCACTCTGTATCTCCTCTCCTCTAGTGTATACATATTTAGGTCCTTCAGTCTCATCTCATAACTCCTTTGGTACAGGCCTCACACCATTTTGGTCGTCTTTCTCTGGACCGCTTCAGCCTTGTCTCTATCCTTTTTGAAATTCAGTCTCCAGAACTGAAAACAGTATTCCAGATGAGGTCTTACCAATGACCTGTACAACAAGTGCATTATCATGTCCTTTTCCCTGCTGGTTATACCTCTTTCTATGCAGCCAAGCATCCCTCTGGCTTTAGCCACTGCCTTGTCACATTGCTTCACTGCCTTTAGATCATCTGACACTATCACCCTGAGGTCTCTCTCCCAGTCCATGCACATCAGATTTTGCCCCCCAATGTGTACAGCTCCTTTGGATTTCTGCACCCCGAATGTATGACTGTGCACTTCTTGCCATTAAATCCCAGTTGCCAAACGTTTGACCACCACTCATGTTTTCTTAGCTCACTTTTCATTTTCGCTACTCCTTCAGGCATGTCCACTCTGTTGCAGATCTTAGTGTCATGCACAAAAAGACAAATATTTCTTTCTAACCTTTCTGCAATATCGGTTCCAAAGATATTGAACAGAACTAGTCCTAGAACCAATCCCTGAGGTACTCCACTTATCACTCTTCCCTCCTCAGAGTAGGTTCCATTTACGACTATTCACTATCTTCTGTCAGTCAACCAATTTCTGAACCATTCCACCATCATGGCACCCATTCCCATGAGCCCCCAATGCTGAAATCCAGATAAATCACATCATACTCTTTGTTAATCTAATTCTCTAGTCGCCAATCAAAGTCAATCAAATTTGTCTGACAAGATCTTCCTCTGGTAAAGCCATGTGGCCTTGAATCATGAACCCACTTTATTGCAGATAGTTCACTATCCTTTCCTTCAGAAGCATATCCGGAAGTTTCCAGGCTCCACCTTGCTACTGTTTTTGTGAATTGGGACCACAATTGCACTTCTCCAATCTTGCAGCACCACTCCCATGTCCAATGATCTGTCAACATTTCTTTCAGCGGATCTGCCAATACCTCTCTGACCTCCTTTAGTATCCTGGGATGTACCTCATCTGGTCCCATGGCTTTGTCCACTTTCAGTTTCACTAGTTCCACCCAAACACTCTTCTGTAAACAGACTGGTATCTATTCCACTCCCATCTGTTTTCTTACCAACCAGCAATGGTCCTTCTCCAAGGTCATCTTTAGTGAATATGAAATGAAGTATTTGTGTAACATTTCTGCTTTTTCTCCTCTTTGTATACACAATAACCCTTGTCTCCTTTCAATCTTACAATACCAACTCTGGCCTTCCTCCCTTTTTTTTTTTTTTTTTTATATATCCGAAAAATATATTGTCATCTCACTTTACCTCTTTGTCTATCCTTTCTTCTAATTGAGCTTTGCCATCCTGATTTCTTTTCTGTCTTTGTTTCACCAGATATTCTTCCCTGTGTGCCTCTGTGTTCATTTGTACTATGTGATCGCTAATCTTTTTGCCTTTACTTTTTTAGCCATCTCTTTAGAGGACCATATCTGTTTCCTTTTCCTCTTTTATTTATAGCTCCTTTTAATTTAGCCCACTGTTATTCCACTTCTCCCATTTCCTCCCAAATTCTAGCTTCCCCTCAAGGTAGTTCCCTATCTTTTCACAGTCTGTATTTCTGAAATCCATGACTTTGATCTTTGTATGACTTCTCTCCATGTTAGCTGCTATGTCAAACCATATTGGCATTCAGATGGGCATCTATGTGGACTTTAGAGATAACAATCTTCATTTATGAGCACCAGGACCAGTATCACTCCTGCTCTCACGGGTTCCACCACCATTAATCTAAGCAGCACCTCTTGAAAGGCATCCATAATCTCCCTACTCTTTACACATCTATACTCTATACTCCAATCCACATCTGGAAGTGTAAAATCTCCGAGCAATATATCTCCCTTCTTTCCCATCTTTTGGATATCTTCAGTCAAATCTCTTATGGGGTGTTCTGACTGATCGGAGGCCTGTAGATCACACCAGTGTAAATGGAAGTACCATCATCTTTCTTTAAGGCAGCCCACAATGCTTCCTCTTTACCCTACACCCCCTGCATTTCAGTTATTAAGGTATTATTTTTGGTATAGACAGCTGCCACTCCCCTCTATCTTTCCTCAACAGGTGACAGCCCAAGATGGCTGTATCCCAATCATGAGTGTTACTGAGCCATGTCTCCATACTAGTAACAATATCCAAGCCCACCTCCACCAGCAGGGTCTGAAAAGCTGGAACTGTGTTGTTCAGACGGTGAACATTTGTGTACAGGGCTTTCCAGCTTTATTCCCCTCTGCTTGCTGCACTTCCTAGGTACCTTTTCTGCACTTTTGCCAAAACGTGGACTAATTTTGTTCTTTTCTCCTCTCACTTTCTGTATTGATATGCATTGGGGATTGATATTTCAATTCCTTTGACCTTTCTCTTTTTTGATGCAACAGACAGATGCAGGACATCTTTACTGTATAGACTTTTATTATTCCATATGCTGCCCCCAATCCCCAATGTATCTAAATTCTTCCTCTTTACACAAGGTTTTGTATCACATATCAGTTGTCTATATGACCTAACCTTCCCTTTCCATGAACAGGTAACACTTCTGACATGGCAATTAGCTGAGTGTTATGGTTAAGTGGTGTTTGGGTGGATTCTCGGGTACTGTGGCAGATGACCATGCCCACGGGGAGGAGCGCCTCATGAGGCGCCGCAGTACTGGGCTAAATGCAGGTCGCACAAACACAGAGTTAATTCTTTATTATACAGCTTGACGTATACCACCAGAGGTGGCAGTAGTGAGGTAGTCTGGATGTAGCAGTCTCAGGACCCTCGGCAGAGGGGACCCTTCTCACCCCGTTGGTATAGGGGAATTCCGGTGAAGGTTTCCCAGTAAGGCAGTACTGTGGATGAGATAGACTGAGAGCTAGATTACTCACTAGATGGTTGCTGTAGTTATGCGATACCACCAGGTTGAAGAAGATGGTACAGGCACCGAGGCAGGGAGAGCAGGCCCTCGGAGCGAGTACCTGATCCCTGTAAGGCACCTGAAATAAAGCAGAGGGCCCCCGAGGAGCGGGTACCCAGGTTAGCAATTATCCCGAAGGACAGAGAGAGAGCTTCCAGCAGCAGCACGGAAGCGGCAGAGTAGCTTAGACCGGCCGAGACCAAGTCCTTGCTAACTTTACGAGCTAGCAACATAGTACAGGCTAAATACCCGGATGGCGTGATGCCAGTAGAGGGGAACGCTCCCGAGGTTCGCACCATTGCTGGAATAAAGAACGTAGATGGCGTGCGCGCGTTCACCCTAGTAGGCCCTTGGGAGGAGCATGGCGGGAAGCAGCACCATAGCCATTCTGGGGACGCTGGAGAGGTCGGCTTGTAGACGCAGCGGCAGCCATTTTCCCTAGGAATGCGGGAGGAGCCGTGAACAAGGTGAGGCAAACGGGGCGAAGCCATGTAGCACCGACGGACGCAACACTGAGCCATGTGCCTAAGCTGCTTCCCTAGATTCTGGAAATCTCTCTTTACTTCTTGGATGCTGTTTTCTAGCAAGGCCATTGTTCCCAGATGGATGATAACATCAGTTTTAAATGTTTTAATTTCTTCCTTAATGGTATGGACCATTTGCTTTGTATTTGTGCCAGCTGACAATTTTATTTATTTATTTAAAATTCTTCTATTCCGCCTTTATATAACACTTAGTCTAAACGGAATACAGAATAAAACAGCAAACAATTTACACTAACAACACAGATAGAACATAAAATCAAATTGAAACAAAAGCTTTGCTAAAAAGAGTCGCTTTACATGTTTCCGGAACAGTTTAAAATCTGCCAATTCACGAACAGCATCTAGTAAAGCATTTCATAAAGATTTGCCCCCTAATCAAAAACGCCCGATTTCTAGTGTCCTGATAATGTACGTCCCTTCTGGATGGAAGTACTAGAAGCTTCTTGTTGGCAGAGCACAATGATCGACAGGGAACGTCCTCTACAAACAACTCAGATATTTAGGTGCTTGATGGTGGACCACCTTAAGCATTAAACTCAAAATGTTGAAATGAATTTGAAAATGAACTGGCACCCAGTGCAGTTGAAATAATAGAGACGTTACATGCTCCCATTGAGAAACATTAAGATCTAACCGTGCTGAGGAATTCTGCAAGAGCTATAAAGCTCGAGTCTTATATCCAGGAGTACCCAAATAAAGGGAACTGCCACAATCTAGGGTAGTCATAACAAATTACTGTACAAGGGTACAAACATTATCCTGATTAATAAGAGGTTTAAGGTATCTAAGCTGCTTTGAATTTATAATACCCTGAAATCAAAATAGTATTAATTTGCTTCTTAAAGTTTAAAGAAGAATGTAAATAAAACCCCAGGTTTCTAGCAGAATCAACAAAGTCGATACTTTGTTCCCAGTCAGTATTTTGGATAAACCTTCTGGCCTCAGGTCCCGCGAGAACCATACGGCCTCTGTTTTAGCCACATTCAGGGCCAGGGCATTATCCTGCAACCAATTTACAATAGGACCTAAACAGGTAGTAATAGAGTTAAATGTTACTTGGTAGTTCACATCAACAATAAAATAAAACTATATATCATCTGCAAAAAGTTTTAAAAAGCTGTTAAAAGAATCCAGTACAATACATAGTGGATGGAGATAGATGTTGAAAAGAGTTGGGAACAGGGAAGAGCCCTGAGACATGCTCTTTCCTACTGTATACCAGTCTAAACTATTTAATCCTACCCTCTGTTAAATAAAAAAAAAACAGAGGAAAACCACTGAGAAACCAAGCCAGAAGATCCAGGAGACTGAATACGTGCACATAAAATATCATGGTTAACCAAATCAAAAGCAGATGATAAATCAAGTTAAACCACGATAGTGACCTGGATCCCTATTTCTTAATAATAAAAGTCATTCAAGGAGACTAAAACTGCCTCCATACTATGTTTTTTTTTTTTTTTTTTACAAAACCCACTTTAATTAGAATGTAAAATATTGTTAGTATCCAAAAAATCACTAAGCTGAGTTAACACTGCTTTTTCTAATAATTTATCAATAGAAATCAGATTAGAAATAGGACTTCCCCAGAAAGTGACCGCCTCTTTTTGATTGGACGGACAGCTGACATTTTTAACACATCAGGAACTTTGCCCTCAGACAGTGAAGTATTGGCTAGACTGGTAAGAACTGGAATAAATTACTCATTCAGTGATGAAAATACCCACGTCGGGTAGGGATCAAGAGGACATCATGAGGCCCGCAATCGGCATAAAAGGCTTTTGACCTCCTTCCTAGATATAGTACTGTTTGCATCCCTCGAACTGAGTCCCCAGGTTAGGGCTTCTGATGATAATCTCCCAGCACAAGGCGATTTCTGTTAGGGTGTTTGGTAGCATTTTGTGGTTTTTTGATGGACTATGCTGAAATTGTCCCCCAGCAGAGGGGGGCATTCTCTGCTTCAATGCTTGATGGCATTATATGGTTTCAGCATGTCTTGAGTGTCTCTAATTTCAGACATCACTTGAGCACCCTCATTTTCCAGTGCACAGAAGGTTGTGGGTTTTTTTGTTTTGGGTTTTTTTCCTATGGGTATCATTTGGGAGGGTAGATGTCTCCTTGTCACAAATCTTACCCTTCCAGAGTCCACCGTAATCAAAATCCTCTGTGGAAGTGGGGGCAGCCATTCTGGATGCCCCACAGTTGGGGAGAATTTTTTAAACCTAGACAGTTCCTTTCAGTTGATTCAACTCCTTTATTTTGTTTTGCAGTCCACTGAATGTAAATGGGACAACCCTTCAGCTTCCGGATGATCTGCCTTAAGACTAAAGCACCACTGTTGTTACACAGATTAGAAGCCATTTGTAGATTTTTTTTTTTTTTCTACAGAACCCCCGTATTATACCTTGTTTACCACTTCCTTTGTACATGTGCCCTAAGGCTATATAAAGAAAAACCCAAGGTCAGGGGTTAGGTGGGAGGGCTTGTAAGCGTCAGGGCACATTAAACCTAAAACTAACTTTCTTAAATGCTACTAAAAAGGTTTTATTTCCAGAAGACTGGAAGGATTCCTAACAATTAAACTCTTGTTTACCCTAAAAACAGAATCTATACAGAAAACAGCCTTTCCTTTTCTAAATAC
Source organism: Rhinatrema bivittatum (assembly GCF_901001135.1). NCBI lineage: Eukaryota > Metazoa > Chordata > Amphibia > Gymnophiona > Rhinatrematidae > Rhinatrema > Rhinatrema bivittatum. The sequence goes on along the minus strand of NC_042615.1, from coordinate 582,953,440 downwards.
GCTTATTTAAAATGTTGAACAGGGAGATATGCACAATTTTTCTAGGCACTCAACCAATAGTTAAAAGGTAAGGCAACCTAGGATTAGCAAAATCTCTAAAACCTTTTTCAGATTAGTAAAGAGAGGCAAGATACTATGAAATTAGCAACCTAAGTACAAATATAATACAGTAGCTAGCATTACATTTAGGATCACATAAGAAGAAAACGCAGTTAAATTAGAATGATCAATCACTTTGAAACAAACACAAAAGGAGTTAATAAAACCATTGGCTCTCCCATCCATTGTCAGATATAGACCCTTTCATCTGTGACGTTTTACAGTCTCATCACCACTAGCATTCCCCCTTCCCCTTCTGTTTACTGAGCTGTAATGGCGTATGCAGGCAGCCTAAGACCTAGCTAACGCTGTACTATTTAAACCCAGTTTAACTGTGCTGTTTCTTCATAGACCTAATAAAGAAAGGTCATCACAGATGTATGGTAAGTCCAGTAGAAAGGTATCGCCTACAACTTGTTTGTTGACCCTTAATTCTACATCATCAGAAAATTATTATTATGCCAAACTTTACAGAAGTAAACATTGACAAAAAAAAAAAAAGAGGTGATACCTTTTTATTGGACTGATGACCTTTCTTTATTAGGTCAATGAAGAAACAGCACAGTTAAACTGGGTTTAAATAGTACAGCGTTAGCTAGGTCTTAGGCTGCCGCATACGCCATTACAGCTCAGTAAACAGAAGGGGAAGGGGGAATGCTAGAGGTGATGAGACAGTAAAACGTCACAGATGAAAGGGCCTTATATATGACAATGGATGGGAGAGCCAATGGCTTTATTAACTCCTTTTGTGTTTGTTTCAAAGTGATTGATCATCCTAATTTCAACTGTTTTTGTTCTTATGTGATCCTAAAGTTCACTTTTAAGTACCCTGATTTGTGAGGCTGTTAGGGGAATGATCTTCCTTTCAGAAGTGTTTACTGAGTGAGCTGCCATTCTGTTATTTTTCTGTAGTGTTTTAAGGTACGTCTATGAAGATTGATTCTTGTCCTTAATTTTTTTTACTTGTTTCACATTCTTCGTGTTGTTTTGCATTGGATCATGTCCACACCATTCGTAGAGAAGCAGAAATGTAAATCTTGTATTTTTAATGTCTTTCCCATGTCTGTAGCAGTGATATTTTCTGGCACACATTACATCATGGTGTCTTGCAGGGTATTATGCCATTTTCTTCTGTTTGGAGCTTGCTCTTTACAAGTTTTTGGTTTAGGAGAGGAAGGTGGTTGTCAGAAGGCTAGTATTGGAGGACCAGGGAATATTTTTTATTTCTGACCACTACCATACATTGTAGTGACCAGTTGAAATGTGATATCTGGCTCTCCATACCAGGTTTAATATATTAAACTATACCTTTCAAAAAAAATTCTGGAAATGAGAGCTCATTTTGCACTAGTCAGATAAAGGGATTAAAACTCTCAAAGGCTAGTCACAATTGTAATCAATCAGTCCCAATCAAACGGCATCAGCTAGAATTTACTGATCTTTGTCTTTACGTGAAAACAAGAGCAAACTGATGCAGTGTAATGAGCTCAGTATTGGTGGGCCCTTAGTGCTGGGGCGTGATTGGTGCCAAGCCTGCTAGGCCCATGCCGACAGCTGGAAGACACGCCCTGCAGTGGGACACCTGGAGCTTCACCTATACCAGCCGCCTCCCCCGCAGGTTGAGCCCTTGGGTTCTGGTGGCTGGCAGGACTTAAGTGGGTCCCTGGGGCAGTCAGGCAGACTAGAGTCCGAAGGCAGACCAAGGTCAGGGCTGGCGACAGACAAGAGATACCAAAAACAGGCCAGAACTCGGGACAGGCATCAAAAGCAAGGCATAGTCAGATCTAAGGCAAGGGGTCAGGTCCAGGCAGCAGTCAAAGAAAGGTCAAAGTTCAAACTGAGGTCAGAATCCAGGAGGGCAAGTCAGTTGATGACAAGGAGAAACAAGACCAAGACGATGGCTAGGGTATGGCTGGGCTAGGCAAGGTATGGCAAGGCGGACAGGAACTCGGGAACAAGGCAGGATAGCGAACTCAAGACAGGAACATGAACAGAAACGCAGGAATGAAGCAACACACGCAGGCACTAGGCTCACCTGGAGACCTGTTACTGAGGTGTCAGATGCTCATCTGGAGGAGCCTTTTAAGGTGAAGGCCCAATGATGTCGTCAGAGGGTGCCGCATCTGATGTCCTTCCACAGGCCCTTTAAGAGGGCAAGCGTCGGGTGCACATTCACCTAGGGAGAGACAGAGGATCAGAGTCGTGGCAGAGTCTAGTGCTGCGCTCGGCAGCATTGGCCACAGAAAGTTGCTGGTGGTGTTGGGGATGAGTGAGGCAGCTTTCGGGGCCATCCCGCAAGCCGCCAAACCTAACATGCTGGAATTTCGACATACGTAAAATGCTGTGTAGCAGAAATACTTCAAAAGCAAGTTGGAGCAATGAGCAAATATTCTAGACAGCCAACGTCAGTAATTGTTAAAATCTAAGGGGCGGATTTTAAGAGCCCTGCTCGCGTAAATCCGCCCGGATTTACACGAGCAGGGCCTTGCGCGCCGGCGCGCCTATTTTCCATAGGACTGCCGGCGCGCGCAGAGCCCCGGGACGCGCGTAAATCCCGGGGTTTTTCGAGGGGGCGTGTCGGGGCATGTCGGGGGCAGGGCCGATCGGCGCAGCGTTTCGGGGGCGGGCCCGGGGGGGCCCGGGGGCGTGGCCGCGCCCTCCGGAACCGCCCCCAGGTCGCGTCTCGGCGCGCTAGCAGCCCGCTGGCGCACGGGGATTTACTTCTCCCTCCGGGAGGCGTAAATCCCCCGACAAAGGTAGGGGGGGGTTTAGATAGGGCCGGGGGGGTGGGTTAGATAGAGGAAGGGAGGGGAAGGTGAGGGGAGGGCGAAAGCGAGTTCCCTCCGAGGCCGCTCCAATTTCGGAGCGGCCTTGAAGGGAATGGAGGCAGGCTGCGCGGCTTGGCGCGCGCCGGCTGCACAAAATCGGCAGCCTTGCGCGCGCCGATCCTGGATTTTAGCAGATATGCGCGTATCTACTAAAATCCAGCGTACTTTTGTTTGCGCCTGGTGCGCCAACAAAAGTACGCGAAGGCGCACTTTTTAAAAATCTACCCCTAAGATTCTCACAAGTCTATTTCATGTTGAGCTTGTCTTCATAGAATTTGTCCTGCAGTTTGTCTAATGATTTGACTATAGAAAGTAACATTTAGTTTACTAAAATGAGCAAAAGAAACCCTTACTTGCCGAAAGGTTTTCCTGAGTCACCCTGTCTCATCTTGACAGCTTAAATCAACTTATTGTGGGAGCAGAAAAGAAATCAGGGTTTCTCCTCCTTCCTCACATTAAATTAGCGGACATGAAAAAGAGAAGAGGACTTAGTGGGTGAGTGCCAAGGAATTAACTGTGGCCTTTCAAATGAAGGTCTTTTGCCCTGGCATCCCTATAATTAGTTCCTGACTGCCAACTCTCAAGATTTATACCCAGAACTTGCCAGCGCCTTTACTCGCTACTGTGCAGTCTCCTCTCCCCATCCCTCTGCCCCCACTATTTCCCTGTGCTTCTTGCAGTGTTACGACAAGTATATGCTTCTCCTGGGGAGAATTCATTTTCATCCTCTGCTTTAGTTGATATTTTCTTTGCTTTCTTTCCTTCAGTCTCTTCCTTTCTCTCTTCCTCCTTGCAGCTTCGTTCCAAGTCTTCCTCCATCCTTCCTCCAGACTCATTCCATTCTTTCCCCTTCCACCTCCCTCCCTCTTTTTGGCCACCTACTCCTCTTCCCTTTCCTTCCTCCCTGCAGAGGTGGTTCCTCTTTATCGCAGCCAGATGATACTGTTTCCCCATGCCACAGCAGTGACAACATCTCTTCACTGTGGCCTACCGTCAGGATGCCGCCCTGGGCCACAGCAACAATGACAGTAGTCACTTCGCGGCAGCGGCTTTATCCTACTTGTTACAGGATTCTCGAGGGCTGGGTAGTGCTACCTGACTTGTATCTCTTCTGTGGTGTCTAAGTGGAAATTATTTCTTATCGTATGTTAAAGAGAACCATATTATCTAGGCAGCTCAAAATACCACTTTTTCCTGTTTCTTGGTATTCTTGTATTCTTCCTTTGATAGGCTTTCATTCTTGTTTTGTTTTGTTTTTTAGTTTTATTTCTTATTTTACTTGTTTGCTTTAGTATAAAAGATATGCATCCTAATTTTCCAAAACCTCTCAAGTTCACTCTTTGGCTGCTCATGCTATATTCCTGCTTTACTCGTATCACTGTGATGCCTCCATGGCGTTCTACTTCAATTCAATTTTCAATTTCAAAATTTATTAATCGCCTAACACAAAAAGGCCTAGGCGATATACAAAATAAACATACATAATAAATTCTGAACATACATAATAATAAAACAAAACATAAAAATGACACTCATAAATATAGGTTTCTTAGAAACCATCATTGATTATTTCAAACTGACATCAACAACATATCCCGAGAGATTCACTAAATTACCTACCTGAGGTATATTAAATGGGGACATTCAACAGTTAACACTCCATAATTTCACAGTCATATCGTAAACAGCAACATTGTAATTATACAATATTGAATGCACGAGTGAGCAAATTGTGATCAGCACAAGAGCACCCTGAATTAACTTAGATCCATACTGCGGCGAAAGTTTTTCATTAAACTGAAAAATAATTACCTCCTTAGAAACTAAAGATTAATAATTCAATTTGAATGATTTATCTTGTTTTTAGGTGACTGCTGTATTTTCTAAAATAACAGCAATCCTCTACCCAGGATAAAACAAAGAGCTAAAATTTCTCTTTCAATAGCTTTTATAGAGTGTGGTGGTGTTAGACAATGTTGGTTCTGTAGGTCGGCATTTTTTCATTTAGTGGACCAAGAACATTTTGTCTTATAACTCCTGAAGAATTTATACGAAATATAAACTATGTGAGGAAAAGATTAAATAAACCAGCAAAAATTAATCCATTTACTCATTTGCTGGGACTGACTAAATATGACTTAGTGAACCAGAACGATATTTAAGAGCAATGTGAATTGTGTCCAGAAAGTACATAACAGCTTGGCTAAAGCCACATCACCAGCTCTGCCATGGTGGAGGGAAAATATGGATATGATTAATGATGTGGGATGCATAACCTAGAAGTTGTTCTTGCAATTCTGTGCTTGTAAGAACAGATTGAAAAGGTGCAACACCCGCTATGTTATTTTTAAGAATTAAAAGATAGAACGTTAAGCATTGGAAAATCCTGATGATACAGTGGGGTCTAGAACAGTTTATGGGGCTATGCCTGTTGCGCCGGGAGGTGAACCCTTGGCCTGGTGCAGGATTGGTAGGCTCCCTGGTCGGACCCAGAGAGCGCCTGCCACCAGGAGGCGGAGCACAGGAGGAGACAGAGGCTAGCTGGAGCTTCACCAATAGCAACTCGGGATTCCCTCAGGTTGAGCCTGGTCTTAGGTGGGCCTCGCAGGATCTCCTAGAGATAAAGTTCAGGGGGGGTGCCCACCACGTTCAAGGGTGCGCGGTCGATATTCAGGTCAGGGAGTCCAGGAGCCAGAGAAGGCCAGAACAGAGACTCTGAATGAAGAGCGTGGATCAAGGCCAAAGTCAAGGATAGCGTGGTCAGCCAAAGCAGGGGTCAATACCAGTGGTCAGTCCATGGATGGTCAGTCAGGCAAAGGTCAGGTTCCAGGCAGCGGTCAGACGTGGTCAATGGACAGGCAGAGGTCATTTCCGGGCAGCGTTCAGACATGGTCGAGGAAACAGCAAAGGTCAAATCTAGGTGGCGATCAAACGTAGTCAAAGTAATAGGCAAAGGTCAGTACCGAGAAGACAGTCCAAATGGTACTACCTGGGGAGAAGCTGGAACAAGATACTGGAACCAGGAAGGCAAACTTGCTATCACAACGTGATCGACCCGATTGCCAAGGCAGGGATCATGGATCTGAGCCCTGCCTTATATACTGTGGAATGGATACGTCGTCGGGGAGCATGAGGTCCTGGTTTCCTGCTCTTGGCCCTTTAAATGTTGTGACGCTGGCCATGCGCGCACCTAGGGACGTGGCTGAGGAGACGCTGGACGCGGAGCCCTGGCGGGAGCTCCGCTGTAAGGCCTATGATGCTGCTGGAACTGCAGCAGGTAGAGGAGAGCGACGGGGAAGGCCGGGACCGACAGCGGAAGGGAAGCCTGCGCTCATGGATGGCCGAGAGAGGTCAGTAGGCCCAGCCGCGGAGCGCAACAGTACCCCCCTTCTAGGCCTCCCCCTTACTGGCCTTGGTTTGTTAGGGTTGTTTCTGTGAAAGTCCCAGAGGAGTTGTTTGTCATAGATGTGGTGGGAGGGCTCCCACGAGTTCTCCTCAGGCCCAAAGCCCTCCCACGACATGAGATATTCCCAATGGCCGTGTCTCTTCCGAACATCTAGGATCTCTCGTACCTGTAAAGATTCTCCTGGTTCTGCGGAGATTTGTGGAGGAGGAGGAGCCTTACGAGAGGTTTCAATAAAGAAACATGAAAGGCATTGTGGATACATATTGATACCTATTGAAGAAAATAGGATAAAACATAAGCATTGTCAAGTTAAGTGTAAAACATTGATAAGACAGGCGAAGAGAGAATTTGAAATGAAGTTGGCCATAGAGGCAAAACCTCATAATAAAAACTTTTAAAAATATATCCAAAGCAAGAAACTTGTGAGGGAGTCGATTGGACCATTAGATGACCGAGGGGTTAAAGGGGCTCTTAGGGAAGATAAGGCCATTGAAGAAAGACTAAATGAATTCTTTGCTTCCGTGTTTACTAATGAGGATGTTGGGGAGATACCAGTTTCAGAGATGGTTTTCAGGGGTGATGAGTCAGACGAACTGAACGAAATCACTGTGAACCTGGAAGATGTTGTAGGCCAGATTGACAAACTAAAGAGTAGCAAATCACTTGGACCGGATGGTATGCATCCTAGGGTACTGAAGGAACTAAAAAATGAAATTTCTGATCTATTAGTTAAAATTTGTAACCTATCATTAAAATCATCCATTGTACCTGAAGACTGGAGGGTGGCCAATGTAACCCCAATATTTAAAAAAGGCTCCAGGGGCGATCCGGGTAACTAACCTCAGTGCCGGGAAAAATAGTGGAAACTATTCTCAAGATCAAAATCGTAGAGCATGATCTCATTCATCAGGCGTTGAAAGACCGCAGGGGCATCACTATGTACTCGTAGTGGCCATCCCTGGTGTTGAAAGCGGTCTTCCAAATGTCCTCAGGCTGGATGCGTACGAGATTGTATGCCCCTCGTAGATCCAGCTTTATGAAGATCTGGGCCCCTCACAGGCGATCAAACAATTCACTAATGAGGGCAACAGATAGCGATCCTTGTGGGTGATGTAAAGCTCTACAGTGATGGCGTTAAGCCCACGATAGTCGATACATGGGCGTAATCCTCCGTCCTTCTTTTTGGCGAAGAAGAAGCTCGCTCCTGTTGGAGAGTCGGAAAGCCTGAATATACCCTTTCTCTAGATTCTCTTTGATATACTCGGACATTGCTTGCATCTCAGGAAGTGAGAGTGGATATGTCCTGCCTTTGGGAGGTGTGGTGCCCAGCAGAAGTTCGATAAGGCAATTAAACTTTCGGAGTGGAGGCAACGTATCCGCTTTTTGTTTCGAGAAGACATCCTCGAAGTCAGAGTACTGGGCAGGTAGACCGGTGAGAGTTGTAATCTTCAAGACAGTAACTGCTGGTGACACTTGTTTCAAGCAGTGTTTCTGGCATTGAGGGCCCCACTGAACCAGCTGGAGGGACTGCCAGTCAAATTGGGGTCCAGGGAAGCCCTCGGATGACTGGGTGTGTGGAATGTTTCAAGACATACAAGGATATTTCCTCCTCATGGAGGGTTCCCACAGTGAGATGGAAGGCCACCGTGCGATGAGTGATTCGTCCGGGGAGATGTTCCTCCTGGATTGATGCAATGCAGAGAGGCACCTCTAAGGGTTGCAGGGGAATCTTCAGGAGGTTGACGATGTCAGAGGACAGTGCCAGGCAGCGTACAGACATGGTCAATGGACAAGCAGAGGTCAGTTCCGGGCAGCATTCAGACATGGTCGAGGAAACAGGCAAAGGTCAAATCCAGGCGGCGATCAAACGTAGTCAAAGTAACAGGCAGAGGTCAGTACAGAGAAGACAGTCCGAATGGTACTACCTGGGGAGACGCTGGAACAGAAGACTGGAACAAGATACTGGAACAGGAAGGCAAACTTGCTATCACAACATGATCGACCCGATTGCCAAGACAGGGATCATGGGTCTCAGTCCTGCCTTATATACTGTGGAATGGATACGTCATCGGGGAGCATCAGGTCCTGGTTTCCCACGCTTGGCCCTTTGAAAGTCGTGATGCTGGCTGCGCGTGTGCCTAGGGGCGGGGCTGAGGAGACGCTGGATGTGGAGCCCCGGCAGGAGCTTCGCTGTGAGGCCTGTGATGCTGCCAGAGCCGCCGCGGGTAGAGGAGAGCAACAGAGAAGGCCGGGAATGACAGCGGAAGGGAGGCCTGCGCTCGTGGACGGCCGAGAGAGGTCAGCAGGCCCGGCCGCTGAGCATATGTGGCTGGGAAGCACAACAGTGCCCTAAGCTGTTCCAGGTTTGGATGGTGGTTATCTTAAAAACCTAGCACTTGCAGTAAAAACTTGTTTACCGTGTAATGCTCTAAAAAACAAAAAAACAACAACCCCCCCCCCCCCCCCCCAAAAAAAAACACAAAACAGTATGCTAATACAGCCTGTGGAAACTTTCCTGCAATGATAGGAACCAGGCTAACAGTTCTGCTGTCAGCAAGGAGAAATTGCCATCCCTCCACTCCTTTCACTGGCCTGCTTCAAGGTCTGAGGACTAGATTTAGATGAGAGAGAAATACATTGATGCATTCACAGCCACATCAAAGACTTTGTGCACAGTGCAACCTTTAGTGCTCACTAAACTGATTAACGTGCCTTAGTTCATACACCCTAGAATGCTTTGTCAATCTTTTCTGTTGGTTGTGTAGATTAAGTGTGAGTGAGAAACGTGCATTACTGGTGAAAAGACCCCACTGAACAGAATTGCTAACTAGTAATAGTGTAGGAGTCATGTATTTTTAAAGCAGTGACTTTAGCATGTTAAGGTATCACATTTGTGACTCTGCTATGTTAGTATGTATGCATGCTGAATTACGCTGGAGGAAAATTCAGCTCTTATTTTGTGAGAGAGACAAGTCTGAGTATTGTCTTGGTATAGGTATTGACTATGTATGGGAAGATTATATCCATTTCTCAGCAATAGAGCCTAAGCAAATGGGCTTGCCTGCATGCTGCTTCTTCCTTTAGTCAATGACTTAAGCCTCAATCTGCAGCTGTGACAACATTTAGAAAATCAATACCACCCCTAACTGCTTTGCCTTGCTTTTATTCAATAATTGTTCTTCCTGTTCTCCTCCTAAGGCGTGTAGAAAGCGCTTTCAAAAGGAATTCTCCTTCAGGAGTGTCTCCTACCACATCAGACCCGGCTGGGCATCCGCAAGCTGCAGGCTATCAGTCCTCTTCATGCTCCTAATCTGATCTACTGCCCTTGTCCTGTTGGAAAGAGTTGGCAGTAGATTTCCGCTGCTAGACCACTGTCTGCAAACCATAATCCTACTCCACATTGTGCATGAGATTATTTGACCTTTGCCTCCATAGAAAGGCTTATCAGATGGTTGAGTGTGAGTGTTATGTGTCCTCTTCTTTCAGTTTCTAAACAGCTAGATCGAGATGAATCAAACTTGGTGTGTGGATGGAGATGAATCAAACGGGGAGGACATTAACTTCTGTAGCTTTCAAAGCAGGAGTGTGATTGGGTGGGGGGCAGCAAAATAACCAGTTTCCCTATAAGAAATGCTTGGGGGACAAATTATACTTGATATCAAACTACTGGGCCAAGTCTAATGAAATCTGATATCTGGACATAGGGAATAAAGAACCTTAGTTGGACACAATGAAATTTTGGTGGGGGACAAAATCTTTAATTTCCCTATAAGAAATGCACCTTATCTCGAGAACCACTGCCCCGATTCTAATGAAACTTGATAGCTGTACATAGGGGATAATGAACTTTATTTGGACAGAGTGAAATTTTGGGCTGTCCTTGGTTACCGACTGCTTATATGGCAACATGATTATTTCTTCTCGCAACTATTTTCACAATGGTTGGATTTGGCTGAACCAAATTTTGCTTAAAGCTAATCCCCCTAGAGGCACACCAGACTTTTTGTACTTTTCAAAAGCTGTAAATGATAGAGCGGGATGCAGAAGGCAAGTTATCCTATAAGAAACGCATAAGAAACAACTTCAATATATCCTAGCTTGAGAATTGCTGATCCGATTACCCCCAAACTTTATAGCTGGGGCATTGGGATGACTGGAGCTTTGGTTGCATCCTAGTTATCAGTTCTTCACCTGACAGTGTGGCAATTCTGATCACTATTATTGCTAGCACATGTCATTTCTTCTGGAAATTGTTCTCCTTGTCTTCCCCTTCAGTTTTTAGGGGTCAGCAGTGTAAGCCTGATTAGTTCTTCCCGTGCTCAGCAGACGTTTGGTGTAATCTGCCTTGTCTAATAGAAACATGGAGGGATAATGCTGGCTTTCAAAATGATCCACCTGTGTTTTCGTATTCCAGAATATGTTTTGAAATTGGTTTCGTATTGAAACTGTGGAATATGTCGCAATAGCTAACTGTTCTCTCGGTGGGGGTGGGAGGGGGCAGTAGGACAGCTGCCGTGCTGAGGACAGGGCAGTCATCGGATCCGTGACTGTAATCTTGCATGTAAAAGGAATCCAGGCTGTCAGAATGTGACATTTATTTATTTATTTACTTTTTAAATATGTTTTTTTTTTTAATTGTATCTCTTTGCTCATTTAATGATGATAGGCAATTGCCTCCCCATAGAAAATTATGCTCTTCGGGACAGAGAATATCCTCACCTTTGGTACTTTATGGCTGGTATTCGCCATTCATGGTACTCCCTGTACTGGCTTATTTGTGTTTATTCTATGCAGTACTGTGCACACTTTGTATAAAAGTAATAATAATCTTGTGTTTTAAAATCTGTCTTATATAAAAGAAATAATAATCTCGTTCATTTAAGTGCAATAATGCAGCTTATACTCAGGTTAGGAAACGTCATTCCACAGGTGCTGATTATAGGTTGACTCTTCTATACCGATGTTTATGCAGGAGCACATGACTTCAAAAGGTAAATTGACAGACGAGTGCTTTTTTACAATTAGACAAAGGCTTTGTAATCATTAAAGTTGGTTCAATTACTTTGTCCTCTATAAGGATGGAGGTGTCATTGAATCATGTGGGCAAAGGAGTATGACCTTGCATCTTATTATTTAGTTATGTTACGCATTGCCAAATGAATTAAATAAAAGATGTTATTTTTCTCCTTCGTGACTTGAACTGCTGGATAGAGCTCAGGATTTGGAAAATATCAACTTTGCTTTTGTATTTTTACACTCACCTTGGAGAAACAGCCAGAAATAAGATGAAACTCGGCAGGGACAGAAATTCAGCAGGGACAAACAGAAATTTACTGCATAAAACCATATGCCTCTGTTTAAAATTTGGAATGATTAGGATGTAGTAGCATAGAAGAGGATCATGGGCCTCTTGTGGACCACATATATTGAATACAAGTCAACAATGTGGTCCTGCTACTACAAAAAGGCTAATGCCCTATTGGTATGTATTGGCAAGAACTTTATATGTAAAACAAGAGAAGCAATTCCTCCGTGCTGCTTAGCACTTATAAGACCTAAGTTAACATACTGTATCCAGTTTTGGGGTTATATTTCAAGAAGAATCTGGAGAAAAACAGAGTCCAGAGGACAGTGGGAAAAAAAAAACCATAAAATGTAAAAAGTCCTAGGCCCAGCCCTATGATTCAGGCTCCAGTGCCGGAAATCTTGGCACAAGCTCCCCATGAGTTGAGACTGGCCAGGCCTGGGCGCACCACAAAGGTGACGTGCTGAGTCCCAGGAAGGGAGGAAGGACAGGTGCTGTGCTGAGGGTGCCCCTTGGAGGAGATACCCCTTCAGTCAGCAAGTGTACCCCAGAGCCCCAGAGCCACCCAGGCATATTGTCTATGGCAGTGGTATCCATTCAGTACTTGGGACACACCCAGCCAGCTGGGTTTTTATGATATCCATTGTATGGAGATCTATCTTATGCTTCTTCATTGTGGATGTCCTGAACACGTAACTGGTTGGGTATGTTGTGACTGCTGAATGGAGGGAGAATCAAAGATGGAAGACAATAATAGAGAAAAAGGTTAAATAGTTCCTATAATATGACTTAAAATAAGTTTGAATGAGTAGACGTTTATTTAGCTTTACAGGAGAGAAGAGTGAGGGATGACTTGATGGCAGTATTCAAATACATAAATGGAGATTACAAAGAACCCAGTCATCAGTTGTTCTCTAGCTGTACTGAGGGCAGGAAGCAAAAGTCCTAAAAAGCAGCAGGAGAGCTTTAGGTTAGAAATTTGGAAGAGCTTTCCACATTTAAGAATACTAAAGCACCGAAAGAAGTTACCTAGAAAGGTGGAAGTCTCTTTACTGATGGAATTTAAGAGATGATACCTACATTTGTCTGGGATGATTTAGCTAGAGGGGATCCTGACTGAATGCAGGGGGGATGGCCTGGATGCCTTTGAGACCATTTCTAGTCCTGTTTCCCGTGATTCTAACCTCACTGGTGGTCTATTCTTATGTGCATATTGATGACAGCTCTCAGCCCTTTGTAATTATCTTAGGCATCCTCACCTTACTCTTCCCCCCTCTTCCCCTAAAACTGCTGGATTTACAAGAAATCACAAATATTTGAAACTGATAAAAAATAAGATGAGGTTCATGTTACTGGAAATGCCCTAGTGAAATCTATTTGCATACTGTAGAGCACAGCTTCTGTGTTGCCTTTCTCCTCACCCGTACTATAACTGCCCTGTATAGTATACTCATATTAAGTGCCCTTAGCTCCAGTAGATCAAGGAACTGGAAACGTTGGGCTCAGATTGCATATGAGCATGTCCCACACAGTCCAGGAGCATTCTAGACCGGACTTGCAAAATAGGTCAAGTTGTTTATTTTATTCCTCATTGGCTTTCATCCATCTTGGAAAGGTACCTGCAGAGTGCCTCCTAGATTAAGGGATTTTGCTTGCATTTTAGCACCTGAATAACTGTAGATTTTGATTCTCTTACTGCAGCACCAACTTACAAATTTGCTAAGTGAAGAATGAGCCTGGTTCCTTGTTGACTCCCTTGCTATGCCTGGGGACTGTCCCCCAAGTCACTGCAGTTCTTGGTGTCTTTCCTGGCACTGTTCTGAACTCTTTATTGCAGTCCTGTGCTCACTAAGGGGCCGATGCAATAATTATGCGCAGAAAGCGGGCGCTGAACAGTCAGCACCCGCTTTCTTAACGCGCCCCCAGGAGCCCCTCCTGGGGGGGGGGTGCCATACAATATTTAAATTAGTGACCCTAGCGATTCCTGGTAACCTAGAGCCTCCTTGCTAACGAGACCCCAAGTGCGTCGGCCGTCTGCTGGTTAGGAAAACCGACGTCGAGTTTATCGGTGTCTGTTTCCCTAAATGCAGCACAGCCAGGGGTTCAGGAAACAGTCGCTTGTCAATTGAGCGTCTGTTTCCTGCACCCGACTGCCGGTGCTTTTTTTTTTTTTAAACTTGTTTAGTTTAGTTTTTCCTTCTGCTTAATATTGCAACGATATTAAGTAGGAGGCAGTACAGAAAAGCAGTTTATTCTGCTTTTCTGTACTTGTTTAAGGAGCGCTCAGGTATTAACGCCTGCACTGGGCAGGCGTTAATTTCTGATTGCTAAAATGTGCTAATCCCCCTTATTGCATAACTCTGCAGTGCAGGAGATCCCATGTCCAAGTCTCCTCTCAGTCAGGGTTTGGGTGGCCTGCAGAAATATGTTTTATCCAAGAAGCCAGGGAAGGCAGCTGCATTTATTGTAGCGACACCTATCAGCCAAAGGGTTGTGGTACTGAGAGTAAGTCTCCAAGGAGACTTTTCAATATAGCCTGAGCTTGGGGCTCTATAAAACAGAAGTAAAAAGTGGGAGTGCAAATATATTCAGTGTTCTATGCTCGAGGGTAACTTTTACAAAAGAGAAATAAAAGTGCAATTTATTTAAGGTACTTGAAAAAAATGTAAATGAGGAAAAATACTTTTGTTACATTAATTTTATGCACATTCTTTTGTTTCAAAATGGATTTTTTTTCTCTCTTTTTTTGGTGCAGCAGAAAAGTACAAGGGCATTGTGTCTTTTCTCAAGAAAAAGAAATGCATATGAAGATTGTTTTTAAGCAAGGTGCTCTATGTCCCACAAGCTTGCTCAGTCAGGTTAATCCAGTTCTTCTAAAACAGTCTGAAATCAATGGAAAAACCCTAGCTTTTTCTCCTGTCCTTGGAAATAGTAGCTGAAGGGCTGGAAAGTGAGTTCGGAGAGGCAGCAATGAATTGAAGGACTGGAATTTATATGATGTTGATCTGATGTGCACAGAGTGTAAGTTCAGCAGCACAGACGCACATACCTGTATCAGTATCCTACGGGGCAGGCGTCAAATCGAACGCGTCTGGTTTAAGAATCTCTGGCCTGTATTCATTTTGTCTGATGGAAAATGAAGTTTTTGATCCGTGTAAGGACTTTACTTATTACTTCCTCTTTCAGTGACGCTGCCACGTAAAGATTTCGGAAGAGAGGGGGAGCAGCTGGTGAGAAACCCTGCGGTGAGCGTAGCAGGCCCCCTCCCCCCACCTGACGTGCGCCTCTTTCCCAGCCAGGAAGTGTCATTCACATAATCGGAGGCACATGCCTCCGAGCCCTCATCACACGCTGAGTTTTGCAAGGCCAGGAATCCCCGTGTAACGGACCGTTTGGTGCGAGCCCTTCTTCTTCTGGCCAGACGAGTCTCTGGCTGCTGGTACAGTCGCGTCGCTGCTGCCAGAGAAGCAAGGATGGCTCTGAGCATTCTGTGTCTGGCGTTGGGTTTCTTCCTCGGCGCGGCAGCAGCAGCACTCAGCCCAGTACCAAGGATCACGTGGGGCCTCTCAGGTAAGCACCGTGACCGGGGTAGAAAAGGGAGAGAGGGGGTCGTCTTCTGCTCTTTGTGATGATAATTATTTGTAATCATTCTTTTTTTTCCTTTTTAATGGAAGATGGTTTGATTTTTACAGGGGGGGGTACCAAGACTTGGGTCTCCTGCTTTTCTATGCAATCAGGTGAATAATATTGCAAGAAAATTCTCGTACTTTTTCAGGTTAAGTTGAAATGTTACTAAAGCAAAGCGCTCCAAATCACAGTAACTTGTGGAATTTTTTTATTTTATTATTTTTTTAATTTATATTCCACCTTTTGTGACATTTCAAAGCAGATCATGTTCAGGAACTGTAGATATGTCCCTGTCTCCAGAGGGCTCACAATCTAAGTTTTGTACCTAAGGTAATGGAGGGTGAAGTGTCTAGCCTGGATCACACGGAGTATCAACAGGATTTGAACCCTGGCTTCCCTGGTTTGCAGCCCGCTACTCTAACCACTGCATTACTCCATTTTTATGGTTAATAATAGTAACTTTCTCTCGTCTAATGTTAGATTTTTCATTACTATTCTATAGATCACAATATTCCTTCTTGATATTTCATTACAAGCCAGTTTAGTAATGTTTAGGGGCCAGGAAAGGGTCCAAGGTTTCAGTATCTTTATTCTTTATTGAAGGACTTGGAAAAACAACAAAGTGAGGAGGCAGAGGATGAGACTTATTTATTATATAGAGGGAGACAAAACATTTAAACGTACTTCCAGCAGCATGCGAGATGTATCAGTCCTTGTAGTATATACAGATATGAGCTCCAGCCTCCAAGGCCCGTCTCTTATCTCACTATGAAATGTGTCTAGGGGCCCATGGAAATATAGGGAAGAGGCATTGGGTTCAGGAGAAGTCCGAGGACATGAGTTCTGGTGTTCCTCTTTGTCACTGAGTCCCTTTGTGAACTTCAAGTCACTTTATCTATGGGGTCCTGCTGAAAACCAGGTGTTCGCTCTTAATCTGGCTGTCCTGGCCTTCAGATTGAAAAACAACGATGGGTATTGACTGTAAAGAAAAAAGAGCCACAGAATGAAATTAAGATGATTTTTATTGGTTAAATTGCTGAGCAATATTATAGCTGTGTATTTTGGAGGTGGATAGTATGAAGTTGTATTTGGCAGGAGGAGATGCATTGATACAGATCTGTCTTTCTGTCGTTATGCTTTGTCGATTTTGGACATATAATGCAACAAAAGGGTGCTGAGAAAACTCAGCAACGAAATGGAATATCTTTAAAATAACTTGACAAAGCTGCTTGCTATCGGTATTCCTCTGTACTGTGCTGTTTGGAACTGCTTATTGCCTCAAGAGTGCTGATGCACTTCATGGTATTGAGGTTTCATCACAGTACTGAGGATGGGAGAGCTGCAGGTTTATTGGGTGCCAGAAATAAGCTTTCAAGTCATTTCTTTTCCATCCAGATGCTTCACAGTAGTATTTTAAGACCCTCATCTGGAGTGGCTCAGTAATATTGATGCCTTGTGTTTAAAATAGAGCAAATATCAATTTTATAGCATATTAAAGTGTAGATTATCATCTGCCCTTCTTTGTTTTGTGTATTACAGAAGTAAACCTAAAACATTTTCATGAGCCAGATGTCTTCAATTATTCAATTTTATTATTAAGTGAAGATGAAAATGTTTTATACGTGGGGGCTCGAGAGGCAATTTTTGCTGTAAATGCCTTGGACATTACTGAAAAACGGCACAAGGTATGCATTTTAGTTACATTATTCAAAAGTCTCTTGGTATTTCACAAATACAGAATTGAGAGTAAAATCAATTTCAACTGTACAGCAAACCAAAAAACTAAGAGATCAAAAACCATGCATTGTGTTTCCTTTTTGGGTTGAAGGCTGGTATTTGAGAAAAGGCTCTGCCACATATAAAACAAGGCTCTCCTCTGCAGGTCTGAGCTGCACACCTTTAAAAGTTTCCACTGGAATGCTTAACATTAGACTGGACAAATAAAGCAATCAGTAACCTAAGCAAATCAAGAACTAAATAAGCTCTGTCAAGGAAATCCCTGAGAGCCTTCTAGCACCTCTACACAAATACAAGTATGGTCTGATCTTACTCCATTAATCGGTTAAGGAGCCAACGAGCAGACCGGTTAAGCCAGGCTACTCCACCTGCCTATTACATTTGCTGTGCATACCTATCCAGGAGGAGGTCTGCGTTTTTAAGCCCCGTGATGTCTGCCTGAGGGGAAGCCAACCTCTTCCCTTTTTTAGGGCAACTTTCAAAGGTAGCAGTTATTCGCATGGGCAAACTTGACTGATAGAAGATTGCCCTCAAAAGCAGCTGAAAGTAATGCACGGCTTCCATAGCGTACTCACTTTTAAGCGCAGTAAAGTTTATTGTTGGACACTCACCCAAAGTCTTTGGTGTCGTTTGTTGGCACTCACTCCATCAGAAGGAACAGAAAAGGTATACCTCTCTCATGGAAAATAAGTTGTGACCCTGGAGGCATCACCTGCCCCTCCGTCAGTAAATGAACCAGGCCCTAGGGAAAGAGATTGTGAAAGAGAGAGTTTGAGCTAGCCGTTGACTCCAAAAGTACACAGATTACTTTATGGCCCCATTGGTACTAAGTAGTTACCTGAAAATAGGGTTACACTTATTATATGAAATTCTCTATTTCAATAGACTTACAGGTGTAAATTGCCTTTGCAGGCATACGTTGTATTGTTTTCAATTCATAAAAATATAGGCACTTTAATGCATCAGCAGCAAACATATAGGGAGATGCATCAAGCTGCAAGAGGGCTGTAATGTGTGTTAGGGCTATAATTGCACAATGTACATTGTCTATCTTGGCAATATCGCCCTATTGCAGTGATATTGTGCAAAAGCCGCAATTATTTGCATGGCCCTGCCCAGATTCCCTCCCCTCTTATAATGAACTGCTTTGCATGTGATTTGCATGCATGAATTCGCAAAGCCATGCAAAGCATTAATAGGCAATTTGATGATAACTTATCACACCCAACCTAAAAAGATGTCAGCCACAATAGGATACCAGTTCCTCAGGAGGTGGTGTGAGCGCGAGAGCTTCGGCACCCTAACGCAGGTCCCGAGGCGCCTGTGTTAGAGTTAAAGGGCCTTGCCAAATTGTAAAAACTCCCACACCAAAAGGTTGAGCAGAAGTCAAAAGCTGACTCCCTGCTTACCACAGGGCTGCCACTCTAGATGGCCCCGACATGCCAAATAATAAAAAAAACAAAAACATAAAAAAGGAGTCGCGTTGGCAGCCCCCTGTCTAACCCAGTCTGAATAAAAATTAAATATGTGCCCTCTACCCTCCATTCCTTTATAAATAAGCGCAGGCACGGTCCCCCCATCCAATGGGCAATCAAAATCGTTGGGGTATAGGACCCAACCAGATACCTTCCCCCATCCCACAAGTGTCAGAAACATCGTCGGTGCCAAGTGCAACCTATTCCCCCACCCCCAAACCTTAAAAGTTTGAAAGCGATCCTGTGATGGAGCCTGGGGTGCCCCCTAGCCCCAGGCACAGATGGCGCCGACATGACCTTGCCCCCGTCTCATGAGTGAGACAAGGTGCGGGCACCGGATCCAGGCCTCTGTCGTCTGTTGGGGACAGGTCAGGTCACTGCCTTGGGCTATAGGGGGCGCCCTGGGCCGCTTTGCGGGATCACTTTCAAACGTTTGAGGTTTGGGGATGTGAGCGGGGTCGGGGGTAGAACGGTAGGTTTGCACATGACCCCAACAATGGTTTTGACACTTGGGTGATGGGGGAGCCATATATCCAGCAATTTCAGTTCTTTGGGGGGGTGTGGGAGGAGGGCGGCCAGTGCCTGCACTTACATGTAAGGAAAGGGGGGGGGTGGGGGACACATACTCTATTTTAGTAGGACAAAGTATGGGAGAGGCTGTGGTCTCGTGACTCCTTTTACTTTTTTCTTTTTTTTTTTTATATTTAGTGGCAGCCCCAGGGTGAGCAGGGGCTCAGCTTTCACCCCCTCATACTTTTTGGCTTTTTTGACACACTTTTTTTTTTTTTAATTGGCACCGCCATTTAAGGAGATGGTGGTCCCTTAAGGTTGGGGGCTGCCATTGTGGCTAAAGGGCCGATGCTGCATTGTTTTGTCCTGCGGTGTTTTGCCGCAAGACAAAACAATGCCACAGTAAGCTGCAATGTTTTTTTTTTTTGGGAGAGGATTCTACTATCACGGCGACCCCCCCCCCCCCCCCCCCACGATGGTGGGAACCCTCCCATGAAAAATGATCGCCGCTTAGTGGATCCAGGCCATAATTTGGTAGCATTCAGGTGTGATGTTAACGGTGAATGTGTGGTAAATTTTAAAAATGTGTACTTGGTGTGAAGAACACCTCTGGATATAGTATGTATATATTTATAGCAGAGATTCCCAGTCTTTTGGAGAGCGTGGACCTCTTTTCAACCTCTAAAATTTTCTCGGGCTTCCACCTGTGTCTCTCTAATTTTTACACGCTCCAGAATAATTTTTAACATATAAAACTTGTAATCTGTGCTGTCTCTCCTGCCCTCCCCTTATGGCCCTTTCATGAGTGCTACTCCTCACCTCTACCATGGCACCTTCCCTCCTGCCCTCTTCCCCCCCCTCCCCCCAACTGCCTTCTCTCTTACCTTGCTTGCTCCCACCCATGGTCCCTTCCCTTCTCCCCTCTTCCTCCTTCCCTGGTCTTCATCCTCGTTCTCCTGCCCTTTCTGAGTGCTGCACCCCCTCCCGAGTGCCACGCCGTCTTCTCTTTTCCTTGCAGCCCCTTCCCAGGTTCTTCTCTTTCCCTCTCCTCATGACCCTATGCCAAGTGTTCTTTAATTTACTTGTATGGATTTATTACCCACCTTTTTGAATAAGCAAGTCATCCATAGTGGGGATACAACAGATTCAAAAGGTAATATACAATCTGAAAGAGAATTAACATTCTAGTCTTCAGAAGACTTCAGTAAGGATTAAACCTGATGTTCATCAATGACAGGACTAAACTATATGTAAAATGTAGAACAGGACTAAACTTGAAATAAGTCAACAGCAGAACTGAGAATATAACACATCTCAGTAAAATCAGCACAGGGCTAATTAGATAAGAATACAAACATCTCAGTAAAACAATAGGTTGCAGCCAGTGGCATAGCCATGGGTGGGCCTGGGTGGCCAGTTGCCCACCCAATTTGGACCCTGGAACCGGAACTGAAAGGTCATTGCAGGATCCCATCCCCGTGACGGCGAAGAGGAGGACCCAGGCCCAGCGCGACCGGGTATGCAGGCCGTGTATTTGCATTGAGCGTCGCACCCAGGGAGGCGGCATGGGCCATGCACAGCTTCCACTTCCCCCCCCCCCCCCCCGCAAAGCAGGAAGATCAATGGGCCGTACTGTCCGGTGTCCGAAGATAGCAGGAGGCCGGTGGCAGCAAGAGAGGCTGTGGACCGCTTAACCGTGTGCCCACCCAAAAAAATCAATTCTGGCTACATCACTGGTTGCAGCAGCACGTTTAAAGTAGCCCTATAAGGTGCCAAGCAGTTTATAGTATTCCCTCCTCCCTCTTAAGGCTTTTTTGTAACTGCTTTCACTCCTATGCTCTCCCTCTTCTCTCACCACCCCGTGACCCCCCTTGTCAGTCCCTTTCCAAGTGCTGATTCCACTCTGGTCCCTCCCTTCTGACCTCCATCATGGCCATACTCCTCCCTCAGTGCAGCTCTTTTCCCTCATTATCAGGCCAGTAGGACGGCTGGAGCACATGCAGCATGGACAGAAATGCTCCTTGGGTTCATCACCCTGCTTGCATTTGCCTCTGGTCATGTGGAGCAGCAGCCATTGAAGGTGCTGGTGGAGCGAGTTTCCCCTCTGCCGCTACCCACAGTTTGACTCCTTGTGGTGGCAGTCAGCCAGTCTTCCCCACCGCCTCTCAGTTCCAATTTGGATTTCTTCAGGCTGCAATCTTCCTCTCCTTGGCATGGGATCAGGCAGTAGGATTAGGGAGCAGTAGCCTTAGAGCAGAGCTCCTCAGCGATGAGGTCAGCCTTCTCTGTTTCTCAGCAGTTACACGTTGGTTGCCACCCTCCTGGTGGACCCCCTGTGATGGTCCTGCACATCCCTAGGGGTCCATGGACCCCAGGTTGGGAGCCATTGCTCTATCTATGGCATACACACCTACTCTTGTTAATGTTGCTAACTTTCTATTTTAAAAATTTATTATTTTAGGGACAGCACCCTTTTTAAGTGTAAGAACTGTCCTTAAATTGAAGTAATAAAAGAATTTTCAACGTGTGTCTCTGTAAAGGAAAAGGAGCAGAGATTTTATGGGTTAGGGTCAATGTCAAAATCCAGGCCTTTATGATAGCAAGAGGCAGCTGACAGCCAGAGTAAGCAGAAGAGGAGCCATATTTGCCAACTTCTTCTTGCTGTGGCCCGGAGGGTGATTCTAATGGGGAAGTTTGTGGTCCACTGATGGCGGAAGAGATACTGAACTGGGTAGCAAATAAAATTTCCCTGTTCCCCTCTGTAGCTCCGTTGTCCCAGCAGGGATCCTCCTTCCCACCCACCCTTTGCAGTCCCATTGTGTGGATGAAAGTGTGACAGGCAAACCTTATCAATGCTCACAGCTGAGCCAACCTATAGAGAGGGAGCTTGATGCAGTACCAACTCAGGCAGCTGCAGCAGAAGTCTGCCCCCTAGTGGATAAGCAGCTGAGGGGGCAGGAAGCTTAGACACATGCACAGCTACCTTCCTTGGCTGCTTTACTGTATTTTTCAGACCACAAGGCACACTCAAGCAAAGAAAGAGGCCTAATATTGCCCTGCGCCTTACAATCCGATGCTTCCACATCTTCATCTTCCCTCTCCCCTGCAGCAGATTTAGACACATTCTGTTAGCATGCTGCAGAGCAGGCGCAGCCCAACCACAGTGTCAGGCCGAAGGAGGACCCTGCTAGTGTAGAGCAGGACAGCAGTAAAAGGGAGGAGCCAGCAGGCAGCCCATGCAGGATGAAGTCAGTCGGTCATCCCGCGCAGGAGGAGGGAAGAGCTGGTTGACCAGCGGAGAGAGAAGTACAGTGATGAGCAGCTTACCCAGCTTGGTTCCCCCACGTGGGCCTGTGGAAAGAACGTGCCTGATAGCTCAGGTCCTCCAGAGCACTTCCTGCGCAAGAGACAGTGGAGGAAACCTGCTTGTACCGGCAGAGAGATGAACCGGCCAGCACTTACTGTATTTATTGAAATTTAAGCCTTCAAAACCATAGTACATCTTCTAGTCTGGTATTTGGGGTTTTTTTTACAGTCTGATAAATACAATAAATGTCTGGCTTGTTGCAGTCTAACTTTCACTAGGAGAACAAACATCAAGGACACAGAAAAGTACAGTTGTCCAAGTATAAAGCTTCTGAAAAATTCCTAATATTTTTTGTTTTGTATTTTCTATTTATTTATTTTACAATTTTTCAAGCATCAGAAACTTAAGAAGCATATTCATACAGTATTAATTGATAACCACAAAATATGTAAGCAGTCCAGTCTTCTTTTAAAGTAAATGCAATGAACAATTTATAAGTAAATACATAGGGGCAGATTTTCAAAGGGTTACATGCGTAACCTGCGCGCGCGCTGAGCCTATTTTGCATAGGCTTGGCGACGCGCGCAAGCCCTGGGACGCACGTATGTCTCGGGGCTTTGAAAAAGGGAAGGGGGCGTGGGCGGGTCGCCAATCCGGGGGCGGGACCGAGGCCTCCGGCACAACGGCTGTGCCTGGGGTTCGCGTGCCGGCACTTGACCGGCACGCGCAAGTTAGGCCTGCCCAGAGGCAGGCGTAAATCACAAAATAAAGATAGGGGGGGGGGGGGATTTAGGGAGGGCTGAGGGGCGAGTTAGATAAGGGAAGGGAAGGAAAGTTCCCTCTGAGGCCGCTCCGATTTCGGAGCTCGCATGTTATAAAATCGGGCATAGATTTGCGCACACAAATCTACGCCCGCACGCACGTTATAAAATCTGGCCCTTAGTAACATGCACTAGCCCAGAACCCTAATATTTTTGATTGCTGAAACTAATGAAAGTTAAGGCATGAGTCTATGCTGCCCAGCTTGCCCTGTTGTGACTCCCACTATAAGTTATGTGATTTTCCTGACTTCACTGTGGACTGCAAGAAGGCATCAGCTTGCTGTGTGGTTGCGCTGTGAAATTTAATTTCTGATTTATATTCCGCCTTTCGTGACCAGTCGACCACTTCAAAGCGGATTGTGTTCAGGTACGGTTGGAATTTTACTGTCCCCAGAGGTTTTTGTACCAGAGGCAACGGAGGCACTCCTTGTGACTTGCCCACAGTCACAAGGAGTGCCAGCATTGTGTGTGGGCAGCTCTAAGCATAGCAGTAGCTGCATTCAGGAGCTTTTCCAACATCTGAAGCACTTTTAGCAGGGACAGAGTGGCTGAAAAAAAAACCCAGCACAACTAGGAAAGACTTCAGAAGTGACCTACAAGTTTTAAAGAAGAAGGTTTCTGCGGAACTTACCACGATGTCATTTCCTGTGAAGTCTGTTAAATTGTTTGCATTTTAGACCAAAACTTTAGTACTTCAGATCTGAAATGGGAGGTGAGAGAGAGGTGTGAGACTGTAATTTTCAGCCTTTGGCCAAGCCCCAGAAAGCAGTGCCCTCATTAACACCCCCTCTGTGGTGTGCATTGGCCGACCTTTGCTGCACTGTGGGCTGGGCAGTTCTGGAGGCTGAACATACTTCTGGATCATTATCCCGAGCTCGCATTAAGGTTTTTACGTGGATGTTTTATAGGTTGCGAGATCTTTTAAGGACCAGCACAAAAGAAGATGTAGAACATGAACTTTTACGGCAAAGACCTTTTTGGTCTTTAAAGCTTATGTGCTACAGCTAGGAATGTGTAATTGTTTAAAACATCATGGAAAACACCAAGCAGGTTTTCTGTTTAGTGTCGGTCTAATCCAAAACAGAAAAAAAAAACCCCAAATATTCACTCTGTTTCAGTTTTGCATTGGGGAAAATGGTTTAGGGTGTGCTAAAATGAAGAGACAAAAAAGGCAGCAAAACAAGTTTGTTTTTTTTTCCCCCAGGTACACTCCTAGGTACAATATCTTTGTGTTGTTCCGTTAAAAGATCTCACAGCCCACAAAGATTCCTGTTCTCTCCAGAAGCATTATGGTTGTTAGTGCTCAGTGCTGCGGTATACCTAACAGTGGAGACGTGTATTTCCTGGAAAATTTGAATTGAGAATTGGGAAAGCTGATAACGGGGAAAAGTAGGAGGAGACAATTAGTCGTACTTGAATATTTCTGTTTGAACAATATGAAGAAATCTGATGCACAAAATTATTTATATTGTCATGAGTCACTAGCTAGGTCTTGAAGATCTGCTGGAACATATCGCTCAGAGTCAGCCACATGCAGTAAAAACTACTTTATTCCAGACAGCACTGTCCACTTCACACTTAAAAAGGTTTCCAGTTCCTTTTCTTGAGACTCCAGTATCACCACAGTAAGGGATATATGGAAATTATCTGTAGGCTAGTGCAGTTCCCCAGGACCATACATAACCTAATTCCCAAGTGTACCTTTTGTAGATTCAAATCCCTAACCAAAGTACTGCAGGCATCTTTGCTTCCTAGCGTTCCTCCTCCTCTTCTCTATTGCCCCTCGCAGGTCAGTGCAATAAAATGTGCGCCAGATACAGGTGCCCGATACGAGCGCCCGTTTTCCTAATGTGTGTGCAACCACTTCCATTGCACGCCCAATGCAATAGTCAAAGGAGAGCAAAATTGGAAGAGCGTACCGAAAGGGAGGTGGGGAGAAATGTGCAGTTAAAGTGCTGAAAAGTTTATTGCATCGGGCGCACCGGCATCAAAATTGTGCGTTCATTACAATTTCAGGGTTAATTGTTGAAAATGCATTTTGAGGATACCAATTAAAATCTTGACCTTTTCTTCAGGCTGTACATTCCCTTCATGTATTAAATTGGTTACAAGGAAACCAGGTGGAGGAAAAAAAATATATACAGTGGCTTGCAAAAATATTTGTAAAATGTCAGCAGATTTGAGTGGATTACAAATTACACTTAAACAGATTATTCTAGACAGTATGTCTGTTGCAAACCAATATGCTTTTAAAGTACATTTTCCAAGGCACAATTCATTATTTCTCTGCATTTTTTGTAAAATAAAATTAGAAACTAAAAAAATGCTGCTTTCATAAGTATTCAACCTCTGTGCTTTGGAAGCTCCAAGTTTACACAAATGAAAGATATTGCCTTAATTGGCTTACAGTTGGCCTCTACCTGTGAATCATTAAAAAAGGTCAGCTTTTCTGGATAAGACCCCTCCTCCCCCCCCTAATTCCAGTACTATTGGTCAGACTGTGAATCTGAAGGAAAGCTGTAAAAATGAAAACCAACCAGCATCCTAAGGAAATTAAAGTTAGTTATAGACATGCACAAGAAAGGAAAAAGGCGACAACATATTATGCAAGTGCTTGGATGTCCCAGTGAGCACTGTTGGATCAATGGAAGCTTCATCATCATCATCATCATCATCATCAGACACTGCCTAGACAAGGCCATCTCTCAAAACTCAGCATCAAAGCAAGGAGTCTTGTGAGGGAAGCCACTTTGAAGGAGCTACAGAGTTCAGTGGCTGAGACTGGAGTGGAGATGTAACCATATCAAGATCCTGCATGGGAAGGTGGCTCGAAAGAAGCCATTACTGAAGAAAAAAAAACATCCTATCACATCTGGAGTTTTCCAGAAAGCATCAGAAAGACCCAGCTAAAATGTGTGATACGGTTATGAGACAAAAATGGAGCTTTTTGACCAAAATTCAAAGTGCTATGTGTGGTGCAAACATAACACTGCCCATTCCTCAGCAAACACCATCCCTCTCAACAGTAGAGTTATGGGGGTGACAGCATCATGTTGTGGGGATGCTTTTCCTCAGTGGGGACTAGGCATCTTGTTAACAATGAAGGATGGATGGATGGTGCAACGTGCAGGAAGATATGGCAAGACAACCTGCTTCAATCTGCTACAAAACTAAAACTTGGGAGAAAGTTCATCTTGCAGTAGGACAATGATTAAGCACAAGACCAAAGCAACATAGGAGTGGTTGAACAACAAAAAGATGAATGTTCTACAATGGCCAAGTCAAAGTCCAGATCTCAATCCAATCAGGAATCTGTGGCACTATTTGAAAATTGCAGTCCATAAGCGTCATCCAAGCAACCTGAACAACCTGGAGCAAATTTTCCAGGAAGAATGGGCAAAAATCACTCAGAGTACAAGCTGGTAGAAATTTACCCCAACAGACTTAAAGCCATTATTGCAGCAAAAGGTGGCACTACCAAATACTAGTCTGAAGGGGTTGAATATGCAAGCAGCAATTTTCAGTTTTTATTTTTATTTTACAAAAAAGGCAGAGAAATAATTAATTGTGATTTTGGTCATTTATTTTAAGAGCATACTGTTTTACAATAGACATACTGTCTGGAACAATTTGTGTAAGTGTCATTTGTAATTGACACAAATCTACTGACTCTTTTTAGGGGGTTGAATACTTTTGCAAGCCATTGTATGTATCTTTAAATGCAAAGTATTGACCTCTCCTTTTAAATGCCAAATTGTTTCAAGAATCTTGCTGAAGGCGACCATAGCATTTATTCAAGAAACACATCTTAGGAAGAAGGGCGAGTGACTGGTGTGTTCTATACATTTTCTCATGGTGTTCTTTAGCCTCTAGTATGCCAAGAAATAGATATGGGGGGGTGAGGATCTTTATATCTAAAGACTTGACAGTGCACACAGACTTGGTGTATAGGGATACTAAAGGGAGGTATATTATAGTAACAATGACTATCCATAATGAGATGAATTTTTTGATTAATATCTACTGCTCTAATATCAATCAAAAGGTGTTTTATGAGAAGTCCCATTTTCCCCAACCTATTTATTCCCTTCTAAAATTTTGGGGTTTTTTTGTGTCTCCTTTATTACATTTCTACTTGGCATTGAAAGAATGGTGGAAAGAGGATTATGATGACATTAACTGTTACTTTTATTCTAGGTCTACTGGAACGCCAGTGAAGACAAAAAAAATGAGTGTGCCAAAAAAGGCAAATCCAAACAGGTAATGTGACCTCAGTGCAATGTTCAGCTAAGTATTGTGAAACCTATAATGTGCTGAAACCTGTTCCTACACCCAGTATTTGCAGAGCACAATCGGTGTTCTTGGCAGCGTTAAAGGAAACTGCACAGTGTGGTTTTATCTACAGAGTAACGGTGGCTTTCACTGATCACATGCTGGTAGTCTTCAATGGCTGACCTAACCTTCTGGTTATCAGATGCCCATGATCTACTGAGCGGCCAGCTCGCAGGAGAGGCCTTGCTGAATCTTGAGCATTGTGAGCACAGTTACATGTGGTGTAGTCTGAATCATGAGTTTGTTGAATATTGCATGAAATGGTTTGAATTTTAGTTTAATATTATTTATTTTATTTATTTAACTCTTTTCTATACCAACCTTCATGATAATAACCATATCAAATCGGTTTACATAGAACAAGGGGTATAACTTTAACAAATCAATTTAACAACACGGAGCAAAATGTTACAGTCAACAGGGTGGAATAACTTGGAGGCTAGAATAGCCGGAAAATAGGATAGGTGGAGAGGTTAACAGAGAACAATTGAGACTAGGAGTTAAGAGCTTAAACTTATTAGATACTTAGTTGCATGACTTGCGAGGAATGGCTAAAGGCCAATTGTATGTTTCTGAGGGTTACGAGAAGGCTTGACAGAATAGCCAAGTCTTGAGGTTTTTCCTGAATGTTAGATGGCAGGGCTCCAGTCTAAGGTCTGTGGGCATGTTATTCAGATGGCCGGGCCTGCTGTCGAGAATGCCCGGTCTTTAGTCGTGGTATGACGTGTAGCTTTGGTTGGGGGGGCTTGCAGAGTTCCTTTGTATGTTTCTCTGATGGGTCTGGTAGAGGTGTGGAGTCTGAGTGGGATTTCGAGGTCAAGCTGTAGTTGGTTGTGGACAGTTTTGTGTATTATGGTGAGGGATTTGTGTAGGATTCTGTAGTTTACTGGCAGCCAGTGAAGGTTCCAGAGGATTGGTGAGATGTGTTCTCTGTGGTTGGTGTTCATCAAGATTCTAGCCACAACGTTCTGCAGCATCTGTAAAGGTTTGGTGGTAGATGGGGAGTCCAAGGAGGAGGGCGTTACAATAGTCTATTTTGGCAAAAAGCATCGTTTGTAGGACTGTCCTGAAGTCGTGGAAATAAAGGAGGGGTTTGAGCCTTTTTAAAACTTGAAGTTTATAGAAACAATCTTTGGTCGTGTTGTTGATCGCTTTCTTTAGGTTTAAGCAGTTGTCAAGGGTCACTCCAAGGTCTCTTACATGAGTGACCTGGGTGTTGTAGTGGGTCTGTGGGGGGAAGTTGTCGTGGTTGGAGGAGATGAGGAGTTCGGTCTTAGAGATCTAGTTGATGGCATTCACTTAAACTTCTGTTTCTTCTTGTTTCATTCCAGACCGAATGCTTGAATTATGTCCGTGTCTTACAGCCACTGAATGAGGGTGTTCTGTACGTATGCGGAACAAATGCTTTTCAGCCAACCTGTGACCATCTGGTAAGTGCAATTCTGTGAGTGAATGACGTGCTAAAGCAGTGATTTCAAACTTCTTAATTAAGAGCACAGCCCAGTGAGGATATGGTGTTAAAGTGGTGTTCACTCTTTCCTAAGGTAATTTAAAATATTGGGCACAGGTCATAAAATAGTCCTGGCGACTCGTTTTTGGCTCTTTTGGACCATTGCTGAATACTGAATTTGGTTGTGTGTCTTGTCTCTTCCTGTCTTCTCCCTGTAGTGGTCTCTCGACAGGACCCTGGTAGGCATCACTGACCTTATACATTCTGGGTTCATCATGTTTTTCCCCTGGTCAAGTTCCTGGCTGTTGACGATTTAGCAATGTCACCATCTGAGTTCCCATTTTTATTTTCTAGGTCTGCGGGTGTGACCCTTCTTTTCCTTGAGCTATTCCCAGGGACTCCTTTTCCTATTCCTTGACCTTTTTTCTTGCTGCCAACTTTATTAGTTCACCCTTTTCGTTGTCTCTGGGAATGCGGTGCCAGACTTAGCCACTCAAGTCTCTTGTAGGCTCTATCATAGCATAATTTCCTAGAGTAGTAGGAGGTTGTTGAATACCTGATAATGTTCTAACTCCCTTAGTTAACCATTATCAAGCCAAGATCCATGATGTTTTCAAGTAAATTTTCAAAGGGCTACACGCGTAAATTTCAGGGCTTATTCACATGGCCAGGCCTTGTACACAAAGCGCGCATTTTACAAAAGGCCCGGCTACGGTCATAAACCCCGGTATGCGCAGAAATGCCAGCCGCAGGAAAAAGGGGCGGCTTGGGGGGGGCGTGGTCTGGGCACATGCATGTGTGGGCTGGGACAACACCATTAGCTGCTGTCCCGGGGAAACCCATGCTGGCAGCCGACTGGCGCGCACAGATTACTTCTACTCCAGGGGAGCAGTAAGTATTAAACTAAAAAAAATTAGGGATAGTTAGGGTCGGTTTAGGGGACAGGGAGGAAAGGGGAAGAGGGAGGAAGGATAGAGTTAAGTGTAGGAAAGTTTCCTCCTAGTCAACGTTGCTTTGTAAAATCCCCCCCGCCTCCGTGCGCGAACTGTGGGCCGCCCACCATGCGCGTGTGGATTTTAATCCTGCGCATATGTGTGCGCGGCCATTGGATTTTATAACATGCTCGCATTACTGGGGGAAAAAAACCCCAAAATGCCGCACTTGACCAATCAAATTAGTTGTTATTGACCATGCAGATACTTTGAATCTGAGTCTGCATTCCTTACTTTCCTCATACACTTCCATTATACTGAAGAACTGATTTTTTAAAATATAACTACATTTAACTGATTTGGTAAAGTATATAATTAAATTCTTCAGTGTGATGTTTGCATGTATATAGTAACATAGATAATGGCAGGAAAAGACCAATTAGTCTATCCAATCTGCCTAGTTATTCCTGTCTACATTGCTAAGAATATATCCAAGCTGACAGCCACAGGATCTGACTGCCTATAGGATGTCACTTCTTACCCAAGACAGTTTTTGTTGTCTTTCTCTATTACTCTCCACCTTCCTGCATTCAAGATCCACTTTTTAGTTCACACCTAGCACTCCTCCCCTACCATATCAGACTACAAGATTCTCCCACAATAATTCAAACAGCTTCAAGTCCTTGTGGCCTTTCTGGACGGTGCCTCACCACCACCAAGCCACCACACGATCCAGTCAATACGAGGAGCAGACAGACCAGCTGCATGACTGCCTGTGCTTCTACTAGGATTTGTAGTAAAAAGTATTAGAAAACTATTAAGAACTAACATTGAATGTGAGAGAGATCCAAGATGGAGTTCTAACTAGACGTGGCTGATCAGCTTTTCACCTCAGAACTAGCTTGAATATCTGTTTTTTAAATTGTCTAAATGGAAATCTGCTGTAGGTGACATTCCACAGTCATCTATGCTCCCCATCTCCATAAAGATGGATTGCAAGCAGGCCATCCAAACTCAAGGTCTGCGTCTAGCACATCCTCCTGGCATGTTTCTGCTCTTGGCAGTGACATTTTATAAGAATCGAAACATCAATGATCGGACCTACCGGTTTCTTCATTTCCATCAGTGTCAGTGGGATTGGAGACTGTGTATTTGATTCATTGGCAAGACCAGAATGATGACTGTCAAACCCTGATGTGTCTGGCAGGAGATTTCTTGAGCTGTTGATGACTGGGACTGGATGGACTGCTTTATCATTTGATGAGGTTTTGTATGCTGTGGACCCAGTGGTGCCTGTCTTTGTTTCCATTCCAGCCAGTTTTGGTGTCTAACCAGTGGCTGTGGGTGTGCTGACTTATTCAGAGGGAACAAAGGATCTGGGTCATTAGCTTAAATACAAATTCTCGTGCTCCGGAATTTCTTAAGCTGTCCCCACAGATGTCTGGTAAGGATCCTGGAACACTTCTTAATTTGCAGAAAGCAGTGAGATCTGAGAGACTGGTATACTGAATCTTTATGTGTATGTCTTGTGGAGAAAAAACTTTCTAGTTTTGGCAACTGAAGGAGGAACGTGGGCTCAAGACATATTTAATCTTTGGAAACATTGTTTAAGGCTTATGCTTGATTGGAAGCCATTATATTGATTTTCAACATGAAGTGGAAGTTTTCTGGAATAGGTTAAAAAAAACTGTGGTAACTGGCAGGATCATTCTATTCAAAATGAATATTTTACCCCATTTGTTATCTTGTAATGTACCTGCTTCTGCCTTTACTGACCTGCTTAGAGCAATAACAAGGAATAACAAGCAGGCTAGATTTAAATTGTTTCATGGCTGCCCATAAACCAAGGACATGTGGCTGTTCCAAACTTGCAAGTTTATTTCTGGGCGGCTAGTTTGGTATGTCTTAAGTCATGATTCACTGGTAGTGAAGATGCCACTTGGATTTCTCTTGAGCAGGCAAAAGATGTGGGGTTGCATGCTTTATCCTATATGCCCTTGTTTTCTGCGCATGCAGAGATAGCAGAGCCAGGCCTATTTTGGCACATACTTGAGGTCTGGAGGTATGTCATCGTTTCATTAAACTATAAGAAGAAGAAATATCACCATTATCTCAAATCTTTTCATAACTTTGATATTTCTAGCAGTATATTTGCTCCCAGTTTTTAGTCTTGAGCCTGGAAAGATCTGCTTTTCATGGCTTAGCTGTGGGATGAAGAGGGGCTTAAATCGTTTGACACTCTGTGGGAAGAATTTCACTTAGATGATGATTTACAATTGAGGAGAGAGCTGGAATGCCTTAACATCTCAGGTCCCATGCAGCCACTTAATGGGATGGAATTATTGATTGTTGACTTAACAAAGATGCCACAAGTCAAGTATTCTATCTGTAAAAGTACATTGTTGGCCAAATTTGGGCTATGCACTGATGTATAGCTACGGAATAAATGGAATGATGATCTGGGGCTTGCTCTCACTGAGAGGGAGTGGAAACAATTATGGGTGGCATCACACAAAATTTCTATACATATCAGAAGAGTCAAATTAATCATCAGATTAATGCATAGAACACATTATACTCCCTGTTATCTTGCCAGCATTTACAGTGAGGATGATCCAAATTGCTGGAGGGGCTGCAGGGAAATGGGCATGTATCTACACATGTGGGGATGTTTCAGGGTCAGTCAATTCTGGAAGAGTGTGACGCAGGAGATATCCGTCATTGTCTGCCTGATTTCTCTCACATGTGTTCTTAGTCTCTTGGGTAGTTGGGTGGGTTCTGGGATTCTGGTGAAACAGAGTATTAGTATCACAGTTATTACTAGCTGTCTGTTTCACTGTTGCTAAAACATGGAAGTATAATCCATGTCTGGAGCAGTGGTTTAATCAAAGGATATTGCTTATATTGGAAAAATACGCTTTGCATTGAAGGGGAGAGGGCTAAATATAAGGCACTAAGGGGTTGCTTTTGGAAACACTATCTGTCATCTATCTGGAATGGATTTCTGGTGTCATTTGCGACATGAACGTTATCTGATCTGTATGATTGTTTTTCTTTGACTAATTTTCCTATATATGCTATTTTATTGCACTGTTCTATATTGTATGCTGTATGCCGATGGTTAAATAAAAGTTTAAAAAAAATGTGAAGATAATATTGCTGTTTTGTCAACTGAATGCTGTGAGATGGAAGCAAGAGTTTCCTCTCTAACTTCTGTTTCTAATGCTTTGATTTGTCACTGCTTGCTCCACCAAGGGCAAAGAAGAAATGTTGTGCCTGGACAGGGATATAGAGGCCAGGCATGCTGGAGAAGGGTAATCTCCCTCTGTCTAAAGCAGTGACACTTTCCCATGGGGAGCATCTTTGAGTGCAGGTGGCTGCCATGACTTACTAGGCAGGAATCGGGCAGGAGATAGGAGCCAGGAATGAAGCAGGAACCAGGCCAGATGAAGAGTAGTTTCTCAAGAGCAAATGCCACAAAGACTGTTGGACCAGCAAAGGTGTAGACAAAAATAGTCAAAGCAACACTAAAATATAAACGCATCACAATCTGAAAATTTTGTGCAAAGGAGACGATCATCCGCACAAGCTCTTATTTGTGACTTTCGATTAAATATGACTTCTTCAGTATAATCCTCAGTTTCCTGTTTTCTCCTCATTTTTTCCTTATAATTGTCTCTAAAATGTGAATCCACAAAAAATAGTTCTTAAATTGTGCAGCTAAATCACCCAACTTCATACTGACTCGAGGCGTTTTGTCATCTGTGGGGGTTTACTGGAATCTTGACACAGATGGAGTTCAAATACTTACATATAGGGTGACATCACTACAAAGAGCCAATCAAATATTAAACTAGCATATTAAGAATTCACATAATTAATTGGATGATAGTGTTCCATTTCAGTTTCCTGATTCTTCCCAAAAATGGCTTAAAGATGAATATCCAAAATTGCTCTCTGTAAAATAAATAATACATTTTAATAAAGATACTAAACTTCCCCCACTTACTGGTACCTGAACTTGCTCAATTATAAACTCTGTCCTTGAAGGGCTTGCTCAAAAACTCCAGTGATATTCTTTTATTTTATTGATAATATCAGAAATGCTAGCTGTTTCATGAACAAACTTGTTAATGAGGTCCACTATTAATAGCCTAAGTTAAGATGAGCATTTATTTAATTTAAATTCCCACTTTTGAACAAATTCTATATTTTCCTGGAACAGTTTTGGTTCTTTATTAATGCATAAACCTCTAGGGATCATTTGTTTTAAATATTCCACTAGGGTTTCCATATGTAACTCTGATCTTATCAGCCACTTATTTAAAATAAAAAAAAATTCAGTCCAAGAAAGTGATTTGTGATTACTGCTAGATTCTTGAAATAAAGATGTTCTGAGTAACAAAATGTCTGTTTTAGCTGCTTGAGATCCATAAGAAGCTATGTAAGACTCCAAAACAAAAAAACCCCAGCAAAGGTGTGTCAAGCTAGGGCTCCTTGTATCCAGCCCAATGCTGGAGAATTGATGGACCAGAGGCAACATGGATTCACCAGGGGAAGATCCTGTCAGACAAATCTGATTAACTTTTTTGACTGGGTAATCAAGGAATTGGATCGAGGAAGGAGCGCTTGATATCATATACTTGGATTTCAGCAAAGCTTTTGATACGGTTCCGCACAGGAGACTGGTGAATAAAACGAGAAGCTTAGGAGTGAGGGCCGAGGTGGTGACCTGGATTGCAAATTGGCTGACAGACAGAAGACAATGTGTGATGGTAAATGGAACCTTCTCTGAAGAGAGAGCGGTTTTAAGTGGTGTACCGCAAGGATCAGTGTTGGGACCGGTCCTGTTCAATATCTTTGTGAGCGACATTGCGGACGGGATAGAAGGTAAGGTTTGTCTTTTTGCGGATGACACGAAGATCAGCAACAGAGTGGACACGCCGGAAGGAGTGGAGAGAATGAGACGGGATCTAAGGAAACTGGAAGAGTGGTCGAAGATATAGCAGCTCAGATTCAATGCCAAGAAGTGCAAAGTCATGCATATGGGGAGTGGAAATCCGAATGAACTGTATTCGATGGGGGGGGAAAAGCTGATGTGCACGGAGCAGGAGAGGGACCTTGGGGTGATAGTGTCTAATGATATGAAGTCTGCGAAACAATGCGACAAGGCGATAGCAAAAGCCAGAAGAATGCTGGGCTGCATAGAGAGAGGAATATCGAGTAAGAAAAGGGAAGTGATTATTCCCTTGTACAGGTCCTTGGTGAGGCCTCACCTGGAGTACTGTGTTCAGTTCTGGAGACCTTATCTACAAAAAGACAAAGACAAGATGGAAGCGGTACAGAGAAGGGCGACCAGGAAGGTGGAGGATCTTCATCGCATGAAGTACGAGGAGAGATTGAAGAATCTAAATATGTACACCCTGGAGGAAAGGAGGAACAGAGGTGATATGATACAGACTTTCAGATACTTGAAAGGTTTTAATGATCCAAAGACAACGACAAACCTTTTCCGTAGGAAAAAAATCAGCAGAACCAGGGGTCACGATTTGAAGCTCCGGGGAGGAAGATTCAGAACCAATGTCAGGAAGTATTTCTTCACGGAGAGGGTGGTGGACGCCTGGAATGCCCTTCCGGAGGATGTGGTGAAGACCAGAACTGTGAAGGACTTCAAAGGGGCGTGGGATAAACACTGTGGATCCATAAAGTCAAGAGGTCGCCAATGAAGAGTGGGTGACTCGCCAGAATGACGGCTACTGCCTGGAGACAATACCCTTATTCAATAAACATACACATGCTTACTGTGACTCCAACATCGCTCTAAGCTTCAACAGCAAGAGGAAATGTGGAAAAATGGATTTACACTCACAAAGAGGGGAGTAGCTGGCTTGTTACGGCGGTTACTACCCCAAACCAAATAAGCCTGATGCTTCACCTTCAATGCATATACAGCATAGTTCTCTGCTTCAACGGCAGGGGAGAAGAAAAAAGGGTTCGCACTCACAAAGCGGGGAGTAGCTGGCTTGTTACGGCGGTTACTACCCCAAACCAAATGTGTCTGATACTTCACTTGCGATGCATATCCAGCATGGCTCTCTGCTTCAACGGCATGGGAGAAGACTGATACATCACGCATTTCCAGCATAGCTCCCTGCTGCAACAGCAGGGGAGAAGAAAAACAACCAATAAGGACTGTATAACATAGTCTGGGTAAAACAAATAAGCATGGGTGTAGCTTGCTTATTGCGGCGGTTACTACCCCTAACTAATCAAGCTAGATATTTCAATGGTGGGGGTGGAAGGGAAATAGAACCAAGAGCTAAGAGAAACAGATAAGTATGAGAGAAAAAAATGCGTGAAGCTTGCTGGGCAGACTGGATGGGCCGTTTGGTCTTCTTCTGCCGTCGTTTCTATGTTTCTATGTAATAGGGAGCCTTCAAAGGCAGTTCACCCTAATTCTGCTTTGCTTGATAAGTCCTACATTCTGTGACTATGGGAAAAAATGCTGAGTAAATGATCTTTATTTGGTAAAGTTCTGTAAGTTATAAAAAATAAATAAATAAATAAATCTTGCTGATCTCTAAGAATTACCTCAAATTGTGCTTTGATATTACAGGAGCTGCTGTACCTCCATTATATAAAGTATATTATCTACCGGGTAAACCTAGTTCTGATATAGAGTCCAACAAACAATTAGCAAGTGATACAATATTTCTTTAAATTTAATACCTACTTTCATAGGAAATGAAACCTTATTGGTTTCTTTTATCATAGATTCCGATTATGATTAATTATTAAAACTGTTTTTGGTTTTTTTTCTTAATCGGATGTAAAATTTCTAGGCCAGACTACAAAGAATTTACCTGGATGAGGCTAGAGAACCTCAACTTAGGAGATGGGGAATTTTTAAAGCATCACAAAAAAAGCTTTAACGATGGGTTCTGCTTTACTTTTATATGTAAACACTCCCCTTTTCCACTGGGGGTCACCTTCAGAGGCTTCTGAGCACCAGTCTACTCATTGCAGGCTCTGGAAAAATGCATGGATTCTTGCTATGGGAAGCAGGATTCACCTGCAAGGCCCAAGGATCACCAAAAATGTAGTCCACACCAGGGTTTTGTTCCAAAACAAGAAAAAAGTATTTACTGAAAGGCCACAAAATCAAGGTCCAGTAACAAGACAGAAAAATTAGCAAACAGTCCAAATTGCATAAACGCTGAAGAAACAACCTCCCTCTTGCAGCTTGAGTTACCAGATAGAATAATTTTCCACAAATCACCGCTAGAACCAATTTCTTCCTTAAACTCCAAAAGCAGACAGGAAAACTTATTTTATTCAACACACCAGCTTCAGATTTACAGATAGAAATAGTGTCCCTGTGTTGAGGCCTATTCCTTCCAGCTGGCCTGACATCCTTACTAGAGAGAGATTTCTCTCCCCAGTGGATTTCTGAAACTCAACACTGGGCACCAAACTGGGGCTATCTTCTGGGGAAAACCCACACTACCTGAACTCCTAAACAAGATACCTTACTCCAGAGCTCCTCTTAACTCCCAGTGCCTCGTAGAACCATCATATATACCACCCCATTTTGCCCATCTTTCTTTTGCGGTTACATAGAAACATATAAATGATGGCAGAAGAAGACCAAATGGCCCATCCAGTCTGCCCAGCAAGCTTTCATGCTTATTTTTTTTTCTCATACTTATCTATTACTCTTGGCCCTTATTTGTAACTTTTTGGTTCTAGTTACCTTCCATCCCCGCCATTGATGTAGAGAGCA
The DNA here is from genome assembly GCF_901001135.1 of Rhinatrema bivittatum. NCBI lineage: Eukaryota > Metazoa > Chordata > Amphibia > Gymnophiona > Rhinatrematidae > Rhinatrema > Rhinatrema bivittatum. The sequence continues at coordinate 582,915,828 of NC_042615.1, read as the reverse complement.
GTGCTGGAGCTACATCTAAGTGAAATATCAAGCTTAATTGGTTAGGGGTAGTAACTGCCGCAATAAGCAAGCTACTCCCATGCTTATTTGTTTACCCAGCCTGTGCCATTCTGTCCTTGGTTGTTGTCTGAATATAAATCCTCTCTTCTTCATCCCCCCTGCCGTTGAAGCAGTGAGCTGCACTGGATATGTATTCCAAGTGAAGTATCAGGCTTAATTGATTCGGGGTAGTAACTGGTTAATCAAGAATATAAGCTATCACTGACACTGCAAGCTAATACCCCCTGAACCTCCCATTACTGGAAAATCTTCATTTTACCAAATAGGACACACTAGTGAACCCAGACAGGGGGTCAAATATATTACCCTGTAAATGTAGAATTAATTAGGATCAAAGATCTTGTTTGGATTTTTTGATCCTTCCCAGTTTGTGGATTTGTTTTGAAAGATCAACAAAGCTATCTACTAGAAGTAGTCTCTTCATATTCCTTTTTAGAGGATGAGGTGCACTGATTCTGCTGGGTGCTTGCAGGTCAGCCAAACTTGGTTGTCTCTCTTTTATTGTCTTTCTATTTAGAATTCTGAAAATATTCAGATTATTGGATAATATAAGAATTCTGTAATTTACTTTTCAGTTTATTCACCTTATGAATGCTATTTTTTATTATAAGTATTGTAATAAATAAAAAGTATTGTGGCATAAAAAAGAACATTTCTAAAAAAGCATAATGGGGTAGATTTTCAAAGGGTTACGCGCGTAACCCTTTAAAACCTACCCCTGCGCGTGCTGAGCCTATTTTGTATAGGCTCGGCGGCACGTGCAAGCCCCGGGATGCACGTATGTCCCGGGGCTTTGAAAAAGGGGCGGTCCGGGGGCAGTCCCGAGTCCTCCGGCACAGTGGCTGTGCCGGGGGTTGGCATGCCGGCAAGCGTAACTCCTGCAATAAAGGTGGGGGGATTTAGATAGGGCAGGGGGGTGGGTTAGATAGGGGAAGGGAGGGGAAGGTGCGGGGGAGCGAAAGGAAAGTTCCCTCCGAGACCGCTCCAATTTCGGAGCGGTCTCGGAGGGAACGGGGAAAGCCATCGGGCCTCCCTTAGGGCTCGGCGCGCGCAAGGTGCACAAGTGTGCACCCCCTTGCGCGCGCTGACCCCTGATTTTATAACATGCAGATGGCAGCGTGCGCATGTTATAAAATCGGGTGTACATTTGTGCGCGCAGGGTAGCGTGCACAAATGTACCTCGCGCGCGTAAGATTAAAAATCTGCCTCAATGTATTTTGGAAGCTAATTTCCTCTGAACTTTTATTAGTTGAGGTTTTTGCTCAAATTCTAAAGTTTTAAACCTTTTAAATTATGATGAACAGCAGTCTTGCGCAGAGGATCTATAATGAAACTTTGGTCCCTTACTGTCATTGGTACTAGAGACTGTGTTTTGAAGGCTGTTGCATCATTCTATGCTATTAATGTCACAAGTGCATTAGCAGGCGCAAGTAACTCGGGGCATTCATTGCCTCTAGACGACTGACAGTGTCATCACAAATTTCTTTTCGTATTTTGCTAGAAATTATTTTGTTGATCTCTGACAAACTTTTCACTTTTGCCACAGAATCTAACTCCATTTGAGCTGGCGGGCAGAAATGAAGATGGCAAAGGGAGATGCCCATTTGATCCCACACAAAGCTATACATCAGTCATGGTTGGTAAGTGGATGCTTTGCTGCGTAATCACTTACGAGCAGACTTTGGCCCCTGCTCTGCTACTCATAAACTGTTAGGCGATGAAAGTGAATAATGTCTCCGCAGAACCTCGTAGTCAGTCTGCAGACTTTGATATACGAGAGTAGGTTGAGAAGCCTGCATTGGATCTCAAGGGGAGAGGACAGACAAAAAGATGGTGCTTCTGACATTGGTAATTGATCATTCGTTTTCCTCCCAAGCACATCGTTAGCAAGCGTGGACGAGCATACCAAATGCAGGCTGGCCGTGACTGAGCTGCTTTTTCCGCTTTGATAGTGCAACGTGATGGAACAGCAGATTGCTTGTTAGACAGGAAAAGATAGCAGCAGACAGACTGAATCACTCTTGACCGTTGGAGATTACGCAGAAGAATGTAGTTTGCCAGGCTTATGTCCTGTAAGGAAAATTCTGATAATCCTAAGGAAGTATCATACACTGCTAAACATTAAATCACAAGGGTGCTCTCTTAGGGCCTGATTCATCAAGGCATTTTCCCAGAGACACAGAATGGGAGAAATGCCTTAGTAAATCAGGCATTAGTTTTGTGTTAACTACAAGATATTTTATTAGGGCAATGTTCAAAACTCTGCATATTGTTACAAAGCCTATAGATACCTTTCCCTGCAAACTTTGCACCACTTCACCCGGGGGGGAGAGTACATGCGTATTTTCCCTTTTGAAAATTTGCCAAGTTAAAGCTACCCACAGAGATTTGTATCTTTTTTTTTTTTTTTTTTTCCTACAGATACTTTTTTCCTGAAAAAACAATATGCATATTTTTTAAAACAGTGCGTGCTGTTGACTCCCCCAGCCCAACCTTGGCTCTGGTCCCACCTGCTTTGGCGGCATGCTTACTTTTACCTGCATCCAGGCTGGGCAATTTTCAGGCAGATTTATTTAACTGGGTAAATGGCTTTTGAAAATTGCCCCCCCCCCCCCCCCAACGTGTGTATGTAACCCAAGTAAGGGTGAGGGTCAGGGAAAGCAAGAACTTTGAAATGTTGCTTGGGGCATAATGATTTTGAGTTTGCTGCAAAACGTTTTTTGCATTCTATAATAATGTTTTCTCTTCCCCTTATTCAGCCTTAGCACAGTTTGAATTTGTGTGGGATATGCACCCATATCTAACGTATTTATGTTTCCTCTGTGTGTATGTTGAAGATGGGGAACTTTACTCGGGAACATCCTTTACCTTCTTGGGAAGTGAGCCTATTATTTTCAGACAATCCCAGCAAAACCAGCTGAGGACAGAATACAGTGTACTGTGGCTCAATGGTAAGTAGGGCTGCTTGCTAAGGAAGCACATTTATGTAAGAAAGTGGCTTGGAGTGTCAAAGGCACAGCTGCTTTGCACGTAATGAGGTTTTTTATAATCTGGTTTCTTTTTATTTGCCCTGAAAACCAAATGGCCTCTTCCATCAGTCTTTAGCAAGCCGTGAAGAGATACTGCCGCTTGTGTGTCTCTCGGTCATCAAGCAGAGGTTCGGCCCATGAGATCTGTGGAATATACCAGCAGCAGTAGATATTGGCTTACTTTAATATATCTACAAATTTTGCAGTTGTAGATGCTTTATAATAATTTATTTCTTTAGTTAATAGTCCATCTTTCTCAAATCATCTACAGTAAAAAATATAAACACATCAATCATAAATATTACATTTAAAAAGAGGCGGACAGTGAATCTAATAATTAATGCAATTCTAAAAACTCAGTCTGTTAGGCCCATATTATTAAAGAAGAATCCCAATCCCTTCCCAACAGTTTAAAACACGAATGGTCCCTAAAATAGCTGCTCCCCAACTAAAGTAGCAGAAATGCTACTTTAGTTGGGGACAGACTTCCTAATTACTAGGTATCCCTTATTATGGACACTGTATCAAATACTACTATTAAGAATCTGCAACTGGACAATTATCTTGGAGCTCAAAAATTCACTTTATTTCATATATTTATTTGGCATTGCTTATTTTTATATTTATTGCTACGTTAAATAGTTATACTTCTTATATATAAAATATTATATTTCTTTATTTATTTCCAGTTAAACTATTATCACTTTATTTAGTATTATGTTAAATTGTCAACCAGTTATACTGTTCCTTATGTTCTACGGTTCCATGTAAAGCTCCGCTCTCTGTTGAGCAGTTCTTCGTTTTATGTAAACCGGAGTGATTTGTAGTCCCTACAAGAACTTCAGTATATAAAAATTAAAAATAAATAAATAAATGGTAAGAGAATTTTATCTTGCCTTGTAGCAAGAGTCTCTGTTACAAGCTGATATTGTTTGCACAGTAAGAACTCAAGTAACCATGTTTTCACTAATGCATGAATTTTTTGCAAGATCAGAGCAAAGGTGCAGTTTCCAAACCAAAGTATTCCAGATTTGGGGGAAATGCCTGGTCTCTAGTTTTGGATAATCTAGCTGCTTTCACAGGTGGAACAATGAGAACTCCTACTTAGCTGGAACGAAGAACTTGCTGAGATGTATATTTAACCAGTTGCATGGAAAGATAGTATGACATTTTTCCTTATAGCATTTTAAATAATGACAGAGCCTTAAACTTGGCACAGGAGACAATTGGAAACCCATGTAGGTCATGCAGCATAGATGAACTACCACAACTAAAGCTGTAGCCCATTAGCAGTTTTGCTGCTGAAATGCAAAGCATCTGATTTCTCTGTTAATTTAGTTGGCAAGCTCAAATAATAGGGTATTAGAATAATCTAAATGAGCCATAATTATAGCATAAATAACAGTTGTACCTCTGTTCAAAAAAAAGTTGTGGATCTGATGCAGTTGTTTAAGATGAAAAATATGAGGCTTAAAAGAAAGATCTGCACTGAGAAAAACCCCAGGCATCTGTACCTTGTCTTGCACCTGCAGAACTATCCTATCAAAACTCAAAATGGAACTCGAGGGAGCAGCATCTTTGGCTTTCTAACCCACAAAAATTCTTTGTCTTGTTTAACTTCAGCACATTAGAACCTATCCAGCTAGAGATTGCTGCTAGACAGAGATTTAAATTATCCAATGACTTTTCCCAGCAGGAACCCAATGGTACCAAGCTGGATAACAAATTCCAAACCCACTGATAATTTCTGGCAGTGGGCGCAGATATAGATTAAATAGTAAAGGGGATATCTGGGAACCCTGTGGGATTCCCTACCTAAAGGGCTGTATTATTGGAAGCCTTCTCCTCCATCTTAACATATTGAGTCCTGTCCAACAAAAACAAGAACATCTGTTTTAAAGCTAAATCTGTAACGGTCTCCATAAGATAGTGTGGTCAATATTATTGAATGCTGCGATAATGCCAAGCTATAGGAAAACCAAGTCAATAGCCTCATCTCTTTCTAATCATAACTTAAAAGACTGTCTTGATACTCTGGTACTTTCTAAATCCAGACTGATGGGGATCTGGATATGAGTGATCATCTACAAATTTCTGCAGTTTAAGAGTTACTGCTTTCTCTAACGTTTTCTTCAAGACAGATATTAGAGATCAGGCTTTAGCTTTCTTGTAAAGAAGGATCTAGGTTACAGGTTTTTAACTGTAATGTCACAACTGCTTATTTAAGAATGCTGGGACACACACCTTCATTTAGAGTTGTATTAGTAGTTGGATCAAAAAACTAATGTTTTGCTGACACAAATTAGGACAGCAGTTTCTCACAAATGTGGTTACCCACCTCTTCTGATGTAACTTCATTAAACTTGGACAACTTAATCCTGGAACTGGAATGAACTTCTACAATCTGCTGCTCAGTCTCTCAGTCCTCAAGCTCCCTATGAATCATCAAGCTTTTCTCAGGGAAATGTGTTGTGAATAGCATTATTCACCTCACTCTTGCCAGCTAAAATGAATTAACTCATATAATATCCTGAATGGCAGACTCAAAAAGAGACCTCTGTGTCTTAACAATAGCCATTTGATAAATCTTAGCGTAATGTTTATACCATCCTATCCCCCCTGTCCTTACTTTTCCACCAAACTCTTTCTAGATGGCCCTCTCACATTGTTGGAGCTCTTCTGAAAAGCAGGGGGTGAATGAACCTTATGTGAACACACGTTTTGCATTCTGGTGCTACCCGATCAAGAGCCTGCATAAGCCGCCTGTTCCTCGTATCTACCTGACCCTGCTAAACATTTGTTTTTCTGAGTAAATGATCAGCTTGCAAACAAGTGAGGCTCTAATTTACCAAGAACATGAGTTTTGCAATAAATTTTATTTTTTTGACTCTCAGAAACTGGGCATGATAAATTAAAACAGATAAAAATATTGATCTGTCCAAGGGAAAGAAAGACAAGAGACACCCCAAAGCACCCAATCTAGGGATAACTGTAATGGCTTCAACTGACCAAAATCTATACTTACTCTGTTCTGCAGTGCATTTCATAAGAAAAGGTATGACCTGCTTCTTATGATGGTTCTTGAACCAAGTGCATAATGCCCAAATCTGATAAAATATGAACCCTGGTGCTGGATAGTGCTGCATCAATCTAGACATTAAAATCGCCCAGCACTATCATCCTGTATTGCTCTACTAGTATCCCCATTATAATATCCTGTAGATCTAATAGTGCAGTAGCCAGGGAATGTGGGCTACGATATAAAAGGAGAAGAGCTATCTTTTTCCATTACCTGAGACTTGACAAATAGACACTGCATTCCTAATGGCTGGTCAACTAATAAGGATATTAAACACAGAGAAAAACTCCGCTATCCCCGCCCTCTTTCCTAGCAGTACTAAGTGCCGAGAAATCTGGTGGGCAGAGACTCAAAAGAATATATTCGGCTTGTGTGGGCCAGGATTCAGAAGTACAGATAACATCCAGTGAATTATCAGAAACTATAAATTGGAAATAAAATAAATATAAATTGGAAATAAAATAAAAACTTAAGACCTGGCTGTTCAAACAAGCCTTTCCTTAACCTTATTATATGTAATGTCTCATTCACTATTCTATATTATATATATTTGATATGTATATATATATGCATATATGTGTGTGTATTTTATATCTTTTTTTTTAATATATTCATTTATGTATATGTATATTGTTATGGTTATTATGACAAAGTTCATTATTCGGTTCCTTACCGCTAGCATTCGATATATATTGACTACTCATTTGCTCCTTCTCTCTACTCGCTTCCATCCTCCAAGTTTCAGCAATCCTCTTTTTGTAACTCATCTCTTCTCTCAACTATATCAGTAGCTCCTTAGCTACAATTAAGTTAACGTTAATTTACCCTTGTTCGACGTGAACCGATGTGATGTAACGTGTTATGAATGTCAGTATAGAAAAGAATTAAATAAATAAATAAAATGTCCTTTTTAATCTGGGCTGATCTCACATAATGCATCCCAAAAAGTAGAAGGCAGACTTATCTTACTGCCAGTGCCCTTACAGAATAGTTACCCAGCTATAATGATGAGATTGAAAAATATTTTGGCTTTCTAGCCCTTCTCAACCTCCAGTTTTCTTCTTGATATATGTAATTGTTTTTTGTTTGAAAGTATGTCATGGGGAAAGCAATCCCAAAGCCCAGAGGGGAGCAACTGAACCTTGTACTGCATGTGCTGACACTGCACAGGGCCTAGAGACAGGTGGCATGTCATTCAGTCAACTAGTTTGATTGAATGCCCCAGCTGCTTTATAGTAGGAATAAGAAACACCTGTTCCTGGATGAGTGAATATTACAGGAAACTGCACCTACAGTAAACCTGGAATCTATTGTGTGATGGCAAGAATGGGCTAGTGGTCATCAGCCTGGGTCAGCAGTGGCCAATTCCAGTCATCGAGTCACAAACAGACCTGGCTTTCAGGATATCCATGTTCAATATGCATGAGAGAGATTTGCATGCTCTGCCTCCATTGTATGCAAATCTATCTCATGCACATTCATGACTGGCCTGTCTGTGGCTCTTGAGGACCGGAGTTGGCCACCCCTAGCCTAAGTGATACCCAAAAACTGGGCAAGAATTAACAAAACTGAGAAGTCTGTTATATCTATTTCTATATTAGAGAGAAACAAAAAAATGTTTAGCTGCATCTTGAAGGAAATATAACTTTCTGTCTTCAGTAAGGAGAGTTTGAAAAAGGGAAAGAAATGTTTTAAGGGCAGATGAGAATTGGTCAGTGCTGCGGCAGCTCATTTACACTGTACTCCGACAGCAAAGGAGCAGCAAAAGAAAAACGAGCACTGACTGGAATGATTCCTGACACGAGCCATGACGGAACATCACATTCTACGAGAAGTTCAAATAAGATTAAATCCAGTCCTTTATGTATTTTACAGTCAGGGTTCACTTAAGATAGGAATTTAGGCCCCAGCTCATATTTCTCTTATTTTGCATTACGGCATCCCCTTCTACTGCCCTAAGAAGATTCCCAATTTTGCTTTTTTGGTTCTTAAGCCTTTGGGAGATTGCACTACTGATTTTAACCTTCTCATGAAAATCCTTTTGCTGCCTGACTTTTCATTTGTGCTATATTTATTTTTAGCTAAAGTTACTCTAAAAAGGATCAGATGTTATAGCTGAAGAAATTACTTTTATGATGTCCAGAGCATATGACCTACATTATCTTGGATTGTTTGTTTTTACATTGAACCAGTACAAGATATCACAACGTACAGAAAATCCTTTTTTATTTTTTCCCCAGACCAATATAACTGGAACTCTGCTAGAATTTTACTGCATCTAATGTGTTGACAGCTACTTATTTCTCTTGGTACACAGACCCCAATTTTGTTTCTGCCAACGTGATAAGACACAGTGAAAACAGCCCCAAAGGAGAAGATGACAAAGTGTACTTTTTCTTCACTGAGGTCTCCGTGGAATTTGAGTTTCTCAGCAAGGTGCTGATTCCGAGGGTAGCCAGAGTGTGCAAGGTGAGACACCTGAAATTCTCTTCAGCTTCTTAAAAAAAAAAAGCTGCTTTGGTAAACTTCTTGTGAAAACAAAACTTGCTCTTTTTTTTTTTCTCATACTTTCTGCCTGCTATTGAAAATCACTTAGAGGATCCAGGAGAAGCGCTGTATTTTTGGCATGATTTGATTGCAGCTCTGACCCAACCTATCTTGTCTGTGGATACAAGTTAGTATGTCAACGGGTCTGTCATTTGATGTTGGTGTATCCATACCCATTAGCGTGCCTCTACCCTGTGTGGATTTAAACACAAGCAGCGTATTTAGCTCAAATCAGTTGAAGATCATTTTTAAGCTTGGCTGCTGGCATAGCCATTCTGAGCATTAACGGGTTGGCATTCATATTCACTGGGACACCCTTCTCCCAGGAGGCTGTGAATTTCTTCCTTGAAAACGATGATACTTGAATTGTCTGTGTACAGTATTGGAAACAGATTGAAATGTAGATCATGGGTAAGCAAATGGAGGGGGGGGGGGGGTGTGCGGCCCCGGCCCCTATGGACCGTGAATGAGTTTCCAGAGGGACAAGAGTTCCCTGCTGTCTGGGGCCTAGTGGAATGTCGTACTGCAGGGGGAAGGTGCACGCGGCCGCCGGTGGAGTTGATCCCACATTAGACGACCAAAATCTTCATTCTGTATTATGTCAGCAGACTGGAGGATACATTTTTTTAAAACAACTTAGGACGCTACCTAGCTCATTCTCCTGTGTGCTTTAAGTCATTAAGAGCAATGACATCAGAAACTACTCGGTCCTTTCATCTTCGACTGGATGTGCCTCCTGTGATAAAGTGCTGAAGCCGTGAGGAAAAATGTTTTTTGATGCTTGCTTTAATGGATTTTAAGAGCCGACAAGGAAGTCTTTCTAGATATTAGCTAGAAATCTTTAAAGCGATGATCGACTTGGCCTTTTTTTTTTTTTTTTTTTTGCTTGGCTGCATTTCTTCCATCCTCTGTATTATTGCTATGTTGTCTGTTCTATATTTTATATATTCATGCTTTCTTGCATTGCTTATGACCTTGCCTCCTCCCCTGAGCTCTCTCTTCAGATGTTTGTTGCCCTGGCCGTACTCTACATCTCTCAGAGCAATGCTTGCATTGGGGATTTTGATGATGAGCAGCACAGTAACACCCTACTTTACTAAGATTCACAGTGATGGGAAGGACTAAAAAAGATAAATCTTCAAATATGTTAAACATTTATTAAATATAAATCTGAACCAAAAAAGGAAGACCTTCCTGATCCTTGCTTTCACTGCCAGCTGGATTCTCTAAGAATGTTTTGTTGTTTTCCTAGTATCCTGCTTGATCCCTTGGTTTCCTGGTTTCTTGTTTTCTAGGGGGACCAAGGAGGCTTAAGGATCCTGCAGAAAAAGTGGACAACTTTTCTCAAAGCAACATTGTTGTGTCGCATGCCAGAGTGGAATTATGTTTTCAATGTGGTAAATGATGTCTTTGTTCTGAAGTCTCCAAGCTTGAAAGAACCCTTGATTTATGGGGTTTTCACCGCACAGCTGTAAGTGGCATTTTCACTTTGCATAGTCTTGATGCAACCAATTTTCCTTGCAAATAAATGTAATGAATAGAAACTTGATGCTTTTATTTCCCTACAAAGGAATAATATTGGTGTGTCAGCTGTGTGCGCATACAATATGTCTTCTATAGAAGAGGTTTTTGCTAAAGGAAAGTACATGCAGAGTGCCACAGTGGAGCAGTCTGATACCAAATGGGTGCGATACAATGGAGAGATCCCTAAACCCCGACCTGGAGCGGTAAGTATGGCAGAAATTCATTTCCAGAGGATGTGGTAAAGGCACTTACCTTTGTTGGGTTTAAAAAATGTTTGGGCAAATTCCTGGTGGAAAACTCCATAAACCATCATTAATCAGCTAGATTTTGGGAAAGTCTCTGCTTATCCCGGGTGTAATCAGTATGGAATCTCTCTACTATTTGGGATCCTACCAGGTACATATAACTTGGAGTGTCCACTGTTAGAAACATACTGGACCTGATGAACCCTTAGTTTGACCCAATATGGTGGTTCTTATGTAAGGGGCAGGCACTTTTTTCCTCCTCTACCAAGAGAGCCATGTTCAGGACAGTCAGGATTTTGGAGTCCTAGACCTGATCAATCAGTATTTGGAATTTTCTTTGCTCTGTGGATAAGTGCAAGGTGATGCATATAGGGAAAAATAGCCCATGCTATAATTACACAATTTTGGGTTCCATATTAGGTGCTACAACCCAGGAAAGAGATCTAGGCGTCATAGTGGATAACACATTGAAATCGTCGGTTCAGTGTGCTGCGGCAGTCAAGAAAGCAAACAAAATGTTGGGAATTATTAGAAAGGGAATGGTGAATAAAACGGAAAATGTCATAATGCCTCTGTATCGCTCCATGGTGAGACCGCACCTTGAATACTGTGTACAATTCTGGTCGCCGCATCTCAAAAAAGATATAATTGCGATGGAGAAGGTACTGAGAAGGGCTACCAAAATGATAAGGGGAATGGAACAGCTCCTCTATGAGGAAAGACTAAAGAGGTTAGGACTTTTCAGCTTGGAGAAGAGATGGCTGAGGGGGGACATGATAGAGGTGTTTAAAATCATGAGAACGGGTAGATGTGAATCGGTTATTTACTCTTTCGGATAATAGAAAGACTAGGGGGCACTCCATGAAGTTAGCGTGTGGCACATTTAAAACTAATCGGAGAAAGTTCTTTTTTACACAATGCACAATTAAACTCTGGAATTTGTTGCCAGAGGATGTGGTTAGTGCAGTTAGTATAGCTGTGTTTAAAAAAGGATTGGATAAGTTCTTGGAGGAGAAGTCCATTACCTGCTAGTATGGCATATTCTTATGTTCTGTATTGGCCATGTTTGATGACTGGTTAGAATGGTAGCATGGTCAGGATAGGCTCAAAATGCTTGTCTGTGCTTGTCAGTATGTAATGAGTGTAGGGAAATTTGTAGGAAATAAACTCTTCATGTGCTAGAAGAGATATTCCTTGATAAGATAGGAAATCACAGGTAAAAATTTGTATATGTTACAGTTAATAAGTTAGCATAATTTCCTGTGGCTAGTAGTTAGCAAATGCTTCAGAAAAATGTAACTAGCATCCCTGGAAGCATATATCTTCTTCAGGTACAAGCAAGATGAATCAGTCACACATGTGATCCAATGGTGCCAAGTATGCAACGTTTACAAGCTCGAGCTGGAAAGGTCTAGAACAGGGATATCCTGAAAACCTGGCCTGTTTACGGCCCTCGAGGACTGGAGTTGCCATTCCTGGTCTAGAAAGCCTTTCTGCTGAGGAAAATCCCAAGGGAAAGACCCTAAGGGGATTTCCTCTAAATTGGCTTTGTATACCTCAGCTGAAGTTTATATTAAAAAGTTACAGAAAAATTTGTAATACCATGCAGTCAGCTGAAGCCAGTTAAGGTTCTCTCTTATTGATCTTTTCAATTTGCATGCAAAGCAATAAACAGTTTCCAGTCATTGACCAAACCTGGAGAGCTCTGGGTGTCGTAGATGAAATGAACACTTTAAATATGATCCAGAAACAGTGATAAGCTGTCAACCAGTCTGCAACCAAACATCTCAATATTTATTAGCTTCCTAGTATTTATACTTTATTCTTGTAACTAATACCTATGGTGCTGTCCATAAAGGATGTCTTTTTTTTGTGAATTTTTGACTCTCCCCGTCACAAAGTGTCACAAATTTCTTGACATAAGAACATAAGAAATTGCCATGCTGGGACAGACCAAGGGTCCATCAAGCCCAGCATTCTGTTTCCAACAGAGGCCAAAAACCAGGCCACAAGGACCTGGCAATTACCCAAACACTAAGAAGAATCCATGCTACTGATTCAATTAATAGCAGTGGCTATTATCTAAGTAAAATTGATTAATAGCCATTAATGGACTTCTCTTCCAAGAACTTATCCAAACCTTTTTTAAACCCAGCTACACTAACTGCACTAACTACCTTCTCTGGCAACAAATTCCAGAGCTTTATTGTGCGTTGAGTGAAAAAGAATTTTCTCCGATTAGTCTTAAATGTGTTACTTGCTAACTTCATGGAATGCCCCCTAGTCCTTCTATTATTCGAAAGTGTAAATAACCGAGTCACATCTACTCGTTCAAGACCTCTCATGATCTTAAAGACCTCTATCATATCCCCCCTCAGCCGTCTCTTCTCCAAGCTGAACAGCCCTAACCTCTTCAGCCTTTCCTCATTGGGGAGCTGTTCCATCCCCTTTATCATTTTGGTTGCCCTTCTCTGTCACATTTTGGTTGCCCTTCTCTGTCACAAAATCTTTGCCCCCCTCCCCCACTTGGAACAGCTTTGATAATTATAGTAATGACTTTTTATTTATATACCACATTTAAGATATATCACAAACTTTCTGTGTCATCAAACTAGCATTTGACATATGAAATCATAAATCAGTTCTCTTCCCATGGGCAATTTAAGTGCTGTGTAAGTGAAATAACAGGAAGAGCTGTCTTTTCTTCACTTGCAGTATTTGGTCCCTCCAAGCCAGTTGTATCAACGTCTTCTTTATTTAACCATTCTACATCTTCATTCTCCTGACATGCAATTATTGCCATAAGCTCCCTTTGACATTTTGCAGCTATACTGACAGGTCTCATCTTTCTCTGTAAGAACAAATCACAGGCTGCTTTGTGCACAGATTGATGTTTCTTTGCCATCACAACAGAGGCAGAATATAAACCACAGGTCTTGCATGTTCGACTTCCAAGTGAATCACGGATGGAAGGAGAAAAAGTATATAGAAGTATATAGAAGCTTGAGTATTTTTTGAACTCTACTGGAAGAACAATTTTATCCTTCAGCAACTGACTGACAAATAGATTCGGAAAATTTGGCTCATCTTCACCAACAGTCTGTGCTTGCAGACCCTGGGTAGTTTGAATGACTTAGGTGGATGCAAAAATCGTCCTGGAACAACTTTCAGCAGATCACTTCCGAATCTTGAGCAGCAGTTATCTGTACATTTGACAATTTGCAATAAAAATACTGGCTTGTATGGAGATGTTTGGCAAACCAATTGGAGGATTTGCCTAGCAAACCATTGCATTCCAGTTCTGACACATTGGGTTGAATACACTCTTGACACAGTTGGGTATCCATCAGAAATTACATTTGACCATATATCTACAAGCACTATACTTGCATGCCCAAAGTTTAATCTCTTCAAGTCGTCAGTTGTGTGACCTTGGGAATCCAGATGAGTTCCAAAGTGATCATGTAATATTACACCAGCCAGCTCCTTTGATAGCTGTGCCATTCATCGCTCCACCCTATTAAATACACTGTGACCTGGTACATTTGTTGTAACATATATAGCATCCAAGTTATTTTTCTGAGTGGTGAACTGATACATCAATGACCTTTTGGTACTTTGGCTTTTCATCTGGACCTCCATCCACAATGGAAACAACAACATTTTCAGTCTTTGTAATGCTATCAAACTCAGGCAGCTTTAGTAGACGCTCAAAATCCAGATCATGACTATAAGCAGTTGAGCTTGAGTGTTTACTAGATCATATGGCAACATAAGTGGGACCAACATAACCAACAGCATCAGGTCTCCCAAGAGCATTTGACTTTATGACAATTCCAGCAACAACTGAGAGAATTAGTTTCATGCGCTTTGCAACGACAAAATCATGATCAGGCAAACAAATCCGTAGTCAGCATGCATCACCATAGGAGCCTGTCTATTTGCAACGGCAAGTCCTATTGGTACTTGTGCTTTGTCATCCCGACTTAAAAAACAGACTTGCCTTAGACCAAGAAGTGATGACAACTCCTCATGTTGATGTATTGTGGCAGTGCAAAACTGACCATCTATATGATGAGCATGTTTGTCATTCTGGGGTCTAATCAACTGAACTGGTACAGTGTTGGCATGGCGTTTTCCTTCAATAGATGAGCTACATTTTGGAAGCAAGCGTAAATAGACTGAACTTCTTGAACAAAAAGCCACTCTTATTCATTTCATCTGTCAATTCACTAAGGAGCAGATTTTAAAAGCCCTACGCGCGTAAATCCAGCTGGATTTACGCGTGCAGGGGGGTTACGAGTGCCGAGCCTATTTTGCATAGGCCCGGTGACACGCGCATGTCCCGGGGCTTGAAAAAAGGGGCGTGGGCATGGCAATCGGCCGGTGCGCGCAATCTACGCCTGCCCGGAGGCAGATGCAACTTGAAAAATAAAGGTCAGGGGGGGTTTTAGGAAGGGCTAGGGGGCGGGTTAGGTAGGGGAAGGTGGGAGGGGGGCGGAAGGAAAGTTCCCTCCAAGGCCTCGGCGGCAACAGGGAAAGCCATTGGGGCTCCCCTAGGGCTCGGTGTGCACCCCTTTACGCGCGCCAACCCCGAATTTTATAACATGCACATGGCTGTGCGCGCATGTTATATAATCGGGTGTAGATTTGTGTGCACAGGGTTGCGCGCACAAATCTACGCCCGCCCGTTGGTATTAAAATCTGGCCCTAAGAGTTTTTATGCTGTGATAAATATCTTCCTGTGTTCTTGCATGAGCTGCTGAACCATAACAAGCTATATCAATTATAGTTTTCAAGAGCTCTGGCTGATTTTCCTCAATTTCTGGTCATCCTGTCTTCTCTCTCTTCTGAAGAATATTCTTAGCATTGGGATACTGTTTACACAGTTCGTTCATTCTTAATTTTTGTTTTTTATGGCTATCCGGCTTGCGATTCTGTTTTGAGATTTTTAAATGTAGCTGCTTTTCCAGTTTCCTCTTTTTATTCTCACATGCCTTTAATTGATCTGACTAATCAGAGGACAGAAGACCTGCCAATTTTCGTTTGTATATGTATATCAAGATCAGTTCGTAGCTTCTCTTGTGCAGGTGTTTTGTAATGGGTGCTTCTAGCTGATGACTATGTGGTTGTGCCTGAGCTTCAAGCTTCAGACACAGATTGGGTAACTTCATCTTTGACCTCTGTTAGCAATGCTGTTGAGCTAACTTCCACTGAAGCATTCTTGTCTGTGGAAACTGTAGAAGTCTTTCTTTCCAATCTTGCAAACATTGTTAATAACGTTCCTTTCTTCTTTTGAGCAATGGCCTTGTTTTTTTTGAAGAAGATCTTCAACTCTAGTTTGTAGGTCTGGTTCATTTTTCATATTGCTCCAAAGCTCTACCACCTCTTTTTGGAGCACAGCCTTGGATCTGTCTGGATATGTTTACAGAAATGACTTGAAGAGAGATTAGAATAGCTTATCCTTGTCCATTGTGTCTAAGAAAAAAAAATAAATTGTAAAATTTAAAGGTAAAAGGATTGGAAATTAATATAAAATAATCTATGCGATAAATGTGTTAAGTCATGTATAATAGTGAAAAAATGCTATAGATACTTTATTAGAAAATTTTGCATTATCTCCCAAACAAAAATCAGTATTAAATATATGTAAAAACGTGACATCACAGGCCTTTAACTTCCCCATCCCCCCGTCACAAAGTGTCACAAATTTCCTGACCCCCCCCCCCTTCCGCCCCTCAAGGCATGACATCCTTTATGGGCAGCCCCTATACATAAACTTACGTTTTGTCTACGTCTTTTAATGGACAACTTGACCAATAAACAGCTTGCTTACTTCTATATAAGGTAAAACCTTCGCCTCTAAAGAACTATATATTTAATTAAATCCTAGCATGCAACTTCTATATAGTTCATCATCTCTGTTTCTCTTGGCTTTAGCAGTTTCCAGCGGCCATCTTATCCTGATTTTACAAGGCAGTCTCAGATCTTTAAGAAAGATGTCAGCATAACTAACAAGGGAATCCCAGCCTGGATTCCAGAAATTTATGATGCTGCTCATGCATGGTCAGCACTGCACAGCCATGTACTACAAGGCCCTCTCACTCAGTCTTTTTCCATGGAATGAGACGTACTGTACATGTTTTTCCTGCATCAAAAATCTCTTCAAATCCTCTGTTGCAAGGCACCCTCACTAAGGATAAAATAAAGAAACAAAATATTTTCTTCTCTTTTGGTACCTCTGCCTCTTTGTTCAAAAGGCATTAGCCCAGTGTTTCCCGACCCTTTCACACCCAAGGCAAACTTACATTAACAAAACTTTTGTGTGGCGCACCAGGTTATGGCTCCTGAAAATTCCTTCATGATGTCCTCCAAGAAGATCTGCTTTTCAAATTCCACACCAAAAATGATTAAGAAAAGAACTCTCTTCCCTGCTCCAAGCAAAAGCAGTCAATTGGGTTCCTCCTAAGAGTGGGGAAAAAGGCTATTATTCTAGATATTTCTTAATCCTGAAATCTCAGAGCCCTAAACAAATTTCTGCACAAAGACAAATTCAATATGATGATGCTCACCATGATTTTGTCACTATTGGACAAAAGAGGCTGGCATTACTCTCTAGATCTGAAAAAGATGGCAATTTTCCCAGAACTCACTGTTCCAGTATTTCTGGTTCCCCCCCCACACACACACACACTTTTTTCCTTGCATTCTGTCCTCCTTATGGCATTTTTTTCAACTTCCAAATCTAAACTGTCCTATGGGACAATTTTATGATTGCCTGTGTAGCTAGTTACAAAGTACATGGACACTTTGAGCACCCGTTTTTGATGCCAGTTTTCAAACATAGATTACTCAGGTAGCTTCTCTTTGAAGATCAGCTAGCGATAAGTCTGCACACAAAAAGCCCGATGTGTTTTCCACCTGCTATTTTTGCGGCCTGCTGAGGGTGGGTGGGAGGCTTAAAATAGCTTGCATGCCCTCAGGTACTTTCTCAAACTAAACACCTCCCCCCAAGGAATGATGCCTCATTATCCAGTTAAAAGTATGCGCACTGTGGATTCAGCTGGGCTGGGAAGGGCAACTTTCAGGCTGGCCAGTTTACACGGGTAAATGACTTTGAAAATTTCCCTCATAATGTATAATAATTTACGTTTGCTTATTGTAAGCATATTCTCTAGCTCTCGTGAAGAGATAAATCGGGAGGATTTTACGCAGACCAGTGGAATTGCAGAAAACACCAATGATGTCAAATTTCAGAATGTGATGTAAATTTCAGTATGGTTGGCTGTCTTGAGGCACATGCATGGCTTTTCTTCCAGGGAGAAGAACGTAGTTTATACCAGAGTGGAATTAAAATGCCACACTGGTAAAATTGATTTTTCAGGTTTGTAAGCTCAAGAAAAGGGTAGGGGGGCCCTTAGGAAAATCAAATGCATGAAAAAATGATGAGGTCCAAATTCAGACACAGTCTGGATAGCAAAAGTAGCCAGGTAAACTTATCCAGCTAACTTTGGAGGTATATTCAGGAATGCAGTTGCACTATTCATTAGTGCCGGCTAACTTTTATGATGGGTCCTTGGCCCGACCAGACTTAGCTGGCTAAGATTTCCAGCTAGTTCTGGATAATCGAAACTTAGCCGGCTAACTCAACTCCTCTGTTATTCCCCTGGAGCATCCTTAAATATGCATTTAATTGGCTAAATTCTTTTGAATATGGACCTCAATATTTTAGGTTTTGAGGAGAAAACAAGAAAAGCTGTATGTAACTGGTTTGCAGATTTGGGAAGGGGGTATAGTAGGGGATTGGGAATCTGCCGTCACTAACAATGATACCTAGTCAGGCTCAAGATTTCTGCATCTTTTTGGCTAAGATCTAAGTACAGGATGTGAGCTAAGGATGATCCTTTCTTAGTCTTTTGGCTGAGATTGAGAACACGTATATAGTAGTTGATGGCTTAAAAAGACCCAATAGCACATCCAGTCTGTCCAAGTGTTCCCATTTACACTTCAAAGATATATTCTAGCTCCCAGCTGTAGAAGCTTCACTGCTTATAGGTAGTCACTAGGGATGTGCATTTGTCTAGGATGAATTAGACAATTTCAACAAAATTGTCTAATTCGTCCTGGTTCGGCCACCCCCAAAAAACAAAGGGAATTTCCCCAAAATTTCAGGAAATTTCATTTTTTGGGGTTAGCACGCACTAACCCCGAAATTTGGGGTGGCCAAAAAAAAAAAAAGGCCCAAACCGTGAGAAACCAAAATTTCCCGCAGCAGGCTGAACCAAAAGGTTCAGCCGAAGCACATCCCTAATAATCACGTCTTAACAATTAGTTTTTGGTTCTCCACCAACCTGGAAAGATGACCATACAAGTTCTCTCCCACCATGTCTTACCACCAAGCTTTGTAATAATCTATACAGCTACCAAAACTAGTGAGGCTATTGCCCAAACATCCAGCCTCCTGCATCTCCATGGTGTTGCTGGAAAATACCTGGATGTCGCTAGTCCCCCAGCATCAACCTAGTAGGTTTCTGTGAAGATGTGGCTGCCTCCCATGTTCTTTAGTATCGCTAGGCATTTTTTTTCTCACCTCTCCCCTTCCCTTGGCTGTTGCATGAGTGAAGGGTCATAGAATATGAGAACAGATAAAGACAGTTAGGCTCATCTAGTTTGCCCAGTTTCACTCCCTCTAAGCAGGAGTATGTCCTCTGGTCAAGAACTTTCACTGTGGTGGCTGTTCCAGATGGGGAGGGGCTGTGAAAGAACTTAGTAGATGAAGAAGCATGATGCCATAGCACAAGTATAGGTTGAACCTGATTCATCTGTGAGGTTAAGAGGCATTACCATCCCCCACCCATTTAAAAAAAAAAAAAAAAAAAGATAATCTATATGGGAGAGGACAAGTGAAAGAAGGAAAAAGCATATCTTGCTGTAGCATTTTGAGAAAAAGCCAAGTTAGGGAAGGCAGACAGTGAAGGACATGGGATGTCTATGGCAGTTGATCTATTTGTCAGTAGTTGAAGCTCTGACTGGTCAGTGAATCATTTCTGGGACATGCCATGTCATTCTCAGCACATATCTGTGTGCAGATATAAATCTATGAAATATTGGAAATGCTGCATTTTACTAGGAGTATACATGCATGTGTGTGTGTATTCAGACATTTTGGTAGCTCCCGATCAATTACATAACTTCAGTGCTTTGGGCCTTGTAATAATTTGTTTCTATAGTCACATTTGTATTCTGATGTGGCAGTGATGAAAACATGTGATACTGCTGTCCCAAACAGCACTACTTTTATAGAAACTATAAGCTTTTAAAAACCCAAATGTCTGGTGAGAATAGGGCTATCTGGGTTATGCCCTGGCTGCTTCACACTTCAATTTTCAGAAGGCAGGAGAATGAAAAGGCAGGCTCTAACACTGGCAAGTGCTAATTTTGTTTATTTTCTGTCTCTTCTTTTTGCTGTAAATGTGAAACAGAAACCTAGACAAAATTTAGAGCAAGTCAAGAGATCAAGATTGAGAAACTGGAGTGTGGTGACCTGTTTAGGGATGACCTTGGTGCCAAATGCTTGTGCAACAAACCCAGCAGTCTGTGAAATGTGGAAGCAAACAGTAAAGGGTGTCTGTGCTATGAACTTGTCCTGCTGAACCTCGGATCCATCAAGATGAACCTGGTTCGGTTATGCGTGTCCTCAGAAAAGGAAATAAAGTTGGGTGGGTTCCAGAGTTTGCAGGGTGCATCGAATGACAAAGAAATGTATCTTCATCTCTTCTATCTTTTTGTTGTGACAGTGCATAAACAGTTTTGATAGAGCGATGAATTACAACAGCTCCCTCAGTCTGCCGGACAAAACTCTGCAGTTTGTTAAAGACCACCCTCTGATGTATGACTCTGTGACCCCTATGGGGAATAAGCCCCAATTAGTCAAGCGGGATGTGAACTATACACAGATTGTTGTGGACAGGGTGAGAGCACTGGACGGCAACATTTACAACGTCATGTTCATCAGTACAGGTATGGTTGCCAGAAATGTGTTTTATAATATTTCTGTTTGTGTGTGAGTGCATTATGACATGTAATCTGTGCCCCGGGAAACCGAAAAAGGCAAAGGATAAATCATACTCCTCATATGGGTGCAGCACAGAGGGTGTGGTACCTTGGGAGGGGGAGGGAAAGTGGCTGCTGCAACTGTGGTGGTTCCTGTTACCCTGCAGGCAGTGCTGAGGGGAGTGGAGAGGGCGCTGCTCCATCCCTTGGACAAGGGAAGAGTGCCTGGGGCCACAGATTCAGTTGCAGGTAATGGGAGGGAACTCCAGGGTTCAGAGGCCCCGGCTGGTGTGGAATGCCCCCTGGAAGTTTTAAGGCAGCAGTTGCTGCTGAAGAATCTTTTACCAGTTGTTTTCTTAATAAACACATTTTATTTTTTTTTTTCCTTTCTGCCTGTTCAAGCCCATGGCACACCTTCATTAACAGAAATGTTGTGTGACACACCAGCCTCATGCAAACAAGGAAAGGGTTTATGTGACCTATAGAAGAACTAAGGAAGCACGGCAAGCCCCACCAGTCTTCCAGATTGTAAAACAAAGGGAGATGGGGGGGTAGAGACGCACATGGGCCCATCACGATGGAGCAGCATTCCAGCGGTTGTTAATTGACGCGCCTGTGTAAGGATATGAGGGTCTGGCATCTCCCCCACACTACCAGCTGTAAGCGGGTGTGTGTGTGTGTATGTTTTATTTATATAATCTGTACATATTTAAATGTACATAGAGACAGACATGTGTGCACACAGCATGCAGATAACTGCTGCTGGTTTTCTCTCCAGCTATACCTGATACATTTTCTCCCGCCATCTCCATGGCGCCCCCCCCCCCCCCCCCCCGGCATTGGAGGATACAGTGCTAGCTGTGTTAATGGGCTGTCCACAGCTTCAGCACGTCTTTCAGTAAATGCTTTCTTGGGCTCCAGCCACAATTTGGC
This sequence comes from Rhinatrema bivittatum, assembly GCF_901001135.1. Taxonomy (NCBI): domain Eukaryota; kingdom Metazoa; phylum Chordata; class Amphibia; order Gymnophiona; family Rhinatrematidae; genus Rhinatrema; species Rhinatrema bivittatum. The sequence continues at coordinate 582,894,358 of NC_042615.1, read as the reverse complement.
CCCGCTGTTGAGCAGAGAGGGTGAGAGAGAGAGAGAGAGGTCTTGCCTCGGCAACCCCTTCCTCTCTTCTCATGTTACTGTCTTGTTTCACTCTGTCCACTCTCGGCTCTCTTTCATCCTGGGCACATCACCCACCTGCTCTAGCAGCTCACTGTGATGATGCTCCTTCTCATCGGTATCTGTGCAGTTCTGTTCCTTTCCTACCTTTCTTCCTTACACACCTGGACTCCTCTCTCACTCGTGTTCCCTCAGTTTCTCACTACAAGCACTTCTCCCCACTCTGGACTTCAGCACCCTATTTATCCATGTGCAGGAGAAGACAGAAGTCTGTGCGGTGTGGGCAACCAGCTCAGTTAATTACCGTGGCTGCCACTGGACGGTGGTGCATGTGGCTGACATACTTATCCCAATGCTGCTGCTGCTGCTCCCAGCATTCGGAGTGAGTCGCATCTGGTGCTCAGTGCACTTTCTCCTCCTCTCACTTGGGATAAGAGAGAATGTAGCAATGTGTGTGCTACAGAAAACAGGGCCTAGTTGTCCATGCCCTGCATGCTGCCTATTAAGTCCCACACTCTGGGGGCTTATAATGTAGCTAAGAACGAGAGATGTGTGTGATTATACGTGTGCTCAGAAAGAATCTCTTGTACATTTGAGGCCTACTGCTGGTGTATCTTGTTGCTGCGAGGCGCTGAGAGTAGAGCCCGGGTGCTGGTCTGGCCCTGAGCGTCAGGCAGCAGTGATTTTTCTGTGGCACACCTAATCAAGTCTGATGGCACAGACCTAGAAAGCACTGCCTCCCCAGAATTGCCATTAAGTCTGTTTTCCAGGGACCACCTGCTTGACAGTGCACAGTACAGGGCTGGCCCACTTAGGTGTGTATATATATTTTTTTTAGCTGTATCCTAATGAAGATATCAAAGCCTGTAATGACAAGAAAATCTAGGAAACGCAAATTGTTCTCATACATTAATGGCATGCAACTGTATCTAAACCAGGCCTGCAAAGTACAACAATATATCATGTGAGTTTCAGTTGGCAGCCTACATGCATAATGAGCAGGAGAACTCTGCTTACTATTTCAGATGAAGGAATTCTGCACAAGGCTATTAACTCTGAGCACGGAATGCATATAATTGAAGAAATAAAACTTTTCTCAAGTTCGGAGCCTGTTCAGACGCTGCTGCTGTCCTCCAAAGAGGTAAAACTGATCTGGAGAATTAAAATTTCAACTTCCTAAGTTGTGCAAGTTACCTTGTGTGTGTTTGACTGGTGTACATCTGTGGAAGCCTTCACTTTCTCATACATCACATAGTGGTCTTTAAGACCAGCATTGCAATTCTGAGTATCCTGAACCTGTTGGCCCATTTGCTCCAATCTGCTCCCCTACTCTTCCAAGGCTTGCTCATGCCACCAAACGTAGGCCTTCAGCTCCACAGAAAAACTTAACACCTTGTCAATCCCCTCTGGGTGAGAGACTTTAGTTATAATAGTTGTCAGAGACTGTAATGTAGCCACCTAAGGTACAGCTGGTAACATATTTGGTTCCCTCCGGTGATTCTATCATGCCCACAGCAGTACCAAGGCCACTTGAGAGGAAATGTAGTTTACCTTTCTCCACTGGTCCATCACTGTCCTCAGCATCTATTCCAGCTACAGATACCTCTGAAGGACTCCTTCTATCTCCCCTTGTGTTTGGGGCTAAAGGCGGAACCGCCTGAGCAGCTTCCCCCAAAAATGCTGGTAGCTGTATTGTTTCTGCTGCAAGGACGATATCCAGCTGCTGCTCCTGGAACCGCTGGTGTACTGCAAACCTTGGGGCTCAGCGAAGCTTCTGCTTCGGAATAGGCAGATGTTAGTTGGTCAAGCCCAGACACCAAGATAGAAATCTCTTTAAACAGGACTGAAGAAGCTAAATGCATGGTAGGGCATGGGTTCAGCGAATAAGTCTCTTTTTGTGCTTCACTATTATATCAGAGGACAAGAAAGCAGAGAACAGGAGCTCCTCTGATTCCGTGCACACACCAGACACTTTCTTGAATCTCCACTTTATACATTCTTGACTAGCTTTCAAGCGTTAAAACTATGTTCATCCGTTTAGTGCTAAATGAAATTACTTTTGTCTCGAAAGCTTTCCCAAGTTATATTTTCATTGCATTTTACCTTGCACAGTAGTTGTCAAATGATAAGGCCTCTGATCTCCCAGCCCCCTGATTTTCCTCCTTTGCATTTACCACTGCTCTCCGCTGTTAGGAATTTCCAGGCAACCGTCACATCTCCTCACATTTCTTCTGAGTCTCCCTCCTGCCTCATATCGTGACCCTTCTCTTACCTTATTCAAATATCTATCCTGTCCCCGCCTTATTTCTTCTGCTGGGTACATTTCGAGTGCTTCAAGCCTTCTTGTGTAGGCTTTGTGTTGCCGGGCTTGGTCGCTCTCTTCTGAACTGCTTCATTTTTGTCTGTGCCCTTCCAAAACGTGGCCTCCAGAACTGAACACAGTACTTAGGATTGGCTGTCACCGGTGACTTGTACAAGAGGAATGTTAACTTCCCTTTTCCTCTTGGTGTTACCTTCCCTAATGAACTTGGACATTTTAGCACTGGTGCACTTGTGACACAGCATCCTACCTATCTGCTTTGATCAACCCAAAACATTATTTCTGTACAGTTTTTTGTTTGTATAGGTTGTCCATACCACTGCAAGAAAAGTTTGCATTAGCTTTATTACAGAAGTAGTGGGAAAGAAAACAGGGCCAGGCACAAGATTGTGGCAGCTATAGGCAAAATTGGACCAGCAAGTGAGGAGAAGAAGGAAAGGAGTTACCACCTTCCTCCCTGGAGATCAGAGAAGCAGGGGAGAGCCCCCAGAGCCATGACGGTCCTCCTTCAAAGGCACATGGCCCAAATGCCAGCAGGGCAGACTCTTCTTTGGCCCGGTTATTGGGTGCTGCCTTCATTTGGCACTGTAGGCAGTTTTCAGGCCTAAATCCAGGCCTGAAAACAATGAGTACATGTGTTTAAGCTGGCCTGAAATATTCTACACTATGTGGTCCATATTCAAAGACTCTCTGCATGGGTAAGTTACCCGGATAACCTTAAACAATGAACTTTCCCACATAAAAGTGCCGCATAAGGTAGCCGGGTAAACTTACAACAGTGATTTATCTGACTAGAGTTCCCCAGCTAAAGTTTCACCATGCCCTGAGAACACCTCCAGTGCCACCTCCGTTTTATACCGATGAAATTTTGTATGGGCATGGATTTGCCTGGGCACAATTTACCCATGTGGGGGGGGGGGGGGGGGAATAATGTAAACCCCGAAGATTGGCCCAGCTTACTCCCTATGTTAGCTATACACAGCTTTTGAATATGGAGCTCTCTGGTGCTTTCTTGCCTGGAAAAGGCTTTTCTTGTTAATGGTATCCATCCCTTGGCAGAGGGGCGATGCATACTTCAAGTCCGTGCAGGATGGGAATTCTGGAGGCAGTCCACATGCGGTGTACAAGGAGGGGGTCAGCTGTGCTGTAGAATTTGAGAATCAGAAAATTTCCATTCATAGCATATTTTACAATGTTGGTTTTTTTTGTTTTTTTTTAATGGAAATCAAATAAACGAATCATGCTTTCAGGAACTAGTTAAACACATTTTTGAAAGTCAGTCACTTCTACCTTTCTTATCCTTGAAGTGTAACCCTTTTTTGGGGCACATAAAAGGACAGAGGTTCTAGTGCTGGTTGAGGAGATTAGCACCAACCTCTGCGGATTCAAAGTCCTACAGTGGTTAAGCAGATGATGTAGTGGATTTGGTCCAGAGACAAGGGCTATATAGTTTTGTTACAAGACAGGTAAAATACCTGCCAGGGTTTCCTTTCTCTGTGACTCATCTGACTGCAGCCCGAAAACCACAAGTCCTTCACTTTTTTCTGAACGGAGATTCACTCTTACGAGCCTATGCCCTGGGATTAAGCGAGCAATCTCACTTGAAAGAGTATCTTCAAAACAATAGGAATTTTTATTTCCCTTTCTGGGGTTACTAGCACTTAATAGAAGAATAATAAAAAGCTACAAACATGGATTAATTCACAGGAAGCTCACAACAAAAGTAAGCATTTCCTGGTTAAAGCATATGCTCTAACCCGTTAAATTATTTGTATCATGTTATATTTATTCTTCCTGCCTCTATCTTCCTTCCAGCTTGTCCTTAAGCCTCCAAGTTTTCCATACCTTGTTGATTGTAACTTTGACTTATTCCTTTTCCTTTGTTATCTATTATTTACCAGAACTGTTACCTCAGTTTTTACCCTTTGTTAAAATGTAAACCGATCCGATATGGTTATCTACTATGAGGGTCGGTATAAAAAACTGCTAAATAAATAAATAAATAAAAAATACACACTATAATTTCTCATCTTCTTTTGGAACTCCAGGATGTTAATTCATCCAGTTTACTTTGTAGAAGCTTAGCTACTTCCTGAAACAATGATATTCAGTACTTACATCCCCCCCACACACAACCCTTCTCAGTAAATGCTCTGGACCAAGTAACAGGATAGCTTAAGATGTATTTGTTCTCCCTGATTTCTCCTGGGTGACCAGGCGGCACTGCCCAGGAGTGTAGTGGGTGCCCACTGGAGGCATGGCCTTGCTGGATACCCATGCAGGCCCCACCAGAGAGTAGCTCTCTCTCAACTGGGCTGCAGAGAAGGAGAGGGTTTCCCAGTCCATCCCCATTGCTACTCCTACCAGAACACATTCATGCAAAACCCACAAGCACCAGTTTATACTGGACTAAGGCACATGTCCCTAGAGGTCTCTTCCCGAACACTTCCTTAAAGAGAGAAACCAAATCCCGCATCGTAAACATCTGCACTAGTTCACCAATAAACCAAAAGTAGAGGTTAAGTGAAAAAAAAGTGAGCAATATTAGGGGCATACTTCCAGCAGCAGGGAACAGATTCAGGGCCTGGGCCACAGATGTGAAGTAGTTCAAGGTGGGGGCAGGGAAATTGAATTTCACTGTAGTCTTGGTCAGGCAGAAGGAAAAAAAAGAAGTAAAATGCACCACGAGGAAGAATCACCAAGCAGTGAGAGAGAGAGAGAAGGCGCCATGGAAAAACTAGCAGTGACTGCTCTTTTTAACCAGCGCAGGCTGGCTCATAGCCTGTTAAAAAAAAAAAAAAAAAAAATATATATATATATATATATATATGTATTCTGCATCAACTCACACTTTTTCAATTATATATATATATATAATTGAAAAAGTGTGAGTTGATGATTCATATATAAAAATAAATGTTTAGAATTCTGTAAATGAATGTTTATTGATATTATTATTGATCGTATACCTTTGTAATACATTTTGCAAAATATGTTTCCTGGTAGTGGATTTATATTGTTATATAAAAAATAATTAGTAAAGGGAGAGAGTGCTCTTATCCCACTCTAGTTAGTGTTGTTTGTAGTAAATGGTGAGAACCATTTACTACATATACTACATATACTACTATACTACATATACTACATATACTACATATACTACATATACTACTATACTACATATACTACATATACTACTATATATTGCCTAATTGTTTAATATATATATATATATATATATATATATATGAATTAATTTTATTCTCAGTGCTTTCTTATTCAACTAAATTCATACAAGGTGCTGCACTCATCTAAGATCTCTGTTATATTAAATCTACATGGGGGCCTTTGCAATAAAAGTCGTGCTATATTACATTCACATAATGTTGGCCAGTTAAGTTCAAAACTTTTTTTTATTAAAGAGAAAACCATACATAAAGTACAATTACTGGTTGCAAAACAGAGAAACAAGAAGGAGTGAAAATCTTTAAGTTGAGCAACACCCCCCGCCCCCTCCCTCTGAGGGGTTCTGACGAAATAAGGGCAATATCATAAACCTGATGCAATATTAATATAGAAAGTGCCCATGATCGAAATGTCAGTACAAGCAGAAGTCATTCAGTGCAATACTCCTTGTTTTGTGTGATAGTGATTGGAAATATTGGTCCTATATTTTCAAGAACCTTTTTTCCTAGACTCATGGGAATTACATTTTTGTCTAAATATTGAAAAAAAGACTCTCACTAAAAGTTAAGTAATGTCTTTTTTTTTTTTTTTTACAACTCTATTAATTTTCAGGTGTACAACATAAGAATATACATAGAATCAAATAACAGTAATGCAGTGAGGTACTCTTAAAAAAAATTGCATATTTAAATGGTCACTAAGAGTAACGTCTTTTCTTCGCAATGAAAAAACATGTCAACACATGATGTGTTGACACATTTGACAACACTAGTCACATTTTATTTATGTGCAGTCAGCTTCCCGATGTTATGAAGGTCATCATATCATTTATTTCATCTCTTTTCTATCAACTAGAGATTTTGCAGGTTAGAGAATGTGTATTTTAGAAAATGTACCTATATCATATGCGTGAGTTATAAAATACTAGTGTAGATCTCCTCATAGCCATATACACGCATATATGCTGCCATGTTATACTCCCTATTATACTCCCTATTTTTATGGCACGTTTCTCTTAAATCTAGTGTCTGGCCTGTAAGTAGGCCTAGAAGTGTTTATGATCAAGGTCAAATTCCTGCTTCAGTTTCTGGAAGGACTTCACCAAGCCAACATCATTGATAGCCCCTTAGGGCTGAATCCCTGGCAAGAAAACCCACTGAGAGGTTCTGCTCTGCAGCTGTAATTTAATACATACCATTTCCAAGATTTCAACAATTGTAAAATAAGAGGACTACCTCTTTCGCGTATTGACAACTTTGGGGGGGACCCTTGGAGAACTAAACAAGAATCTAAAGGTGAAAGCAGAGCTCTCTCCATAGAAAGAGAAGCATAAAAAATTGTATCCAACCAATCCTCCAAATGGCGAAGATTATATGCTAAAATATATAAATTTAGTGAGTGAGACCAATACCACCATTATCCCACTTTCCCGTCAGTTTAGCTAAAGTAATTAGAATTTTGTCTGGTTTCCATATAAATTTTTGAAGAAAACACTCTATCTTTGTCAAATTGTTCTTCAAAAAATAAAAGGCTATATTTAGAAAAAATACAGCCATTTGGGAAGTATCATCCAAAATAGTCATTCTGCTTGTTAAAGACAAGGGAAAGTCTGCTTATTTTTGTAGCAAGGATTTAGTAGACACATACAAGGAATTTGACTCTCTATGACTGTGCTGGTGCTCTATGCAGGATAATACCCAGGTATTTAAAGGACTCCCCTTATCCACTCCACTGGGAAATCAGAATCCCATGGCATCTGTATCAAATCCTGCATAGGTAGAGCCTCAGATTTATCTAGAATCAGTTTTAAGCTAGCAAGCCTTCCATATAAGACAGCCAGTAAAGAATCTGCTATATGAAGAAAAATATCATCTAAGGCCACTAACTTAAAGAAAGACGGATGTAGATGTCCTAAAGAAATCCCCACTATTTTTCATTGACTCAAATTTTTGGGAGGAGAGGCTCAAGAGCCTAGACAAAGTAGAGGCGAAAGATTGTAACCTTGATGCTTGCCTTGTTGTAATTTAATAAACCCTTGAGTAAGGTACCTTTAACACTGAACTGATCTGAACTAAGCCCTCCATTCCAAAAGCCTTTGAAGATTCAAATGTGAAAATCCTGTCAAGCGTTTTCAGCATCCAGGCTTAACAAAATAGATGGTGTCTGCTTTCATTTACTAAATGCCATAGATGTTAAAATCTTCTGTACATTCAAAACAGAATGCCCCCCTTTAACAAAACCAATCTGCTCTTCTTGAATCAAAAGGAGGACAACCTGCAGCAACCTATTAGCCAGAATTTTCATAAGTTTTGCATCAAAGTTTAGCAAGGATGGAGGAGGGAGCGCATCAGTCTTGCTCTCTGTGCTTTCTCCAGTCCATCTCTGCAGCCGGAGGCCCTGTCCGTGGCGCAGCGCCAGTGGGGGGGTAGCCAACTCCCGGCTCATAAGGAAGTATCCTATGGCACGCCACCATCAGCGCACTCCTAGGCACCTCTTTTTTTTTTTCTTCTTTGGAATTTTTAATTTATCTCTGTAGGAGCATTTTTGCTGATCTAGGGTACTTGCTCTTTTTTTTCCATTTTTATGGTTAAAAGAAGGGGCCGTTTCATTCTTCTGGCCCTCCCTCTGACTTCTCAGTTAACTCTGCCTTAGGTTTTTGGGGCTATGGAGCAGCTTCAGTCAGGAGCATTTCTCCTTGCGGACCCTGCTGAGGAGACAGCTGTGAACCTGCCAGAGTTTGGGACCACACTTAGCCCTGACAATCATCCTCCACCTCCTTTGTCGATGAATACGAGGAACAGTTCTAGGACTGATTTCTCAGTTGAGAGTGCGGTTTCCTCATTGCCTATTACTGCTTTCCCACAAGCTTCCAATATTTGTTAACCGGGAGTTGTATGGAAGTCAGGTTTGGAAAGACCTGCAACAATTTACCCTCAAGGATGTTTGGAAGGCAATCACCTTCTTAGAAAAAACTGTGAGTAAAAGATTGTATAATACTAATTCCTCGTTAGATTTGGAAAAAGGTCAAATTGTTGTACTACAAAAGTTTCTATTGAAAATGTTGAAAAACACCAAAACTCTAGAATCTGATTTCTAGTCTTCAAGAATTTAAAATTGCAACGGTTACAAATAGTGCTATGATTCATAGACATTTGGAATTTTTGAGATTGAACCTAGTTTCCTTAATCTATGAATTCTTAATTTTCCTAAACTCCCCTCTTCTTTCTCCCTTTGTGATTCCAAAAATATATGAAAAGAGGGCCTAGGAATTGCTGAGGAATCTCTTCCTTCTCGGACTAAGATTTGCCGTTTAAGGTTAAACAAGACGCTACAGCACAATTTACCTCTTCTAGGTCAGATGGTTTAAATCTTATACATTTTATTGAACAGTCCTCTGTTGTTCAAGTTAGAGCCACATTATTCATTACTTGTGCTTCAGAGAGGAAAAACAATCTTATGATGAGGCTTTATCTTCTGTAATAGGAATTATTTTTTTATGAGTCAGAAGGTCTGGGTTTCCCGGATGTCTGTAAGCAGACCCAAGGCAAGAGGAAGGCTTTTCTCCAGCTAAGGATACTGTGATGGCGAAAGGGGGTATTTTTTTTTCTTAAATACCCAGCAAAATGTATGGTTAAGATCTTGGATCACATTATTTAGATACTAGGGGGTTGTTTGGCCTTCCACATCTACTCCTGAGATATATGATTAGACAATAATTAGTTTTTGTACCACTTGACCAGTATATTTTTTATGATTTATTATTTGCCTATGTGACATTATCTCCAGCTCTCCTTCCTCTCTGGTGGTCTGTTGAAGGTTATTTGTTAATAAATCTTATGTTTCTTTTATTTTCCTTTGAAACTATCTGTTTGCTATGGAGATTGAATCTTAGCAGTGCAAAGAAGGAGGGAAAATTAAAATCACTATAGTTTCATGTAAGTGAAAAATATATAGTAGCTAATACCAACTGTTTAATTCCCTCCCACCCTACCCCTTTACCCAGCCACCCCAGGGTTTGTTCTACTAATATAGTCTGTCTGGGATACATAATTGGTAGCAAGGTAATTTGGTAATTCTTAAGGTGTTATCTATCATATCAAATGAGCAAAATGAGGACTATCCAATGTAACAACTGTAGAGCCTTTATCTTGAGGCAAACCTGTAAACTTAGGGCTTGCCCCAGTTGTTCAGAACTCTCCGCCATGAAAAAGGAGTTGGCTCACCTTAAAGCTGAATTAGCTGCAATAAAGAAAGGATCATCAACCACCAAGAAATCCTCATCCACTTTACAGAATGCAGGAATTGTTTCCCCATTACCACAGATAATTCAAAAGCCCAGATAAAAAGTGGTTCTCAGGAGGCTCAGGTAGAATAAGACCTGTGACCCAAAGTCACCCATTCTTCATAAATGTGCAACCCACATGCCCCCCCCCCCCACCTTACACACAGCAAATAGGAACCCAAGAACAAATGGATTACAGTGGACTCTGGCAGACCAAGACCTGTGAGACAGAGACACACCTCTGTCAAGTGTACACAAGTACAAAATACCTTCTCTGTATTAAATAATGAAGAAGCTCTAGCGATAGAGATTGAAGTGGTATCTGAAAAGAAGAAAGAAATCCAATGCATGCAGAAATTCAATAATACAGCCAATAACCATAAGAGAAAGCTTGTGCTGGTGACTTAATCATCAGAGGCACTAATATGGGAATTCTTTTAGAGAGAAACACTATAGTTAAGTCTTCCAGGCTCATCGGCTAGGAGAAATGCTATTCAGATAGTCAGTGCAATCCAAGAAGAAAGTAAGAACTTTGAAGTTGATATCATCTATATGGGAACCAATGACCTTGCTAGAAACAACAACCTCCAAGAGGTACAAAGAGATTTCCAGACTCTGGCAAAGCAGATTAGTCACATGGCGAAGACTATTGCTTTTTCAGAAATGACCTGTTCATGGAAAGGGGAAAGAGAGGCTAAGCCTTATATATAACTTTACTGTATGGCTCAAAACTTGGTGTAAGGAACAAAGTTTTGGATATATTGGGGGCTGGGGCCATGTATGGAACAATAAAAGGCTCTATGTCAAAGATGGCTTACATCTGTCTGTGGCGGGGAAAAAAGGATCCTATGTGATAAATTCAAATCCCTTGCCATAAGGCATTTAAACTAGAGAACAGAGGTGGCAGAAGGAAACTGGAATGTCACCCTCCAAATCTCAAAGAAATGAGTGAACGGGATAACAAAAGTCAGCTGAGTAAGGCACTAAAGAGATCCAAGAAGTGCAGTAACCTGAAGGAGAGAGGCTGAAAACCTATGAGTACAAATGCTCCTAGTCTGGGCAATAAAATCCCAGACCTACAGGCCCTAATGGTGGAGGCGGACTTGGACATTGTTGTTATGGAGACTTGGTTCATATATTCTCATGATTGGGATATGGCCATACCGGGATATAACTTGTTAAGGAAGGACAGAGGAAAGCAAATGGGGAGGAGTAGCTCTTAGTCAAAAACAATATCCAAGCAACTGAACTGCAAGGAATGTGGGGTAGAGAAGAAGCATTATGAAAGGTCCTAAAAAATAAAGATGATGGTGCATCCATTTTTACTGGAGTAGTTTTCAGGCCTTCGACTCAAATGGAAGAACTAGAAAGAGATCTGGTCAAAGACATCCAGAAGGTGAGAGAGAAGGGATAAGTGTTGATGGCTGGAGATTTTAATCTGCCATACATAGCCTGGAAAATTCCTTCAAACAAATGGTAATGGAACCCACGAGGGAAGATGTGTCACTTAACTTGGTGCTCACTAATGGGGATAATGTCTCTAATGTCCGGGTGAGAGCCCACCTCACAATAGTGATCATCAAACAGTATAGTTTGATATTGCATATAGAATGCAGAGACGTCACACGAAGACCTGGATTTTGAACTTCAAACAAACAGACGTTTTCAAAATGGGGACATACCTGGAGGTAGATCTAGAAGACTGGGAGAGAATGGGAGAGGTGGAACAGCAGTGGGCCAAACTAAAAAAGAGCAATTACAAAGGTAACAAATCTATATGTTAGAGTAAACAATGGTAAAAGAAATAAGAAACCGATCTGGTTCTCAAAGGAGGTGACTGATAAAACAAAAGCAAAAAGAGCAGTGTTCAAGAAATATAAAGAATCCCAAAAATGAGGAACACAGGGAAGATTATCTGGTGAAACTGAGGGAGATGAAGAAGAAAATCATGAAAGCTAAAAGTCAGGCGGAAGAAAGAATTGCCAAAGAGGTAAAGAGAGGTGACAAAACATTTTTCAGATATATTAGAGAAATAAGAAAGGTCCAAAGTATAGTGAAATTGAAAGGTGTGGAGAAAGATGAAGAAAAGGCAGAAATATTAAATAAATACTTCTGTTCAGTGTTCACTAAAGAAGACTCTGGAGAAGGACTTTTGCTGGTTGACAAGACCATAGGTGGAGATGGGGTAGATGAAACTCCATTTACAGAAGAGAATGTATGGGAAGAGCTAGGAGTGGACAAGGCTATGGGGCTGGATGAGGATACTGAGGGAGCTCAGATGTGCTGGCAATTCACTGCGTGACCTGTTCAATAGATCCCTGAAAATGGGAGTGGTGCCAAGTGATTGGGGTATGGCGATGGTGGTCCTGCTCCACAGGACAGGTAGGAGAGAGGAGGCTGGAAACTACAGGCCAGTTAGCCCCACCTCACCAATGGGAAAATTAATGGAGACTTTGCAGAAGGAAAGGATAGTAAACTATCTACAGTCAGGAGGATTGCTGGACCTGAGGAAACATGGATTCACTAGGGGAAGGTCCTGTCAGAAAAATTTGATTTTTTTTTTTTTGATTGGGTGAAAAAGAATAGGATGGAAGAAGAGTGCTCGATGTGATCTACTTGGATTTCAGCAAAGCTTTTGATACGGTTGCGCATAGGAGGCTGGTGAATAAAATGAGAAGCTTGAGAGTGAGCGCCAAGGTGGTGGCGAGGATTACAAACTGGTTAATGCAACCAGCTCTGAAGAGAGAGCGGTGTTAAGCAGAGTCCCACAAGGATCGGTGTTGGGACTGGATCTGTTCAATATCTTTGTGAGCAATATTGCGGAAAGAAGGTAAAATTTGTCTATTTGCGGATGATACTAAAATCTGCAGCAGAGTGGACATGCCAGAAGGAATAGAGAGAACGAGATGTGATTTAAGGAAGCTTGAACAGTGGTCGAAGATATGGTAGCTGGGATTCAATGCCAAAAAGTACAGAGTCATGCATATGAGGTGTGGTAACCCAAAAACGTTGTATGTGATGGGGGGTGAAGGGCTGTTTTGCACGGAGCAAGAGAGGGATCTTGGGTGATAGTGTCTAGCGATCTGAAGACTGTGAAGCTATGTGACATGGCGATAGCTAAAGCCAGAAGAATGCTGGGGTGCATAGAGAGAGGAATAACTAGTATAAAAAAAAGGTGATAATCCCCTTGTAGAGGTCCTTGGTGAGGCCTCACTTGGAGTGCTGAGTTCAGTCGTGGAGACAGACAGGATGGAGGCAGTCCAGAGAAGGGGGTCAAAAATGGTGGGTGGTCTCCATCAATTGATTTATGAAAAGTTTGAAGGAATATGTATACCCTAGAGGAAAGGAGGTGCTTTTGGAGATATGATACAGACCTTCAGATACATGAAAGGTTTTAATGATGCACAATCATTGGAAAGAAATCAGTAGAACTAGGGGTCATGTAATGAAACTCTAGGGAGGGTGACTTGGAACCAACGCCAGGAAATATTTCTTCTCGGAGAGGGTAGTGGATGCCTGGAATGCCCTCCTGGAGAAGGTGATGAAAACAAAAATGTTGAAAGATTCAAAGGGGCATGGGATAAACACTATGGATCCCTAAAGGCTAGAGGATGGAATTGAAGAAATGAATACATGGGGGTAACTTGCTGAGTGGCTGTTTCTATCCTTAATTTGCTTGGGTGACTGCTACTACCCTTAACCAATATGCCTTTATTCTGTTGATGCAACTGCATCATTGCTCTCTGCTTCAACAGCAGGGGAAAACATGAAAAGGGGAATTAGATTCAAACAGCAAACAACAAGGACATTCAATTTTGTGGTCTGGGAAAACAAGCATAGGGGTAACTTGCTGATGCAGCTGTTACTGCCCTTAACCAAAAACCCTGAAACTCTTGATGCAACCCCAACATTGCTCTCTGCTTTAATGGCAGGAGGTAACAGGGAATCAGATTCAAAACAGCAACAAAGAAGGACCCTGTCTTTGACGGTCAATGGTCAGGACAAAGAACAAAATAGCACAATATAAAGTCCACCGCCAACCTAATACCCTCAGGACCATCAGGACCTTATTGATTGTTTAAAGTAACCCTACACGTTCTCTGTTCAATACTATGTTTATTGTTTAATATAACGACCTTATTGATTGTTTAATGTAACGATACACGTTCTCTGTTCAATACTATGTTTATTGTTTAATGTAACGCCCCCCCAGCGATAGTTGTGTTATATGGAAACCGACTTGATTTGACATATATATATCAAGAAAGTCGGTATATAAAAACCCTAAATAAATAAATAAATAAATAAATAAAGCATATATTGCTTGTGTATATTTTTTGGAAAATGAATAAAGAGTTAAAAAATAAGTTTAGCAAGGATATCTGTAAGATTCTGGGCGTAAGAAGGTTTGCCCATGATTAGGAAATGATAGCTTTGTTAGGTGAAAAAGGAAAATGCCCACTATCAATTACTCATTGAGACATATTCCACAAAGGTAGACTTTAAAGGTGGAATTTAGCAGAATAACCATTTGATCCTGGAGTCTTGAGCAATGTAGCGTTTTGAATTCTGCTTTGAATCTCCTGCACCTGGCTAGGCAAGTTTAACTTTGCAATTTGTTCTGAGGTCAGTTTAGTTAATTTCACTGAATTAAGGATGATGTGAAAAGTTAAAATGTGCACGTGTGAAATTCCTGTGGCAAGTCTGGTAGTTGGTTTCCCATCCTCTTTCAAACAAGGACTACTATGTGATAACTAGGATGGGGATAAGTCATAGCAAATGGTAGGTGAGTGTAGTTCTGAAAAAGGAAATGAAGATCTAAGACATTTATCTACAATTCTACTGGGGTCAGCAAGGACTTTTTTTTTTTTGAAGTGCATATAAGGTAGTTGTGGTACGTGCAGGAAACATTCTGTGGAGCAACTCTAGTCCATTGCAGAAGCCATAGTCAAAAGAAACCTCAGACTACTTCCTTTTCTTTATGTCCAGATTATTAGGTTACTTCCTCAGCCTTGTTTTGCTTCTCCTTAATTTTCTCCATCAAGGTCTCCTACTTTCTAGCAGACATGCGATATAGTCTTGCTTTGCTTACTATCTCTTCCCACTTATATTAGAATTATGCTGCCGGAGCAATGAATTAAGTGGCAGCACGCAACATGGTGTAGAACCAGTTAATTTAATTAAATTAAAAAATGTTTATATACTGCTTTCTGGTCAAAGATTAGAGGCTTTAAATTTGGCAGAACCATGTCTAGGTTTTGCTTTATATTTGCCACATTTTTGCTTGAGACAATTCCTTATTGGCCCATTCAAAGCTTCTCTTGCATTCTTACCACAACATTGCTTTACTTGGTATTCCATTTTTTAATTTTTATATCTAAATTTGTCATACATTTTTAGTTGATACCTTATAATTCAGTTCTTGCAGTCCTTTAATATTTTGGTTACAATGACCCTTTGAAGCACTATGGAGAAAAAGATGTTAGTTTGCACAGGAGGCCTCCTTGTGGCCAGAAGTAGAAAAACATTAAAAAATATATATATACTTGGTAAGCGTTTCAAAATTTGTAAGCAAACAAAAATGTGTTTTAACTTGATATCTGTGCACAAAGCCTTCCAACACTTCTAATTTGAGGCTCTGATCTGACAAAATACAGCTAGAGAAGATGTGAATTGATTTTGATTGCTTTGCTGTTTACCAGAGTCCTCTGAATTGTTGCTTTAGCATCTGTAGCCTCTTCTAGTGCTGACTAGGAAGATAGGGGTCACACTGAGTCCCAGGGCTGAGCCCTGACAGTCTCACCCAGCCCAGCAGTGGATTCTCCAGATCGAGAGGAGAGTGTGTCTCCAGAGCACAGGGTGCAATACAACAGTCTCTGCAGGGTGCAATCTTAATTCTTAGGTATTTAGAATTACCAGTACCAAAACAATCGAACTGGACACTCAAGATGGATGTTCCAAAAGTTTATTGTATGACTCGCTCGATTCTAATCAGATGGTACCACTCTATTAGTTATATCCATAGTCAGTATAAAATCAAACTCCAACTTAGTCCCAGGGTATTCTCCCTTCCTGGAAAGTAGAATGGGGCTCTTAGCTTTAGTGATTATTTCTGTTCCAAAAATACCTATAATCCACTTCACAAACTCCACTCCTCTCAGACCTTATTCTCTTAAAGTAGAGTCTCCTGTCTTGGGTTTCCAGTCTCTTCTCTCCTCCAGATGGACTTCTCAGTTCTCCTCAGATGGTACACTGGATCTTTCAGGCTGAAAGACCCAAAACTCACATAGCAGAGAAAAACACAAAACCCTCTCTCTTCAATAGCAGGAAGGGTGGGCAGAAAAAAATTCTTCCCAAAATAAATAAAACTTCTCAGAAAATGCTAATAGTCTCAAAGCACAGGTGCCACACTCCAACCATTGGGTATGAATTGGAAAAAGTGATTATTCTTTCTTCATAGTTTTACCCAGGGCAGAAGCGCGTCCCACAATCTGCCACACTAGGACACCCAGAAAAATATAATCAAAATCACTTTATTAGAAATCACTGAGCCACATTCCACCAGTCATAGGGTATAGACCAGCAATGTGTTATCTCACTTCCTACCCTATTCAGCTGAATAGGGTAGGAAGGAATAGGGGAACCAACTCCTCTCACTTCATCTTCCAACCAAAAATCTTACACTGATCCCAGGTGTCGCCCACTTTTGAACAGGCAGGGGCTCACTGGAGCAGCCTCCAACTGGAGGGTGCTGTGGCTACATGGTATATGCTCCATGCCTGCTTCCATAAAAATTCCCAAATACTAGGGCCAGTTACTTGTACAGATCCTCATGGTCTCTCTATACATTATTGCATATATAATACATCTTAAAATATCAAAGACAGTGTGTTTTTTCCACTTCTGTATCGGGCATGAATTTTAGAAAATAATTACTCTCCTGTCTTGTTCCTAGAACCAGAGATATATCTACGCAGGTTCTAACTCCAGGGTGGTGCAGACTCCTCTTGCATTCTGTATGAAGTACCAAACCTGCCTGGACTGCGTGTTAAGCAGGGATCCCTACTGTGCATGGAACCCGCATGAATTCTCGTGTGTTAATATCCTTCAGGAAGGAAATGCTGACAGGTAATGAGACCCTCATCATCTCATCATGAACAAAATAAAACGGCCAGTTAATATTTTCCAAGCTGAATCTGAAGTGTTCTTTGTTTAGCTTATACTCTGATTGTTTTGCAGGGTTTTGATTCAGAACATAAACGGTGATGCTGCTTCTTGCTTCGGTAAGTCATCATTTTGTATATATGCTTCAGTGAACGTTTGACTACCAGTGTAAATTTTAAATCTCTAGGAGTGAAGTCTTTTTAAGGGAACAAAATTCATAGCCATATTCTTAGACTCACAGAGCCACCACGCTCATCTCCAAAGATCTGTTGAACAGGTCCTTCAGCGGCTTAGCCAGAACCACTCTGAGCTATCTTAATATACTAGGGGGTCCTGTCTTCTCCATAGTTTTTGTACACTCTGGTTTTCCTAGTTCTGCACAAACATTCTCTTCCATAAAAGGTGTGGCCACTACCTTACTATTATGCATTTACTTTCCAACAACTGATGGTCCTACACTGAGAACCTGTTCCATGCATCCACTATCCTTTCTTTGAAGAAGTATTTCTGTATGCCTCTCTTGAATTTGCTTCTTTTCAGCCTCTTTACATGACCCCTTTTCTAGGATTTCCATGTCACGGAGAAATGCTTGCTGGTTGTGCTTGGCTTATACCTCTGAATTATTTGAATGTTCTACCATATTCTCCTTTTCTCTTCTCTGCTCTAGAATATATAAAAATATGTTTTTAAGTTAAATCTCACTGGGCTTATGGAACAGATTCTGCACTATTTTAGTAGGCCTCCCCTGCATACTTCTTCTCTGTCTATATTTGTTTACAGATATGACCCCTTGAAACAGACACACTATTTCAGATGAAGCCTCAAATGATTTGTAGAGAAGCATTATCACTCCCTTTTTTTCTGATGGTTATTCTTCTCCTTTGGCAGTCTAATATTTGTCTTGATCTTGCCACTGACTTGTGCTGTTTGGGAACTTTGAGTTCCTCAGATTCGATCATGCCCAGATGCCTCTCCTCTTTGGTATACTTCAAGACCTGGCCCAAGGTCATTCCTAGGAAATGGTGAATTGGGGCATCTGCCCCAAGCTTCAAACTTTGGGATTATGGCAAGCCTCGTGGCACCCACTGCCTTCTAACCACCCGACACTGCCCTAGATGTCTTGCAGTTTGAACCACACTGGACCTAACAGTCTCGCAGGATCTAACCGTCTCATGTGGTTCAAACCACAAGATGTGAAGTAGGAATGTAAAATGATAAAGGTTAAATGGTTATTGGTAAGTAAAGCTTAACCGAAACAAAAGTGAGTCAGGTCTGGGGCTGACTTTACTGCTTCCTAGCTGTGGCCCTAGTGGCAGGAACCTGCTGGTGAGTCCAAGTCTCAGTCCAGAATTTGCTGCTCATGGGACATCACGCCACTTCCTGCACGTGGCTTCCTCCGTGGGTGTGAGAACATCCTAGCACTGACTTCAGGCTGGGAGTCTGGGGGAAGCTTCTTGGAATATCGCTGCCCCCTTGCCACCTTGTAATTCCGACAGCTAACGTTTGAAATATTTACATCACTAGTCTGGCATGATAGATACCTGGAGCCTAGAAGGTGTGGCTCTTGCACAAGGCTGATTTCCTCAGGTCCTATGCCTGAAAGGGATGGCCCTGACCTTATCTCATATACTGATGTCTTGGATTTCTGTGCCCTAAATGTATCTCTCTGCACTTACTTTCATTAATTCTTAGCTACCAAACTCTAAACCACTCCTCAAGGTTTCTTGCATCACTCCTCAATTTTGTGGTTTACTCCCTCTTTAGTTTCAACTTTTCATCTTGGAGAAGAGACGGCTGAGGGGTAGGTATGAGAGAGGTCTATAGAATGAGTGGAATGGAACGAGTAAACGTTAATCAGTTGTTTACTCTTCTGAAAAGTACAAAGACCAGGGGACACACAATGAAGTTACTAGGTAATAACATTTAAAACTAATAAGAGAAAATATGATTTTACTCAACGCATAAATAAGCTCTGGAATTTGTTGCCAGAGGATGTGGTGAAAGCTATTAGTGTGGCTGCATTTAAAAAAGGTTTGGACAAGTTCCTGGAGGAAAGGTCTATAAACCATTAATAAGGTAGAGTTGCAGAAATCCACTGCTTATTCTGGGGATAAGCAACTTGGTTTCTATCTACCCCTTGGGATCCTGCCAGATACTTGTGACCTGGCTTTGGCCACTATTGGAAACAGCATACTGGGCTTGATGGACCTTTGGCCTCAGCCAGTATGGCAAGATTTATGCTCTTATGTTCTTATAGAATCAGAGTGTATTGCTCTGTTGCCAGGTCTCCATCA
The DNA here is from genome assembly GCF_901001135.1 of Rhinatrema bivittatum. Classification (NCBI taxonomy): domain Eukaryota; kingdom Metazoa; phylum Chordata; class Amphibia; order Gymnophiona; family Rhinatrematidae; genus Rhinatrema; species Rhinatrema bivittatum. The sequence continues at coordinate 582,875,055 of NC_042615.1, read as the reverse complement.
GCTATTCTTTATTCTAATTTTAGGTATTATGAGGATAATCTTCAAACAGATCTAGCTATCTTTTATAATGGATTAATGCAATTAGATGGGGCTGTTTGACAATTGCCCCCTCAGTGCAGGTCCACAACAGAAAGGGACAGGCCTAGGGCAGTGATTAAGGTGGGAATGGGGAAGAACAAATGGGGATTTCATTTTGAAACTCTGCATGCACTTTACTCTGGGTACTTTACAGCAGATGCAAAGTGTAGATTGTTTATCTTGCTGCAGGCCTCAAAACCCAAACAACTTCGTAGACACTGAAATTATGAACAGTTTTAGAAGTGTTACTAAGTTTTCGTTGAGTTCCAGTTTCAGCTTTTATATTTATGTAAGTCCCTTTTCTTCAGGATCCTCCTTAAAAGGCAAGGGGCTATCTTCAGATGCTGCAGAGTAGGGCAAAACTGGCTGCAATTCCATATCGGGAATCTCCTGCAGGCGGCAGCATAAAGATGCAAGGACCAAAGGGGATCATCATGCAGTCTCTCAAAAGAAGGCCACCTAATGGTGGTTTTCCAAAATAAGCCATACTTTACCCTCCATTGCCTCAGGTACAAACTTAGGCCTGGATTTTCTAACGACGCACAGCTCTATGAATCGCGCGGGGCAGGGGGCAGGTCTGCGATAGCCGACAGCGATCTCACCTCTGCGGTGCGATCGCTGCCGGCTTTCGCACCCAATAGCGCCATCATAAAAGGTGGTGCTAATGGGCGCGAAATTGGAAGCGAAAAGGCTCCTTAACTTTTCGCCGTCCGCGCTGTCTTCGCAGCTGGGTATCTGTTGGAAGCGGAGTTGGAGCGGCACCGGTGCCGCTCCAACTCCTCCCCTTCCGGTGGCAGCTACTCCCCAATCTAGCTATCGCACGCGAAAAGGGACTTTTTACAATGGGAAAGTCCCTTTTCGCAATGAGAAAGTCCCTTTTCGCGTACGCTAGCTTTAGAAAATAACCCCCTTAGATTGTAAGCCCTCTGGGGATAGGGAAATACCTACAGTACCTGAATGCAATCCACTTTGAAGTGCTGAAAAAAGTGCAAAAAGCAGAATATAAATCTAAATAAACAAATACTTTTACTGAGGCCAAAAGCAAAAATAGGCAAAAATAGAAAATTTAGGAATCCACAATCTCTAGGACAAAAATACAGAGATCTCTGTTGAAAAGGGTTTACCTGGCTAGGTCTAGGACTTAGCTGGTATTTTTAAATGTCTTGACCTGCTGAGCAGCTAAGATTTTTAACCAGGTATGTTATTACTTGGCTAAAACGTAGTCAGATATAAAGAGGCAGGGCTGGAGCGTCCAAGCGGTGTGACCAAAATGTATCCGGCTAGTGCTGATATTCAGTATACCCAGATACCCAGCTAATTATGGTTGGATAAAACATAGGCCTAGAGTCAACTAAGTAATTGTTTTGTTTTTTTTATTCTTGCAGACCTGAAGCAGTCTTATCCCAGCTCCACAGCCCCCAAATATAAAACTTGTAGCTAGGTTGTAGCAGTCCCTCTTCTCGCAGCTGTCAAAACTGACAAAAACTGTAGCAGAGCCAAGCAGTTAGATTTTCCGCCCCACCCCCTATACAGACAGCAAGTAAAGGAAGAAATGCCCACCCCTACCTCCATCCCTGAACCTCCGGTGGGAAGGGGAGGGGAAAGATGGAGATGGTTAGAGGGAGAGGGGCATGATGGAGGTAGTTAGAGAGAGGTGGAGGACAAAGGGCAATATGGATATGGTTAGAGAGGGAGGGAGGGAGAGGGGAAAGGTCATGGGCAGATTGGCCTATCGGGGGATCCAGTCCCACTGGTCACGTGGTCTTCATCTCAGCTCTTGTTGCGGGCTTGCCGCAAAACAAGGTCTGTTGTGGAGCCGCTAGATAAATCCTTCTGCCAAGCCTGTAGACCTTTCTTTGGGCCACGTCGGGTTGGGTTCCATCACGGCCCTGCCGAGACCTCCCTCAGGCCGTAATGCTTTGGTCTCCCTCGCAGCCCGAGGGAGGTCTCGGCGGAGCCATGATGGAGCGCAACCTGTTGTGGCCTGAGAGAGATCTCAGCGGGGCCATGATGGAGCGCGCAACCTGTTGCGGCCCGAGAGAGATCTCGGCGGGGTGCGACAGAGTCCAACATGTCGTGGCCCAAAGAAAGGCCTACAGGCTCAGCAGAAGGACACACATAGTGGTTGCAGGACCGCGTCCTCCCACTTCCCCTCAGGCAGTAAATGAGCAGCATGGGCACAGCCTAGGCCCAGAAGAAAGGAGGATGCCTGAGAGGTTTTTGTGTGTGTGTATGAGAGAAAGCGCCAGTATGTGTGTATGAAAGAGAGAGAGAGCCTCAATATGTGCATGAGTGAGTGAGCCTGCATGTGTGTATGTGTGAGCCCGCATGTGTATGAAAGAGAGAGAGCCTACGAGTTTGTATGAGAGCCGGAATATGTGCATGAGTGAGCTTGCATATGTATATGAAAGAGAGAGCCACTTGTGTATGAAAGAGCCTGCAAGTGTGTGTGAGAGAGCACGCCTACATGTCTGTATGAGAATACCTGCATGTATGCATGTGAATGAGAGCCTGCATGTCTGTACGAAAACACCTGCATGTGTGTATGAGAGAGAGAATGCCTATGTGTAAGAAGGAGAGAGAGAGAGAGGATAAAGATTGTGTGGGCGCCTTCACCCAAATCCACAATAATCTCTGTGAAATCAAAAGATGCCAGGTATTTATTTATGTAATGGTATGGAGAGCTGGAGATTTTTTAAATTATTTATTATTTTAAATTTTGGGGTGTTATTTCATGTGTCTGCTATTTTGAACTATTTTATTGGTGTTTGGGAAATATTAGAACCCATTTATGAGACTTTTTAAATCATTAGGGGCCCAATATTGAAAGATGGCCGTTTAAGTAACTTGGCCGGATATAACTTATCCAGTTAAATTACACAGTATATACAGCGGCACGGCTATTTAGCTGAATATACGCATATATATTTGTACTTAGCAGTATCAGTTATAATCATCTAACGTAGCTGGTAAACGTATGTGGCTAAGACCGAATATTGCTACTTAGTTGCATAAATTATGCAGCTAAGTTGCTCCACAACTTATGCAGCTAACATTTTAGCCATATAAGGGACTTATGTGACTAAGCAGCAGTCACTAAATGTAAGCACATATTCAGTGGCCACTACTTAAGTGCATAAATCCTACTTATCTGGCTAAGTAGCGTGGAACGTGCTTTGAATATTGGGCCTCCTATGTTTGTCGGCTGATTTGATATATTCATTCTTTTCATGGTTTTAATATTATGAACGATATCTTATGTCTCTTGATTTTATTGCTTGATGTTTTGTGAGGAATGATTGTTCGCTTTTCCATTGTTGCACTGCATAATATAGTCGGGCTGGTTGTGGTTACCAAAGCATGTTTGTGAACGAAAGAGAATGAGTGAGCCAATGAGCATACGTTTGAGCAAGAGGACTGTTTAAGCCAGTAGGCCTGTGTGTGAGTTATAAAAGAGATCTAGTGAGCCAGTGAACATGTATGTGAGCATGTATGAGAGAGCCATCGAAGCCCATGTGTGAACAAGAGCATGAGTGTGTGACACAATGAGCATGTCTGCAAGAGAGAACCTGAGTCAGTGAGTATGTACGAAAGACAGCATGTGATCTAGTGAACATGTGTATGAGAGAAGAATATAAAGGAGTTTGTGTGAGAATGAACATTACCCCTGGGGAAATTCAGTGCAAAAAAGTTTAAAATTCTGCACACAAAAATAAAATTCTGCATACTTTATATTAGTCAAAATAACACAATACATGACAGTCTTTAAGTAATTCATTTTAAATGCATTTATTTATTTATTTAAAAATGTTTCTATACCGACATTCATAAAGCATATCACATCAGTTTACATGGAACTGGGATAATATAACTTTAGAAAAGGAAAGAGAAGTTAAATGGAACAAGGAGCTACAAAAACTTGATTGTAGGAGGAGACAGATAGCAAAATTGAGAGGACAGTGGCTGAGAGGTAACAGATAATAATCAGGCATAATTAACATAATTGTTAGCATTATAATATAACATTGATTAACATACAATATAACATATAACATAAAATGCTAACTGATAAAATTGGGGTATACTTAAAAATAAAAGGGTAGAAGGAAATAATGTAATACAGAACAAGGTTATTACTTAAAGATGCAGCGTTTTAAATATTTTGAGCAGAATTTCCCTAGAAGTTCACTGTAAAAGTGTCCCTTCCAACCTCTCTCCCTACTCCCATGGCTAGTCTCCTTTCACTTCACCCTCTCAGGCCCCAACTCCTCCACCTGCCACTCTCTCTCCCTTCCTCCTCTAGGCTCAATCCCTTCCCCTCTAACTCCACTCCTAGAGTTTGACCCCTATCTCAATACTGCCCCTCATACAAGCTCCCTCTCTCTAGTGCACATACACCCCCCCCACCCCCATACAGGCTCCCCTCTCTCTCACACACACACCTCTGTTCATACAGCCTCTCTGCTCGCTCTCTCTCTCTCATGCATACCCCCCTCATACAGATGCCCCCTCTCTCATGCAGACACACCCTCATACAGACTCCCTCTCTCTTGCACACACACCCACACAGGCTTCCTTTCTCTCTCTCTCACACACACCACTGCACACTGGCTCCCTATATTGCTTACCTCCCTACACATTGGCTCCCTCTCTCTCTCTCACACACACACACACACACACACACACACACACACACCCCTTCACACAGCACCCTCTCATGCATGCACACACTATCTCCCAGTCTCTCTCATCTACACACACTCCTTCACAATCTCCTCACATAGGCTCCCTCTCTCTCTCTCTGGCACCCACACCCACGCACTCTAACACATGCTCTCTCTCACTTCCCTGGCTCACAGTCTTACACACACATACACTCACTCACTCAGGTCTGCTTTTCTTTGCCACGAGTAGGATGGCCTCCGCTCGCAGCATGCCTTGGCCTGCTTCATTTTTGCCACGAGTGGGACAGCCTCCGCTCACGGCGAAGAAGGAGCAGACCCCGGCGTGCTACGCACAGAGACCAGCCCACTCACAGCACACCAAGGCCTGCCAAATTCTGCATTACTGCGCAGGAGGAGAATTCTGCCGGAGTTCTGCACAACGCAGAATTCCCACAGGACTAGAACATGTGTATTAGAGAGAGAAGAAAGTTGTGCATATCTCCCACCCCTTACTAATCCATGATAATCTCAGGGTGACTGGAATCTAAAGCTGCCAGGGACAGAGAGTAGGGAATATATTTTAGCTTTAATTTTAATTATTGGGGGATGTTTGCTGTGTCTGCAATTTTGAAATATTTTATCGATGTTTGGGAAATTAAAAAAACAATGCTATATGTTTTTTAATCATTGGATGTTCTTTTCATAAACTGTTTAGAGATATTTATTCTTTTTATGAGTTTAGTTTTACTATTATGATTGACGCTTTATATTTCTTGATGTTATTGTTCAATGTTTCGTGAAGAATATTTGTTTATCCATTACATACAGAGTCTGGCTTGTGCGGTTTCAGATTCAGTTCTTGTCTGCATGTTTGTATTTAAACTGTATCATCTCTTCATTTTCTATTTGGTGTTCTACATGTTTGATTTAAGGTGAGGTGTTCTTCTACGCAGACTTATGGGGTGGCCCCAACTGATTTGCATGGATGGAATGGGTAGGTGTTCCACTCAAAAAGACCCTCAGTCGAGTGGCATATTGCAAAGAGAACTTAATTCCACATTGATATAATTGCATGCAATAAGGAGTGAGCGCCTTGCGCACAGCCTGCACTTTGCTTGAAAAGTCAGGGAAGAACAGTAATTTGGCTTCTTGAAAGTTCAGCTCTTTTTTGCTGTGGTAGGCTTGTAGAATTTTCACTTTATCAGTGTAGTTCAGACACTGGACAGTCACTTGTCGCAACTGCTTCTGATCCGGCCCAGCCAGTGAGCGCTTTCTACTAGGACCGCTCTATTTGAATTAACAATCTGCAATTGCTTGGAGAGCCAGCTCTCGCAGAGGCGTAGTAACTTCTCCCCATGTACTGTTTCTGGGAGACCTACGATGCAGATGTTGTTCCGGTGGCTTCATTTTTCTAAATCTTCCAGTTTCTCTTCCAGGGCTGTCTGCCACTTCTCCGACGCGGAGGCACTCTCTTCCAGTGTTACCACGCGGTCCTCATGTTTGGCTAATTTAGCGTGCACCCCGCTGATGGCTGTGGCATACTCCTCCACCTTATCCTGAAGTTCATCCACGGAGAGTGGCAGACACCACTCGCGTGAGGTCTTTGATTACCGTGTCAGAGAGGCCTTCCATAAGCAGGCCCTCCGACACCATCTTATCTTCCGGCCCTGTCAGCTTCTCTAGCCCCGCTCGCTTGGGACGTCTCGACATTGCGGCACTGAAGGATTAAATTGTTGCAGAGCAGTTCAGGGATCCTCTAAAGTTGAAAGCAGTGGGTTTTGGCGTTCGTAAGAGCAGTTTAATTAGAGGAATCCTGCCAGCTGTTAGGAGCGAGAGCTGAGAGCGCATGATCAGGCAGGCAGCATGGACACGCCCCCCGCATGGATGGAATGGGGATCTACAGCTTTGTTTACTCAGTGCTGGTCTAGAGTATGCTCTGTTTCTCAATTATTTAGGAAAAATGTGAAACTTATTTTGGAGATATTTGGGCTTAATTCTGACGGGTTTCAGAGAGAGTGCACAAGAGAGTCAGATACCCTGTGAACCGGTTTAGAAAAAATCCCCATAGCTGATATTTTCCTGCAATCCGCCCACGGGCATGATGGAGATAGTTAGAGAGGGAGGGAGAGAGGCATGATGGAGATGGTTGGGGAGGGGGGGGGGCATGATAGAGATGGTAGGAGGGAGGGAGGAGAGGGGCATAAGCTAGAGGGGTATAGTGTAGAGCTGGGAGATGGAATGGGCAAAAAGGGGCAAAGAACAGAAAAGGAGTTAAATGACTGAGGAAGAGAATCAGTGGGGAGACTGATAGCTGATAACCAAAAATAAGGAGTTTGAGACTCTGAGGTAAGAAAAAGGCAGATGGGATGGAAAAAAGACAGTAGGAGAGGGATAAAAGGATGAAAGATGGAGATGAATGCGAGAGAAAGAGGAGGGAGATGAGCATAGAGCTGGTAATAGAGACATAGTTGAAGAAAGTGAGATTAAATAAAGACATTAGAAATGCAGAGGATGAATGGATGAAGAAAGGAGGAGAAATGAGAAAAAAAAAGTAAAAATTGAAGAGAAGAACCAGGGAAAGGTAAGAAATAAGGAGAGAAAAGGAAAAAACTGAGGGGAAAAATATGCTTTGGTATTCAAAGTAGAAAAAAACTATTTTCTGTTTAGGTTATTGGAAGATAGAATGTCCATCGGACGGGATAAACTTACCCTGTTAACTTAAACAAGATATTCAGCAGCAAAGCCCGTTAAATCCAAAGTTAGCCAGTTAAGTGTATCCAGCTAACTTTAAGATAGCCCTGTCATTTGACTAAAGCTATTTGGATAATTTATCCAAATAGCATGGAGCATCAGATTAATCCCACTAATTTAGTTTCCCCCCCCCCCCCCCTCAAACGCCTGATTTATCTGAGAGCAGTCAGTGTGGTTTGTATTTTTTATTTTTTTTTTTAATTTATATTTATTGAAATTTTTCAAAATTACAATAAAGCAATCTTAACAGAAATAACGGCATCAGCCTATCCAAGTCCACAATATGTGAGGAAGATTTACAGAAAATTTTCAAGGCAGTTTACAATCCAAACATAATATAGGTTTGTATTTTTAAAGTCTTTGCTACGTCCTGAACCTAGCTGGACAAAACCTTTGAATGTGAACCTCATGATCTTTTGAGGTAAAAAAAAATGTTTGTTCTATAAACAATTAAATTTTTCAAGAATTTACAAATGCTCCTACTTTACCCTTCTTTTCTCTATCGCCTGCATTTAGTTTCTGTGCCTCATTGCCTAATGTATGCTAAAAAAGAGATTTTTCGGAAGGGGTGTATTAATAATGGGGTAGATTTTAAAAGGTGCGCACACGCCAGCTTATGCTGGCATGGGCATGTTATGAAATCCATGGGCCCCGCACACATGCGCCCTGGATTTTAAATCTAAATGCGTATGTGCGGGGGGAATTTTAGTAAGTTACACGCAGTGATGCAATCAGACCTCCCCTCGTTCCCTCCCAGTCTGCTCCAATTAAAGAGCGGACTGGGAGGGAATTCCCTACTCCCTCCCTCCTCTCCTCTCCTCCCCACCCCCTAAGCCCTTCCTATTGACTTAGTTTTTTTTGTTTTACTACTTACTGCTCCCGTGGAGCCGGCCTGGCAATTTAGCACGTATCGGCACTTACGCGTGTGGCCGGGCCCTTTTGAAAATGCGCGCGGCGTGCGCTGGTTCCAGCCACGCGCGTAAGTGCCAATATTTGCGCGCGTGGCTGTTTTAAAATTCACACACAATAAGCCCTACTCTCCAGAAACCGGAAGTACACGTACAAAAACAATGAAAAAAGGTTTTGGGTAAATTATTCAAAATCCATTACGCCATATACCAATATTATAAGAGTACATTTTGTAGGACCGCTACCAACGGGATCTGTATAGCAATCAGACCCGGAATAGGAGAGGTCACTTTACTTTATTAATAATCTAGAAGTCTCTCAAAAAATATTTTGCCACGGGAAGATAAAGTTCAAAACAAAGCCACCAAAAAAGCTTTTGTTTAAATAAAGAATCATATGCAAGAAATTGCAGTACTTAGCTTCAAAACCGGGATTTCAACCTTTTTATCCCGGTTTTGAAGCTAAGTACTGCAATTTCTTGCATATGATTCTTTATTTAAACAAAAGCTTTTTTGGTGGCTTTGTTTTGAACTTTATCTTCCCGTGGCAAAATATTTTTTGAGAGACTTCGTAGAAGCCTCTCATGAGGGACTTTGTCAAATGCGTTCTGAAAATCCAAATACACTACATCTACCGGTTCACCTTTATCCACATGTTTATTAACCCCTTCAAAAAAATGAAGCAGATGTTAGGCAAGACTATCCCTTGGGTAAATCCATGTTGACTGTGTTCCATTAAACAATGTCTTTCTATATGCTCTACAGTTTTGATCTTGAGAATAGTTTCCACTGTTTTTCCTGGCACTGAAGTCATGCTCACTGGTCTATAGTTACCTGGATCACCCCTGGAGCCTTTTTTAAATATTGGGGTTACATTGGCCACCCTCCAGTCTTAGGTACAATGGATGATTTTAATGATAGGTTACAAATTTTAACAAATAGATCAGAAATTTCATTATTTAATTCCTTCAGTACCCTAGGATGCATACCATCTGGTCCAGGTGATTTGCTACTCTTTAGTTTGTCAATCTGGCCTACTACATCTTCCAGGTTCACAGTGATTTCGTTCAGTTGGTTTGACTCGTGACCCCTGAAAACAATCTCCGGAACTGGTATCCCCCCAACATCCTCATTAGTAAACACGGAAGCAAAGAATTAATTTAGTCTTTCTGCAATGGCCTTATCTTCCCTAAGAGCCCCTTTAACCCCTCGGTCATTTAATGGTCCAACCGACTCCCCCACAGATTTCTTGCTTCGAATATATTTAAAGTTTTTATTAAGAGTTTTTGCCTCTATGGCCAACTTCATTTCAAATTCTGTCATTGCCTGTCTTATCAATGTTTTACACTTAACTTGACAATGCTTATGTTTTATCCTATTTTCTTCATATGGATCCTTCTTCCAATTTTTGAAGGATGTTTTTTTTTGCTAAAATAGCCTCTTTCACCTCACCTTTTAACTATGACGGTAATTGTTTTGCCTTCCTTCCACCTTTCTTAATGTGTAGAATACATATGGACTGCGCCTCTAGGATTGTATTATTAAACAATGTCCATGCCTGTTGAACACCTTTAACCTTTGCAGCTGCATCTTTCCCTTTTTTTCTAACTATTTTCCTCATTTTATCAAAGTTTCCCTTTTGAAAGTTTAGTGTTTGAGCTGCAGATGTACTTATTGTCCCCCTTCCAGTTATTTAAATTTGATCATATTATGATCACTGTTGCCAAGTGTCCTCAACCACCATTACCTCTCTCACCAAATCCTGCGTTCCACTAAGAATTAAATCTAAAATGGCTCCACTCTTGTTGGTTCCTGAACCAATTGCTCCATGAAGCAGTCATTTATTACATCCAGGAACTTTGTCTCTAGCAAGTCCTGATGTTACATTTCCCCAGTCAGTATTGGGGTAATGAAATCTTGTTTTTGTATAAAGACGTGGTATTTGATAATTTTGAACAATCACAACGCTATGTAAATATTTTTATCAATTTTTATAATGTATATTAAGGACCGTCATACCACCCCCAGTGCTCACAAGTCATACTTGCATTTTCTGCACTTTCACAGGGTCATGTTTAATCAATTGGTCCAGATGACTGACATCAATGTTCAATTTTTTCTTATTTTTATACTGTATAATAAAAAGGCAACTTCCCTTATTTCCGGGGTATCGGGGTTGCTTGTCCGTAGCTGTCGGAGGCACTTGTCCAAGGACAAGGACAAGTGCCTCCGACAGCTACGGGACAAGCAACCCCGATACCCCGGAAATAAGGGAAGTTGCCTTTTTATTATACAGTATAAAAATAAGAAAAAATTGAACATTGATGTCAGTCATCTGGACCAATTGATTAAACATGACCCTGTGAAAGTGCAGAAAATGCAAGTATGACTTGTGAGCACTGGGGGTGGTATGACGGTCCTTAAATATACATTATAAAAATTGATAAAAATATTTACATAGCGTTGTGATTGTTCAAAATTATCAAATACCACGTCTTTATACAAGTTCATTCTAATCGTGGGATTTCCCATTAAGAGAATCTTTGTGTTTGGTAATTGAAATCTCCCATTATTATTGCACTGCCAAATTGGTTAGCTTCCCTGATTTCTCTTAGCATTTCATCATCTGTCTGACCATTTTGTCCAGGTGGACAGTAGTATACTCCTATCACTATACTCTTACCCAACGCACATGGGATTTCTACCCATATAGATTCTATTGAACATTTAGTCTCTTGTATGATCTTTATCCTGTTGGACTCTATACCCTCCCGGACATAAAGTGCCACACCCCCACCAAGTTGATCCTCCCTATCATTGCGATATAATTTGTACCCTGATATAGCACTGCCCCATTGGTTATCCTCCTTCCACCAAGTCTCTGTGATACCAGTTATCTCAATCTCATCATTTACTGCTATACACTCTAACTCTCCCATCTTACTTCTTAGACATCTGGCATTGGCATCTAGACATTTCAAAGTGTGTTTTTTGTTTGTATTAACAACCTGCTTTTCAGTTGTTAGGGATTATTCGGAAATCATTAGCTTCGGTGATTTTTTACATATAGGCACATGGACTACGTTTGCTTTTATTGGAACATCTCTGTTGGGATGCCCTAACTCTCCTGTTTCATTAGTATCCTTCAAGGATACATTTCTCCGAACCATGCACTGCTGAGTGACTGTTGGCTTTCCCCCTTTTTCTACTTTAAAAGCTGCTCTATCTCCTTCAAAGTTTGGCACCCTTAAGGCAATTACCTGTATAATGCCTATTGCTTAACTCTGAGCCTGTGTCCAAATCACTGTTAAAATACCTCTTTGAATAACAAAGACTGATCACACCACTTTTCTAGGCTGGAGACCTGTGGCTGCTTATTTCCTGTTTCATCTCTTTGCATGCTGCATGCGCCATCTCCTCTGCGGTCCTATACATTGATTCCATAGGCCTCAGAAGGTCACCTGGGTAGCATTTATAGGGAGTCTCCTGTAGTTCTATGAAAGTACAGATCAGAGTAATGCATTGAGCTACTCTTTATTGTTTGATTATTTTTTGATTTAAGATAAATATTGCCAATTGTCATAGCCATATTTCTTTCAATTTTTAACCAATACTGAACATAAATTGTAAAATATTTTAACACCTAAAAGAGGAGATGCTTTGTAATTCAAATCTGCGTATGAACTGGCTTAACAAATATACTCTGTGTACTGGCATAAGTCATACATGGACACAAGTATTTTGAAATGTTTCTGTCCTAGTTTTTTTGTTTTTTGTTTTTTAAGTGCTGCAAATTTCCCCATTGAATGTTATTTCCCACTCATTGTGAAACCACTCAGTCACTGATGGAGGAAAACATTTTTCCACAAAGCAGCTATAAAGCATTTCATTGCTTTCAGGAGTGTCATTATCCGTTTCTTAAAAATGTTTCCCCTGATTTGTACCTGATACATTCAGTAAAAGGGTCACAGTGCATTGGGAGTTCAGCAATAGTTGTAATGAAATTCTCTACCTATAACAGCTGCAGCTTAGGACATTTCCACCAAATATGAAGAAATGATTTGTTTGGCTGCATTTTCTCTAACGTAGATTTGAAGCATTTGGGAATATACAATGTATTTTATCAAGGTGTCAGGTACCATCTACCATCTGTATAATATTGTGTATTGGTTTTCTTTCAGTTTGGTACCAAACATTTGATGCTGCTCTTCTCTATATCCATTGGTTCCTAATCAGTATGCAGCTCAGGATCTCTCTCGCCTTGTTTCATATATCTAAGTTTCACTTTTATTTGAACAGAATAACCTTTTAGTGATGTTTTGTCCCCCAAACATATTCACATTTCTTTAATTTGCTGTTCTAGGTAAAGAAAGAAGAAATAATGATGTTGTGCCGTCACAAGTTGAACCTTGGAAGTACAGCAGAACTGAACTGTTCTCCAAAATCAAACCTTGCCCCGGGTAGGTGTTGGAAATTTGGGAACCAGAAACCTGGACCTGAAGAATCCCAAGTATCGCCTTCTGAAGACGCGCTGCTCATCTTCAACATCGTGAACGAGGACAGCGGGGCCTACCTGTGCTTGTCAGAGGAGCAAGGGCCAAACAGAATATTTTCTCAAGTGGTTGTTCAGCATGATTTGGAACTACAAAGACCCTCCATACTACACGAGCCCGAACCCCGCCAACTACAAAGAAGAGAAGGTATAGCACGACACCAAAATTGCCACCTGTATTAACAGAAGGGCCTACAGCAGAAACAGCAACCACCCAGGTTATAGTGAGCACACCCACAGGCGTCACAGATCCAACCAGTGTCCTCTCAATGAGCGTGACCTCCAGCTTGGAGAACCGTAATACAATTCCTGGAATCCACTCAGAACAGGCTTCTCCTTGGGTTAAGTCAAATGACAGCTCCCTTTTTTTGTTCCTCTTCTTGCTCTTTTTCGTTCTCTTTTGCTGTCTGTTTGCCTACAATTGGTTACCAAGGGCTTCCCTCCCAAAGCCGTGCCTGAAGTTCCGTTCTACTTTGTTGCCCAGCAAGCCCTCCGCAAGGTTTCCCTGACTGTGAACAAGGACTGAAGGAGACTCTGGTGGAGCAAAACAAACGTGGCGGAACCAGAATGGAGAGCAGCCCAAACCCTCCCAAGACACCGGCTACGAGACTGAGACAGACTACGGCAATGGCAAAATCCCCCATCAAGATGAGCTGCAGAAAATAGAGGAGGACGACTGTGCCAAGGACAAGCCCTTTGATGTCCCCTGTTATCTTAAATATGCAGATTCAGATGCAGAGGGCGACTGAGGGAGGCTCCATCCCTCTTGTAATGAAACTGTTAGTGGACTTTGAGGTGCACATTGCAGGTGGGACAGCTTCTGAGCCATTAGAACCTGAGCGTTTTCTGCTCAATGCATGAGATTTTATGAACTCCTCCTTTGAAATCTATTCGGGAGTAGTAACATTTTTTTTTTTTTAGGGTTTTTTTCCTGCATACCATAATGCTTTGTTTTATACAGAGGAATTTCTGGATAGTTTGGATTTTTATAAATCCTGCTACCAGTTATTTCTGTGGCTTCTCATTTATCGACTTAAAGCAACTTTTCAATCACAAAATTTGTCTTTATTTTATAGTATACCCAGTTTTTGTACATTCAATCGGAAATTGTTAAAGAAATCTAATTGCAGCTTAATTCCAAATTGGAAAGAAAGTTTAGTTTATCAGATTGGTAAGTAACTAGTCTATTGTCCTGCTGAGGACGTTTGTTCTTTCATGTTTGTTGTATTAGAGTAGTGTCCGAGCTCCTAAAATACTCTGTTTCCTTTTGATATAAATGTAATTGTATTCAGCTTAGCTTTTAGCACAATCTCAGGGATACGTTTTTCCACTAGGTTTTATTATTTTCTTCTTATAAATGCAGGTACATAAGCCATCTCTTGAGCACTGATAACTTTTTTTTGGGGAGGGAGAGTGGAATGATGGACGTAGGGAGAAGGAACTACAGCTTTAGCTAAAAATCTAATGTCTAGTAAACAAGCAGGAATCTGTCAAATACTGATTTTATTTAAGACTGGTCTACAAGGATAGACGTGGAATTTGAGAATGCATGGAGCCGTGCTGCTACCAGAGGGTTTTTGAGCTATGGAGGAGACACAGACTGAAGTGAACTGGACTGTTATGTATCGATGCACACATATGAAAAACAAGACATGAACTGGACCATTACTGAAGCAACTAGAACTGAAAAGACAGCTAATGACTGAAAACTTAAGCCAAGACTCAAAGCTTTCCTCATGATTGTGGGTATCTTCTGCTAAACCTCTTATGCAGCTGAAAGACTGACCTGGAGTCTGGCAGTGAACTGAACTGCCTTGCTGCCCTGTGAGCTTAAGCTGCGGGTGAGAACTGGAATTCATTTTGCAACTTGGTTCATGTAGCAACTGTTCTTGTAAGATTTTCTTGTGCAGAGCAATGTTAACTTTTTTTATTCTGAAGAAGTATTCCTTAAATAGAACATTGAGCAATAAAGCCTTAGACTCTCTCTTTTTCTAGGCTTGAACACACATTGAGGTAAGAAATCAATACGTGAACCAACTTAGTATAATCAATTTATATTTTATGAAATTCAGTCTTGATTTATTTTTGTATTTTTAACTATGTACAGGAGAAGACAAATGGCAGAATAAATTGAACTGTTATATTCCTGACTTTAAGAAGCCTTCATGTAATGAAGTGTTGAACCTGGCATAGTGCGGCAATGCACCTGGTGTCCTTATAAAATATAGACTAGGACATCTTATGTGAAGCTCCACTCACACTGGAAAAATCAGTTGGGTGCTGTGTTTCTAGGGACTTCCCTTAAATAAATCATCCCTCATGCCAATGATGAACCTTTCAAAGACCCTCTTGCCCTTTCTGTGTTTCATAGACTATATGTTTCTTGAGTCGTCTTCCTCAGTACCCTCTCTTCTTTTCTGTCCTCTTCTGTCACACAGCCTCATCTCCTATACCTTTCCCTCCTACTGGTTCCTCCTCTATCTCCTCTGTGGGATCTGGCTCTCATCCTTCATTCACCAACAAACAGCCAGAGGTTTTGTCTAGTGCAGAGCGCGCCTTGGTCACGATGCTGCCTCCTTTCCTAAGTGACCAGGCCCTGATGGTCAGTGTCCAAGGAACATTTCACCTCTTCTGCCAAGCCACAGGTGAGTAGCAGGATCTACAGAAAACTGCAGTTGTAGCATATGTATGCTCAAATGCCTTTATTTTCTATGCCTTAAAATAGTGAATTTTATTGCATGTAGAAGGCAACAAATTGAATGAAGTCTTCCCAGTAACAATGCAATAGAAATTGATGCTTTCCCAAACTTTTTTTTTTTTTTATATCAATGCATCTATGCCTTGCTAGGTGGGATCTCATTCAGGCATTGGTTGTTGTTTTGGTCTCCACACTATTCAGTCCAAGGCCACTTTGCTAAAGCTGTCTATTACAATACTGAGACTTACCGTTTGAGGCTGCTTTTTTTAAAAATAATTTGTCCACTAAGAATTAGACCTGCTCATTTCACAGAAACTACAATTGAGCGGTAGTGCATCTTGTTCCATGCTAAGGCAGGCAAGACTGAAGCCTGTGACCCTACAGATGCAACCTCAGTTCCAAACCACACAGCCATCCTGTCATCAGAGCCCCTGTAAAAGGCTGTTCCAATTCGATTGTTTGATTTATTTCTTTATCAAATGCGTGTGAGGAACAGTCATTGTCTGGTGCGGAAGGTAATACAACCACTTGATTGTCTCTACTAATCTGATCGTTCCCAGCATTGTGTCTTTTTTGGTTTTTGATCAGAAATCAGAAATCAATTTCGACCTTTTGACTGCTTCTTCCTGTAATTTGGTTCGTTTTCTTTTTGCCGTGCCACTTTCAAATGTTTTCATTGTCACCCAAAACTAAACGGAAAAATAATTGGTACAAAATTATGTAAGACAGAATATTTTAACTTCTAAATTAAAAATTAGTATTACCTGATTCTTTTAATAATAATAATAAAAAAGACTATTGTCTTTAATTTATTATTGTTAAAAATAAGATCGCTTCTAAATAATGTTGTGACAACTTTGTCAATTGTAATAAATGTCTAAAACGTGACAAACATTACAGTTACATGCAGGGTTGTTACAACGTGGAGGTGTTCATCAACAAATTGCTCAGGTAATTTAAATATGACTTTTATTTTATAGAAGTTCTATAAAATAAGTCATATTTAAATTTAAAGAACAAAACGACTGAATCCTTCTTTTGCATAAAAAAGTTAGTACAATAAGTTGAATACATTTTTTATTTATACATGTTAGAAATAGATATATTTAGCTTTTTTTAAAATTTTGCCCAACAAAAGTAGGCCCCTTGAACATTGTAGGCCCTAGCCAAATGGCCATGCTGACAACGCGCACTCTCCTGGAGTGCACTTTATGACCCATACAAAGGTGCTCAGATTATAAGTCGTCTATATGGAACCGTGTTATAGGCCTTGCAGAATTTTTTTTTTTTTAACTCTTTATTTGTAACTTTTCCAAATAAGAATTCAACATAGGCTCAATAACACAGTAACATAAAAGAGGCATGTCAAATATTCCACAGCATTCACATTACAGGAAATCAGACAACATCCTGTTTCTGCCAGTTCCAGTATGGCCCCCAGATTGCTTGGTATCTGTCTGCCTGGTTCTTTAAGGCAAATGTTAGTTTTTCCATTAAAGCAATATCCAATAACTTAGATTCCCAGCATGAAAGAGTAGGTGATCTTTTCCATTGATGAGCCACTGTCAAACACGCAGCTTGTAACAAGTAACATCATCCCTAGAAATTGAATCTATCCTTAAACACGCAGAAATCGAATCTATCCTTAAACACGCAGCATGTAGCAAGTAACATCATCCCTAGAAATTGAATCTATCCTTAAGAAAATGAAACCATCCTCGCACCCCTCAGACCACATCCCTAAACACACAACCCCACCTTCGCCTTGAAACCTGCTCTAAGAAATTCAGGCAGAACCTCAAGACCTGGTTGTTCGCCCGAGCCTATTCATGAGCCCCCTACTCTTTCCACCCCATCTTTCCTTACCCCTCCTCCACCCCCTACCCTTACTCCCCTAGGCGCCTTCGAATACCCAGTCTTTAACTCCATCCTCCTAATTTTCAAAGTACATTATCTATATTTATACTAACTATAATGTATGCTAATTATAATTGTATTTAAATATGTTTTATGTTAACCCATATGTACAGTATAACCCTGGTTTCCCACACCCTCTAATCCACCTCCCCCTCCTCCCCGCCCCCTCCCTCACCCCCCTCCCCTGTTCATTGTTTATTGTATCAGGTTCATTGTAAAGCCCTGTTGGCTATTTTATAGTTCTATGGAAACCGATGTGATGTTTTCCTAACGAATATCGGTATACAAAACCTTCAAAATAAAATAAAAATAAATAAAATAAAATCTTCTCATCATCCCAAGCATTCTCTCCAAACCACTAGCAGAAATCATAAACTGCTCCCTAACACAAGGATCAGTACCTGACCCTCTGAAACTGGCCACTCTGAAACCACTTCTTAAGAAACCAAACCTGGACCCAGTAGACCCAGCAAACTTCCGCCCAATAGCTAACCTTCCCTTCATTGCCGAACTAATGGAGAAACTGGTTAACTCACAACTCTCTATCTAGATAATCAGAGGATTCTCTACTCGGCCCAGTACGGATTCCGGAAATCCTTAAGCACAGAATCACTCCTTATCTCACTCGCAGACAATATCCTCATGGGCCTAGACAAAGGCCAAACATTCCTATTGGCTCTACTGGATATTTCAGCGGCTTTTGACACGGTAAATCATTCCACTCTCATAAGCCGCCTTTCAGATATTGGCATCTCGGGTACAGTCCTCAACTGGTTCAAGTCTTTCCTGAGCAAGAGAAACTACCAGGTCAAAATAAGTAACAAAGAATCCCAGCCCTTCAGCTCTTCACATGGAGTACCCCAAGGATCACCCCTCTCTCCCACCCTCTTTAACATATATCTGCTACCTCTCTGCCAGCTCCTCGCAAATCTGAAACTAACACACTTCATTTATGCCGACGTCGTTCAGATTTTGATCCCTATAACTGAATCCATCCCAAATACCCTCAAATTCTGGAACAGCTGCCTACACTCCATTAACCTGCTCTTCTCCAGCCTCAACAGTCTTAAACACCAATAAAACTGAACTCCTCCTCATCTCCCCTAATGATATAACTCCCACCTCAACAACCTCGCCTCAGCCTTCACATCCCATGTGAGAGATCTTGGCACTATACTAGATGACCGACTGAACTTCAAGAAATTCATTAACACCACCACAAGGGAATGCTTCTATAAATTACAAGTCTCGAAAAGGATAGGACCTCTACTGCACTTTCACGATTTCCGCACAGTTCTACAAGTTACCCTTTTCTCAAAAACAGACTACTGCAACTCACTTCTCCTTGGCCTCCCTTCAACCTCAACCAAACCTTTACAGATGCTCCAGAACGCAGCTGCAAGGATGCTAACCAATTCCAGTCGAAGAGAACATATCACGCCCATTCTCAAGAATTACATTGGCTTCCCATCAATTACAGAATCCTTTATAAGTCCCTGACCATCAACCACAAGACCATCCACAATCAGTCCTTACTCCAGCTAAAAATCCCCCTCCAACCTACACTCCTCCATGAGACCCACCAGAGAAGCCTATAAAGGTACCCTTCAAGTCCCCTCCACCAAGCCACGCTGCACCCCTCCATCATGAAAAGCGCCTTCTCCACCGCCGGTCCTTCTCATTGGAACACTCTACCCACAGAATTACGTCAGGAACAATGCCTGTTAACATTCAGGAAGAACTTAAAAACTTGGCTCTTCAAACAAGCCTTTCCTTAATCCGAGGCGGCATTAAAACCGACTTTTGATTCTGTCATCGGTTCAGTAACATACCGTCATCAAGTTATTTATATGTCGCTATTACGATTTATATTCACTGTAATTTAAGCTCTGATTAGGCTGTTTATATGCCGCTATTACATTCCAACTTTCAAATTCAATGGATTTAACTTCAATTGAACTTTCAAATTTAATGGAATCTAACTTCAATATTCCATCACTCTAGATTTACTTAAGTTATTTTTCGTTCACTCCACCAGTTATTGTAACCTATCCATTCCTGTTTACCTTGATTATCTTGATTACTCTTCTTGTTATTTGTAATTTTCCCTGGTTAAGTTTGATGTAAACCGGCATAAGAATGTGGTCTTGAACGTTGGTATATTAAAAAAGTATAAATAAACAAATAAAGTGACCAGCTTCTTATACCCTCTCATTTTCCATCTAGTAGACCATTCCCCAGCAGAAAAAAGAGCAGGATTGACTGCCAATCTTTGCTCGATTATGTCATAAATACAATTAGATACTTTAGCCAGAACTCTTGAATGTATAGACACTTCCACTACATGTGAAAAAATGTTCCATATTGCCTACATTCTCCCTAACAGTTTGAACTGATGCTACTAAACTTAGCAAAGAAAACCAGAGTGTTTGTAATTTATACTGTTTAGTAATTTATACTGCAACTCCTATCCCTTATAACATTGTGATTTGTCGTGACCTTTTCAGTTTGACTTCCAGTCTGTACTGTCTATTTCTTCATTTAAATCTACATTATGCAACTGTATACGTCTGAGCATAGTTTCTTTTCACATAAAGCTGCCCGTAGTGACTTATACAAGACAGATACTAAATGTTTTGTTCTCCTGCAGCTAAGCACACCTTCAATGCTCCTACAGTCCTCAACATCTAGGTGTTCCCTAATTATACCTTCAATGTCTTTATGTAAATGCAGATATAGATATCTGGTGTTATGATTTGTGGGTATGTGGGCTCTTGGCCTGAGGTGCAAGTTGTTACTACCTGTGGGACGGACCCCCGCAGGTCTGCACCGACGGGAGGCGAGCTCAGAGGCAGCAGAGAGCTCTCGGTGAGGCAATGGAGAGGTACCGCGGCACCAGGAGAGGGCCCCCGTAGAGAGTAGACCGGAGGCTATTCCTGGGCAGGGACCCCAAGGGAAGGAATGCCAGACAGGCCACAGAGCAGGGGGGCATGAGGCTTGGCCAATCAGGAGGTACTCCGGAGGGCAACCCTGAAGGGAGGAGCTGCACAGAGTAGGATGATGATGTAATGCTGTAGGCCAGCCCACAGGACAAGGAAACCCGAGCTGAGCCTCTAGTGATGATGTGGCACTGCCCCGAGGATCGGGGAAGTGTAGGCAATCTCAATGTAGTAGTAGGTGCAACCCCGAGGAGTGGGGAAGTCCCACTGAGGTGTCCCAGAGGTAGTCCCGAGGAACAGGAGGCCTTGCAGGTAGAACCCAGCAGACGCAGAGCCAGCCCAAGGAGCGGGGTATGCAGGAGAGCGAGTCCCCAATGCATGCACTGGCCCCCAAGGAGCGGGTACCAGACAGGGTCCAAGGCACGAAGCGTAGTCTCGGGAACACGTAGACAGTATGAGACGAACGGAACTTGTTGCCGAGTCGGCTAGCTGAGGACGAAGGTGGAATTTAAATACACTGGTCTGATGAAGATGCCCCCGAGGTTCCCGCCGATGAGGCTTCAAAGGAGGGCCCGGTGGCACGCGCACTTAGGAAGATGGCGGCGGTGTCCAAGCCGCCATGAGGAGTCCCGGGGAACACAGTGGTGAAGGTTGGCCCGAGCTGCGAGCATCCCTGGGGAGGGCAGGAGAGCAGTGCAGGAAGTAAGTACATGTGGTCGCAGCAGTCTGCGACCAGGCATAATATCTGGTCATATTTTGTATCCTCCAGCTCCGTGAACCTTTTAATTTGCCCCTCATCAGCCAATTGTCCTAGAAATTTTAAAACCTTCCGCTTGCCACATCTGGTGAAAATGTATGCAGTGACAATGTGGGTTACGCACTAGGGATATCAAATAAGACCAACCACCATTTAAGTGAACCAAACAATTTATCGCCCTCCATATTTTAAGTGTGTGTGTGTATGTGCAATTAAAGGGTTCCCACACACAACCCTCCTATATGTATTGGACATGTGTGGCATATGCAACAGGGATGTCAAACTGCATCCCCTTGCCCCTTAATTTTCCATAGATTAGCCATGCCTGTGGGGGGTCTGTCCCAAGTCATATTTGCAGACACAACAATCTACAAGCCCGGTAATACCATTGGAAGTGAGGTAGCCCCAGTCTCCCTAGTTTTGACCAGAACATTGTATTTCAACCTGGGCGGCTTCCCCTGCCAAATAACCTAGAGATTTCCCTTTCAAAGCCTGTAAGGCCGCCATAGGTACGTCACATGGGAGGTGCATAAAAGGATAAATAAGCCTTGGCAAGATGGCCATCTTAATCAGGTTATTCCACCCCAAAAGAGACATAAGACCACCTTCTCAGGACTGCTCTATTTTTTCAAAATTTGAACATACAGTGGGCCCTTGACTTGCGAACTCAATTGGTTCCAGAGGGCTGGTTGTAACTCAAGTTGGTTGTAAGTCAAGACTTTGTTTTCCATAGGAAATAATGGAAAAACCCATAATGCGTTCCAGACCTCTGAAAAGCACCCCATACCTAACCATTTCTACAATAAAAAATGGTTGTATGAGGTCTGTAATTACCAGAAACACCTATACTTCCCTAGTGTACTCGCCAAAAAGTTATAAAATGTGCTTAGCCTACTAGAAAAAACAATTCAAGTTTATTTTTCATTCATTTATTTATTTATTTATTTATTTAAAAGTTGACACCTTTGGTTTGCAAACAGCATCAGGGGATGAAAATGGAAGTGGTTATTGTTCAGAAGGAGAGTCCCATTCCATAAGAAACATCTGGAATCTGGCTTTCTGGTGTCCTTTCTCGCCTTGGGGGAGTCTGTAGCTCACAAGGACCTGCTTTCTGGCTCACTTGGTCTCAACCTTTTCACAACTAAAAACTGGTCTAAGGTTGTCTGTTTCTGTCTTCAACACTGTTCTGTAGTATGACATGACATTATCATTATGCAAGTGAATGCAATGATTGGCTTTTCCTCTGTCTGGGTGGGTCTTCTCTACAAATGTTTGTAGCTCTGTCCATTTTTTCAGGATTTCCTTAATTCCAGAAGAGGAAATTTGCAGCAGTGATTGTTGATCCTCCTCTTCATCCTCTTCAGTAAGCTCCTCGGCTGCCATTCTCTGTTGCTCAGCCAGAAGTTGCTGAAGTTCCTCTGTAGACAAATCCTGTGAGTGTTCTTCCACCAGTTCCTCAACATCAGCACTGTCTACCTGCAAGCCTATGGACTCCGCTATAGTGACAATGTCATTAACCACAGGGTCCAGTTGCAGGGTCCGGCTCCTCTTCTATAATTTAGGCCACACTTTCTTCCAGGCCGATCTCAATGTCCGTTGAGAGACATTGGCCCAGGATTTCTCTATTAACTCCACACATGAAAGGATGCTGTAATGTTCTTTCCAGAATTCTTTAAGGGTTAAATCCGTATCTGAAACCATCTGGAAGCACTTCTGGAACAGTTCCTTAGTGTATAGCTTCTTAAAGTTAGCTATGACCTGCTGGTCCATAGGCTGCAGTAGAGGAGTTGTGTTAGGTGGAAGGAATTCTACTGTGAGCCTTGGGAATTCTTCAGCCAGAACGTCTTCCAAGTCTCGTGGGTGAGCAGGAGCATTGTCCATGATGAGGAGAGCCTTGAGTGGTAATCCTTTGTCCTCAAGATATTTCTGTACAGTAGGACAGAAAACCTCCCTGATCCACTCAAGAAAAAGGACTCTTGTTACCCAGGCTTTTCTGTTAGATCTCCACAAGACACCTAACCTATTCTTTATGACATTCTGTTTTCTGAACACTCTTGGGGGTCTCAGAGTGATAAACTAAGAGAGGCTTTATCTTGAGGTCACCACTCGCATTGGCACATAGCAATAAGGTTAGCCTATCCTTCATTGGCTTGTGACCTGGCATTTTTTTCTCTTCCTGGGTAATGTACATTCTCTTGGGCATTTTCTTCCAGAAAAGTCCACTTTCATCACAGTTGAAAACTTGCTGACAGGAAAAGCCATTTCTCTGTGTCATTGTTTCAAAGTGGGGTATGTAATTTTCAGCAGCCTTTCTTTCAGAACTGGCAGCTTCACCATGCCTAGCTACGCTATGAACACCAGTTCTTGTTTTAAAATTGTGAAACCACCCCGTACTGGCACGAAATATTTCACCATTTTCACTTGCTGATGGCTTATCCTTTATGATATCTGCATTTATAGCCCTAGCTTTTTCACAAATTAGACACTCAGATAGGCAATCACCTGCCATCTGCCTTTCATTTATCCACACTAGCAATAGGCTTTCTACCTCTTCTATCACTGTTGATCGTGACTTACAAATTTGAGTGACACCTCTAGCCACACTAACTTCCTTGTACAAATCTTTTCTTTGTAAGATTGTTGAAATGGTGGATTTTGACATGCTGTATATGACAGCGAGATCGGTCACTCGAACGCCACTCTCAAATTTCTGCACAATTTCTTTCTTCTTCTCGATTGTGATTGTTTTCTTTATCTTTGGGGCCATTTTGAACACTTCTTTGATAAAAGTGCAGTTCTGTTTAAACACTGTTTAAACACTGTTTAAAAACACTGTCCCAAGGTCGTTTTCAGGCAGGGCTGCTTTAATCACTTTTCAGTTAATCAATTTGCAGCCCTGCTGGGAGCAGCCTTGGGACAAGGTTTTTAAAGGCAATCATGAGCCCTGGCTGGATGATCTGTGAACTTTTTTTTTTTTTTTTGCATTATTGTTCTGCGCATATTCATCTTTTTGTGTAATCTATTTGGTGTGGGAGTCCCTAGCATATTGACTTGGTAGCTTGATGGCACCTTTGAAGAGGATCAGTGGCGTTTAATGAAAGATATTGGCAGTGATGTGGAGGCAATTGGATTACTTTCATATAATCAATAGGGAGCTCAGAAATATGCCAAATCTGTCTTTAAACAATAACTCATAAATAAAATCTGAATAACCTTTTCAAATAATTTATTTCAATAATTTATAACGTGCTCTATCAACATTATGAGGTGGTTTATAAAGTGCCATTCATAAAAAAAAAATTAATGTATATTACAATACAAAAAATGTAAACATTACATAATGCATCACAAAGAGGACTTCTAGACAAAAGCCCAACCTAGCTGCAACGATTCTCCCCATATCTTAAAACCCCAAAACAACCTCAAAAGTCTTGCTTAAAAAGATGTGCTTTCCAGTTTCCTGAATCTCAGCAAGGATGTTTCTAATCTTGTCGCTGTAGATAACTCATTCCACAACTCTGGTCCTGCCATACAAAATAGATGCTTCCAGAGCTCAGCAAGTCTAAACTGCTTTGTAGAAGGAATGTTCTATAAATTCTGGAAGGCTGACCTTAAAGGATGTGCTGGTTGATAAATCTTGAGCACTGAATTGAAATACTTCAGGGCAAAATTATAGATAGCCTTAAACACCTTGAATATTAGTATGTTACAGATTGGTAGACTGTAAATCCTGAAACGTTGGAGGTATGTGTGAGTCCAGTTAGAAACCTCGGTAACAACTCTGGTTGCGGAATTCTGCACAATTTGCAATGCGTGCATTGCAATAATCTAAAGCAGACATCAGTAATGAATGACTAAGAGTCTTTTGATCTACAGTACATAAAAACAGTTTCACACCATCCACAGCTTATGAAAGGAGGTTTAAACAACCTTTCCAGACCTGATGACTTAAGAAGACTGAAGCATCCATTAAAAAACAAAACAAAACCCTCTGCATAACAATTGAAATTTCCATACCCTCAACAGTAAGCGAGATAAAAATCTCATTAGAGGAAAATCTAACAAAATAGAGAATTTCAGATTTTGTTTTGCTCTGTCTCCATCTGCTGGTAGAGGTGCATAACCCACTGGTGTGGATTAACCTGTCTTCATTAAATAAAAGGAAATTATCAGGTAAGTAGTAACTTCTTCTTAAAATAACAAATTTAAGTACAGCCTCTGGTTTCCTATGGCAGATTTTTTTTTAAAGATTCTGCAGCATTTTTATGGCAATATACATCATTTTTCATAAGATTCACATCTCACTATGCAAAAAGACAATTTTCTTTTGAAAACCATTATTTTAATTTACCATGTGCAAAAATAAAAGGTATATTCACGTACATACGCTGGAATTTTATATATTGCGCACTGTTGTGCGCATAGGGCCGGATTTTCAAAGGGTTACGCATGTAAATCCGGTCATACACGTGCCGGGCCTATATCGCCGGGACACGTGTAAGTCCTGGGGCTTGCAAAAAGGGGAGGGGAGGGGGTGGGGGCTGAAGTAAGTTTGGAAATAAAAGAAAAACAAAGAAAAAGGTAGGGGGGAGAGGTAAGGGAAGGTGGGTTGGGGGGTTAGGGAAGTTTCCTCCGAGGCTGCTCTGAATTCGGAGCGGCCTTGGAGGGAACGGGGGAAGGCAGTGTGGCTCGGTGCGCACAAGGTGCACAATTGTGCACCCCCTTGCGCGCGTTGACCCCCGATTTTATAACATGAGCGAGCCGCACATGTATACCCATGCGCAGGTTTGAAAATCTACCCCAAACTATTTAAAAGCAACTAGCAAAACACCTAGAGAACAACAACATACTATATCCTTCACAACATGGCTTTCGTAAACACTATAGCACAGAGACACTTCTGCTGGCACTGACAGATAACATTATGAGAGGTTTCGATAACTGCAAACATTACATTCTAGTGATGCTCGACCTGTCAGCAGCCTTTGACACGGTAAATCATGACATACTTTTAAATAGACTAGAAGAAATAGGTCTAAACAACAAAACAATCAGTTGGTTTAGATCAGGGGTCAGGAACCTTTTTGGCTGAGAGAGCCATAAACTCCACATATTTTAAAATGTAATTCCATGAGAGCCATACTATAGGTTTAAAACTAAATACAAGTAAATGTGTGCATTTTATGTAAGATCACACTTTTAAAGTACAATAAGTCTCTGAAAATATTACACCAGGCCTTAAGACACCAATACATCTCCTATTAGGAAAACGGACCAAGTCAGGCTGCTATAGAGTCCTACACAGAAACTACACGCCAGCAGAAAACCTCACCTGAATCACGTGCTGTCCCTCACCTAACATAGAATAAAGAGACCAAAATGCATAACTAGAAGCATGCAGAAAAAACTGAATTGGAAACTGCAACAAGCCAGAGTCTCTGTATGCAGTGTAACAAAGGAAAAAAGAAACATCACCCATCCTTATAAAACAAATCAAGAAATATAAAATCATCAGCAGTAAAACTGTACTAACAAAAGAACATATTTCGAAACAGCTGATGAGTGGAATATCCAATAATTAAAAACTCATATAAAACATTTCCAGATACCAACAAAATATTTCAAAATAGCAGACACAAAGACCCAGTAATGAAAAATAATAAGGATACAAAAATTTCTTTGCTCTGCATACCTGGGAACGTTTGATATCCAGGTGTCCTGAGATTGTTCTGAATTAGCAGGAGGCGGGGTGGTTTGCTTGGAACTTTCTCCTTTCTCAGTCACATACCAGCGCTCTCTCTCACACTGGCTCTCAATGACACACCTATACACACATGCTCTCAGTACTCACATATACACATGTTTTTTCTCTCTCTCTTATATAGGCTCTTAATTACACATTTACACACATGCTGTTTATCTTTTCACGCTTACACACACACACACACACACACAGGCTTTCAATCACATAAATACATGCTGTCTTTTTCTCTCACACACAGACTCTCATTCACATGCTTACAAACATGTCCTCTCTTTCTCTCATTTACACACAGGCTCTCAATCACATACTCACATGCTCCCTCACCTAAATCAGCTCTCAATCACACACAGACACACATGATCTCTCTCTTACTTATACACACAGGCTTTTAATCATACATACACATGATTTCTCTCACACACAAAGGATCTCAATCATACACACATACTCTTTCATACAAACAGGTTTTCAATCACAAACTTACACATACAGGTTCCCAATGGTAAACTTAAATTCATGCTCTCTCTCACACAGGCAGGCTCTCAATCACAGACAATACTCTCTTTCACATATACAGGCTCTCAATCATTCACATACATGCAATCTCTCACTCACACACACACACAGGATTACAAACACACATGCTTGCTCGCTCATTCACTCTCTCTCTCTCCCCCACCCCGGGAACTCGCGGCAGCAGCAGCCTCCTCCCAACATTAACCTCCTTCATTTTCAGCCCTTGCATATAAATAAATAAATAAATAAAATACATCTACCGTGCGCAAGTATGCTCCTAATTTTAAGCACTTACTCAAGCAAATCTACTTCGCATATCTTCCATAGGACTTTGCCTGCTTTCATATGTATATGTAAGCAGATTTTAAAACATGCTCGCGTGAGGGACATTCCCAGTTCTTAAATTCGTCCACCAATTTGCCCAGGCACTATCGAGGTCTTCCAAACTCCTCTGGTTTTTTCGTCCTGTAAGCCCCCTAGATGACCTGGACCGCTCACCCTGTCCTAAAATCCCTAAACCTCTAGATCTACAGACTTGCTCCTCATCAGAAGCAGCAGTAAATTTACACGAATAATAAGCTGACTCTGCCATGGTCAGCCGTTTTAAAATACAGAATTACGCACGTAAGTCTAGGCCCTGCCCCGGAATACCCAAGCCCCGCCCTCTTTCCGTCCTCTTATTTTTTTATTCGCACATGGGTATATATGTGCGTACTTTTTGGCTTTTTAAAATTTGGGTTACTTGCACCCCAACCACAAACGTGCATATTCGCACGAGTAACCTTTTGAAAATTCATCTGTTTGCTTTGATCAAGTAAAGATATATAGACAAACATATAACTATGAATTGTCACTTTTGTTGTGGATTGAAATACTCTACAGCCATTCGTTTTATATTTTCTTGAGAAAATCATCATCAAACTTTGAGTATATGAGCTTATGCTGCGCTCAGTATAAAGTTTTGTTTTTTTATGCCAATGCCATCTAACATAGTAATATGGTAAATGCTAGCAGAGAAAGACCAAATGGACCATCCAATCTGCCCAGCAAGCTTTTTTCTGAGTGGCTTCAGACTTCCAAAATACTTCCAAGTGTTTGTCAACTGATGGCCACATATGCAGGTACATAAACCTTTGTATAAAGGTGAAAATCTTCTTAAGGGACTTCACTCCATTCAGGAATTATATAAAAATCATCTTTGGTTTGACTTTCAAAAGAGACATTAGAGATCAAACGCTGACTGCTTGCCTGAACTAATCTCACCCTTCCTCTCCTGTTCCCTTCAGGACAGGATGGGAGGGACTGCAATAAGGAGCAGAATGACTTGTCTTTTGCCTGCTCCATCCTCAGCTTCTCCTCTTTCTTGCAAGCTGCCTGGGAGGAGAAGCAGAGAAATTAACTGCAAGGGGCTTAGATAGCAGGCTGTTGAATCAGCCTTGAAGGCCCTGAGCTTCCTTCAGATGACCAAATTTGGATGGAGAAGCTTCAAATAGGTTGATTGTGCAGCAGGTTGTAAATAATGTGGCAGCAAGCTAATTGTGTAGCTTCTCCTGGGCCAGAGATTTGCAATGAATATAATAAAGCAAAGTACATTCCATAACGCTACATTCTAAGATCTGTTTCCTTCTTCCAGTCGAAATGGGCTGTTGGTTGCTTCCCTCGTCTCCTAAGCTACTAGATGGCCTTGGAACAGAGATCTGAATTTTGTGACATTTTAGCAAGTTCTTGAAAAATACTTTTTAGAAAGTCTCACGCCCTCTATCTTGGCAGATCATAAAACAAATATATCCTCAGCAGCATTGCAAGGAGAAGCAAGGGAGTTACAGAGAATTCTCAAAGTAAAAATATAATATACACCTAATAGTGTAACAAAATCAGTTTCTTTTGTTATTAACAAAAAATCCTGACAATATATGTTTCTTTTATTGTTAAGAGGTAGTAGTAGAAATCCTTGTAAAAAAAAAAAAATTGGTATCTCATTTTGGGCCTGATTTTCAGAAGGATTTACATGCATAAAACATGGTTTTATACATGTAAATGGGCTTTTGAAAATTGCCCAGTTCTAGTGGGTTGTGCGCATTTTGTGTGTACTTTTGCAGCTGAGGGATAGAGTCGAAGTGGTGATAACACATATTTTAGGTTTTTGAAAGTATGCATATAAAGCTATATACATTTACAAGCAAGAGCTAAATGTAAGCACGTATGCAGCACTTGATTTTGCACATACAGGTTTATTTTCAAAGCAGACCTAGGTGTATACAGTAAATCGGCTTTCAAAATTATCTAAAGTCTTCATGTTCTTTGTACATGCAAGCTTTAGCCCTTCATGGACCGCTGAAAATTTCCCTCTAAGAATAGTGTCAGATGAAAGATTTTCAGGTTAATTGCATTTTTCATTTTATTTAAAATGTTTTGCCAGTTCTGATAGAAAAGTCCACTAGGCAGCTACTGCACTGGGTTGGGAACTGGTTAAAAGACAGGAAATTGAATCTAAGACTTAAACAATCAGTTTTCCAAATGGAGAAAGGTTAATAGTGGAGTACCACATGAATCTGTACTGGAACCTGTGCTGTTTAACATTTTCATTAATGATCTGGAAAAGGGAGCGAGTGATGTGATTAGATTGGCAGACGACATAAAATTATTCAAAGTTGTTAAAACAGCAACAGATTGTGAGCAATTGCCAAAGAACTTTGTGAGAATAGGAATCTGAGCATCTAAATGGCAGAAGAAATTGAATGTTGACAATTGCAAAGTGATGCACACAGTATTAGTTCTGGGGGAATTCTGCACTACTACAGAGCACAGAGTTTGCACAGAATTCCCCTCCTGTGCAGCTGTACAGAAATTTCATTTTCTGCTCAGAATTTGGCAGGCCCCAGCATGCCATGAGCAGAACCCGTCCTGCTCGTGGCAAAAATAGAGTTAGGCCCCTGTGAGAGTGAGACTGTGAGCCTAGAGAGTGAGAGAGGGAGAGCATATGTGAGGGTGTGTGGGTCCCAGAGAGAAGGAACCATGTGAGGAGATTGTTAAAGAGTATGTATATGTGTGAGAGATTTGGAGCTGGTGTGTGTGAAAAAGGGATTGTGTATGTATGTGAGGGTGCTTGTTTTTAAGAGTGAGAGCCTGTGTGAGAGTGTGTGTGTGTGTGTATGTGTGAGAGAGCTTGTGAGAAGGGATTTCTGTATGTGTGAGAGAAAGGGAACCTTTGTGTAGAGCAGGGGTGGGCAAGTCCAGTCCTCGAGGGCTGCAAACCAGTCGGGTTTTCAAGATACCCCTAATGAATATGCATCAAATAGATTTGCATACAACTGAGGCAGTGTGTATGCAGGTCTCTCTCATGCATATTCATTAGGGGTATCCTGAAACCCCGACTGGTTGCAGCCCTCGAGGACCGGAATTGCCCACCCCTGGTGTAGAGGGTGTGTGTGAGAGAGAGACATAGGTAGCCTGTAGGAGGGCATATGCATAAGAGAGGGAGCCTGTTTGAGGGTGTGTGTTCGAGAGAGGGGACCCTGAATGAGGGCGGGTTGTATGTGCACTAGAGAGAGGGAACCTATGAGTGTGAGTGAGTGTGTGTGTGTGTGTGAGAGAGAGAGGGAGTCTGTATGAGGGTGTGTGTTCGAGAGAGGGGACCCTGAATGAGGGCGGGTTGTATGTGCACTAGAGAGAGGGAACCTATGAGTGTGAGTGAGTGTGTGTGTGTGTGTGAGAGAGAGAGAGAGTGGGACAGGAAGCCTGTGTGAGGGACAGTACTGAGAGAGGGGTCAAACTGGGAGTGGAGATAAGAGTGGAAGGGGTTGAGCTTAGAAGGGGAGGGGACAGGGCTGGTGGAACCACTAGGCCTGGGCCTAGAGCATCGACCATTAGGGGGGATGAGCCTTGTGGGGCTTTTCAAACCACTAGGCAGCTACCTCACTGGGTTGGGAACTGGTTAAAAGACAGGAAATAGAAACTAAGAGTTAAACATGAAACAAATTTGAAAATTAATTACCCATCAGCCATCTGTCACCATATCTGCACTCCTCAAATTGCTGGGTGAGGACAACAGATGCAGAATATAAGAGTCATAGCTGGACCCCTAATAGCTGGCTCTGCATTCAAAGGTGACATGTCTTTTTTCTTGATTAAAATTTATGAACTGCTTGATGCACTAGGCTCTAGCTGATTTACAATAAAACATTCACAATAAATAAATGTGCACATCAGAGGTTATTTGCCTATTTTGTTTCTCATAATTCTTCATTAACCTTGGCTTATCTGCATTACAAATAGCCTATATGTATTATACATCAATGAATAAACATACATTAGTAAACAGATCCTCATAGTCGCTACCAGTCACCTTGTTTGTTACTTTGTAAACTCAACATCTCCCATTTGTGGTTGCTGGAACAGCTTGGTCATAGCCAGGGCCGGCGCGTCCCAATAGGTGAACTAGGTGGATAGCATTTCATGTTAAACTGATTCAACAAATACGGATTCACTTTCAGGTGTGGGTTCTTTGTATAAAAGGACTTATGGACTTTTACCTGCTTTTTCTGTGAGCTAGTGTTTGCTGGAAAACTGCACATGTAGATTTGAAAATCTAATCTGTACATTGTTTCCATTCCTGCCCAAAACACTGCCCCCCCCCCCCCCCTCCCCATGTCCCTTAAATCCAGATAAAAGTATTCATACTATGGAAACTCACATATACATCTAGCCTTATGGATTGAGTGTAATTTTCAGATTACTGTTTTACCCTGGTAAGTGGTTCAAGTGCTCCAGGAACTAATACAGTGTAGATGCTCTATGCACTGTACCTCTTATTGCTTCCTGGCTGGTTAAATACAACACTCCATTCCCCATACATACTTAATCCCCTACATTACCTTCCAGCCACACACACAACTTACACCCACCAGCCAAGCCTTCCCCTAATACCAGCATCTTCAATCCAACTCCCTGAACTCCAGATGAGGGACACTGTTATACAGAACAGGGACACAACTGGATCTTGAACTGGTCTTAAATGGGGTTTCCTATGCTGGATCCCAATGCTACGCTCTTTACAAGCTCTGATTCGTTTGTAAGCTGTTCTAATGCCTCTGTTCATTTACATTTATTATTATTATCCACCTTGGGACCAGTTTTGGTAAAAAGGCAGAATATCAAATGTTCATAAATAAATGCAAGTTCATGCACCAGTAAATACTGAAGCAGCATCTTGCACAATAACTGCTGAGTGATTTGTCAAACTCCTTTGGTTTCCGGGCACCCTAAACTCACGGCTTCCTTTCATCTTTCATCTTCCAGAAAAGTGGTCTTTTCCCCACATATGACATCCTAGTTTCGGGTTTTGATCGCACGATAAGCATATCAGAGAAGGAAGTACTTAGTTTCTCTTGCTTGTTCAGCAATTACAGTGCCATGTTGCACTATTTTCAATTATTTTTTTAATGCCTGTGACCAGCTATCCGGTGTCTTTGGCAGATTTACTGCAAGCAGCCTCAGTGTTTCCAGCAGGCTTTGTTGACTGCTCCTCTCTTGTCATCTGCCATAACTGAGTGTTACAAGGCAGTGAGTGTTCAGTTGTGTTGCTCCATGCCTCTGGAACAGTATTTCCTGGGAGGTATAAACAGAAATGAATTATCTATTCTGATAAAAAGCTGATAGCATGGTTACATGAGCCAGCATTTGGATAGTAAGCTTTGCCCAAGGCTTTCAGTTAATAGCTGGGGCTAGCACAAGGTTGTATGTTTGAATGTCCTGTTTATTGTGTTTAGGATATGTCTATGGATTTTGATTGTTGTATTTTAGATGTACTGTAATTTTACTGCTTTGGATTGTAAGTGACCTTGAGGCACTGGAGTATGGTGAGACATTAAATTTAAAAGAAAACCCAACGAATCATTTCACAGACTTTCCATTTTTCCTTCATTTCAAAGGCAATATCCTTACAGATAAACGCGCGTATTGGGCAAGTGATTAAAAATACACGTAATTTCATATTGTGTATGCAAGAATACACGTATCAATTAAAATATCCCTACCACACATATGTGTGGAGCCTTTATGTGCATACTCGCGCAAGTGACCGGGGGGGGGGGGGGGGGGGGGGGGGGGAGAAGGCGAAAGCCTCTGATAGAGAGACAATCTGACACTCTATGTATCTCCCACAGTAAGGCTGGGATTTGGGGGGGATGGTATTACAAGGGTCTACAGACCCTTGCGCCCTAGGCAGACCATTATAACACTGCCACCTCCCCAAAAACCTACCCTGAGTTGAAAGTGCCCCTCTTACAATGGGAGATATATAGTGTCAGATTGTGTGTGTGTGTGTGTGTCTCTCTCTCTCTCTCTCTCCTTCCCCCCCCCCCCCTTAGTGTTCATGATCCCTCTGGCCCAAAATCTCCAGACTTGCGCCTCATCAGGAGCAGTAGTAAAGTTATGCAGGTAACATGGCTTGTGGTGCCATGTTCAGCCTTGAACATACGCTTGTATGGGGCCATTTTGCATGACCAGTGCTTTTAAAATCTACCTGTAAGAGTGCCTTTAACTTGCAGGTAGATGTTCTCACTAGACCATGTTAGTTTTGCTACTGTCAACTGTTTTGGCTTTATATTGTAACATTTGTGATTTGGACTGAACTTAAAGCCAACAAGTTAGTGTGATAACATGTAGGCAGTTTCTTCCTGCAGAGCTGCAGGATTCACTGATGAGAGAAGACATACAATAGAATCAAAAAGGACAAAGATGAGTAGCATGATAGATAGTCCTTAGAGGAAAGGCCCTCCAACCCCCACCTAGGGTGTGCATGAATGATCCTGAAGGCAGAGCTTGCTGACTGGCTGATTGGACACCACAGTCATTTTTTTCTTTCTCAGTCTCAGCTCTCTGAG
Source organism: Rhinatrema bivittatum (assembly GCF_901001135.1). Lineage (NCBI taxonomy): Eukaryota > Metazoa > Chordata > Amphibia > Gymnophiona > Rhinatrematidae > Rhinatrema > Rhinatrema bivittatum. Next base: position 582,840,627 of record NC_042615.1, on the reverse strand, counting down.
GGCACTACAAGCTTAGGAATGGAGCATAGTGACGTTATTATAAAGCATACCATGGCTTAGCCATGTGTCTCAGCAGGCGATTCCCCACCACCACCACCAACCTAGACTGTGCATGAATGCCACTCTGTGGCAGGCTTCGATTTGGGAGGAGCCACTGCATAAATTTGAAAAAAGGTGAGCAAACTAGAACAAACATTTAAAAATAAAGAGAAAAATAGGAACAGTTTTAATAATATAACCCAAATGGGGAGGGGGAGGCAACTACTTGCATAGATGGAAAGGGGCTGAGGCTTGAAAAATGTGCTTGCCTCCGAGTTCATAGAACAAAGAAAAGTATGTGCCTTTCCACTGCATATAGGACCAGGCCCACAGCACAAAAAGGAGATGGATAGGGAATGGGTTCTGAGGAGGTATTTCTGTCCTATGGATGATTTATTTTTAAATAGGTTGGTATGTCATGTGCAACCCAGAAAAGGAGAAAAGATTTCCTGAAATGAAAGCCCTACGCTTTGAGGCACGTTTTCTTCTCAGATTTTCATGTAAATCTTTTGATATACCAGGAAAACTCCTGTTTTCTTTAGATCTGAACAATTAGACTTTGAGTCATAGATCTTTTTAAATGTATGTAGTTATAATTTTTATTTTAACAAAAACAAGATAAATCTTACATGGAAAACAGTATCAAGATGTAGGTAATGAAAAGCATTGCAATTACAAAAAAAGGCAATCTAGCATCTTGTTACAGTAATCAGTCCACAGTTTTTATGGGGGGAGAATTATTCAAACTCGTCCTGCATGATTGACATAGTCTGCAAGAGTTTTAGGAGAAAGAGACATTAGAGGGACTACTGCTCAGCCTCATCTTTGTACTCAGAAAAACTAGAAGCAGAGGGGAATTAAAGAACGCAAATCTGACTGCTTGGAACTTAATCACATTTGCAAGGGCAGTTTAACCAAACATTCCCTGTAGAGAGGGTGGCTGGTGTGTGAGCCCTTGGTGCTGCAGTGTACTTGATGTAGCCTTGAGAGTGAACCCCCGAGACCTATGCTGGCAACTGGCAATATTTGCCCTATAGTGGGAAAGTCTGCAGCTTCACCTTTACCAGCCGCCTCCCCTGCAGGTTGAGCCCTTGGGTTCTGGCAGCCAGCAGCACTTAGGTGGGTAGTGAAGATTACGGAAGTCTGAGATCACACAAGGGTCTGGGAAGGCAGCAGACTAACGGAGTCAGAAACAGACCAAGGTCAGGGCGGGCACCAAGCAAGAGTGGTCAGGTCCAGGCAAAGGGTCAGATCAGGAGAGTCAGGCTAAGGATGGGCAAGACGCACACTGAAGAGACTGGACAGAATGGATAAGAGAAGGTGAGAATGGACAAGGTAAGACTGGGAGGCAAGGCTGGAAGATGAGACTTGGCAAGGCATGGCAGAAGGCAAGGCTGGGCGAGGCAAAGTACAGGAACCAGGCATACAAACAAGGATCAGGAACCAACACGCAGGAGCAACATGCACTACTTCAGGAGTAGAAGACCCATTGCTAAGGCGAGGAATTGCTGTGGGGCCTTAACTTATATAGGCCAGGAGGCTGACGTCATCTGGAGGTGCCGCTCAAGGTTTCCTGCCACCATTCACATATGTGTGCACATGTGCGTGCGCCTATGGCAGTGGTTCTCAACCCTGTCCTGGGGACCCCCCCCCCCCCCTGCCGGTCGGGTTTTCAGGATATCCACAATGAATATGCATGAGAGAAAATTTGCATGTTATGGAGGCAATGTATGCAAATTTTCTCTCATGCATATTCATTGTGGATATCCTGAAAACCCGACCGGCTTGGGGGGTCCCCAGGACAGGGTTGAGAACCACTGGCCTATGGGAAGGCTGCGACCTGACTGCTTCAGCGCCATTTGGCGCCGTACGGCGGCGTTCAGCAACAGCGGCATTCTGCCATGACGGGAGGACCTCAGCAGCATGGGTCAGTGAGGTGGCTCGCGGGACCCTCTTGCGGGCCACTAAACTTAATATTTGCACCATGTTGAACTACTTGGGGCGATAATTTAAAAAAAAAATTGCTTTCTTTTTATGTTGGATAAATATATGAATCTGGTAATTCAAAAAATGTACATCCTTAAAAAAAAAAAAAAGAAAACCCAGTCTCTGTCAGGTTCTAACACAAACTTTACTGTCAAAGTAGATATGATAGGATCCTCTGGCTTCTTTTCCAAGACACTTGTGACATCAAAGAAATCAAATGATTCTTGTGAAACCAGTAAGTTGACCCTCCGTCTTAACAAAGGAGATAATATAATATGCCTGGGAAATAGGTGGGCAGGCATTTTCAGGAATCTTCAATATTTATAACATAGCATTTAAGCAACACTAACTGAGGAAAAGTAAGCTTGGAAAAATTAATGAAACATAGTCCAACTCCTAACTATATCTTCACATTTTTCCCACTAATTGCGTATCCTTAAATTGTCTTTAACCAAAACTTGCACATTATCCTGAGTTTTCCCAAGCACTGATGCCAGTTTCCAAGGATTTCTTTTGATCCGTTGCTATAGATTTCAGTTCTTTAACTTTACTAGCAATTTCTTGGAACAGGGAAAAGAAGAACTGAAACTGAGCATTCATGCATTCTCTACAGTCACTAATGCATCCCAGATCCCCTCTAGACTGATAGTTTTAGATTTTACCCGACCAAATAATTCTCCAGTAAGAGACTTCACTGAAGCTTCCCCTGTCCAGTGGAGCTTCTTTGTTCTCTCAACTACTTCACCTTCCTGCAGATTTCCTCCCTGTTTGGACACCCACAGTTGCAACCCAACCTCTGTTCCAGCTAGGGTGGCCAACTTTTCCATGGACCCATAACTGGACACCCCAATAACCTTCATGCTTTGGGAAGGGAGGCAAAGGTTATAGACCACTTTGAGTTGTCGATCCACTCATTACTTGGCTTTCAAGCATCCCACTCAATATTCTTTCATTTATAAAATGTTATTTCAGCTGTCCTCAAACACATCAACCGCAGGTTTTGCTCTCTATCACAACTAAAGCCTTTCTAATACACCCACCTCCATATTTCCCCATAAATATACAGACTCCCAAACATACAACTTCCTCTCTCATACACACACACACACACACACAAAACCTCCTCTCACAGACAAAGATTCACTCTCTTAAAACCTTCCTAGCCTTTTATCTTTGTCTCCCTTGTGCCACCTGATTCTCAATATGCCCTCCCCCTCCTCTGTGCACTCCTCTCTTGTGCAGCCTTCTGTCTCTAGTTGCCTCCCTTCCCATTCTCGTCTTTCCCTCCTTCCCTCCTATCTCCCTATCCTCCCCAGTACCTTCCTCTTTCTCTGTCTTTTTTCCTCCTATGTCCTCCTGTCTCCTTTGTCCATGTTCTGTCTCTTCCTTCCGTTCCCCATATGTCTCCTGCATTCCCTCATTCTCCTGTTGTGCCTCTCCCCTTCCTTGTGACCTTCCTTCCATACCCCCTCTCTGTCTCTTTCCTTCCTTGCTCCCCATGTCTATCTTCCTTTCCCTTCCCTTTTCTCTGTGGCCCCTCTGTCTTTCCTGTTTCCTCACCCTGTGACTGTCTCTTCCCCTCCTCTGTTCCTGTATCCCTCGGCTGCCTTTCAGCTCACTCTCGGGTCTTAGCCAAGCACTCAGTGAGGGAGGGGGAGGGACCCAGAGGGCACTGCTGCAGAGATCTGTGGAGCCACTCGGAACTGAGGGCTATGATGTGCCCCATCCCCTCTCCCCATCCAATCACAACACAGGAAAGGAGGCAAGAGGACGGGGACACAGCTCATCTCTCAGCTCTGTCTTTCCCTGTAATCAGGAAGCTGTGGGAAAGAGGAGCCTCTTGCAAAAACCGGATTTTCAGTGTCCAGTCAGTACTACTGACAGGACACTGTACAGCACAGCTGAAAACCTGGTTGTCCGGTCCAAAACTGGGTGGTTGGCAACCCTAGCTCCAGCAACAGTAGCCCTAAGCTCTGCTCTTGTTTATCATCTGATGTCATTGCTAGGTGCCATAGTTGCATTGATACCCAGGTATCCCTCACAGTTTGCCACTGAGGGAGGCACCGGACTCTCTGGACTCATAAAACCACCACTCCCACGCTCATTCTTTCCTCCAAGGATACCTACAAGGAAAATAAGTGGCAACGAAGTACTCAAAATGTGCATATCCATTGGTCCCACAAAAGAACAAACTCTAGCATCTGCAGGGAAGATCCAAAGCATACACTTCCATGTCACCATCTTATCGGGAAGGGTAGAGAACTCTGGGCTGCAAACTGAGCTTATAGCCTAGTACCTGCCATGCTGGATACGCTCTCTTCACTTTGTCCATAGATTTTTCTTTTCCTCCGTTTCATTTGCTTTAAAATACAAATTGCGGTCCTGGCTGGATCCCCCTTCAAATTTTCACTCTTTTTTTTTAGGGAGGGGATTGTTAAATATATTCTTTCACTATTTCACTTGCCGCTATTTATATTGTTAATCTCTTTTTTTTTTTTTTTTTTTTTTAGGATTTAGGCTGGAACAGCATTTTCTTAATTGCTGCTGCTGTTTTGAAATTTGCCTTCCAATGTTATCGTTATACTGCCATGGTGGCTCTAGAATATGGGAAGGAGGCTCTAGAACCAAAGGAATAATCGTAGGGAATTCCTTTACAGAGTGGGTGGTGGATGCATGGAACCGCGTCCCAGTGGAGGTGGTAGAGACAAAAACAGTAAGAAAGCGTGCAATAAATACAGGGGATCTCCAAGGAAGTGAAGAGAATTATAATGCTAAATTAATTGGATAGATGGGTAGACTGGATGGGGCCATACAGTCATTTTCTGCCATCATGTTTCTGTGTTTCTATGTTTTCCGATTGAAAGGAGAACTTTGGACAATTCGGAGTCAAGCAATGCACCACAGGTATTTGGAAGGGGAGATCCGTGAGGTTTAGGAGAACCTATTCCATTACCACTAGACCGCCTTTTATTCCACACAGGAAGAAAAGGAGCCCCCTGGGACAATCTAAGGGACTACAGACACAGATCAATTTGGATTTTATTCACTGCTGGGATCGAAATGTCAATTAATTACCCTTGATCAAGTTGAACAGTAAACTTTATTTTGTAACACCCTACTCATATATCCAGAGCTTGTCTGGGTCCCTGGCTGGAGGGACCTGGACAAGCCATAAGCCCTCTAGCCAGGAACCCAGACAAGCATCCAGCAAGTCATGTAAATCCTCATCTGATTTGTGTCCATATAAAGATGGACATAAAAAATGTCAAGCACAATAGGCAGGTACACCTGTAGGCTGACTGCCCTAACCTCGCCCCGCATGCGGGACTTTCCCCGTCTCTCGGGCTCACACTGAATTTGTGCGTGCACAGCTCTCAGCGGTGAAAGGTGCGCGCACGCTGTTAAGGAGCACGTGGTTTCTGTGGCAGCGTGCTCTATTACAGTGTGTGTGTGTACTTTTACCCACAAAGAGGCCGAACTGTGTTCTGAAGTGCGCTTTACGTCATGTTTATTATATCCATGGGAAATGTGCAAAAGGCAAAACTGATAGTGTTTCATAGAGGCCTGATTTACTGAGCCTTTGCCCCCCATTCTGTAGCTGTGAGAAAAACAAAGCTTTGTAAATAAGGCCCCTTAATGATCCCTATGGGATAATTTTGGGAGGGAGACTGAGAGAAGAGCCTAAGGAACTAGAATCAAATTAGCTAAAAAGATAATCCAAATATGTTTTTTTTTTTTGGGGGGGGGGGGGGGGGGTTTGTGATAGTGACCAACATACAATATATTGTATATATGAATAGAGAGAATTTAAGATTTTAAAAGTTACATACTCCAGTATCTAAATTGAAAATAAATTATATTTTCAACTTTATTTTTTTTCTCCCTTATCATACTGTTTTTAATTTTCTCTCTGTTCAGGACCAGTTGTTATGGATTATTATGCAAGATTTCATGCCTAGTTGCTTTAGGCTTTTTACATTCCATTCTGTTTAGTTTTCAGCTTAGGGCTGAATATTTGTGCTAAATTTTAATTACTTAATTGTTTTGGGAGTGTGCTCCTAAAGAATATAATATATCTGTTAGAGATTTGACAGTGTACTATGTTTCTAATGCAATGCAGATATCTATCTGACAGCTGGCCATCAGCCTGAAGTTTGGAGTATTTTCTCTGCACAGAGCAAGTCTCCTTGTTTTATTTTCTAATTTGAATTTAATCTACGGTAGAACTTTCTTGTTAATAATTGCAATTTTTAAATTTTCTGTATCTCACTCTGAGTACATTTGTATTGGAACAAGTCACACGTTTTACTAATAATAAAATAGTCTCTTCTCTGATTTTGTCTGTCATATTTCTTGGTTCTGCTTTCCAGGGCTTTTCATTCTATTTCTCTCCATCTGTTTCACGCCACTTCTCTTTCTTCTCTGCCAGTTTCTCTCTTCCTTCTGTCACACCTCTTTACTTCAGCTTTCCCCACCTTCTTCATGGTTTTCCTATATTTCCCCTTCTATTAGCACTGTGCTTCAATATCAGTTGTTTCATGCCATTTTCAAAAGGAAATAACTAGAAATACATTTTTTTCTTTTTTTTTTCATTTTAATGCACATTAAAACCATTTAGCATGCCCAAAAATTGAAACAAAAGGATTTTAAAGATTTTTTTCTTGCACATCTCTACCCACAACTCCTTCTCTTATTCTTCTGTCTCATCTTTCTGACTTATCCTTCTGTCCCTACATTTGTTTCTCACCTCCCCAGCCCTGCCTGCCTGTGAAAAGAAATATTATTGTTTATTAATGAGTTTAAGAACATAAGAATAAGAAATGTCATGCGAGTCAGACCAAGGTATGTGTAATTGTTACCCACCGAGTATGTTGGAGCATGCAGGATAAAACATAAAATAAAAAAGGTCCATTGGGCCCAGCATCCTGTCTCTCACAATGGCCAGTCTGGGTCACAAGTGCCTGGGAGATTCCAAAAAGCTGATCGATTTCCTGTTATTCCCAGGGATAGCAATGGCTTCTCTGGTCTACCTGGCTAATACTGTTTTAGGGATTTTTCCTCCAGGAATTTGTCCAAATCTCTCTTAAACCCCACTATGCTAGTCTCTTTGACCACATCCTCTGGCAACAGATTCTTACAGCTTGACTGTGCGCTGAATTAAAAAAGTACTTTCTAGGATTTGTTTTAAATCTTCTGGTGGTTAGTTTCATGGAGTGCCCCCTTGTTTTAGTAGTGTTTGATAGGTTAGTAACTGATCTTATTTACCCTTCCACCCACTCACGATTTTATAAATTTCCATCATATCCCCATTCAAGCTGAAGATCCGTAGCTTCTGTAGTCTCTCATAGGGGAGCCATTCCATCTCCTTTATTTGTTGCACTTTTTCTGGTTCTACTGTGTCTTTTTAGAGATAGGGTGACCAAATCTGCACACAATACTCAAGGTGCAGTCGCACCAGGGATCAATACAGAGACAATATGATATTTTCCATTTTATTCTCTTTTTCACTCAACGCATAGTTAAACATTGGAATTCATTGCCAGAGGATATGGTTACAGCAGTTAGTGTAACTGGGTTTAAAAAAGGTTTGGATAAATTCATCAAGGATAAATCCATAAACTGCTATGACAATAATTAATATTGTGATCTATCTAATGTTTGGGTACTTGTGACTTGGATTAGCCACTGTTGGAAAAGGAAACTGGGCTTGATGGACCCTTGGTCTGACCCAATATGGCATTTCTTATGTTCTTATGTACTTTTTGTATCATTCCTAAAATTATTTTTGCTTTTTTGACCACCACCTCATGCTGAGCTGAGGATTTCATTATATTGTACACAGGGATTTTTAAAGCCCTTTTCCAGGGTGGTGACTCCTAATTCATAACCCAGCATTGCGTACCTGCTGTTGGGATTATGTTCCCTTTGTGTACATTACTTTGTACTGATCCACATTGAATTTCATCTGTAATTCAAGTACTCAGTCTCCTAGTCTCATAAGGTCCTTCTGCTTTTCTTCACAATCTGCTGCTATTATAACAACTTTGAATAATTTCATGTCATCTGCAAATATGATCACCTCATTCATCCTCTTTTCCAGGTCATTTATGAATATCTTCAACAGTAGAGGTTTCTGTAAAGATCCCTGGGATCCTCCACTAATGACTTTTCTCCATTTGGAAAATTGACTCATCTGTTTCTTGCATTTTAACCAGTTAATAAATAAAAAATACCAACCACAATAATCTCCTAACTCTCTCCTAACCTGTGGATTTTTAATTTCCTGAGGTCAGGGGATTTTTTCAAATCTAAATTCACTATATCAATCTGAAAATTGAAATACACTAAATCAACTGGCTCACCATTATCTACAGAAATAGATTTGCAAGGTAAGGCTCCCTTTGCTAAAACCATATTGACCATTCCTATTAAGCTATGTACATATGGCCAGTAACTTTGTTTTCAGAGTAGCTTTTACCACTTTGCCTAGCACCAACGACAAGCTCACTGGTCTATAGTTTTCTGGATCATTCCTGGAGTCCTTTAAAAAAAAAAAATCAGCATTACATTGACACCTTCCAGTCTTCAGGTAAGGTGCCTGTTTTAAATGATAGATTACAAATTACTATGAACAGGTTTGCAATTTCCTGTTTTAGTTCTTTCAGTATCTATCACATCTTCCATTATCGCAGAAATGTGCTTTAGTTGCTTGGAATCGCCACCATCAAAGGCTTATGTGGACATGTTCCCAGCATCCTCCTCAGTAAAGAGCAAAGTGCAGAATTAATTCAGTTTTTCTGCTATTCCCTTGTCCTCCCTGGGCACCTCTTCTCCCTCAGTCATCTAGTGGTCCAGCTGTCTGCCTCACAGCTTTTTGCTTTGAATGTGCTTGGAAAAGATTTATTAGATTTTGCTTCTTCTCAAACTCTTGGTCTGCCTTACTACTCTTTTACATCTAACTTGCTAGTGCATATGTTCTTGCTTGCTTTCTTTATTTGGAACTGCTTTCTATTTTTTTGAAAGATACCATATTTTTTTTAAAGATCCAGTTTAAAATGTGAGCTTTGTGCCATATGGAGATATTTCATCTATTAGAATGATGATCTGGCTAAACTATTGTGGAGATCGTGTGTGAGAACATTCCCCTGAGACAGGCAACATTTTTGCCAAAACATTGGGATTCTTGTCAGCTTTAGTGGCATTCTTTTTGCACCTTGGATCACCATCATGGAATGCTAATTTATCTTGTCTTGGGAACTTTGCATTGTTTTAATCCTTTTGAAGTCTTTGACATCATAGGAATTGGGTCAGTGTATCCTTACTGTTTTCCATATTTTCAAATTGAAATAATTTTTTTAATGGCATTTTTGTCAGATGTGTTCTGCATATTTTTACAACCTAACCTAACCCCTAGATTCATCAAAATGCGATAACCCCTCGTGCTAAGAAAAAGGGACATGATTATGGAAATTTTAGAATTACTGCACCATGCAATAATATACTGCTTTGTATCGGTATGGTAAACTTTTTGTGCCCTGTGATAATTCATATCTTGCAGAGAGAGAGAGAGAGACTATCTATAAGGCCCTCATAGTAGTCAAGTATTTATATCTCTATAGAAGGGGCATCTAATAGCTCAAGGTGAGGTGCTGGTGGTGGATTAGGGTTTAGGGGCCAGTTTTCCATGCAGAGTGAGACGTATGAACAGCACAGTACACCTCGGTGAAGATTTGACATCATTTGGAGTGAGGAAAGTCTCACAAAGATGACATTTCTACTATGTTCTCTCACCCTAGCTCGATGGACTCTATTACAGGGTACCATCAAGCTAGGCTGAGACAGCATGCGATACTGGCTGCATCATGGCGGTTCAATGCAAATTGGGGGAAGGGGAGCAGTGTGGGTGGGGTTATGTCCCGGCAGCGCTGCGGGCAATAATGTTTTCTATGTTATCGCTGGCAGCACCGGGGGAAATAACTACACCATTTCCCGTAGTGCTATGGGTGTGAAACTGTGCGGCCCGGCCACAACCGCGCGGGTGAAAATGCACTGCTGCAATGTGGCTGGCTGCACAATTTTGCCCCTCCCCTTTTTTTCACGTGGCTCATCATTAGCCCCTGTTCCGGGTAAGCGCACGCTGGCCAATTGCCAGCATACAGAAGTTACTTCTGCTCCAAAGGAGCAGTAAGTATTAAAACAAAAAAAATTTAACTAGCTAGGTAGGGGTTGGGGATTGGGGAGGAGAGGGGAAACGGTGGGAAGGGTAGTTAGGTGGATAGGGAAGTTCCCTCACAGTCTGTTCTTTAATTGGCGCGGACTGGGATGGAACTGGGAAAACCTTACTTGCGTCGCCACGCATACTTTTTTTTTTTTAATCCCCTCCTTGCACGCGCAAGAGGCCACTCGCTTGCACATGCAGGCATTAAAATACAGCACTCATGTGAACGTGGGAGTTGTATTTATAACATGCGCACGCTGACACACACATGTTATATAATCAGCACAGCCATGTGTGCACGCTGGGAATTGCACAGGTGGACGCACGCGTGTGCCTTTATAAATCTAGCATATTATATATGAGAGCTCTAGACATCTTTAGCAACTCCACAGTATAGGAACATGCTCTTCCTGCAGCACCTACAAGATAAACAATTATTGGTTAAACATCAAATGGCATTCCTTTCAAAGACATTGATGTTGAAAAGGAATGCTAAAAAGTATCCACAGAATTGAATCAAGGCACAAACATACCCTTGAAAAGACACAAAATTACAAGTGCTCTAGACCTGTATCTGGATGACAGACTTCTACTCTGGATTAGAATGATTGTCAGGGTGAAAATCCTCCTCATTTCTTCTCCTTCTTTAGCATAGCTTTCCATGGACATCCTGGGTTACAGATCCATGCTCCCCAAAAATGCCATAAGCGAAGACTCCTACACATTTCACAAAGCTTGTGAAAATACAACACCTTAAAAATGTGATGTTAATATCTGAAAGTAGTGCTAATTGCAGTGTAGGTAACTGGTCACCTGAAATAGAATGTCGAATAAATTAGACATTGGCACAGCACCTATCACTAAAGGTAAAAGAAGGCTACGCAAAACTCATGATTCTCAGGAAACTAAAACCCCTACTATCACCAGTAAACTTTAGGACAGTGCTCCAGGCACTAATTTTCTCAAGCATGGACTACTGTAATGCACTGTTACTAGGACTTCCGAATACAACATTAAGACCACTTCAAATTCTACAAAACACAGCAGCTAGAATACTAACTGGTAAAAGAAGGAAGGACCACATCACGGAAACTCTAGCACAATTACACTGGTTACCCATAGAACACAGAATACAATACAAAGCCCTGTGTACAATACATAAATTAATACATGATGAAAAAGTAGACTGGCTGAACACAGCATTACGGGTACACGTCCCACATAGAAATCTAAGATCAGCTAACAAAGCACTCCTAACCATTCCCTCAGTAAGAACAGCGAGACTAACCCAAGTAAGAGAAAGGGCTCTATCCTTAGCAGGTCCTACTCTCTGGAACACTATGTCACTAGAGATCAGATTACAAAGAGACCTCAAAACCTTTAAAAGAGTTTAAAAACCTGGCTTTTTAAACAAGCATTCTACAAAGAGAGCGGAGAATAGAAAGTATGCAGGCACAGGCAGAAGAACACCAAGCACACAGAAATGCTCTCAACACATGCATTACAAAAGGTATTTATGTATCTCACAGTTAACTTAATAGTATTACACAGAACATGAGAATTATACCTGTAAAGAAGTAACTTACATGTATATATGGTCAAATCTAACTCACCCTTCAAACTAGTTTTTAATTAGACATGATCTAACTGAACCCTTTGGCACTTGTTAGAATATACTATCTAAAGACGTTAGATTATTAGATTTTTTCAAGAAACTTTGAACAGTACTGATTCATAAATCATTCAATATATACATGAGTGAGTGACTTTCATACCATCCTGCAGGCTTTTCTGGCAAATCTGCTCTCAAGCCACATTAGGGATCATCTTTAATCATCAGTCACTATTTTACCCATGTGTTTGCGTTTTACTTATTTTACTTTTTTTCTTTTTGAGTACAGTTCGACGTGCACGTTTCGCGTCCTGTGCTGCTTCAGGAACCTGTCTGGCTGTATTAACTTATGCCAAAATGTTCTTCAGTTATCTTTCATTATCTGAAAAAATTAAATGTTTATCACAAACCACTCTACCGGGATTGTACTTGCCTTGCTTGAGTTGCCACTTGCGCTTACTGTCTTGCGAACGTGAACACTACTTCCTCGCGGTCTGGAGAAAAACTCCTGTATGGCGGCGGCTCTAAGGTGCTGCTTTTAAGCGCATGCGTTTCGCCCGCATTCAACTGATTATTCGCTTGCTGATTTCAACTTGATTTACTATGGATTCACTTAGCATTTGCGCATGCTTTACTCAACTCAATGAATTTCATGAATTAGCTGATTATGATTGCCGCACGCGAATCATATGCACTGCATCCATTCAATTTCGCGATTCAGACCGTGTGGGTGGACAGTATTTAGTTGAAAGATCCATCGTTGTTCGTGGATTCTTAATTGTTTGACGCGATCACCTCCGCGCCAATGTGCAGGTATATGTTCCAAGATTGACCATCTTAGATCAATAAAATTGTGTTGATCATCCTCCAGGATGTCCAATAGTGTCTGCAAATGACTCTATTTTGGAACCCATTTCCATATTCCTTGATAAAATCCTACAACCATATGTTTCCGAAGCACCTTCTTATATCAAGGATAGTTCACAAATGCTACTGTTTTTGGAAACGCTTGAAATTCCGGATCACAGTTTATTAGTCACATTGGATATTGAGTCCTTATATACAGTGATCCCACAAGATCTGGCAGTTAAAGCAGTAGCTGAAAGATTGAATAAACGCCCTGCATCTCAACGCATTCCAACTGAATTTATCAGTTCATTGCTTACACTAGCTCTTTCTAATAATTACTTTACATTTGAGGGGCAGTTCTTTCTTCAAATACGCGGGACAGCAATTGGAGCAGCTATGGCCCCAGATATAGCAAACATCTTTGTGGCTTCCTTTGAAGCCCAATATATTCTAAATAATCCTTGGAAAAAATACATGGTTTGCTGGAAGAGGTACATTGACAATGTCCTAATGATATGGCAGGGCACAGAATCGGCTGTACTGGATTTTTTTAAATGGCTAAATGCGATAGATTCATGTTTGAAATTCACGATAAATTATCACTCGCAACAGATAGCCTATCTGGATATCCTTATTATGAAACAGGATTCCCGATTGAGTACCAGCATTTATCGCAAAGCAAATGAACGCGACAATTTGTTGAAATTTGATAGTTTCCATCCTACAGCCCTGAAGAGGAATTTGCCAGCGGGACAATTTATAAGTCTCAGACGCCTATGCACAGACAGACAGGATTTTAAAAATCAAGCCCAGAAGATGGTGGATCGTTTTTTGCAAAGGGGATATTCAGTTCCTGATGTCAAGCGCGCCTACAAACGTGCTCTATATGCAAATAGACTATTTATTTCTCAAAAATACATCAACGGATACATCTGCACGCCAAACGATGGTTTTGAGGCACACCGTGAAATCAGTAGAAATCAGTCAAGCAATCCGCCAACATTGGGGTATTCTTCAACAAATACATCCCGAATTTGCAGCCCCTATTAGATTTGCATACAGTAGGGGTCCCAATATGAAAAATTTTTTATTTAAAAAAGAAAAAAAGTAAAATAAGTAAAACGCAAACACATGGGTAAAATAGTGACTGATGATTAAAGATGATCCCTAATGCGGCTTGAGAGCAGATTTGCCAGAAAAGCCTGCAGGATGGTATGAAAGTCACTCACTCATGTATATATTGATTTATGAATCAGTACTGTTCAAAGTTTCTTGAAAAAATCTAATAATCTAATGTCTTTAGATAGTACTATTACTGAGTTCGTTGGTTTTTCAAATAACGATTGAGTTTATTGAATATTATTCAACTTGTTAGAATGTACCATTGTACACATTCACCTACTGAATTTATGTGCCTATATGTAAACCGTTGTGATGGTATATAACTTAACGACGGTATAGAAAAGATTTAAAATAAATAAATAAGACAAAATGGATTGAACAACATTTTTGTATTTTTTTTTAGTTTTTTCAATATATATTGTTTACTTTTTTCCCAAAACTTTTCATGTTTTGTGTGCTTTTTTCCCTGAGTCCTTAAAGTGAGTTGACGGTCTTCTTATTTCCCTATTGAGTAGGCAGGTCAATCATCTTCTTATTAAAGACCAGCTGTAACTAGAATCAAAAGTCTGGACGTAGGTCCTTAGGACTTTATCAGGAACAACAAAGTCCTACATACTGCAAAGGGTGATGCTAACAGGAAACTTCCTGGAACATCCTCCGTCTCCCTTCATCAAAGCTTTGGTCTAGAAATGTCCAAAACCTGGAATAATGCATTAACAAAATGATAAATAGAGGAAAAAGTCTGTTTTAAAAGTCCTTTTCTTGGTTTCTTTCAAAACGGGAAAGAAGGTAGAAAAGTACACCATGATCCAACTAGACAACCAAACAACCCAGGCACTAGCAAATCTTCTAATTGTACAAGTTTGAGCTAGGCTGGCAGTCTTTTGGCATTGGGTACAGCTAGAATAGCAGCTGATGATCTGGAAAATCTGAAATGGCATCAGCACAGTGTTCTTGGAGCTAGAATTACTAGCTCCATTTTTTTTGTATGTGGTTTAGAGGGGAAAATTGCCAGCAGGATACAGGGCCTAGAGTCCTGTAGGAGCAGGCACATCTCCCTTGCCAGCCTGGTCTCTGCTATGGGGGTCCATCCTGGAAACCCCGTGTAGGGGGTAATTCTCTGGCTTTTCCATAGCAGGGGACCTTTGGGGACTTTCTGCGGACATAAGCAGAAAGGTCTGTGACAACCAGCACATGACTGCTGCACCCAGGTAGCTACTGTATTAGTCTGCGTGGCCTCCTTTGATGTTCATAGAGTCTGGAATGAAATGGAGAACAAGGCAGGCAGCACAGACTCCAGCTGCACCTTGCCACATATGGGCTTCTCTGGCTCCGGGCCATGGTTTATGGCTGCATGCCAGAGACTTCCTTTATGTGGCAAGCTACATTCATGGACTCCAGCATAAAGATTATCTCTTGTGGTTGAAACAGAAGGGATCACCCTGCTCCTCCACCAGATGTCACAGAAGATATCATGCGCTGGTAGGGAACTGCTACGTCAGCAGCTACGTCAGCAGCTTATCCCAGGCCCCTTCTGACAGGGGCCTGGGATAAGCAGAAGTAGCCCTTCCCTCTGTAGTTCCAGGTGGGCTTTTCCCCCTTCTACTCTACTCCTCTGGAGAGGTCCACAAGATATTGGCTTTTTAGCTTCACCCCCCTCCAGCACACACTGCTACCAACTTTTGTCCATAGAAGTCCAAGGGATTTTTCCTTCAAAATTTTCTAAAACTTTAGCAGTGCAATATATAGATAGGGAACACACTGGTGCACACCAAAAACCTCCACAGTGCCTTCAGGCCCCACATTGGGAACCATTTTATGTAACCCCCATCTTTAGGGTACATTAAAAAAAAATATGACCAGGTAGTGACAAATTCCAATCTGTGCACTGATCAGTGAGTTCTGAAAAGTGGTTGAGCAGATGGTGTAGTGGATTGTGCTCAGTTATTTTCCTTATTGGACAGGGAATGAGTTTCCCCTCTGTTGTATGAACAGACATTCCTCATAAGTGGACTGGTTGCTTCTTCAAAGACCTGACCACTGGATTACATATACCTCAGGCAAACTCAGACCCAGTCCATCCTTTGGTTTGTTGGTTACAATAATGCTAAAAAAAAGTATTTAACACTAAATCAGGCTTCCATAGCAAGAATTACAGAAGAGCATCCAACAGCAAAAATAAATATTTGAATAGCAAAACAAATGCCTACAAAATGGGAATCCCTTCTCTGGCAGAAATTTAGCATAGTCTATAAACAAGAAATATATCACTCAGAAGTTAGGATAAAAAATGAGACTTCCATAGCTATGGCTGGTCTCTCTGTTGTTGTCCCCATGAATCCTCCCATGGATTGAAAAAAAACTGATCTTAAGCCTAGGAGTGGAGTTTTGGATTTAATCCCTCAATAGAAAAGTGTGCCAGTACTGGTTTCTGCAGCAGGGAATAAAGCGCACAGCAAGCAGGCAAAAACTGGAAACAAAAGGCAAAGCAGAGAGAGCTATGCGCTGGTGCAGCTCACTGCTGACGTCAACGCTTAAAGCAGGAGTCTCTGAATTTGACTCTCAAGGGCCTCAATCAAGCTAGGTTTTTGGGATTAGAGGCCTTGCATAGAAATTGATCCCATGTATAATCATTGTAGAAATACTAGGTTGTGGCTCTCAGGGACAGAGATTTGCTATAAAAGTTAAAACACACTACATACACCATCCACTGGTGAAATAAATGCAGCCTCTTGTTTTATAGGGGTACAGGTTAAGTATGAATTAGGTAGAGGTTAACACAGAGTTGTGGGATCAGTATCACACCTGTATTACCTGTTACATGCCCTTATCACTGCTCTATATTTCTTTTCCCAAGCATGTTTAAATTGTGCCATGGTTTTGGTTGCCACTGTTTCTACTGGTAGCCTATTCTAGGCAGATAAAAATTACCATTAGCATGAGCTTATGACCTGCCTACACTGGGAATTCCTCATTCTTGGCGATTAGCTCTTCCCAATCCATATCATGATCAGGGTTCAATGGGTTAGCTGCCTCTGTTATTGTTTGATGTCATGTGGCTGAACACCATGGGGTAGATTTTAAAAAAGTATGACCGCGCAAACAAGAGTACGCTGGATTTTAATAGATACGTGCATAGCCGTGCGTATCCTTTAAAATCCGGGGTTGGCACGCGCAAGTCTGTGCAAAATCGGCAGCCTGCGCATACCGAGCCGCACAGCCTACCTGCCTCCGAAATTGGAGCGGCCTCTGAGGGAACTTTCCTTCCACCACCAACCCCCCTCACACCTTCCCCTCCCTTCCCCACCCCCCCCCCCAGCCCTATCTACCCCCCCCATACCTTTGTTCGAAAAGTTACGCCTGCCGGCTAGCCGACCAGCGCGCAATTCCCCGGCCCGGGAGCAGTTTCGGAGGCCTTGGCCATGCCCCCGGGCCGGAACCATGCCCGCAGCCCCGTCCCGGATGATGCACCGCCACGACACACCCCCGACACGCTCCCCAGGAAAGCTCCGGGGCTTACGCACGCCACTGAGCCTATTCAACATAGGCTCGGTGCGCGCAGGGGGAACTTGGGGCAGGTTTTCGGGGGGGTAACTACAAACCCCCCCACCCTCCTGACCTCCCCCAAGACTTACCAAAACTCTCTGGTGGTCCAGCAGGAGGTCCTGGTTAGATAACCTAAATAATGAACGAGACTCCTCCATGCTAAGTTATTTAGTTTCAGTATTGGGGCGGAGGGTGTCTCCACTAGTGTGGGGAGATGTAGATGCCTGAAGCTGTCTGCATGTTCTTTATTTTTACCTTAAAGCTTACAGGGGTGATAAAAGGACCATGAAAGAGACCATTAAATTGACAGCTTGTCTTGTGCTTCAAAATCTCTTGCTAGACCATGGCGATGGTGCAGAAAGGTGTATAGTAAGCATTGCTGCATACAGAAATGGTAGAAGACTGTGCATGGAGGCTAAACATGAAATATGGAGATATTGCTTCAGCTTGCTTACCCCCCCCTCCCCCGCCACACACACTCACCTAATTTGCCATCAACTATTTCTGTCTAGGATATCATTGGAGATAAGCATCTCCCTGGTCTCTCCACATCCCTCCGCCCCCCCCCCCCCCCCCCAAGAAAAAGTAGGAGATGGCTCAGGGCATGGTGTGGGATGTGGAGGAAATCACATCCATTGTGCTGGCAATAGTGTGAGTAGTGAGGAAGAGGATCTTTTATTTCTGCCCCACACCATGCAAACAGCTGTAAGGGCTACCTGTAGATGGTCCTCTCCTGCCATCAGCAAAACAGGGAAGTTTCACAGCAGGAAAATCCAGGCTTCCTGTAATCCTGACTGACTGCAGACCTTCCTGGGGCCAAATTGGTCCTAGCTAGCCTCTACTCTTCAAAGTTTGAAAAACCCTTTAGTCATGCTACTGGCCACATGCCTTACTGAATGCCATCCAGTTGACAGCCCTAAATATGAAGCAAATAATTCTGGAGTAGGATTAGGTCTATGTGGGTATGAGAATTTATGGTATTCTTTTAAAATTCCAGCTGTAATTCCGGACATTTTGTAGCATTCTTCTATTTTTGTTAATTCTGTCTAGACTAGTAATTTTGTATCTGTGTGTGTGGTGGTGGTGTGTTGTAACTTGTGCTTCTCTCCCTGCACCCCCACATCCTTGTCTCCTTAAAAGATCATAATCCAAACTTGGATTGTCTGAATGTCCCTCAGCAGCAGTCCCCCAGTTCCTCACTGCTACTCCATGCTATGGCAGCTCTTAGCTCCTCACTTCCACCTTCCCCATCACCGTGCTTGGCAACCATGGAGCAGGCAGTGGGCTATCGAATGCTCACAATCATTGCTTCATTGCAGCCCCCACCTCTTCCTCTCCTGGGTATGCTTCCAAAGTAAGGGGGGGAGGAGACATGGCCATATCACTGCAGGGACTGCGAGCATGCGACGGCTCAGAGTCCATGTGTTCTGGCATCAGTGCAGCCACCCATTGTGGATCTGATGAACTGAACAGGTATATTAGCAGCGGTGTCTTTGCGGGGGGGGGGGAGGAAGGTATTGACCAGGAAAGATGGTGCCAGAGTGGCCAGTAACCTGGTGAAGCCTCTTTGCCAGCAGTGTTACCCAGCAAATGATTTCACCAGTATCCATTCAGCAGCTGTGAATATAACCTTTTACACCACTGCAAGCCCCAAATGTAAAATGTGTGCATAGACAATTTCAATGTGTGGTTATGGCATTGTGCAAGCTTCTTCTTTAACCTTATTTCTTTTTCACTCATACAAGCATTCCAAAAGGGTGGATGGTACCAAACAGTAAGTATGTTTTAATGGTTGTTTTTAAGGGAACTGTCTTGTTGCCATGTAGCGCTGTACAGGAATAGCTATTTTTCCTTATTTTCAATTGTTACATAGAACAAAGAATGTGAATGTATGTACATATGACATGGACATAAGCCAGGCATATCATAACTTACTTTGCTGAATTTTCCAAAGTTATTTTCTATTTCTTCTCAACCAATTTTTCAGCCTAAACTTTATAATAGTTTCTTTTTAGTATTTGAGACAAATGCATATTGCATGATTATTACCATATCATTATGTTATTATTTCGTGGATAAATTAGGATCTACTGAGGAGTAGCGAGAGCTAGACAGTTCGATATCACAGAGCGAGCTGGGGCAGGTGAAGTTCATGCTGAACTGAGTTTCAGTTTTCTGTGGTTAACACGATGCCACGCATTGTTCTCACTGCTTTGCTACTCAGGCCTAGGAGCCATAGGAAGTCCTTGACAAAACAAACTCTCCCCATGTAGCAACGAAATGGTTAACAAAACCAAAGAAGACAGGATCTAGATGGTCTCCAAAGTGGTACATAATCACCCTCCAGTTAGTTCCTGTGCTGCTCCACATAAAAGTTTCAAAACATGCAAAGTATCCGGACAACTAAAAGGTTTTACTATCAATAAAGTGGCTGATTATAAAAATCTAAAAAATATTTTCTGCTTTTTGGCACTTCAAAGTGTACATCAAAGCAGATTACATTCAGGTGCTCTTATTTCCCTATCCTCACAGGGCTTACAATCTAATTTTGTAACTGAGGCAATGGAAGGTAAGGTGACTTGCCCAAGGTCACAAGGAGTGACAGCAGCATTTGAACTCTGGTTTCCTTGGGTCATAGCCCACTGCTCTAACCACTAGGCTACTCCTCCAATTGGTAAAAGCTAGTTATTTTGCCTGAGAGCAAATTGTTTGGATACTTTTTACAGGATGCAATAATTTTTGCAAGAACACAACATTTCAAAAACCATGGGGGTTACTGCGATTCTGTCCTTCCCCACCACACAAATGGGGAAATTGTGGGAAATGGGGGCATGCACGGTAGCTTAAAAAATGAAGAAGGACTGACCAAAAGAGGAAAAAGCTTGGTAGCCACTGAAGTTGTTGCAAAAGGTTACAGAGGACTAGCAGTGAATAGAGCGCGGGGTTGTGAGCCTGGCGGCACCTGGTTCATTTCCCCATTCCATTTCTCATGGTGTGACCTACAGTCAGTCACTTAACTCTTCCTATTCTCAAGATTCGATTTGTGGGATCAAGAACATTTTAACCTTGTGAATTATCTCATACAGCACTTTATGCATGGCTGGCACTGTGGAATGTGAACTGCCTCGTGCTTGTCTCAGTATCCTAGGCATTCTGAAAGGCAGTAGCAACTGAAGTGAATCTGCTTTGTGGGTTGCTTACTAACAACCCAAGGGAAGTGATTAAAATCACATGCAGATGGTATGATATATTATGAAACTGCAAAGACATATGTGCTGCTCCCTCTCTTCTGTTATGGAGAGAAGCAAAGCTTCTGTGTTGTCTTATTGGTGTTAGTGGTCCTGAAAGGGCAGCACACATCACTTAGGCTAATTGAAAACATGATTTTTCAAGATTTTGTTTGATTTTAATATATCATCAAATTGAGAGAGATTTATTTCATAGGAAAGACAAACCTCATAAGGGTGTCAGTCTGCTAAGTCGTAAGTGATCTAAGATCCATGTACATCCATGTATATCCATGTATATCCATGTATATCCCTCATAGAATATATAACAAACAACATTAAACTTGACTCTGCAGCAATCATTCTCGGAGATTTCAACCTCCATGCAGACAACAACCCTATCACACCTGCCTGTGAAACACTAATGATCACCCTCCAAGCATTAGGCTTCAAGCAACTCATCACCTCTCCCACACATAAGGCTGGTCACACACTGGACCTCCTCTTTGTCAACAAGCACATCACCTCACACAGCACCCCTACCTCCACTCCCATCCCCTGGTCTGATCATTTCATCATTAACGCCCACCTCCACAACAATGCCCCCTCCTCATCCTCTCTCTCTCGAGATAAAACTCAGGCCACCAGCAAGACTATTGCCTTCCGCAAGCACTGCTCATCGGAAGACATCTCCCGTGCCTTTGAGAAAGCAAACAAATCCCTGGACCTCTCCAACCCGAACACAGCTTTGCAATCTTGGAATAACATCAATGCCAAGATAACGGAGGAAGCCTGCCCCATGATACACAAAAAAATACCCTTAGCCAACACAGACAAAAAACCATGGTACACCAAAGAACTCAAAACGATCAAACAGGACCTTAGAGCCAAAGAACGCACCTGGCGTAAAAACCCCACTCCCACACACAAGTCAGCATATAAACATTCATTACACCACTACCGTCAAGCCACTAACCAAGCCAAAAAAGACTTCTACGCAGCCAAAATCCACAATTATCAATTCGATGCAAATGCCCTTTTCACGTTTGTTGCTAATCTCACTGCCCCCCCATGCCCCTTCTCCCCAGAACAAAACGCCAAAGAGAAATGCACAGAAATTGCTAATTTCTTCAAGAATAAAATTGACAACATTCTCCTTCGCTTCACCACCAAGCCCCCCACCACTTTCCACCTACCTACCAAAACATCCAGAACCAATCTGCAAACGTTCGAACAAACATCTACCCTTGAAATTGAAACCATTCTAAAAAGAATGAAACCTGCTTCCCATTCTGCTGACACCATCCCCTCTAAGACCCTCCTATCTTCTCCCACATCCATATCCAGACTTCTATCTGACTTGATCAACTGCTCTCTTACATATGGCAAGGTCCCAGACCCACTCAAACTTGCAATAGTCAAGCCCCCTCCTAAAAAGCCCACCTTAGACCCCAAAGACCCCTCTAACTACCGGCCTATATCCAACCTCCCTTTTGTATCTAAAATACTTGAAAAGGTTGTCAATACCCAGCTCTCTGACTACCTCGAAAACCACAACATTCTGCACCCCGCACAATTCGGCTTCCGTAAAGGTCGCAATACGGAAAACCTCCTTCTGGCAGTCACCAACACCATACATATAGGCATGGACCAAGGAACCTCATTCTTACTCGCTATACTAGATATCTCTGCTGCTTTCGACACTGTCAACCACCAAATACTCCTATCCCGGCTATCAGAAATCGGCATCTCTGGCACTGTACTATCATGGTTTACCTCATATCTCACCCATAGAGAATACCTGGTCAACATTGACAACTCTGAGTCCCCACGCATACCCCTCCTCCAGGGTGTCCCCCAAGGATCCTCCTTATCCTCCACCCTCTTTAACATATATCTTCTTCCCCTCTGCTATCTACTTTCTAACCTCGGTCTCAATTTCTTCATGTATGCGGATGATGTACAGATCCTCATCCCCATGCAAAAAACCCTACAAGAAACTCTAAACTTCTGGGAATCCTGTCTTGCCTCCATTAACTCTCTCTTAGACAGCCTCCAACTCGCTCTTAACACAGCAAAAACTGAAATCATCCTCATTTCCAACAAACTCGAGGTTACCTCACAGGCCTCTACTAAAACTACCCCCACAACCCTCCCCATCCTGCCATCTATAAGAGACCTAGGTGTTGTATTAGACAAACACCTTAATTTTCATCCACACATCAAATCCCTTCTAAAAACCGGCTTCTATAAACTCCACATCCTCAAAAAGCTCAAACCCCTCCTCCACCTTCAAGACTTTCGCCTTGTATTGCAGTCCACAATCCTATCAAAATTAGACTACTGCAATTCACTTCTCCTAGGCCTGCCCTACGCCACAATTAAACCCCTACAAATCTTGCAGAACTCCATGGCACGAATCATCACAGACACTCGTAAGAGAGAACACATCACACCCATTTTAAAAGAACTGCATTGGCTCCCCATCCCTTTCCGTATAAAATACAAAACCCTTACAATACTCCATAACATGCTTCACAAAAATACCCACGAATGGCTCAAGGAAACACCACGTTTCCGTACATCCAATCGTCCATCCAGAGCCTCCACGGCGGGCACTGTACACATCCCACCCTTCAAAATAGCAGACCACTCCACTACCAGAGAGAGAGCCTTTACCATAGCCGGCCCCTCCCTCTGGAATTCTCTTCCCACGTCTCTCCGCCTTGAACCTTCCTTACCCAACTTCAAAAAAGGCATCAAAACCTGGCTTTTCTTACAAGCATACCCTGACTCCAATCAGACCTAAACCCCCTCCACTGCCACTTCCAATTCCCTTACCCCTTCTAATCCGTTGATGCATCCTAGGGAATTCCTGATTTTGTAAATTTGTTAATTTTTTATTCTCAGTTTTTTTTTAACACAGTTCCTATCAATTTCTCTCTCCCCTAGCACTTCACTACCTTTCTCCTTCCCGCAACTTCTGCGCTTACTGTCACCTGACCCCCATCCTCTCCTTTTTCCTTCACTGCTCCACCTCCCCCCTCCCTGTTATTTGTAATTTCCTCTTCCTCCTTTACAATGTTGATTGTGAACCGGCATGATATGTCCTATGAATGTCGGTATATTTTAAAAGCATTTAAATAAATAAATAAATAAATGTACACTTGCCTGCTCATCATGTGGCCATTGCTGGGGCCAAGCAGCCACTAATCTTAGTTTTACAGCTCAATACAGTAGTCAAGCCAGGGTCCAGAAGCAGATGCAGAAATTCTTCAGTCTGAAGCCAGGAAACAGATCAGATACTTGATTTGTAGAGATTCAGGGTCCAGAAGCCAGGAAACAGTAGACCACATACAATGGCAGGAGTCAGAAACCATCCTAGAAGACTATTGAGCTTTCTAGCCACTGGCTCTTTATATCTTAGTGTTGATTAGTAGGGGTGTGCATTCGTTTTGAACTTATATGTAAAACGCTACTTTTTTTTTTTTTAACTTAAAAAAGTGATGAGGTGAAAACGATCGGATTTCCAACTTATTCAACATAGCTATGTTGAATACGTTGGAAATCGCGATCGTTGATCCTAAATAAATAAATAATTGGACACAAATGGAACTTTTGGCCAGCTTGGGGGGGCCTCCTGACCTCCCCAAGCTGGCCAAAAGTTCCGTTTGTGTCCAACGAGGGGTCCGGGAGCGGAACCGCTGTGGACCACGTGACGGCCGCGTCACTCCGACGTGACGTGGACGTCACGTGCTCCTCGCAAAGGAATAGAGGAATGGCTTCCTGACTCCCCGCTGGACCACCAGGGAATTTTGGTAAGTCTTGGGGGGGGGGGATGAAAGAGGGTGAGGGGTTTAAATTTTTATTTAGGGAACCGGTGCACGTATGGACATAGACTCAACTTATGGAATTCTCCATATGTCCATATTGACCGAAATTGACCCCCCTTTTCGACTTATGGACTTATGAACATAAACCTTTTGTCTGCACATCCCTATTGATTAGGGTTCTGCCCTTCTCTGTTCTGTTCTTTGTTCAGAAGGGGGCATGTCTAATATTCCTCCCCAATGTCTTATATATTCACTGGAGACATCACCTTCTGTTAGGGACGTGGAACCTTGGGCTGTGGTGTGGTTAGTGCAGCCGTATGAGCAAGCCCATATAGCCTACATCGACAGCTGGTAGATTTACCCCAAGTGGGCTTCTCATATACCAACAGTCTCCCCCACAGGTTGAATCCTTGGGTTCTGATGGCCGGCAGGTCTTGGATCCCTGGGGTAATATCATGCAGGCAGCGGACAGCGAGATCCAGTAGACAGGCCAGAGGTTAGGGCAGGCAGCAGATAGGTATAGGTCAGATCCAAGGCAAATGAATAGGTCCAGGAGTTAATCTGGAGGGTCTGAGAACAAGCTGAGGTCAAGCCAAGGGAGACAGGGCAAGACAAGGGCAAGGACAGGGACAACCACAACCACAACAGAGAGGATTAGGACCAGGCAGGGAAGACAGATCAAACAGAACAGAACACAGAACCTGTGAATGACAAGATGAATAAAAGCAATTTAAAGTCTTGCAGCAGCTCCAATTGCCTCATATGCTCCAGATAATATCAGCACATGTACCTGACCTCAACTGCTGGGCCTGTCTGTCCACTGTCCAGCCCTTACATCACTACAAGGGCCTGACCCCAAACGCTGTGCCTGCCCATCCAGCCCTTACATCACTACAAGGGCCTGACCCCAAACGCTGTGCCTGCCCATCCAGCCCTTACGTCACTATAAGGGCCTGACCTCAAATGCTGTGCCTGTCTGTCCAGCCCTCATGTTACTACAAGGGCCTGACCTCAAACGTTGTGCCTGTCTGAGTTTAGTTCTAGTATTTATAATTTGTTTCATGTATTTGTGCATCACTTCTTTACAGAATATTATTTTTCCTGTTTTGCTGCATTTGGAATGTAAGAACATAAAAAGCTGACTTAAGATGTTTGTTTGGAGCTTGCATATTTCATATGCTCAATAGTTTTCATGACCTTCATAATATGGGCCATTTTCCCTAAATCTTTCTTAGGTGCCAACATTAATATTTCTAGTACTATAGAAAACTGGTGGTAGTTGCACTCTAATTCATCCTCTGCGTTCCCATAGTTTACAGAGGCACTGTGTAAAGTACAAAGTCAACATAGGTTGAAATTGTAAATGGTGGCATTCTGCTGCGAAAACAGAGCAGGACGCTGGTAAGTCATTCGGTGGGGAGAGAGCAGCTGGGGACCATGGGTTCTAACACCTTCTTTATCTTTCTGTGGCTTCTCATTTAATTGTCTCTCAAGCCGCCTTTTTATTGGTTCAAATCTTGCCGATCCCAGCAATGGGCCAGATGCACTAAAGGATTTTTCCCATTTCAAGTCTATGAGAAAAAAACTTATTACATCTGGCTAATACATGTTTCCTGAGTATAAACCTTTTCAAATAGTAGTTTTGTTATTGCTTATACCTGATGTATACTTACAGTTCAAAGAAAGCAACATGATCAAGGATGACAAGTAAAATAGTGGGTTTACATTAAGGACATTGAATTTGCTATTAAACAATATGAGCTATGGCATGTAAAGTAAATTAGATATAAAATCAAATCTAAAATTTTGAAAATGGTAAATAATGCAGTATAATCACAGTAATGATGTTATCATTTCTAATTATACAATGTGCCTGCAGCCTTAGCAGAAGGCAGGTTTCCTTTCCAATGATTCTTTTGTGATATAAGTGATTCCAGAGGATTACAAACAGGCAGACATCCCACTTCATACAAGTGGTGTATGGAGGAGCCAGGAGGTGGGTAACTCTTCTGACCTCAGTGATTGCGTGATAAACGAATGGAATCATTACTAAAGGAGGGAATAGTGGAGTATCTTGAATACAGGATCCAAGGCAATATAGTTTTACTAGGTAAAGATCATATCAAACAAATCTGATCAGTTTCTTCGACCAGGTAACCAAATATTGAGATTGGGAATGAGTGGTGGATCTAGTAAATTTAGATTTCAGGAAAGCCTTTGACACTGTCCCATGCAGGAGCCTCCGAAATAAACTGAGCAGCCTAGGGATGTGTCCTAAAATGTTAAAGCAGAAGCTAGATTAGAATCTGGTTGCATGATAGGCAACAGATTCTAGTGATAAATATAGTTTACACCAATGAAAGAGGAGGTTAAAATTGAATGGGAAAATGTATATTATTTGAAGATACATTCTCCCTTTTCACAATATTTGAAAATTCCCCTCCCCTTTTTTCTATATAAATCATCAAAATCTGGTGAAATTTACAATGTTCCACCCATCACGCAGAAATTCTCTCATTAAAGTCTATGGAGAATATTTTGGAAATATATGAATTGTAAAGAATATTCGTGCAATACATGTTACTTTTCTCACATGCTTAGCCTCATCCTTATTCAGAAAGGAACTACCTTTAGAGAGGGAGAGAGAGAAGTCCAGCAACCACACTGCTACAGATCTATAAATATTATGTGGATTATTATGAGATTTTGCCATGTTGTTGCTTGGCTGTCACAGATTGTTGAAACCCACTGTAAGAGAGAAGAAGGACTTACTGCCTTGTGAACAAAGTGGCTGACAGCATTAGCAATCCCTGGGTGAAAGAGCTTGAACTGCGGCTTGCGCCAGAGCCTGTTTGTTACTGGTATGGCCTGTGCTCTGCCAGTCAGCGTTGGCCCTGCCAAACCACAAATGAAAATCTAACTTCCTGCATGCTGTTGCTGAGCCCATCAAGCCAATCTTATTACTGAAACTTTAAAAAAAATTAAAAAATAATAACAATAATAGGACCCCAGCCATTTACTGATTCACTAATGAGAATACCTCAGTAGGTGTGAAGTGCATCTTAAGTAGCAGAACAGCACTGCACGGGAAGCAGGAAAGTCTCTCTACTGTAAAAAGATCTTCTGAGGCTCACTTAAAAGCTAAACAAGGAGATTTCTTTCTTCTTAGCCCCACATTGAACATCCTCGGGGGACATTTCCCATACTGGAAACCTGAAAGTCACTTGCCTGGGGTTTTTTTTTAATTTGTATAATTTGCATGCCTTTTGAATTTGGGAAACCGTTATGTACAAAACGTAGGCTTCCACAGCTATTGGTGGTGGCAAGATGTTACACATGCAGCTCAGGGCAGTAGATTTTTAACTGAATTAGATAATATGATGAGGCTATCCAGCAGGTCGATCCAGTAAGGCCGCGGTAGAAACAGTGCGGTAGTGTCAGGCGCACCCTTCCTCCCCGCACGCACAGTTCTCTTCACTAACTCCCCGATACTCTCCTCTAATCGCATGCAAATGCATGCCGCGGCTTTAAAGCGGTAGGGAAGGGTTATGGCCGCGTAACCCATTTTACTGTATAGGCGCTTAATACAGCGCCTATACAGTAACCAGGGTGCGCTGGTACCTGTCATTTCAAATGACATTTGAAATGACAGGTACCAGGAAGTGTAAAAATCAAAATTTTTAAATACCTGTCGGAGGGCCGCGTGGGTCCAGGCGGCCGGCGGGATCCGGGGGGCCGGTGGGCGCGTGTTAAATCTAGGCCGCGGGCGGGTGGGCGCCTGTTCCGGGCGGCGAGGGGTGGACGCGCGTTAGTTTCAGACGGCCGCGTGGGTCCAGGCGGCCGGCGGCGGCGGGAGCCGGGTGGTCGCGTGTTAAATCTAGGCCGCGGGCGGGTGGGCGCCTGTTCCGGGCGGCGGCAGCGGCGGCGGGGGGACACGCGTTAGTTCGAGACGGCCGGCGGGTGGTCGCGTGTTAAATCTAGGCAGGGTCCGCACAGGCGCGCATTCACTGCCGGTGGGGGCTGCCTCTCCCGGCAGTGAATGAATTCATTCATCCAGGCGGAGGAGCCGGTGGCGAAAGCAGCCGGCTCCTCTGCCTGGATGAATGAATTCATTCACTGCCGGTGGGGGCTGCCTCTCCCGGCAGCCCCCACCGGCAGTGAATGAATGCGCGCCTGTGCGACCCCTGCGATTCGGCTCTCAAGGCGTGACGTCACGGCATGTGACTGCCTTGAGCGCCGAATCGCAGGGGTCGCACAGGCGCGCATTCATTCATCCAGGCGGAGGAGCCGGTGGCGAAAGCAGCCGGCTCCTCCGCCTGGATGAATGAATTCATTCACTGCAGGTGGGGGCTGCCTCTCCCGGCAGCCCCCACCGGCAGTGAATGAATGCGCGCCTGTGCGACCCCTGCGATTCGGCTCTCAAGGCGTGACGTCACGGCATGTGACTGCCTTGAGCGCCGAATCGCAGGGGTCGCACAGGCGCGCATTCATTCATCCAGGCGGAGGAGCCGGTGGCGAAAGCAGCCGGCTCCTCCGCCTGGATGAATGAATTCATTCACTGCAGGTGGGGGCTGCCTCTCCCGGCAGCCCCCACCGGCAGTGAATGAATGCGCGCCTGTGCGACCCCTGCGATTCGGCGCTCAAGGCAGTCACATGCCGTGACGTCACGCCTTGAGAGCCGAATCGCAGGGGTCGCACAGGCGCGCATTCATTCATCCAGGCGGAGGAGCCGGTGGCGAAAGCAGCCGGCTCCTCCGCCTGGATGAATGAATTCATTCACTGCCGGTGGGGGCTGCCTCTCCCGGCAGCCCCCACCGGCAGTGAATGAATGCGCGCCTGTGCGACCCCTGCGATTCGGCGCTCAAGGCAGTCACATGCCGTGACGTCACGCCTTGAGCGCCCAATCGCAGGGGTTGCACAGGCGCGCATTCATTCATTCACTGCCGGTGGGGGCTGCCGGGAGAGGCAGCCCCCACCGGCAGTGAATGCGCGCCTGTGCGGACCCGGCCTAGATTTAACACGCGACCGCCCGCCGGCCGTCTCGAACTAACGCGTGTCCCCCCGCCGCCGCTGCCCGGAACAGGCGCCCACCCGCCCGCGGCCTAGATTTAACACGCGACCACCCGGCTCCCGCCGCCTGGACCCACGCCGGCCGCCTGGACCCACGCGGCCCTCCGACAGGTATTTAAAAATTTTTATTTTTTCTTCTGACAGGTTTTATGTGTCCCACATCATTACATTTTCTCGATCATCTCTGTATCGCTTTTTTTTTAAATTGTGTTTTATTGTTTTTGAGTATCTTAAGCGGTGTCGATGGATTTATTACTAGACTCACAGTCCTAACTCCTACTAGGGGGAGGCGGTAAACTAACACGTTACGGCCGCGGCAAAACAGTGCGTTACTAATGAGAGAACCTGAGCGCGCGTTACGGTATCGGAGGGGAATAGCTAATTCCTTCATTATACAGCTAATTCGTTCATTTACATGCCGGGTGCGGGAAGGGTTACGCGTCTGTTTTAAGAAGCACTACGGATGCGCAAAATTGGAGACTGTATCGCTGGTTTGCCTTACGCGTCCGAATTGTGCGCAGCGAGCTCGTTACAGACGAGAAATCTTCAACTGAACTTTACTGGATCGACCTGCAGGTTAGTAGCTCACCATAGTTTTCAAGGGCCCCTTGGTTCTAGTCCCAAGTATGCTAGCTGGAGGGTGAACCATGTAAGAGGCGGGAAGTGTCTCCTTTTTCTACACTTTGTACCTCACAAGCAGCAATTTGCAATTCAAGGATTACAGTACATAACAATACAGTTCCATAGTATTAACATATATTAAAGTTTTCATGTTTCTTGGTTTAAAAAAAAAGAAAGAACTTTATCATGCAACAAATTCATTTATTCCAACAGGTCCCAAAGATGTGCATTTTGTTTGGGAAAAGAATGGAGAAAGAATGGCTAGCTGTGTAACTGAGCAATCGCATACCCTGGCTGGTGGCAAAGTGCATGTTCTGAGCTGGGTGAAAGATGTTGCAACAGCAGATTCGGAATATCATTGCTCTGTCATCTCCAAATCTGGAAATCAGACCTCCAAAGTCCTTATCATAGTAGAAGGTAAAAATCACGCGATGGCCATGTTTTGTTCGTTATATTTTGTTCAGCTTTAAGTTTTTGGAATGGTATTTAAATGCTTATTTTACAATTGGCATGATTATCCAAGCAGCAGCGTTGGGTTCATGTTCTGAGGCTTTCCTTTGCAGGTGACAGTTACTGGCTGGTTGACAAACACATTTGTACCAAGCTATGGTAGGAACAATGGCCTGCATCCTTTTGCCAAAGAACTGCTGTAACTGGGGAACTCAGAGAATGGAGTGAATATCTGGCAGCTGCAACTGAAGGCCTATTGTATATCTGCTTTAAAGGGGGGGTTAAGATCAGATAGCAACATTAGGAAATATTTTTTTCAGACAGAGGGTGGTTGATGCATGGAGCAGCCTCCCAGTGAAGGTGGTAGAAGCCAAAATGCTCACAGAATTTGAGAGAGTATGGGATAATTAGAGAAGACAAACCCCATGTCTTTCAACCATAAACTATTATAATATTGATCCTACAGACCATCAGAATAGGCACTCCCAATATAAACCTCAATAATCATATGGTTTAAATCAAAAGCCCAATTTTTTTTTTTAGTTTTCGTTTTTAAGAACTTGGAAATAAAATAATTTATCTTAGTTGTGTGTCCAACAGCTCTTCCGTCCCTAACACAGACTGCCTTTTGAAATGTTAATCCGCATCAGGGGGGTCTTTCAAAACTATTCAATAATGATCCACCAGCATTATCATCATTTTAACTGGCATAAATTCTATAAAACAAATGTAATTTCATAGTATAAAACACATGATTTGTATGCAAAAGGTGCTGCTTGCAAAAAAGAAACAGTTCACCATCCTGGAACCATCCTGGTTTTGATGC
Organism: Rhinatrema bivittatum; assembly: GCF_901001135.1. Lineage (NCBI taxonomy): Eukaryota > Metazoa > Chordata > Amphibia > Gymnophiona > Rhinatrematidae > Rhinatrema > Rhinatrema bivittatum. Next base: position 582,809,228 of record NC_042615.1, on the reverse strand, counting down.
CTGTTGGCATCAAAACCTATTGGCATCAAACCAAAGCCAGAAGCGGACCCTAGGTGCCGTAGCCATTTTCTATGATAATATGATAACAGTTATAGCAAGCTATTAATAAGTATTAAATTATAGAATACTATTCTACTTCCATGTTTAATCCCTAAGAGAAAATATCTAAAATTGTTCACTGGAGTTTGTGTATCAATTGATCGCCTCCTTTGGGTAATTGCAATACTTTCTCTAAAATGCCCCACTGTAATTCTTCGAAGGATTGTGCTCCAAGCAGTGTCCCATCAGCGGAGCTTGGATCTCTAGAAAGCACTAGGAAGATCCAAGCTCCTCTGGTGGAACACTGCTTGGAGCACAATCCTTCGAAGAATTACAGTGGGACATTTTAGAGCAAGTATTGGAGTCCCCCAAACGGGGCAATCAGATACATTGGATCTTTCATTCTGGGCATACCTCTCTTCCCATCACCAATATGGACGTGCCCCTCTGAACATGAATCTATACCCCCAAATTCACACAAAAGACCATTCTTCAGTCCACATTTTTTCAGTATCTTTTATTTGTGCAAATTAATTCCTATGGTCAGCCACTGAACTACTTTTGTCCACAACCCATTTTTTCAGTGTCTGTAATTTGTTGTATATTTAAAATATTTATATTCCACTTCTTCAAAATTGAATATTTATATAGGCAGATCACATTAAAACACTCATAGTAAAGCTACAATTAAAAGAAAATTAAACAAACAAACATACAAAATATCAGTATATAATCATTCTCTGCATTTAACTATAAGCCTCCTTATATAGGTTTTGACCCCCTGCTTAAATGCCATTTATATGCCATCAGAGAGGCATATAAAGGAATGCTGCAAGTCCCACCTACCAAATCCACCCGGCTAACAACCACCAAAGAACGTTCCTTCTCTACAGCAGGACCAGTCCTCTGGAACAAACTACCGACTGAGCTAAGACTGGAACCATGCCTCCACACCTTCCGAAGGAAACTTAAGACGTGGCTTTTCCTCCAAGCCTTCCCCTAACACAAATTAACTCGTCATACCCAGATCAAGGAACTTAATGTCTATTAATTTCATAACATATTATATGATAATTACCTAGTTAATCTCTATCGCTCTTACTCCTACTTCACTTATTCCTAGCTACACTAGCTCCCAAGTTCAATACCCCTGTTTATTGTAACTTTGATTTTTCGACCTTTCTTATTTATGTTTACTTTGGTTTTATTTTTACTTTTGGTTTTCCCCTGTTCCATGTAAATCGGCCTGATATGAATCCCATTCATGAAGGCCGGTATAGAAATATTTTAATTAAATAAATAAATAAATAAATAAATAAATAAATAAACATCTTTAGATCAACTTCTCTAAGATGACCAGGTAAGCTGTTCCAGATCACAGGCGCTGCAAATAAGAATGCTCTAGAATGCGTTTGGGCTGACATTCCTATATCCAGCGAGAGTTTGTTTAAAAGCCTGGTAGCTTGAGAACATAACGATCTATTGTTTTTAAGGACACAACTATCTTCAGAGTTGTGTATAGTAACTAATAAATGAAACTTAGCCCGCCATTTAATGGGCAACTAGTATAGGATCTGTAAAGCTAGCATTATATGGTCATTGTTTGACATCCCAACAAAATACAGGCTGCAGCATTCTGTACCAGCTGGTAAACCTACCAGGAGTGTTGCACAAAAATCAATATGCCATAATACCAAGGATTGAAAAACTAATCCAAACAAACCTATTGGAAGAATAATTTCAAAGATCTTAACATTCTTAGCTTATAGAAGGCATCTTGTTTAAGAAATATGTTTTTATTATGCATGTTTTTATGTAAACTGTTTTGACTAATTTGAATTTATAAAAGCGGTATATAAATACTTTTAAATAAATAAAACTGACATATGAAATTTCACTGTAAGAGCAGAATCCAACATTATCCCCAGACTATGTACCTCTGATAAGATTGGTAAGAATATACCCTCAAAATAGATTACAGGATCAGCCACCATTAGGGATTTCTTTCCTATCCATAGAAGTATATTAGTTTTTTTCAATGTTTAAGGATAGTCCATTTTTAAACATCCATGAATTAATAAAATTTGCACACTTACTGAATGATTTGTTAGGTCGTTCTCCCAGTTTCTCACTGGAGATGTAAACCTGTACGTCATCTGCATAAATAAAATGGAGACCTAATGGAGCTAGGTATATATTAGAATGAAAGAGCTCTATTTGGTAGGGTTTCTTGGGTATCAATATATAGAATCATATTATTTATGGGTTGATGTAATAAAATGATCAAGGTAGTCAGCCAGGAAGGTGTGGTCTTTGTTGTAAAGCATATGGGGACAGACTTAAGGATTTAAACATGTATACCTTAGAGCAGGGGTGGGCAAGTCCGGTCCTCGAGGGCTGCAAACCAGTCTGGTTTTCAGGATACCCCTAATGAATATGCATGAAATAGATTTGCATACAACTGAGGCAGTGTGTATGCAGGTCTCTCTCATGCATATTCATTAAGGATATCCTGAAAACCCGACTGGTTTGCAGCCCTCGAGGACCGGAATTGCCCACCCCTGCCTTAGAGGAAAGGTGAGATAGAGGTGATATGATAGAGACATTTAAATATCTAAAAGGTTTCCATGAACAGGAGGATAACTCTTTCAACAGAAAGGAGGTTCTAGAACGAGGAGGTCATGTGATGAGGGTGAAAGGGGGTAGACTCGGGAGTAATCTTTGGAAATATTTCTTTACAAAGAAGGTAGTGAATGCATGGAACAGACTCTCAGTGAAGGTGATGGAGATAAAAATTCATGAAAGCATGGGTAGGGATAAACACAGGGGCCCTTGGAGGAAGTAATGAGAATTGTAAAGCTGAATTATTTGGATGGATGGGCAGACTAGATAGGCTATAGAGTTTTGTTTTTTTCTGCCATCACATTTCTGTGCTTTTCTATGATTCAAGCATTGGCTTATTTAGGATGTAGTACCCATTTTTGTGTGCTAAAATTACTTCCCATGTAATAAATGTTTTAGCACATAAAAATGTGCACTAAATAGGAAGTAAAAATAAGTGAGCTAATTTTAACACACTTTGCATGTAAATATATGATAATGACCTGCATGCATATAGAACTACATCAAATGTTGTAAATTGTGCTTCAAATTATTTACCTTTTTATTTCCCTTTTACCACCACCAATTCTTTACTTCACTCCTGGAGGTGCAGTAAAGTATAAATTCCATTTACTTTCCTAGGAAGTAAATGGAAGTTAAAAAAAAAAATAAAAATTCAGCCACCCACAGATCTGGGATCCCTAAGTTAGGACCTCCTGGACATGGGATCTCCAAGTTGGGAACTTCCAAGCCTCAGGACTCCATCATGGACCCCCAGGCCTCAGAGTTCCAAGTCTAGGGCTCTGTGCCCAGGAAGTGCAGGAACTATGGCCCCCTGTACCTGGGAAGTCCAAGAGTCAGGGCATCTGTACGTGGGAACCCAAGTCCAGGGGCCCCAGCATCCTGAAAGCCTGACTTTAGAGTTCCTGTACCCAGAATGCCTGGATATGAGCCCTCAAAGGTGGGAAGCCTGAATTCAGGATTCCCACTATGGTCCCTACTTTCTAAGCTCAATAACCCCCATTCCCATCAACATCTCACTGAGCCCCCAGTCTCACTAATGTACCCCCTATTACCTTCTAATGTCTCCAGCCCACTAACAATACCCCAAGTCACTAATGTATTCCACTGACCCCAAACTAACACAATCCCCTAGTGCCTCCATTCCCCTCCACTCTTTTTTCTGCTACAGCCATGTAAAAAAATACAACTCAGTCGCAGATGTTTAGCTTAGCGGGATGCTAGATTAAAGATAGTTGCTGCTGGAATAAGTAGGCAATTCTTTCAGCAGCAATTGTGGTTAGTTTAGACCAGGAGTTCCCAAACCTGGTCCTCAAGGGCTCCAACCCAGCTGGGTTTTCATGATTTCCACAATGAATATATATGAGATCTGTTTGCCTGCATTGCCTCTATTGCATGGTCAATTGGAGGACTTTAGGGAATGCATTGGTCAGTTGAGGGCATTAGTAGAGCTGTTAGTGGGTTTGTGGTTCAGTGAGTATGTTTGAGTTTTGGGGTCATTAGGGTATATTAGTAAGTTCAGGGCCAGTGGGTATGATAGTGGATTAAGGGGATCAGTGGGGTATATGATAGGTTTTGGGACTCTGTGGGGTATGTCAATAGGTTTGGGGGTCAGTAGGGTACAGTGGTGCTTAAGGTCAATGGGGTATGTTATTGAGTTTGGGGGTTAGTGGGACATATTTTTGGTTTAATGGATTGAGGTGCCTTACTGGGTTTGGGGGGGGGGGGGAGTCAGTGAGGTATATTATTGGGTCTTGGAGTCATTGATGTGTGTTTGGGGGGGGGTCAGTGGGGTTCAGTGGATTGTGTTATTGACGTGTATTAGGGCATTAGTGGGTATGGAAGTTCAGTGGGATGTCAGTAAGTTAGGGGCCTCAGTACATTGGAGGCTGGGTTGAGGGGCTAAGTGGGTGGGTGGGCTGAATGGGGTGTGCATTAGGGGCTTGGGAGCTTTAGTGGGTGGAGAAGTTAGAGTGGGAGGGATTGTGAGGTGCTCTGGGTTCAGGACTCAGATAAGGGCCCTGGACTCAGGCTTTCTGAACTGAAGGGTGGGGGGCCTTGGACTGGGGCTCCCTGGAACAGAAAGCTTCAAATGTTTTTTAATTAAATGGTTAGAGGCATGACTTAAACTTCACTTCCAGATAACTACTGAAGTTAAAATCAGTAGCAAAGTGAAAAACTAACTACCATTTTAGCTCACTTTTTTTTTAACTTTACTATTGTTTTCCCAGTTCGTTTGTATTTTGGTGTTGAGTTTTTAACTACTGGGTGCAGTGTATATCATCTTATTACATCAGAAGGAAACTTGTTTTGTGTGCAGTAAAAAAAAAAAAATCTTTGCGCTAAAAACTTAGAAGTCCATATTCAGTAAGCTGTGAGCAAACAAATTATCTGGCTAAAGTTAGTCAAATAGCTTGTCATGGATATTCATCGGGACAAGTCTCCCAGTGAATATACTCCGCTAAAGTTATTCGAGTAACATTACCTAGATAACGGTCTTTCACGACAGTACAAACACAAAAGGGAGCTTTAAGTATGTTCCACTTCTGGACTTTGGGGAAAATGTTCTCCCCAGGCTTTCACATGTAATGAAGTCACCGTGACATCACACTGTCCACCCTCTCCTGCAGAGAGGCTATTTTGCTATATGGGGTGCTGAGCAGCCACATAGCGTTCCTACTGGATGGCTGTGGCGAAGGCCCCATTGACAGCAAGAGGCATTCGGGGGATCGAGGTCCTTTTTATGGCCAGCTGGTGGCCTGGCTGAAAGGTCCAGGTGGTAAGCTGCAGCATGAAAAGAGGCTCAAGGAAGGTGGGGCAAAGGAGCAAGGCTGGATTTAAGATGGCAGCACCCATAGGCAGAGGACTTAAGGCAAGGTGTTCCCTCCCCTCCCCCTGGAAAGCAGAGAGCGGTGGGAGGAGTCCCAGATTTTGGGCACCTTCATAATTTGGCACCCAGGGCCTGAGGCCTGTGTTGCCTCTGCATAAATCTGGCCCTGCAGAGGAGGGTTCAACATGGAAGCATCATCAGCGCCCACAGGTGGCACAGGAGGGGCTTCAAGGGAAAGGGAGAGCAGTGTCACTTAGGCCCACATAGATACTGTACATACACTTTTCCTCTGTCTCTCTCTCTCATACACAGGTACACACCCAGAATCCCTCCCTATAACTCACACACACATTCTCTCTCTATCTTCCCCTCTCCATGAATAACCAAAAGGAAAACAGTCTATACTCCCAAGAGTTGTTCCAAAACAAAAGACAGAATTTATTGTTGAAGTAAAAAAAAAAAAAATTCAGTCCGGTAAAAGCAGAAAAAATATAGAAAGCTTTAGTAACATAGTCCAACACTTAAATTAAAAAAACAGCTTCTAGGTTCCAACAAGCCTCTGTCACTGGTAGTAAGTCATTTTCACCGAGTGATTTGGCTATGCCAATCCACCAGACAATTCCTTTGCAGTCTTCTCCCTCAGCTTCTTAGGTTCCAATGGCACAGTCTCACTTTCTGGCTCCTCGCTCGTGTCCTTCCAAGATGGCATCCACATCCAGAGTATTCCCTCAGTCTCTTCCACCCTGTTCTCTTGTCAGGATTGGCCCTTGCAGACCTCACCAACTCCTCTGTGGGGACGCTTGCGCTGTTGTCCACATGATCCTCTTCACTGAAGCATACTATGTAAATACTATGCATAGTAATAGTATGCATAGTATGCATAGTATGCATACTATTACATAGTATGCATACTATGCATACTATGTAAATATTCACTGTAAATGCGTTTTACTATGTAAATATTCCTGTCCCTTTTCTCTTTTCTCCTCCTATCCCAGTTGGTAATTTCCTTGTTCATTGTAACTATTATTTTCTGCACCAGTTCAATTACCCTAGTTCTATGTTTATTACACGACTTGTTAAATGTAAACCGACTTGATGCAACCTTTGGTCGTGAAAGCCGGTATAGAAATTAATAAATAAATAAAAAAATAAATAAATAAGCCTGCTGGTGGGAATAGTGTCTATTTTGAATTTTCACAGGAAACTTAAATCCCAAACGGTCCCAAAATGCAGAAAGACAATATTTTTGAGAAAAACACAGAAAAATACAGGTGCAGACCAAAAAGACTCACTCCCCCTCCGGGTCCCTGTTTGTGGACCATTTTTGTAATCCCACTTTCACCAGTGGTTACATTTGGGCCCTGCAGAGGTGATAAAAGCCTACTTGCAGCCCTGGGACACAGGGATCCTTCCAGTGGGGAATACCACTGCAAGCCTTGCCTTCTGCTCACAGTTCATGAGCCCACTGCACTCTGGAAACACTCTTCTTCAGATGTAGGGAAGCAAGACAGGTTCATATACTTCTGACACCATGTTTCATAGGTAGAAATAAAAGACAATTGAAACTTGCTAGTGAACAGGTATCATGGTCTATTTATCCAGCAAGCAACACAAGATTAACGTAACAACAGAGGCAAGAAGTAGAAAAACTGTGATATATAATGATTAGCCACTAGGTGGCATCAGCCTACAAATTAACAATTGTAACAGAATCTTCTAGATGGAACATGGATGGGGAAGAAGAAAAGCAGGATCTGGTTTTAGGAGAGGAAGGGATTATCCACTCACAACACTTCTTCTGACATCGAGTCTTCCTCTGACTCACATTCTGCACTCCCTTCAGTCCCCTCATCACACCCCATACCTGTGCAGCCCGGGGCTGGAGTGTCCTACTTTGAACTGTGTGGGTTGCCATAGTGCAGTGTGATTTAAAGTGTGACACTATAAGAAAAAGGTCATAAGAGCCTTCTGTGCAATAAAGAAACCCCTTGGCCAGTTTCAGCCACCCAGTAAAACTACCATTTAAATTAAAATAAATCTAAATAAATAAATTTGATTGCATCATTCAACTAACTATCCTAAATGAGGTGAAATCTAGGGCACATACAGGATGGAATAGATCCCTAATATAAACCCTGCACCTCCAGTTCTCAAAACATATACGCTGCATCCACAGAACAACTCCCCTTTCCCCACCATCACCCTCATCCATAGATGCAGAACTACTACAATGTTTGGATATGAATTTTAGATTTACTTACTTTTATGAATCTGAAACAACATAGTAACATAGTGAATGATAGCAGATAAAAATCCAAATGGTCCATCTAGTCTGCCCAGCAAGTTGCTTAGGGTAGTAACTGCCGCTCCTAACAGGTCACTCTCCATGCAGAAATGTTTCCTAAAGTTAGTGGAGATTATTACCCCATTTCTTAATTTCTAGTCTCTAGCTACTGGGGATCCTCTGCATTTATCCCACACACTTTTGAATTCTATTATCATTGGGGTAGATTTTCAAACAGGGCGCCCTCGCGTACTTTTGTAGGCGCATCAGGCGCAAACAAAAGTACGCTGGATTTTAGTAGATACGCGCGTAGCCGCTAAAATCCTGGATCAGCGCGCGCAAGGCTACCGATTTCGTGTAGCCGGCGCGCGCCAAGCCGCGCAGCCTACCTCCGTTCCCTCCGAGGCCGCTCCAATTTCGGAGCGGCCTCGGAGGGAATTCGCTATCGCCCTCCCCTCACCTTCCCCTCCCTTCCTCTACCTAACCCACCCCCCCGGCCCTGTCTAAACCCCCCCTACCTTTGTTGGGGGATTTACGCCTCCCAGAGGGAGAAGTAAATCCCTGCACGCCAGTGGGCCACTGGCGCACCTAGACGCGACCCGGGGGCGGTTCCGGAGGGCGCGGCCACGCCCCCGGACCGCCCCGGGCCGAAACCACACCCCCAGGCCCGCCCCCGAAATGCCGCCGACACGCCCCGAAAATGCCGCGCCGATCGGCCCCGCCCCCGACATGCCCCCGACACGCCCCCCTCGGAAAACCCCGGGACTTACGCGAGTCCCGGGGCTCTGCGCGCGCCGGCGGCCTATGTAAAATAGGCGCACCGGCGCGCAAGGCCCTGCTCTTAAAATCCGCCCCATTCTGTCTTCACCACATCTTCTGGGAGGCCATTTCATGCATCCACCAACCCTTTATATGGAGAAATATTTTCTGATAATGTTTCTAAGCTTAACCCTTGGAGTTTCATATCATGATCGCTTATTCTACAACTTCCTTTCTATCAGAAAAGGTTTGATTTATGTGAATCATTAATTCCTTTCAGGTATTTGAAAGTTTATCATATCTTCCCTCTCTCCTCTTCACCAGGGTATACGTATGTAGGTCCTCAAATCTCTCTCATAAGTCATCTGATGCAGACTTCATACCATTTCTGTTGACTTTCTCTGGACCGTGCTCCCATCCTGTCTATATATCCCTTTTGAGATACAATCTGCAGACCTGAACACAGTAATCCAGATGAGGCCTCACCAACAACCTGTACAGAGGCATTATCACCTCCTTTTTCCTGCTGATTACCCTTCTCTATGCAGATCAGAATCCCACTAGCTCAGGCACTGCCTTGTCACATTGCTTTGCAGCTTTCAGATAAGACACTATCACTCCAAGGTCTCTTTCCCAGTCTGTGCACCTTGGTCTTTTGACACCCTTAGCATTCAGCTTCAATAGATTGCTGCAACCCAAATGCATGACTATGCACTTCTTGGCATTGAATCCCGGCTGCTAAACCTTCGACCACTCCTTGAGTTTTCTTACATTGCTTTTCACTGATTTTACTCCTTCAGGTGGGTCCACTATGTAAAGAACATAAGAATATAAGAAGCTGCCATACTGGGTCAGACCGAGGGTCCATAAAGCCCAGCATCTTGTTTCCAACAGTGGCCAATCTGGGTTACAGTCATCTGGCAAGTACACAAACATTAAATAGACGCCATGCTTCTAATGCCAGTAATAGCAATGGTTATGTCCTAAGTCAACTTCTTTAATAACAGTTTATGAACTTCTCCTCCAGGAACTTATCCAAACCTTTTTAAAATCCAGCTACACTAACTTCCCTAACCACATCATCCGGCAATGAATTCCAGAACTTAATTGTGCATTGAGTAAAAAAAAAATTCTCCAATTTGTTTTCAATATGCTACTTGCTAACTTAATGGAGAGCCCCCTAATACTTCTGTTATCTGAAAGATTAAATAACCAATTCACATTTACTCGTTCTAGTCCTCACATGATTTTATAGATCTCATATCTTTATCATTTTGGTTGCCCTTCTCTGTACTTTCTGTGTAACTTTATCTTTTTTGAGAAGTGGCAACCAGAATTGCACTCAGCACTCAAAGTACGGTCTCATCATGGAGTGATACAGAGGCATTATGAAATTCTCCATTTTCTTTACCATTCCCTTCCTAATAATTCTCAATATTCTGTTTACATTTTTGACTGTCACAGCACACTGAGCCAACAATTTCAATGTATTATCCACAATGACGTCAAAATCATTTTCCTAGGTGGTAACTCCTAATCTGGAGCCTAACATTGTGTAACTAAAGAATGGGTTATATTCCCCTATATGCATCATCTTGCACTTGTCCACATTAAATTTCATCTGCCATTTGGACACCCAATTTTCCAATCTCGCAATATCCTCCTGCAATTTATTGTAATCCACATGTGATTTAACTACTCTGAATAATTTTGTCACCTGCATATTTGATCACCTCACTTATCATATACCTTTCCAGATCATTTATAAATAAATTGAAAAGCACCATTCCACGTACAGATCCCGAAGGCAATCCACTGTTTATCTTTTTCCATTGAGAGCATTGACCATTTAATCCTACTCTCTGTTTCCTGTCTTATAACCAGTTTGCAATCCACGAAAGAACATCGCCTGCTATCCCATGACTTTTTAGTTTTCTTTAGAAGCCTCTCATGAGGGACTTTATGAAATACCTTCTGAAAATCCAAATACACATATATTGGTTCGCCTTTATCCACATGTCTTTTAACCCCTTCAAAAATTGTAGAAGATTTGTGAGGCAAGACTTCCCTTGGATAACTCCATGCTGGCTGTGTTCCATTAAACCATGACTTTCTATATGTTATGTGATTTTGTTTTTTAGAATAGCTTCTACTATTTTTCTTGGCACTAAAGTCAGGTTCATTGGTCTATAGTTCCCCAAGTGATCTCAAGCCCTGTTTAAATATTGTGTTATATTGGTCACACTCCTGTTTTCAGGTACAATTGACAATTTTAATGATAGGTTACAAATTTTTACAAATAAATCTGAAATTTCATTTTTTTTAGTTCTTTCAGAACCCTGGGGTACATACCATCCAGTCCAGGTGATTTACTAATCTTTAGTTTGTCAATCTGGCCTACTATATCTTCCAGGTTCACCATGATTTAGTTCAGTTCATCCAGATGATCACCTTTGAAACCCATCTCTGGAACCAGTATCTCCCCAACATTCTCCTTAGTAAACACTAAAGCAAATTCATTTAGTTTTTTCTGAGATGGCCTTATCTTTTTTAAGAGCCCCTTTAATCCCTCGATCATCTAACGGTCCTTCCTACTCCCTCACAGGAGTTGTTGTATCAATGTTTTATATTTAACTTGACAATGCTTATGCTTTTTCCTATTTTCTTCAGATGGATTCTTCTAATTTTTAAAGGACATTGTTTTGGCTAAAATAGCCTCTTTCACCTCACCTTTTAATCATGCTGGTAATTGTTTAGCCTTCCTTCTACTTGTCTTAATGCATGGAATACATCTGGACTGCCCATCTAAGATGATATTTTTAAATAATGTCCATGCCTGTTGTTCACTTTTAACCTTTGCAGATGCACCTTTCAGTTTGTTTCTAACTATTTTCCTCATTTTATCAAAATTTCCCTTTTGAAACTTTAGTGTTAAAACTGTAGATTTACATATTGATCATAAGAAATTGCCATGATGGGTCAGACCAAGGGTCCATCAAGCCCAGCATCTTGTTTCCAACAGAGGCCAAACCAGGCCACAAGAACCTGGCAATTACCCAAACACTACTTATGCAATTAATAGCAGTGGCTATTCCCTAAGTACCGTATTTTTCGCTTCATAAGACGCACCTGACCATAAGACGCACCTAGGATTCAGAGGGGGGAAATAAAAAAAAAAATTGTGCTAAACCGGCTCTGCGTCTGGGCTTCTTATGGAGCAAATTAGGGGAGTGCATAGCTTTTTTTTTTCTCCCCATTTTGTTTTCGGGTCTGGGGAGGGCCATTTCGGTCCACTCCCCAGATCAGAAAAAGTTTCTTTCTCTGGGAACCCCTCCCCCCCCCAAACCCAACCCTTTAAATTAACAACCCCCACCCTCCTGACCCCCCCAAGACCTGCCGACTTAATTTACTACAACCCCCCACCCTCCTGACCCCCCCAAGACCTGCCAACTTAATTTACTGCAACCCCCCACCCTCCTGACCCCCCAAGACCTGCCGACTTAATTTACTGCAACCCTCCACCCTCCTGACCCCCCCAAGACCCGCCGACTTAATTTACTGCAACCCCCCCCAAGACCCGCCGACTTAATTTACTGCCACCCCCCACCCTCCTGACCCCCCCAAGACCTGCCAAACGTCCCTGGTGGTCCAGCGGGGGTCCAGGAACGATCTCCTGGGCGTGGGCCGTCGGCTGCCAGTAATCAAAATGGCGCCGACGACCCTTTGCCCTCTCTATGTCACTGAGACCGACCAATAGCAGCGGTCGGTCCCAGTGACATATAGAGGGCAAAGGGCCGTCGGCGCCATTTTAATTACTGGCAGCCGACAGCCCACACCCAGGAGATCATTCCCGGACCGCTCCTGGACCCCCGCTGGACCACCAGGGACGTTTGGCAGGTCTTGGGGGGGTCAGGAGGGTGGGGGGTGGCAGTAAATTAAGTCGGCGGGTCTTGGGGGGGGGGGTCAGGAGGGTGGGGGGTTGCAGTAAATTAAGCCGGCAGGTCTTGGGGGAGTCGGGAGGGGGGGGGGGGTGTTAGATTTTTTTTTTTTTTTTATATTCGCTCCATAAGACGCACATACATTTCCCCCCCACTTTTGGGGGGAAAAAAGTGCGTCTTATGGAGCGAAAAATACGGTAAATTTGATTAATAGCCGTTAATGGACTTCTCCGCCAAGACCTTATCCAAACCTTTTTTGAACCCAGTTACACTAACTGCACTAACCACATCCTCTGGGAACAAATTCCAGAGCTTTATTGTGCGTTGAGTGAAAAAGAATTTTCTCCGATTAGTCTTAAATGTGCTACTTGCTAACTTCATGGAATGCCCCTTAGTCCTTCTATTATTTGAAAGTGTAAATAACTGATTCACATCTACTTGTTCAAGACCTCTCATGATCTTAAAGTCCCACTTCCAGTCATTAGTTCAAATTTGATCATGTTATGATCACTATTGCCATGTGGCCCTACCACCATTATCTCTTTCACCAAATCCTGCGTTCCACTAAGAAATAGATCTAAAATAGCTCCCTCTCTCGTAGGTTCCTGAGCCAAATGTTCCATGAAGCATTCATTTATTCCATTCAGAAGCTTTACCTCTCTAGCATGTCCTGATGTTAGATTTATCCAGTCAATATTGGGATAATTGAAATCTTCCATTATTACTACATTGCCAAATTGATTACTTTCCCTAATTTCTCTTTGCATTTCATCATCTCTCATCATTTTTTCCAGATGGACAGTAGTATACTCCTATCAACTCTTACCCAACACACATGAGATTTCAACCCATAAAGATGCTATTGTGCATTTAATCTCTTATATGAACTTTATCCTGTTGGATTTTATGGCCTCCCATACATAAAGTGCCACCCCCAACCAAATTGATCTTCTCTATCATTGCAATATAATTTGTACCCTGGTATAGCACTGTCCCATTGTTTATCTTCTTTCCACCAGGTTTCTGAGATGGCAATTATGTCCATCTCATCATTCTCTGCTATACACTCTAACTCTCTCCCATTTTACTTTTTAGACTTCTGTCATTGGCATAAAGACACTTGAAAGTGTGTGTTTTGTTTGCATTAACAAAGTGATTTTCAGTTACATAAGAACATGCCTCAACTGGGTCAGACCAAGGGTCCATCAAGCCCAGCATCCTGTTTCCAACAGTGGCAAATCCAGGCCATAACTACCTGGCAAGTACCCAAAAACTATCCCATGTTACTGTTGCTAGTAATAGCAGTGGCTATTTTCTAAGTCAACTTAATTAATAGCAGGTAATGGACTTCTCCTCCAAGAACGTATCTAATCCTTTTTTAAACACAGCTACACTAACTGTACTAACCACATCCTCTGGCAACAAATTCCTGAGTTTAATTGTGCGTTGAGTGAAAAAGAACTTTCTCCGATTAGTTTTAAATGTGCCCCATGCTAACTTCATGGAGTGCCCCCTAGTCTTTCTATTATCCGAAAGAGTAAATAACAGATTCACATCTACCCGTTCTAAACCTCTCATGATTTTAAACACCTCTATCATATCCCCCCTCAGCTGTCTCTTCTCCAAGCTGAAAAGTTAGGGTTAATTTGGAATCCTTTAGCTCAGGTGACTATTTTCTTAAAGGCACATGGACTACATTTGCTTTTATTGGAACCTCTTTGTTGGGATAACCTAACTCTCCTGTTTCATAAGTATCCTTTGAAGATACCTCCCTCCAAACCATGCACTGCTGAGTAACTTTCTGCTTCCTCCCTTATTCTAGTTTAAAAGCTTCTCTATCTCCATTTTAAAAGTTACTGCCAGCAGCCTGGTTCCACTCTGGTTAAGGTGGAGCCCGTCCTTTCAGGAAAGACTCCTCCTTCCCCCAAAAGCAGGGATGGATTGCCCTATTTGGGGGATCGGGCTTCCCCTGGTGGGCCGGATGCTCTCATCAGGTGATTTTGTTTTTAAACTTCCCAGCCAAAGAGAAGAAGAGGGGATGCTGCAGCCCAAATAGAAACTTGTGGGACTGTGGCAGACTGCTGTGCAGGGCCGGGAGAGAGGTTTTAATGGCCGCGGCAGAGCCCATCCTTCCGTGGCTGGAAGACAGCCGTGTGGGGCCTGAAGAGAGGCCTGCAAGGCCGCGTGACCCTTCCCTCCCCCCCTAACTTTGCAGGAGCCACGCAATAGCAGTGGCCTCCTTCCACCTTCCTTCGGGCAGTGAGGAGCAGTGCTGCCATCCAACAGTGGCAAAGACAATGCCCAGAAAAAAGGGGGAGGCCTGAAAGCTGTAGGTGTGTATGCTTATATGTGAGAGAGAGAGAGCACCTGCATGTGTGTAGTATGTGAGAGCAGCATGTATGCATGAGAGAGTGAGCGAGATGTGTGTGTCAGGGGCTGCATGGGTGTGTGAGATCCTGCATGTGTATAAGAGAGCGCAAGAGCCTGCGTATGTCTGAGAGATTGTGCATGCATGAGAAAATAAGACAGCCTGCATATGTCTGTGATAGTCTATGTGAAAATGAGAGAGACTGTGTGTGTGACAGCATGTGTGTGTGGGGGGGGGGGGGGGGAGAGAAAGGATAAGGATTGTGAGGCCCCCTTCCCCAATCCACAATAATCTGTGGGTGACTGGAAATAAGATCCCAGGTATGGAAAGTTGGAGATTTTTTAATTCTATTTTAAATGTATGTGTCTGCTGTTTGAAATATTTGGTATTTGGGGAAATATAAAAAAAAAAATAGTGAATCATTTTAATTATTGGATGTTCATTGGCTGTTGCCAGCTTGATATGTTCAATTTTTTTATTAGTATGTTTTTTTTTGTGTGTAAATCTGTTTATTGTTATCAACAGCACAGTCAATCAAAAGATACAGTCAAAGCGCACTATACAAAAATCTGGGAGACAATAAATGCTCAAGGGACATTAATCAACAAACATAATCACAAATGTTATGTTATGCTGTGTTATGTTATGCTATGTTATGGAAGTCGTTTAGGAAAACATTTTATAAATAATATTCAAACAAACATCATAAAAACATTTAGAAACCAGTTACTTAAATCTTAATCGGAATACGAACAGCACATAATATCACATAAACAGGCGAGAACATTGCCAGCATCAAACTCTGCATGTACTACGGCAGTCTAGTGCTCTAATCTAAACTAATGCATAGTTTGTACATATAAGCTAGTTATCAAACTTCTACCCGATATTTGGCTAAATAGATACAGTCTAGCTCAGGTTTCCTTTATTACCAGAGACATAGCTGTCTTGTTGATAATTTTAATGAAATACCTTTGATTTCCCATGTCTAGAATCACCATATTCCCCTCCTCCTCCCCCCCTTTCCAACCTTCCACCGAACCTCCCTCCCCCTCTTCCCCCTCCCCTTCCTCCTATCTCTGCTCGATGTGAGGGATTAATGTCTTAATATAGTATATATAGTATAGTATGATATGGGTATGTGCAATTGTAGTATAGTTTGGGAGAGTGCTTATGTGATTGAATGAGAGTACGCCCGGTGTTAATCTTGTTAATCAGGTTAAACTTCGGTGTTTCCTTCTGCTTGGTTTGGGTGAGTATTGTTGTGAGATTCAATTAACATAAACAAGATGTTGACCATTCGACTACTGTTGGTTCATTTTTATAGGAGGATCCAGAAATGCTTTTTCTTCCACATAATCTTCCCAAATTTGAATTGCCTTCTTTCCATATTTTTCAGGATGTTTTTTAGCTGACATATATTTCTGGCGGAGTAACCTTTGCAGTTTTTGGTTGTAAATGGGTAGATTTTGGAATTTCGGTACCACCCATTGCGCTAAAATAGTGTCAATAGCTATTAACAAAATTTTGCGGAAAAGTAATATGTTATGGCTTGCTAATGTCTGATCTTCCCCTTCAGGCAGGCCGAAAAGCCAGAGCCTTGGGTTCATCTGAAAAGAGATACCCCACATTGAGTGTACCAATGTTTGTAAATATGTCCATAGTACCTGCACCGCTACGCATAACCAAATTCCATGATAAAAGTCTGGGTTTGGATCCATGCATCTCATACAACAATGATCTGAGGTAGCCCCCATATAAAAAGCCATTTTTTTTGTATAATATGCCTGATAGTAGAATTTATAAATTTTTATCCCTGAGGGCTACATTTTCAGTAACCTACGGAATGTTCTGTAAGCAGGCTTTTAATTCCTCTGGTGAGAGTGCTTCGGGCAACCACCTGTTCCAGTTTGCAATTATCCCAGTGAAGTCAGGTCCATGAGTCAAAGTTAATAATGCCTATTATTATATATGCCTAGCATATATGTAAGCAAGAAGACTATTTAAACCAGTGAGCATGTGTGTGAGCCAGAGTTTGTGAGCCAGTCAGCATATAAGGGAGTTTGAGTAAGAATGAACATGTATGCTAGAGAGTGTGTACTGTATATATGAGTGAGAGGAGAAAGTTTGTGCACATCTATTCCTGATTAATCCACGACAATCTTAGGGTGACTGGAGTCTAAAGTTCCCAGGTATGGAGAGCAATGGATTTTTTTTTTAGCTTTAGTTTTAACTGGGTGTTATTTGATGTGTCTGCTGTTTTGAAATATTTTATTGATGTTTGGAAAATTTTAATAAACAATGTTATGTTTTTAATCATTGGATGTTCTATTCATCAGCAACTTTGAAATATTTATTCTTTTTATGAGTATGGTTTTACTATTATGATTGATGGCTTATAGAGATGCGTATTGTTTTTTTTTTCGTTTCGTGGTTCGGTTTGGGTCTCCCGCGGGTAATTTTGTTTTTTTCTGCGGTTCAGGATTTTTTTTTTCGTGGTTCTTGAATCTCATGTTAGTGTGCACTAACACAAAATACGAATTTTTCTGAAATTTCAGAAAAATTTTCTTCATTTCAGAGTGCTCCTGAACCATGATGAATTAGACAATTTTGTTGAAATTGTCTAATTCGTTTAAAATGAATGCACATCTCTACTGGTTTATATATCTTGATTTTATTGTTTGATGTTTAATGAGGAATGGTGATGTTTCTGTTTTCCCATTGTTGCACTGTATACAGAATCTGTCTTGTTATGGTTTCCAATTTAGTTTTTGTCTGAATGTTTCTAGTTATACTTTCTCTATTCTGTATTTGGTGAGGGTCTATCTCTGTCCTGCATGTATGACTGAGGTGAGGTATTCTGCCAGCATGTAGTTTCTGTGTCAGGCTCTTAAGCTTGACTTGTTCTGTTTTCCTAATATTAGGTGTATTGGTGTTTTAGGACCTGGTGAAATATTTGCAGTGTTGTCTTTTCATGTTATTGTTATAGTTTGAGTGCTGACAGTTAATGCTGTTTTTGCATGGGAAGTTTACTATATTGTAATTCAGTTTACTTAAAAGTTTCTGACGGCCGACATTCTTTACAATAGTCCCAATTCCATATGGCTGCAGGTGTCTTTTTTTTTTGCAGAGTTTTCTGGTTGGTACCACAACAGTACATGTAATTAATACACATATTATAAGTGATATTTTTAACTTAGAACACTGAATATTCTTTTTTATATAAAATCTTTTACTATAAATGCATGTTTTAAAATTATTTGTGGGAAGGGTGAGGCTAGGATTGTGTGCAAGGCTGTAAGATTCACTTATGATACCTAATACCTTTGCACCAGCCTTGGGCTGCACAAGAGAGAGGAGCAGTGCTACTTTGGGTTAGTGGCTCTCCCCAGTCTCGATCAGGGCTTAATTTTCTCTTTTTATAAGTCCAGGGAACAGTATGGATCACTTCTGGTTCCCCCCTCCCCTGGAGTCGGTAGGCAGACACCAGCCTGGGAACCATAAGAGCAGCAGACTGTGTAGCCTGCATTCATTGGGAATGCACTAGAGTGGTGGGGAGGGTTGTGGAGAAGTGGAGGCAAGCTAAAGGCACAGGAAGGAAGGGGGCAAGCCAGGAGGAAGGGCTTATGTGGTAATGGGGAGGCTTCTGTCTGAGGTGATTGTACTGAGCTCTGAGAGAAGCAGCTGGCAGTGGAAGCAGTGAGTCTCCTAGAGAATGGGATTGGGAAAGGGAGGGGGCTGCTGCAGAATGGGGAAGGGCTGGCAGCAATGTACATAATTTTCTGTACTTAGGGCCAGGGCAACAAGAACACTTAGACTCAGTAAAAGGTATAACGTAAATTTTATTTGGCATTAAAAGTGTTCCTGGGAGATGCTGCATACTGGGTGCCCTTTGTCTTTCAAAATCACCAGCATCTCATCTAATACAGGAAGTGAACCTTCTTTTATAGTTAAACATACAGTATTGCCGAACCTTCTAGAATTACGTGACTGCCCAAAGACTCATTTACAGAGACACATCATGCTGTGGTCATGACAACCTATCCTCTGAACTGCCCTGACAGGTTTCTCCCCAGGTGTAGTTCATTTGCCATCACTTTCTAGATACTCCTTCTGTCCTGTAGATGATCTTGTCCAGTGAGGGTTCAACAGAATAGTGCCTGAAGCTCTCGCTGTTGGTTTCTTCTGATCTTCCTTTGATCTTCTGTGTTGTGTAAACAGGTAGTAGGTCTGTGTTCTGAATAGACAGTAGAGATGTGAATCGTGTCCTCGATCGTCTTAACGATCGATTTCGGCTGGGAGGGGGAGGGAATCGTATTGTTGCCGTTTGGGTGTTTAAAGTATCGTGAAAATCGTGAGCCGGCACACTAAAACCCCCTAAAACCCACCCCCGACCCTTTAAATTAAATCCCCCACCCTCCCGAACCCCCCCCCAAATGCCTTAAATTACCTGGGGGTCCAGCGGCGGTCCGGAACGGCAGCAGTCCGGAACGGCCTCCTGCAATTGAATAGTGTTGTCTTCAGCCGGCGCCATTTTTCAAAATGGCGGCGCAAAATGGCGGCGGCCATAGACCAACACGATTCGACTGCAGGAGGTCGTTCCGGACCCCCGCTGGACTTTTGGCAAGTCTTGTGGGGGTCAGGAGGCCCCCCCAAGCTAGCCAAAAGTCCCTGGGGGTCCAGCGGGGGTCCGGAAAACGATCTCCTGCCGCGAATCGTTTTCCGTACGGAAAATGGCGCCAGCAGGAGATCGTTTTCCGGACCCCCGCTGGACCCCCAGGGACTTTTGGCTAGCTTGGGGGGGCCTCCAGAGAAAGTGCATGTGTGTCTGTGTCAGAGAAAGCGAGACAGAGACATACCCCCATACACACTTTGTCTGTGAGAGAGAGTATATGTGTGTGGGGGTGTGGGGTGTGGGGGTCTCTCTGACACACACACACACACACACACACACTCTCTCTCTCTCTCTCTCAGTATGTGAGTGTGTTTTTGTGTCTGAGAAAGAGTATGTATCTTTGTGGATGTCAGTGTGTGTGTTCCAATAAAGTTTCTGCCATCTAAAAATCTGTTTGTGATTGAGCGTGTGTATGTATGACACTGACTGGCAGTGACATTACCTGCAATTGGTTCAAGAACCAGACTGAGAATCCAGGATATATCTCTATAAGAGAGCTAAGCAAATGTGTGGAACTGGGGCTGCAGCTCTGCTCACCAGTGGTCGAGCATGTCCTCAATTTCATAATTATTTAGGAAAGATGAAGTTTATTTTGGAGACATTTTGGGTCATTTCCAGGGTTGAATTGGTGTGCTTTTGGGAGCTGTTGACACGTACCGCAGGGAAAGTGCATGAGGGCATCAGATATCCATAGGCCGGTTTTGAAAAAATCCCCCAGGCTGATATTTTCCTGCAAATCACCCCTGTCCAAAAGGTTGCCCAGTTATTTACAAAACTGAATCCCTCTCCCTGCACCATTGTCTCATCCATGCATTGAGACTCGAGAGCTCTGCCTGCCTCTGGGGATCTGCATGTGGAACAGGAAGCATTTCAGAGAATGCCACCCTGGAGGTTCTGGATTTCAGCTTGCTACCTAAAATCCTAAATTTGGCTTCCAGAACCTCCCTCCCACATTTTCATATATTATTGGTGCCCACATGTAGCACGACAGCCGACTTCTCCCCAGTACTGTCTAAAATCCTATCTAGGTGACACGTGAGATCTGCCACATTCGCACCAGGCAGGTATGTTACCAGGCAGTCCTCACATCTACCAGGCATCCAGTTATCTATAATTCTAATAATTGAATCACCAACTATGATGCCAGCCTAACCCTTCCCTTCTGGGCAGTAGCCCTAGGAGACTTGTCCTCTGTGCGAGAGGACAATGCATCACCTGGCGAGCAGGTCCTTGCTACAGGATCACTTCCTGCTGCACCAGAATGATGCTGTCTGACCAGGAGACCTTTTGTTTGTTTTTTTGTTTTGTTTGTTGATTTTGTATACTGTCATTCGGTGGGACCATCACAATGGTTCACAATATGATAAATTAATACAATAAATAATGAACAAAAAGTACAATGTGTAATAATAAAAGTAGCTAATTGTCCTCAACGGCAGCACCATGGCTGCCAGACTGGATTTGGGACTTTGCTACTATGTCCCTGAAGGTCTCATCTATATATCTCTGTCTGCCTCAGCTCCTCCAGGTCTGCCACTCTATCCTCCAGAGATCAGACTTGTTCTCTAAGATCCAGGAGCTCTTTATACCAGGTGCACACATACAATCTCTCACTGGTGGGTAAAAAATCATACATGTAACACTCAATGCAGAAGAATGGAAGGCCCCCCACTTGCTGCCTTCATCTTAATTTTGTTGAGTTCCTAGTTAAGTTTAGGTTGCTACCAGAGTAGGACTGCATATAATTAGTCCTTTATATTGGTATATTCACTATTAAGCTGGTAGTGACCTATAAGGGGATGTTTAAACTCTCAATAAGAGCTGGTGCAATAGTATGATTTAGATAAGAGCCTGATTGATTTTTAATAAGAAAGTGCCTCTTGCCTATTCATCAAAGGATAAGCTAGGGTTGGGTGGGTGGGAGAGAGGGGAAAAACAGACACTAGAATTAGCTCCTTCTGGCCTTGCAGTGATGAGTATCATAGCCCTGTTTAGCTCGGATTCCAGTTTTAATGAGCATCTCCTTCATCTTCTTCCAAAGTTATTGAATCTCATTGGCAGTGGCTTGAACTGCCGGGGACGACACTGACAGCGGAAGTGGCAAAAGTGGTGAAGGTAGTCGTCCATATACCACTTCGAATGATGTTGATCCAGTAGATGTTGCTGGATGAGAGTTGATGGAAAACTCTGCCCACGGTAACAGATTGGCCCAATCATTCTGACGTGAGCTAACGTAGGCACGGAGGAACTGCTTGAGGGTACGGTTCATCCTCTCAGTTTGACCTTTTGACTGAGGGTGGTAAGATGAAGTGAAGTCGAGAGTAATATCAAACTTCTTGCACAAAGCCTTCCAGAATGTGGCTGTTAATTGTACACCTCTATCTGAGACGATGTGTTTAGGCATTCCCTGCAGGCGGAATATGTGGCTGATAAAAAGCTTCGCGAGTTCACTAGCAGTTGGTAAGCCAGGAAGCGCCACAAAGTGAGCCATCTTTGAGAAATGATCCACTGTTACCCAGATTGTGCTTTTGCCCCAGAGAGTGGTAAGTCTACCACGAAATCCGTGGCGATGTGCATCCAGGGCTCGTCTGGCACAGGCAAGGGTTCAAGCTGACCCCATGGATGTCCGGGCGGAGGCTTCTGTCCGGCACAGTTGGTACAGGCCGCTACATAAGGCAAGGTGTCCTCTTTCATAGACGGCCACCAGTAGTATTTCTGTAGCTTTGCCAGGGTTCTCCATTGACCAGGATGTCCAGCCACTTTAGAGTCATGAGCCCATGCTAGTAGTTTCTTCCGGAGGTTGGTAGGCACAATTGTTTTTCCTGAAGGCACTGGGTGAATAGCAGATAGAATGACTCTCTCTGGGTTAATGATATGTTGCGGAGCATCAGGTACGTCTTCAGACACAAGGAGCGGGATAGGGCATCCGGTCTGGTGTTTTTGTCTCCATGTTGGTATTTCAAGATGAAATCAAACCTGTTAAAGAACAGGGACCATCTCGCCTGTCTATGATTGAGGCGCTGGGCATGGCAAAGGTATTCTATGTTTTTATGGTCTGTAAAAACCGTGATCTGATGTTGAGCTCCTTCGAGCCAGGGTCTCCACTCTTCGAACGCCTTCTTTATCACTAACAGTTCTTTATCTCTAATTCCATAATTTCTTTCTGCTGGCGTCAAGTGTCTGGAGAAGAAGGAACATGGACACAGGATCTTGGAGTCACTGGTCTGACTCAGCACAGCCCCTATGCCAGCATCTGAGGCATCAACCTCCACTATGATGGAGCATGCAGGATCCGGGTGATGGAGACATGGCTTGCTAGAGAAAGCGTCCTTCAGCTTTTGGAAAGTGGTGACAGCCTCTATAGACAAATTGGCAACATTGGCATCTTTCTTTGTCAGAGCTGTTAAAGGCACAGTTAGTGAAAAGTAATTCTTAATGAAGTTCTGTAGTAATTTGTGAATCCCAGAAACTGTCTAAGAGCTTTTAGACCAGTGGGTTGAGTCCATTTCTGAATGCTCTCAAGCTTTTGAGGATCCATCTGGAACCCTTTGTTAGACACTATGTACCCTAAGAAAGGTACAGACTCTTTGTGGAATTCACATTTAGACAGCTTTGCGTATAGACTGTTCTCCTGCAGTCTCTGTAAAACCTTCTTGACATCTGCCTCATGGGTATTCAGGTCTTGAGAGAATATCAAGATGTCGTCTAGGTATACAATGATGCATTGGTAGAGTAGGTCACGCAGGATGTCGTTCATCATGTTTTGGAAGACAGCTGGGGCATTGCACAAGTCGAAGGGCATCACCAAATACTCAGTGTCCGTCTCTGGTATTAAAAGCTGTCTTCCACTCATCGCCAGAATGAATGTGAACAAGGTTATATGTTCCTTTAAGATCAAGCTTGGAGAATATTTTGGCTCCCTGTAGCCTGTAAAACAGCTCTGAGATGAGTGGTAAGGGATAGCGGTCTTTGACTGTGATCTCGTTTAGACCACGATAATCAATGCATTGCCATAGAGTTCTGTATTTTTTCCCCACAAAGAAAAAGCCTGCCCCTGCAGGAGACTTGGACGGCCTTATGAAACCCTTTTGAAGATTTTTTTGGATGTATTCAGACATCGCTTTATTTTCTACCACTGAGAGGGGGTAGACCCTTCCCTTGGGTGGTTCAGCATTCAGTTTCAAATGGATGGCACAGTCATAGGATCTGTGTGGAGGTAAACATCAGCAGCTTCTTTAGAAAATATGTCTTGATAAGAAGCGTATTGAGGTGGCAACCCAGGCAACAATGGAGTCGTTGGCATGCAGGGTACTGGAGAAACTTCCATCAGGCACTTAACGTGACAATTTGGGCCCCAACATGAAAGCTCCAGAGTAGCCCAGTTGAATTGAGACATGTGCTTTTGCAGTCACGGTAATCTGAGTACTAGGAGGTGCATAGTCTTCTCTAGCACAAAGAAGGAAATAGTCTCTGTATGGAGAGCGCCTGTCCTTAAACTTACTGACTTAGTAAGTAGGGTTACTTCACCTAGTAAAGGCTCTCCATGGATACAGGATAGTAGTAGTGGAGACATCATGGTAGTGGTGGGGACCTGTAGATGTTCCACTAGACGTTTTAGTATAAAATTTCCTCCTGCCACAGAGTCCACTAGGGCAAGAGTCTGGTATTCAAGCGGTCTGCTTATCAATGAGACTGGAAGAGAGTGGAGGAGAGGGCGCTGTTAGACCTAAGAAGAGTCCTCCCATTTGACTTAGGTCTGCTTGTTTCCCGGACAGATGGGGCATGATTGTACAGCATGGCCAGCTTGTCCACAGTACATACAGAGGCCCGATCTTTTTCGTGTTCTTCTCTCTTTGGAAGTCAGGTGACTGCAGCCTAGTTGCATTGGTTCTTCGCCAGCAACAGAATTAGACTGAATAGGCTTGAATGCGGTCTTGACTCGATTCTCTCCCTGGCTGGGTTTCCTGGAACTCTTGGACTCTTGAACCTTATCCCAAAGTCGGTGATCAATCCTTGTTGCCAACTTCATCAGGTCCTCTAAGGTTTCAGGCATCTCTCGAGCAGCCAGTTCGTCTTTTAGCCGGGAGTTCAGGCCTTCAAAGAAGAGTATCTTCAGGCATCTTGGGTCCCAATTTAACTATGAAACAATCGTCTTAAATTCTATGGCGAAGTCTGGTAAAGGTTTATTACCTTGCTTCAAATGAACCATTGTAGATCCTGTAGTCGTGTACCGGGCAGGGTCATCAAATACAGATTTGAACAATTCCAAAAACCCGGTAAGATCCTTCAGGATGGGATCATCACACTCCCACAGCGGAGAGGCCCAAGCCAGTGCTTTCTCATCCAGATAAGACAGGATATATGTAGTCTTGGCATACGCTGTGGGAAAATGTTTAGGTTGTAGAGCAAAATGCATGCAGCATTGGTTAATAAATTCTCTGCATCTCCAAGCTTCCCCTGAGAAGCGCGTAGGAGCAGAAAGAGGTACATCAGTCTTAACCGTCACTTCTGGCGGTATTTCTTCTTTACCTGTGGAAGTAGAGGAGTTCATCTGTGAGTGCAGTAGATTAAAGGCCACAGTCAAGCCGTCTAGCGAGTTCTGATGTTCGGAGATTCGCTGGGTCAGGCCTGGAATGGCCCGTAATGCGGTGAGCTGAGCCGAATCCATGGAGTTAGCAATCTGTTATGGTTTTGAGGTGTTTGGATTCTCAGGTGCTGCAGTGATGGATGTGCCCATGGGGAGGAGCCCCGCAGGGAGCTGCAGTACCGGGCTAAACTCAGATGCACAAACACAGAGCAAAGTTTTATTATACAGCTTGTAGAGTTGGCCAGAGGTGGCAGTAGAGAGTAGATTCTTGCCGCAGCAGTCCTGGGTCCTCGGCGGAGGAGATCCATCCCACAATGGTGGTGTAGAGAGCACCAATATAGATTTCCAATAAGAAGCTGTAGGTGAGACAGACTGAAAGATGTTTAAGTTACTCACTCTCTTGTAGCTGTATTGGTAGAGTTTCCAGCAGGTAGAGGAGTGAGGAGCAAGTACCTGGATACTGGCTAGGCACCTGGAAAGAAGCATAGGGCCCCTGAGGAGTGGGTACCCAAGTTAGTGAACCCCGAAGGGTGGAGAGAGCTTCTAGCAGCAGCGAGAAGTGGCAGAGCAGCTTAGACCGGACAAATCCAATCCTTGCTAACTCAAAGTTCAGTTAGCAAATGGGCAACCTATATTCCCGGATGATGTGACGTCACTCGAGGGAGACGACCCCGAGGGTCGCGCCATCACTGGAATATAGACATGGGTGGCGTGCGTGCACGCACCCTAGGTGACCCTCAGGTAGATCATGGTGGAATGCCTTGCCATAGCCGCTCCGGGGACGCCGGTGAAAGCGGCAAGAAGGCACGTGGTTACCATCTTCCCAAGACTGATGGAGAAAGCATTTAAAAAGGTGAAGCAAGTAGGACAAAGCTGTCTAAATTTGACGGACGCAACACCCAAATATTCTCTTCTGTAAATGGGTGGTATCTACTTCACTACCATTCATACTCTTGATAACTAATAATGGTCAAGGCCTTCCCAAGGTGAGTTACAATCAGGTATAATAGGTATTTCCCTGTCCCAGAAAGCTTACAATGAAACTTTGTACCTGAGAAAATGGAGAGTTAAGAAATTTGCCCAAAATCATAAAGAACATCAGTGGGAGAAGTGGGATTTGAACAATGGCTTCCCTGGTTCTCAACCTGTTGTTTTAACTATTAGGTTATGCCTTATAACTCACCATACAAAAAGAATAATCAAATTCTGGTGTCATCTCAGTAACAGTGGCACAAAATGCTCTGATGTTAGGCGCATTATGAAATAAAATAAAATGCTGTAAAAAAAAAAACCAAAACACAGCACATATATTGCAAACCTGTCATACCAAAACAGAACTAACTCTCAGGCATCAAACAGCAGCAACCCTGCCTATGAGAAAATAGCACGGCAAATATTACACTGGACACTAGAGCACCAATATGCTAACTATTGGAAAAACAAGACAATCTGAACTATTAGAAATCCCTACATGAAAACTGCATGCTAGTAGAATACTGCTCCTTAGTCACAGATACAGAACAGGGACAGAATCTCACCAAATGCAGAATAAATGACCACAAATTAGAAATTAGAAATGTGCAAAAAAACTGAAATGGAAACCACAAGAAGCCACATTCTGCATGCAGTGAAACTGAAATATATTTCCTCCTATACTAAACAAAGTACAAAGATAAAATAGATGCACATTACCAAATGTGACATATTCCAATTGTCAAATTATAAATAAAATGCTTTTTTCTATCTTTGCTGCCTGAGCATTTTATTTTTCTAATTGCATTGGTCCCAGACTCTTTTTCTACTTTTCTTTTGCTTGTATGCTCCTCTCTTTTTCCAGGGTCTCCTGTCCATTTTGGTTTTTCTCCACTTCCTTTCCTACTTCTGTCTCTGGCATTGATCTTTCCTTTTCATCTAATTTTGATCCACATCTCTTCCCTATCTCTTAATCTACTCATAGCTAGATTTCACCCATTCTTTTACCTCCTCTCACCTCTAATAATCTCTGTCTCAATACTTCACCTCTCCCTCACTGGGTTGCTTCACCCACCAATCCAACTATCTGGCTCCCCTGTCCTTACCCACCCCAGCTGACTCCTTTATGCTCATTCACCTGCCAACCCCATCATCTCCAGTTATCCCCTCTCACTTCTCCCAGCCATTCACTTTCATTCTAATTCCTTTCCAATTAGATTGTTGATCCCTCCATGCAACTTTAGAGTTAGAAGGGAGGGGGATCCTGCAGGGTGGCTATCAGGCCCCCTTCCCCAGCTCAACTTTACTTTTGGTTGGAAGGGAGGTAGCATCCTGCTTGGGGGGCTTTTAGCTCCGGTACCACTTTTACTTTTGGGCCGAGAGGGAAGGGGGATCCCATTTCAGGAGTGGTAAAGGATTGAAGAAAGCAGGGACTGCTGGCCCTGCAACATTTTATTTCAGGCAGAAGAAAATGGGATTGGGATTAAGGTCCTTAAAAAAAAAAGACAAAATTTGGCTAGGGAACCCATTAAATTTAGCTGGTCATAACTTGACTTGCTAGACTTAGTAAAATATCCAGTTGAATATTCACCTAAAGATAGGTAACCACGCCCAGTTAAAATTAGCTTTGGTAGTTATCTTTCCTGCTCATCTGGTCTTTGAATATTGATATAACCCCCACTCTGGGCACATAAAAGCTTTGTGCAGAGAGGTTCTGATCCTTCCTTGTATTGTGTATGGGTTTAAAAGAAAAATGGTTGAGCAGTTAGTTTAGAAGACTGGACTTCCAAGGCGTCTTTCTTTGTAATCATCTTCACCGGACAGTAAACCTCTCTCCTCTGTGGGTAAACAGATCAACCCTTCACCTTTTTGACTTCTTCAACCACTATTACCTCTAACAAATCCAAACCCTGTGATTAAGAGTTTGGTCCACAATTTGATTGGTGGTTCAATTTTGTCAGCTTTATTAACATACGAAGAAAATGGATGCCTTCACAAGTTTCACTTCTACAGGATTCCAACAAAAAGGCAGTCAGGAGCAAAACAAACAGTTTAGCAGCACAACAAAAGATCCTTCATTATAGACTATCATTCCCAAAATACTGTGGTTTACAAATAAGATTCATTTCTGTCAAGAGTTGCGCAAAACAAACCCATTTGGAGACACTGCCCCTAGAAAATTAATTCCTGAAAATTGAGTACGATTTGTGACAAAATCAGTTACTTGCTCAACATCAGAAGTTAGGGTAAACAATGAAACTTCCAAGGCAGGCAGTTCTCCTTGGTGGTGTCCCCATAATTTCTCATAGATGCCCTTCCAAAGGAAGCTAGGCCTTAGGCCTAGGAGTAAAGTGTAAGGTTTATTTCTTCCATGGATAAAAATGTTGCCTTCTATGGTCCCTGCACCAGGACTAAAAAAAAAAAACCCCGAACCATGGCAAGCAGCTCAAAAGGATCTAATCTACAGGAATATTTGAAACAAAATGGAAAATTCATCTCTGCAAATCCCACCCTTTATATCACTAGATGCTCTCTTAGCACCCAGTCTTAAAGGCACAATCTCCATTTCACATCATCTACCACTGAATCTATTACAACCTATCGATTTACATGGATGGAGGTTGAGTGAACATTAGGTAGTGGTTAATTGCATACCAATACAGATCTAAGGCACAGGTTTTAGACGAGGGTCATATTGACCTTGTAGTTTTAAACTGGGCTTTTAGAAAATAGTTCAATGTTGACCATCACCTAGCAGTACGGTGTACATATCCCAAGCTGATACTCATTGTCTTTATTTTATATTTTCAGATGTCAACAGCAGAGACTGGTCAAAGGACTTTGCAAGCTGGAAGAGTGCAGTCAGTGAACATGACAATATAATGCAGGGCTGGAAGAAAACATGGGTATGGAGTCTTGCTTTTAGACCATATGTAGCCCTTCTTCTAGTGTGTGCTGTGAATATGGGAGTCACACTTAGTCCCAGGGCTCAGTCCAGACAAATTCCTAACAAACCCAAATATGGATTCTCTGATTAGGGGGAAGGGTAAATCTCCAGGGCCGGAAGCATAAAGTGAGTCTTTCTGTGCCAAATAAATCAGATCGGATGCTCAGGATGGGTGTTCTTAAAGAAAAGAGATTAATGTACAATGTTGTCAGTGGTTATAAGTTGGGACCAGGCACATTTCCTTACTATATTATCCATGTTCAGTATAAAATCAGCATCCATTTGATCTGTGTATGTGTCTATTGGCATTTAATCTCAGGGTATCCTTCCCTCCAGGGCATGGAAAGAGAAGCTCCCTGGGGTGGATTGGGTCTTCTCAAAACATATCTGAGATCCACTAATGGTCTTCACCATATCCAGTCCTTTCAATCCTTAGTCACATCAGGCAGAGACTCCTAGGAGAAGACTCCCTCTGCCACTTTTACCACAGTGCCTTCCTCTTTCTACCATTCCCAGTGGTAGGATGGAAATTTGACACAATTTTTACTGGCATGCCTATAGAAAGAGGTTTGTCTTTTTACAAGTACTGTGTTAATATGAGTACTCCTTTACGCTTTCTTTCTCTCTCACACAGACACCAGGGCAGAGGCTAAAAAGAACAAACACAGACATACACATGCACACAGAGACTACTGCAGTGCACAGACATACATACTCTTCTTCAAACATTCTGCTGCAATGCCAGCACCTACAGTGCCTAGTGAATGCCACCTGTGCTGCTGGTGCTACTCTTTTTTTTTTCCAGAGATGATGACGACGACACAGTTTATGGGAAAACAGCAGGCCACATACACACATTATATTCACAGTGAAGATCCTTTTTTCACTCCAAGATGAAAGCAAGAGAAGCAAAAATTCAAGCATGGCTCCTTTGGTGTACATTGCACTTCTGTGGTTTAAACTCTCTCTGTCACTGTCAGTATACTGACTATTGCACCCAGTACTCAAGTCTCAGACTAACTTATTTTCCTACTTTTTCATTGCTACACACTCTTTCTGGTCACTGCTGTATCACTGAAAAACAGGATAAAAATTTTGACGCATGGTTACACTGTGTCAGAAAAGGACACAACAAACAGAACCAACCCACCTCACAATTCTCCTTGTCCCTTCTCTGTCTCTATTCTTAATTTTTGTTCAGCTTTCAAATCTACAACTATTCAGAGACAAATCTGGTCAGAATGGAGCCTGAAAATTATTCTTTCATTTTCATCTTGAAAAAAAGGGGAGGTCACTGTCAATCCATTATTTAAACATCTGACTATAAAGACTAATAAAGATCAGCTGTAAGAATCAAAACAGTGAGACGTTTATTAAAATAAATGCGTCTTTTCTTTGGAACAGCAAGCAATACAAAGCAATGGTTGTACGCTCAAATCTACTCAGCGTTAAACTGCTAGTGCACAGCTTTTTAAAGGAGTACCTTTAGTCAATCAACAGGTATCTAGGTTTGCCCACCTCTTATCCCTTGTCCAATTAATAAATTTGTGCATGTGTACGTGCTCTGTTACTATGGGCAGAAGCCTCTTGTTATTATTTGCAGAGAATAAGTCCAGTTAAGTTTCATTTCCTGAAATATGATGTCATCTGTGCTGGCTGTTACCCCAGTAGGTTTCGTTTTCACTCAGCTGTGAAACCTCTTGTGCTGGCTATTCATACACCATGTATATGCCAGTTAGGAGACGCTGGTTAAAAAATGCTTGACCTTGATTGGTCCTGCTTCCTGGCTTCTTCCCTGTTCCTTCCCATTTTGGCTCTGGTCAGTCTAAGGCCAAGTGTGACATCACTGATTGTTAGCTGTCTTCAGGAGGGAAAAAGCCCTGCAGTTTTGCTTGTGCCAGAAACTTTAAATGGAATGAAAATAAATACAAACAAAAATTCTCATTAATTTTTAGGGGTAGTGGCCATTCATATTTATTTTTGCATGAACCAAAATGAATATGCCTGCTTTAGTTTTCATTTTAAATGGCTGTGCATCCACACTGTGCAAAAGGTGTTGGTGGTGGTGGGGGGCAATCAAAAGCAATTTTCAAGTTGGATTTGACCCCTTCCCTCCCACCCCCATCACATGCTAATTAGTGGCAAAAAAAAGGCATACTCAGCTCTACTATTGAAATCATAGGAAAAATATATTTTTTGTCTACATATGCTAAAAGTTTACATTGACTATCCTAAATTCTTTTTTTCTACAGTTTAAATTCAAATTCACTCACCACCTTGGTGTCTTTCTATCCATCTGGGCTTTTCTTATCTCCACCTCTGGTCCTGT
Source organism: Rhinatrema bivittatum (assembly GCF_901001135.1). Lineage (NCBI taxonomy): Eukaryota > Metazoa > Chordata > Amphibia > Gymnophiona > Rhinatrematidae > Rhinatrema > Rhinatrema bivittatum. The sequence continues at coordinate 582,777,875 of NC_042615.1, read as the reverse complement.
CCCAGACCCTCTTCCTCTCTCCTTACTTCTACTCTTTCCCTCCTTCGCTCTTTCTTTTCTACCCAACACTTTCCCTCCCCTTATGGCCCTTCTTCCAGTGACTTTTCTTGCCTCCCCTCTTCCCCTCTTCCCCTTTCCCCCTTGTCCCACCTGCCTCCTCCCCAGAGTCCATCCTACATGCCCAGCTGCCATCCTTCAATGCCACAATCCTCTCTGATCACCTCTCTCTCTCTCTCTCTCTCTCTGCATCTCTTCCCTGCCTTCCCCTTTCTTCCTCTGCCTTCCTCTCTCCCATCCTTCCCACCTGTGAACCCCCTCCCCCCACCTCCTGCTGAGGACAACCTGTTTTAGCATGGCTGATCCTCCTGCTGGCTGCCCTACATGTTTGTTATGCTTTTTAAATGTTTGCCTTAATCCCTTAGTGAGATTGAGGCTCTTTCTTTTGGTGCCTCATTAGGTATACTCATCTGACAGAGGGTCTCACGGCCACGGTGATCACACTTACAGGAGGTGGACCAAGTTAGTTGGACATATTTATACATTCTACTGGTGACATTAATGCCAGTCAGTAAGATATATATACACATCCCAGTGGCAGGCAAGGGATTAGATAAGATGCTTGTATCATGGGCAAAAAACCCCCAAAAACCAAAATCCCAACCTTTCTTATGCATTGTATTGACAAGCCTACCCTTAAACATTGACCGTATATACCTTAGAGCGTTTTTGATTCATACCCTAAGGAGAATTTCTGGGGATATGCTGAGAGGAGCCTCTAGTTGAATTATGTAATGAAAACAGAAAGCATATGGAGTTGAGCAGAGCAGACAAGAACTCCTAGGCTTAATAAGAAATTGACAGTACATCACTGACAGTTTTACTGTTCAGCTCTAAAGAACTGGCATACCCTGAGGGAACCAGTTATCATAGAAGTCAACTTTTCAAAACGATTGGGGGTGCTAGACTCAACACAACTTATTACTACTCCCTAGCCATAGAGAAGTTTGTTCAATGTTAGGGGTGCTCAGGCCCTCCCAGAGTTAGCCTCCAGCTCTGGGTATGGCTGAGTATGGCAACAATGAAAGGAAAAAAGTGCCTAGCATTGTTGATGCACTTATACAGTAATCAGAATTTCCTAAACTACATAAAAAATTAAAAAAAAATGCTTCTCTCCTCCTCCTTCCAGTTTATCAGCTTCCGTTTTACTCCTATCAGCAATCTTCAGAAAGCAATTGTACTTAATCTTATGTATTTTACCCATGTGGTCCAATCTTCTGTGGCTAAAAGAACAGGACATGGCTCCCACATGAACTACTTGCAGTGCTGAGCTCTAGCCGGTGTCACGGTGTGGGCAGATTTAGTCTGTTCAGTTGATCCCTAGATGTCACTGTGAGGCCAGTACTGGCTCTAGGTCTCCTGGTGGAGGGTGGTGAGGGGGGTTGGGGGCTATGCGTATTGGAAGGACTTAACAGCCACAGTCAGGAATCAGCTCATCCATTTGTCAGCATAGCATACTAAATGTTAGGGCATTGAACTAGGAGGCCAATGTACTAAAGTGTACAAAACTGTGTGCACTATTTCCATTTTAGCATGAGCTGTTTTGCTACTTACAAGTAAATAGGTTAATTAACAAAATAGATGTATAGTTTTTCTTATGATTTTCCAAAACTTTAACTGCACCTTATTGAGATGTAGTTAGTTTTTAGCGATAGCACATAATCACATATGCAAAGCTATTTTCACATCCATTTTAACTATGCGTTCGTAGCTAATGATCTGCCCTGCTTAATTTTGCATTGCAATTCCATGTTGTCCATGAATTTAAATAAAAATGTGCAAGTGTAAAACTAAAAGTGTAAAATAGTTATTTGTAAATCAAAGACTAAAAACTTGTAGACCAAATTAAGGCCGATACAGTACAGTGTGCTCCGGTGGAGCGCACTGTACTGTATCGGCTGGTTAACAGTGCGCTCCGGTGGAGCGCACTGTTAACCAGCATTTGGACGCGCGTTTTGGACGCGCTAGCTTTACCCCTTATTCAGTAAGGGGTAATAGCTCGTCGAAAATGCGCGTCCAACCCCTCCGAGACTAATAGCGCCCGCAACATGCAAATGCATGTTGATGGCCCTATTAGTCATTCCTGCGCAATACAGTAAGTAAAATGTGCAGCCAAGCCGCACATTTTACTTTAAGAAATTAGCGCCGACCCAAAGGTAGGCGTTAATTTCTGTCAGCGCTGGGGAAGTGCACAGAAAAGCAGTAAAAACTGCTTTTCTGTGCACCCTCCGACTTACTATTATGGCGATATTAAGTTGGAGGCCCCAAAAGTTAAAAAAAAAAAAAAAAAGTTAAAAAAAAAAATTTAAAATGGGCCCGCGGCTCACAGTTTGAAAACTGGACACTCAATTATGCTGGCGTCCAGTTTCCGAACCCTAGGCTGTCAGCGGGTGTGAGAACCGACGCAGGCAAAATTGAGCGTTGGCTGTCAAACACGCTGACAGCCGCCGCTTCTGTCAAAAAAGAGGCGCTAGGGATGCGCTAGTGTCCCTAGCGCCTCTTTTTACCGTGGGCCCTAATTTAAATAAATTAAGTTACTGAATCGCGTGCACTGGGAGAGCGGGCGCTTGCCATAGTAGCAGGGGTTGTGGGTGGTGTTGCAGGAGGAGAGATGGGGTGTTTAGAATGGAGTGATTCCAGTTTAAGAGTTGAAAGGGCAAGCTGTGTCAATAGGATACGAGGCAAATACATAGAGATACAGGCAATGTCAGTGGATACAGGCAATTAGAAATATAAAAGGCAGTGGGAGTTAAAGGTGTTTGGTTAAAAATCAGTTTTAAAACTCATTATGCACTCTTTGCCCGTTTAGCTCACAAACAGGCCGATACAGTACAGTACGCACTGCTAACCCACATTTGGACGCACGTTTTCGACTTGCTAGCTTTACCCCTTATTCAGTAAGGGGTAATAGTGCGTCAAAAACGCGCGTCCAACCCCCCCGAAACTAATAGTGCCTGCAATATGCAAATGCATGTTGATGGCCCTATTAGTTACTCCTACTCGATACAGAAAGTAAAATGTGCAGCCAAGCCGCACATTTTACTTTCAGAAATTAATGCCTGCCCAAAGGCTGGCGTTAATTTCTGCTGGTGCCGGGGAAGGGTACAGAAAAGCAGTCAAAACTGCTTTTCTGTGCACCCTCCGACTTAATATCATGGTGATATTAAGTCGGAGGCCCCAAAAGTAAAAAATTAAAAAAAAAAATTAAAAATCGGCCTGCGGGTCGGAAGATGGACGCTCTATTATGCCGGCATCCGTTTTCCGAACCTGTGGCTATCAGCGGGTTTGAGAACCGACGGGGGCAAAATTGAGCTTTGGCTGTCAAACCCGCTGACAGCCGCCGCTCCTGTCAAATTTTACCGTGGGCCCTAATTTGCATAGGCCATCCTCCTGAATCGCGCGCCCAGGAGAGTGGCCTGAGCGCGCGCCGGGAGAGCGGGTGCTCGCCAGCTCTCCCGCACGTTTTTCTGATTCGGCCTGAAAGTGGCCTTTGTGCAATTCTGCACACTTTCGTACATTGGCATCTGAGTTTTAAAACTGATTTTTAACCAAACACCTTTGAGATTAGAGATGTACAGAACTGAAGGGGTGAGGGCACTGCTTTATTTATCTACTGCAGTAGCAACATTCCCTTCCAAGGGTGTGCTGATCGCACACAATTAACAGGATTGGCAGTTAACAATAAACAAATACAAATTGTACCAGCTATTAATGAAATGTTCATCATAGGTTATTTCACCCTTCCCTTCCAGGAAAGTTGCAAGAAGAAGAGCACTCAATAGTAGACAATGGCTAAGAGAAGAAATTGAAAGGGAGAACAATCGTCAGAGTCATCTGAGCTCTAATGCGGATTCTGAGGACGGCCCGTGAGCAGGGATGCGGCAGATCCTGCATTGTGGCAGCCTGGGCGCTGGTATGGGGAGCCTGCTAATACCAAAAAGGATGTGAAGAGAGGATTCTCCCATCACTATGAGAATCACCATGAGATTTTCCATCTCTCCTCCATCAACCTTGGAGCGGGGCACATTTTGTAGCACTTTATTATATAAAATATGGATATATTACATTTAAGAGAGCTTTTCTTTTTTTAAATTAGTGCAAGTCCCTTTTTGGAAAACTTGTTTTAGTGTGATAGTATGGCAGCAGAACTGAAAACATTTCACAAAGTAGGGCTTTTGGGATTATGCTTATTGTAATTGGTAAATTAATTATTTAGAGGGACACTGACCTGGTAAAATGAGGACTTGAAGATCTGTAAAACCTAGTACCAGAGTTAATTGTTGATATTGATACAGCCTGTATTTCTTTTAGCATCTTTGATTATATTTTTTGTGTGTCTTTTTTTTTTTTCTTTGACTTGGAAATTTCCTTCTGGGCTTCCAGCTTAGTCAGAACCAGGACTGGGATCTGCCACCAGGAGCCCTTATTTGTAACAACCTTGGAATTTCTCCCTATTTATATCCCCTCTCAACTTACTGGGAATCAAACCCAGGCCACGCTATATGGGAGTGGGAAGCACTGCTGCTGAGCCACAAGGTTAGCTTCTTAAAAGGAACTTTGAAACGGTTTTAATAAAAATGCACACGTGTTTTGGGCCATTGAGTATCTCAGAACAATTTGCACCCAGCCCTGGAGCAGTAGCAGCAAAGTCCTGCCTGCCCACTGCAGTATAACCCATGCAGCCACTCACCAGGAACAGGCTGAACGGGGCCGATCCTGTTAAGGTGACTCTGTGCTGTAGCTCCATGTCAAAAGAGATAAGCACTATTGGAGCTTCTAGTCTCAATTTTCTGATGCAGCCTTTGTGGGGGGGTTTGTTTGTTTTTTTTTAATTCTAATTTTTTAAAAACATGTTTTTATTTTTCTCCCATATTATCCCAGCTTGCATGGACAAATAAATATATCACAAATTTAATATCACCATTTGTGAAAGTCCATAGAGGGACAGCATAGAGCACCCAGGGAACAATAAATACTTTTGTGGTCAAAGAAAAAGAACAAACAGAACATTTCCCACAGGAATAATGACCATGCTGTGCCAGAAGTATCTATCCGCCTTCTCCACACCGCAGCCATAACCAGTTCTTGTAAAATTTGTCGTCCTAGCAAAAGCAAAAAAAAACAAACCCCAGTTTGTTGAAAACATTATATAATTTACAAACATAGGAAAAGGAAGATCCCAAATTACAGACAATTCCATAGACCCTAGTTTATCTCTGACTTTGCTTCAAGGATCTTCTGTGCTTGTGCCATTCCTTCTTAAATCCTGGTACTGTTTTTACCTTCACTCTACCACCGGTGGGGGAGGGGGGGGGAAGAGGCTGTCCCCTGCATCCACTTCCCTTTCTGTGAAGAAATGTTTCCTAATGTTACACCCGAGTCAATCCTCTTGGAGTCCCATGTCATGACCTTTTATTCTAGAACTTCCTTTCTATGGGGGGGGGGGGGGGGGGAGTGGGAAGGAAGTCAGGGTTTCTTATTTACCCTCCCTTGCAGTAAATTAACTGACAGGAACAGAGGACTGTTGATGGGTGAGCACCATGTTGCTGTCTGTTGCCTTCCAGTGGTACAAATGGACGTCTTTACATAGAAACAAACATAGAAACAGAAATGACGGTGGAAAAAGACCAATCGGCCCATCCAGTCTGCCCAGCAAGCTCCCACACTTATTTTCCCAATCTTATCTGTTTCACCGACCACCAAGTTCATGGCCCTTGTTGGTAACTGTTTGATTAAAATTTCTTGCCCTCCCCTGTCATTGATGCAGAGAGCAATGTTGGAGTTGCATCAAAGGTGAGCATAAGGCTTAATGGTTAAGGGTAGTAACCACCGCATCAAGCAAGTTACCCCAATGCTTATTTACCTCGACTGCACAGATCAATGCCTTGTTGGATGTTGTCTGAATGTAAATCCTGTTTTCCATATTTCCCCCTGCTGTTGAAGTAGAGAGCAACGCTGTATATGCATTCAAAGTGATGTATCAGGCTTAATTGGTTTAGGCTAGTAACTGCCGTAATAAGCAAGCTACCCCCACGCTTATTTGTTTAACCAGATTGTGAAGTTCAGTCCTTGTTGGTAGTTATCTGAATGCAAAACCTCTTTTCCACATTTCCCCTTGCCATTGAAGCAGAGAGCAATGTTGGAGTTGCATTAACCGCGCGAAGGCTTATAGAGTAAGGATAGTAATCACCAAGTACTAGCCTCCACTCCAGAATCCACCCTCATGGCTCTTCTCTTCATTCCCATCCTCTAGCCTTTATGGATCCACAGTGTTTATCCCATGCCCCTTTGAAATCCTTCACAGTTTGTCTTCACCACTTCCTCCAGAAGGGAATTCCAGGCATCCACCACCCTCTCCGTGAAAAAATACTTCCTGACGTTAGTTCTGAGTCTTCCTCACTGGACCTTCAAATCGTGGCCCCTAGTTCTGCTGATTTTCTTCCAACGTAAAAATGTTTAACCAACATTTAACCCAAGCATTCCCTATAAATAGTGAGTGAATATGACTCCCTTTTGCAGTGCAACCCTAAGGCAATTAACTTGTAATTATTTCCTATCTTATCTTAGGTAGCTCAAAATACCACTTTGTCCTGTTCTTGTGACTCTTGCATTTTTCTTTGTCCTATTTGTAGGTCTTATATTTTTAATGTTCTGATTTCATATTTTATTTCTTATATTATTACTGTAGGGACATAGGGTTGCAACTGTGAAAAGGTTTGATTGAAGTATTAGGGTTCACCACTAGCAGAATTAAAAGTTATTACCAGGGGATCCTGCTTGGATGAAAACCCTATACTTAAATCCTCCCTTCTACCCTTCTTGCCTTATAGACAAAGGGGCGGATTTTAAGAGCCCTGCTCGCCTAAATCCGCCCAAATCCGGGCGGATTTAGGCGAGCAGGGCCCTGCGCGCCGGTGAGCCTATTTTACATAGGCCTACCGGCGCGCGCAGAGCCCCGGGACTCGCGTAAGTCCCGGGGTTTTCGGAGGGGGGTGTGTCGGGGGCATGTCGGGGGGCGGGACCGAGCGCAGCGGCATTTTCGGGGCATGTCGGGAGCGTTCCGGGGGCGGGCTCGGGGGCGTGGCTACGGCCCGGGGCGGTCCGGGGGCGTGGCCGTGCCCTCCGGACCTGCCCCCAGGTTGCGTCCCGGCGCGCTAGTGGCCCTCTGGCGCGCGGGGATTTACTTCTCCCTCCGGGAGGCGTAAATCCCCCGACAAAGGTAAGTGAGGGGTTTAGACAGGGCCGGGTGGGTGGGTTAGGTAGGGGAAGGGAGGGGAAGGTGAGGGGAGGGCAAAAGGAAGTTCCCTCCGAGGCCGCTCCGATTTCGGAGCGGCCTCGGAGGGAACGGGGGTAGGCTGCGCGGCTCGGCGCGCGCCGGCTATACAGAATTCATAGCCTTGCGCGCGCCGATCCAGGATTTTAGTGGATATGCGCGGCTCCGCGCGTATCTACTAAAATCCAGCGTACTTTTGCTGGCGCCTGATGCGCCAGCAAAAGTACGCCTATTCACGTTTTTTGAAAATCTACCCCAAAACGTTTATTTAAAGAGATGTGTTTTCATTTTTACTCCAGAACTTTGATCAATAATTAATGCAGCACTTAGAATAAAACCAATTTGTAGTAAAAATATTTTCTTTATTTCAGATAAAGAAAGATATCAATATTAAAATCTCTAAATGATTCTAAGAAACATTTCTATGTTCAAACCTTAATTTTATCAGACTATACCCTACAATCAATGTGAAAACCATTAATAGGGTGACAGAAAAATTTAAAATTAGATAAACGTCAACTAATCACATTATCTTTTAATTAATTAATACATTTCTAATACATATGCCAATCTAGAAAAAATAGCAATTAACGGTTCTCATATGCTTGAATATAAGATAATATCTTTACCAGATATCTGAAGCAGTCCCGCTCTTTGTCTCTCTCTCTCCACGTGTAAGGAAAAAACCAAAGTCCCCATTTTTCTTTCTTTGTCTGCTTCCCATTTTATATCCTAAAAATCCTCTGATCTAAAGCAACTGTATTATTTCTGTCAATAAGTCTATCTTTAGCCTTTGAAGAAATTAGTTTGAAAACCTTGAAAAAGGTTCAAACAATTTAATATCAGGATATGGAAAATAAAAATATTGGAGTTTTTCCTACCCGATTAAAGCGTTGCTCATTTTCCAGTCTTTTATTCAATGTCAAGGTGTGCCAGGCGAAAAACACTCTTAAAGTCTTTTTCTTTTCTTCTAACAGTTCAGAGACAAGAGACCACGCACTCCCCTCTATCCTAGGATACATGTCTGAGCAACCAAATGGTTGAGGCTGCCCAAGGCCATAAAATTAAACATTCCTTTCCCACTATAGATAAGGGATTAGCTGTAAACAGCTCTTCTCAAGGTCTGTAAAGGGGGAGAAGAGGGGAATGGAATTTTTCCAGCAGAGGCCTTGACTAATGCTATGGTTTCTCTTATGGCCTATTGTTTACTGACTACACTGAATATAGGTATTTATCAATAAAGCACAAAATAATAACATATTTCCTGACACAACTGGCTCCAGATTTTCAGGACAGGTTCATCCCGTCCTGGTTTTACTCCATTGCATTGTTCTGATTTTCCTATTGCATTCTCTAAGAAAAGCAAGACTATATAAAGTACATGCATGCAGGGGAGTAAAACCAGGACAGGATCAACCTGTCCTGAAGATCTGGAGTCAGTTGGCAACCCTATAGGGATCCCTTTGGTTCCCCACGAATGTGTCTACTTTTGAATGTATGTGTTTTTGCAATGTAAAGAGTTAGTATGATACATGTGTTATCATACTAACCCCCTTTGGGAGATTGCTAGAATAGATTGTGCAGTGAACAGTATAGAGCCCCCTAGAGTTTTCTAGAAGGGAGTCCTGTGATGTAGTGGTGACGAGATATGTCTTTCTCTCTTCTTCTTGCAGTACATTTCAGGGATGCAGAGGAATAGCTGCGAATCAGTCAGGGATCTGTTGAGCCTCTCCCTATTTTTAGAGAGTTAAAGAGGTACAATCCAAGTCTGAAGCTTTTCATTCCTATATTTTTCTTCCCTAAAGTCCTAAGACCATGGACATAAGGAGTGGGAGTTTTCCATGTGGGGATAATTGCTTTTGCTCTTACAGTTTTTCATGGAAAGAATCTTAGCCTGGAGTGAGAGAATTCTAGATGGGTGGCTAGAAGAAATCTATAAGCCACATAGCAGTCAGCTGTGATTTTCTTCATAGATGGATGATTTTTCAACCATACACACAACCCCCCCCCTCGCTCACCATCCATCCACACCCATGCACCACAGACGCAAACCTCCCCATATATGCATTACCACACTCATGTACTCCACCTTTGTACATACCTCAAAACCCCAATAACCCCCAAAAAATACAACCTTCACTCATTCCCACACCCCCAACATAGAAATCCTCCATACATTGCCACACATACCCCACCACACATATACAGCTCCAAGCCTTTGTCCCACAGTCACATGCCACATTATGGGGTAGATTTTCAAAAAACGCGAATAGGCGTACTTTTGCTGGCGCATCAGGTGCAAGCAAAAGTACGCTGGATTTTAGTAGATACGCGTGGAGCCGCGCGTATCCACTAAAATCCTGGATCGGCGCGCGCAAGGCTATGAATTCTGTATAGCCGGTGCGCGCCGAGCCGCGCTGCCTACCCCCATTCCCTCCAAGGCCGCTCCGAAATCGGAGCGGCCTTGGAGGGAATCCTCTAACGCCCTCCCCTCATCTTCCCCTCCCTTCCTCTATCTAACCCACCCGCCCGGCCCTGTCTACACCCCCCTTACCTTTCTCCGGGGATTTACGCCTCCCGGAGGGAGAAGTAAATCCCTGCGCGCTAGAGGGCCTCCTGCACGCCGGGCCGCGACCTGGGGGCGGGTACGGAGGGAGCGGCCACGCCCCCGGACCGCCCAGGCCGTAGCCACGCCCCCGTACCCGCCCCCAAAACGCTGCCGACACGCCCCCGAAACGGCGCGGCACTCGGCCCCGCCCCCGACACGCCCCCGACCCGCCCCCCTCCGAAAACCCCGGGACTTACGCGCGCCGGTAGGCCTATGTAAAATAGGCTCACCGGCGCGCAGGGCCCTGCTCGCCTAAATCCGCCCGGTTTTGGGCGGATTTAGGCGAGCAGGGCTTTGAAAATCCGCCCCTGAATGTTTACACACAAACATACCTATCGCCTTATGAGACACATGTCTTCCACACCCACATCTGTCTGCACACACACTTCCATCACATACCACCTATACCCTCCAAAATTCCCCTTGAACAAATTGACTATCCCTGCCCACATCCCTCCACATACACACACAAAATGTATTTGTATGAAGCAGCAGGAAGAAAAAAGAAAGTAAGCATGAGGCCTGTCTGTGATTTGGTACATGCTCAGGCTCTGCTATAATCTCATCCCCACACGGAAACGTATGTAGAAGGAGGGATAGAGAAGATGGCTAAATTATAGATTAGCTGCTTTCTGTGTTAGGAAAATCTACTGGCAAATGCTGGTTTGCAGCATTAAGCATAATGTCGGTCACCCAGGCCTAAAAGGCACAATAATTTTGTAACAGGTATAAAATGGGCCTAAGCCCATTCTGAAAAGCTCTCTAGATATTTTTGCAGTGTTTGAAATATTGCTATTTAAATGTGACCTAATGAGGGCAATGTTGCTTGGCGTTCTCCCTAAACTTTGTGGCGTTCTTATTACATGTTCTCTGGCCTTGCTTTCAAAGCTTTGCAGGAGTTTGTCTTCTGCTCTGGGAAGTGTTGCAGATGTGGCATCAGTAGTCATAATTTATGTCATAGTAGATGTGGAGGAATATGATTTGTCCAAAAACTAAGCCAGTGTAGTATAAGAAGTGTTCAAGAAATTAAGGGAGGGTATTAGGCAGCTGTGAAAGACAGGGACATTTGCTGAGGTACGTATGGCAAAGGAGAAGACAGGTTATGTCACACCAGGAGCTTCAATGCATAGCTGAAGAGCTGGTATAAAGAACAGGGTTTTTGATATTTTGGGGACTTCAATGAGACTTTTGCAATGGTTCTACATAGAAGACTGGTAAGCAACCTGGACAATATGAGACTGTCAAAAATAAGTAAAATAGGCGAGAAACTGGTTGAGAAAGATAATTCAGAGTGGTGGCCAAGGGATTATCCTAGGGCTTGGTGCTAGGACTTTTGCTTTTCGAAATCCTTGTAAATAACATGACAGGTGGATTTGAGGGAAATATATGCTTGCTTGCATATGACACAAATATCTGTAACAAACTGAACACATTGGAAGTGGTGAAAAAAAAGTAAAGGTGATTAAAAAAAATGAAGGAGGCTGAGAAGCAGAAATATAATTTTCTCTTTGAGGGGGAATGTCACAGATTTGAGTTTTTCCTGTTTTGCAGTTGAAATAGTTTTCAAATAAAATTTGCCACATCACATGGAGAATAAAAAACATTAAATGTGTAGGATGGATTGTAATTCTGATCAGCGAAATGCTCTAATAAAATATGATGATAGTTTAGGCAGCACAATATACATTCTCTGTTAAACATTACTGTTGGGATTTGAAGATTAAACCACAGATGCGGTTATCACCCTTGACTTTATGCCTTTACTAAATCTCTTCAGGTTTACATTTGCTATTATAAAAAAAAAAAAATAAGAAGGCTAATTTTATTTCAGTTTCAAGGATTCTAAAAGAGATTTTTCCCAGTTTCTTAAAAAAAAAATAATCCTACTTTTCCTAGCGTGTAGCAGATGGACTCAGGACCAATGGGTATAGTATATTCCTGATAGCAGATGGGAGACGGAGTCAGAATTTAAAGCTGACGTCCGTGTATATATACCTATGCAGGAAGCTTAGCTCTTTAGTATTTCTTAGTCTCCTAAAGCAGATAGGGACACATCCACACACTAGAATAGTGTTAGCAATTCTAAAACAAAGAAGAAAGAAAATTTACTTCAAGAAGACGAGTCCCACTCTACTGCGGTGATACCCAAGGGTCAAGAATTCCTGAGGTGATTTCCAAGATCCCTCAGAGGTAAGCCTCGGTCCGGTAGCCGGCTCCCCGGCGTGGACTTAGCCCCCAGGGAGGCTCAGAGGCAGTGGGTGTTGAATCGAGCTTGGCGGTGAAGGTATTTCCCTCTCCCCCCACAGCTGGAGACCACCCGGCACGAGACCGGGAAACACCGAGACCAGGTAAGGTAGAATCCTTCTTTTAAGTCTTCGGTCTCCGAGGCTCGATTTGCCGCATAGATCGTCCCTTCCAGCGTCTGTTAAATTGTGTTGAGCAACTCCGTCCGAGCTAGACCCCGATCCGGTGCGAGGATCCACACACGTGGAGACCCGGTGGGGGTGGGGTTGCCATTTTGCCCACATGGTCGTTGGTGCCTGGTGCCATTTCCCCTCCTTGACCGCCATATTGTCTGCACAACTGAGCCGTGCGCACAGCGATGCGCACAACTGTGCAGGGCGCATAGCGGCCTGCTTAAATGGCCTGAACGCACAAATAGGCCTGTGTGCACAGCGGCGCGCGCATCCCGCACACACATCTTTGGTGCACCCGGAGTGCACAACTAAGCCTCCTGACGTGCATACCAACGCGCACAAGCGAGTTTTGAATCACTCCATGCGCACAAGTCATAGCACTGCCGGCCAAGAAGATCAAGGGACAAGTCCTCTGCCCAGCCTGCCACCTGAGAGCTGCGCATTCTGAAGTGGCCTCCGCATTATGCCAGCATTGCGAAGAGGCTCGGGGGGAACCTAAGCAAGCCCCCCACAGCCAGTAGAGGGTTCCGGATCCACTAATGATAGTACCCCGGACCTCTGCATCTCCGACTCGGCACCTACACAGGAAAGCACCTCGGGAGCTTCCACCATAAATCTGCCAGGATTCAACATGGACCCAGGGACCTTCTCCTGGGTGGAATTCTTCAAAGGACTACAAACCTTCGTCCAGGCGCAATCGGTACCGCTAGCGACACAGTCCCAGTCTTCACCAGAAGCACAAGATCTTCCAGGCACCTCTCAGACCGCTTGAGACATGCCCCACCTAGGGAAGAGCCTCCCTACAGGCTATACAGACACCTCAGGGGACGAGACTGACTCCCTGAAGAAAGGGGAAATCCCCCCAGGGATGGAACCATACCGAACCATGCTGCAAATCTTCTCCAAAGGCGAGTTACTAGTGCTCATGTCTCTGACCCTGAAGACTCTGGCCGTTCCAGGCACGGGTACCACAGCGGAGCCAAAGACGAACCCCGTCCTGGTGTCCCTCCGTAAGGCCTCATGCTATTTTCCAATGTTGCAGGCCATACAACAACTGATTGACCTGGAATGGAATGCCCTGGAGGCCAGCTTCAAAGGAGGATGGGCCTTAGAAGCCCTATACCCCCTGGAACCCATAGCCAAGGAACTCTTACAGTTCCCAAAAGTGGACGCCATGGTCTGCGCCATCACTAAGCGCACAACCATCCCGGTCGAAGGAGGAGTGGCACTCAAGGATGCCCAGGACAGACATCAGGAAGCCATCCTCAAACAGTCTTTTGATGTAGCAGCAATGAACCTGCAAATCGCGTCCTGCTGCGCCATAGTAACATTTGCCTGCTTGCTTCTCTCCAGAGACGCAAACACGTCCACTGAAACATTAGAACCGGTGATATCCTTCCTCACGGATGCGACCTCATGAGGTTCGCTTTGGAGGTGGCTGACGCAACCTCCAAAGCGAACCTCATGAGAATACCTTTTAAAGGGTCCCTCTTGTTCGGAAGCGAATTGGAGAAGTTCTTTTTCACTCAATGCACAATTAAACTCTGGAATGTGAGTATAGCTGGGTTTAAAAAAGGTTTGGATAAGTTCTTGGAGGAGAAGTTCATTACCTGCTATTAATTAAGTTGACTTAGAAAATAGCCACTGCTATTACTAGCAACAGTAACATGGAATAGACTTAGTTTTTGGGTACTTGCCAGGTTCTTATGGCCTGGATTGGCCACTGTTGGAAACAGGATGCTGGGCTTAAAGGACCCTTGGTCTGACCCAGTATGGCATGTTCTTCTGGGGCAAATCTCCTCGCCTACCGGAGGACAGGAACAAAAGAAACCAGCGCTCCTCCCCCCGAAGAACCAAGGGCAAAGGAGCACAGCGCTTTAGATCGTACAAGAACACATACTACCAAGCACCTCACCCCAAAGGCAGGTCTCAGTCCTTTCAGAACAGAAACAACAAGAGGGACTCAGGTACAGGCTCCGGCCATACCCCGCAATGAGAATCAGCAGACTCATCCACAGGAAGAAGTCATAGGGGTAGACTTACCCACTTCTACCAAAGATGGGTCGCGATAACGTCAGACATGTGGGTCCTAACCATCATTCGAGAGGGGTACCATCTGGACTTCCACAGCATCCCTCCAGACAAATTTTTGAGATCACTGTGCCACGCCCGCTCCAAGAGGATGGCAGTGGAAACCACACTGACAAAACTACTCATCTTAAAGGCGATAACCCCGGTGCCCACGCACCAACAAAATACTGGTCACTATTCCATCTATTTTATCGTTCCCAAGAAGGAGGGAACATTCCGGCCCATCCTGGACCTCAAGACTGTCAGTCGTTACTTGAGAGTACCATACTTCCGCATGGAAACCCTACGCTCAGTCATAAGGGCAATACAGCCGGGAGAATTCCTGACTTCACTGGATCTATCCGAAGCCTATCTCTACATCCCGGTTCATCATGACTATCAGCACTTCCTACGCTTTGCGATACTGGACCATTATTACCAGTTCTGGGCACTACCCTTTGGACTAGCTACTGCCCCTCGGACTTTCACTAAGATCATGGTGGTAGTGACGGCAACACTGAGGAAAGAAGGAATCCTCATACATATTTACCTGGACGATTGGATGATCACGGCAAAATCTCCAGAGGAAAGTCACCAGGCGACCACCAGAGTCAAGAATCTATTGCAGCATCTCGGGTGGGTCGTTAAACACAACCAAGAGCTGCCTACAGACCTCCCAGTCCCTAGAGTTACCTGGGAGTCCGCTTCGACATCAAGCAAGACAAAAGATTATCCTCCCCCTCCAAGGAGAAGGAAACTGATGGGCCAACTGCGAAAACTGTTGAACTATGCTCGACCAAGGTATGGGACTACCTCCAAGTCCTCAGTCTTATGACATCAACCCTGGAAGTTGTTCCATGGGCAAGGGCCCACATGAGCCCATTACAATGTTCCCTACTGTCACGATGGGACCAGACGTCCCAGAAGTACTCTATGCACCTCCAGCTAACAGCAGAGTTTCGGACACAGCTCTAATGGTGGCTACAGGAAGACCACCTGAGCAAGGGAATAAGACTATCACCACCGAACTGGATCTTGCTCACCACGGATGAGAGCCTGCGAGGGTGGGGAGCCCACTGTCAGGAACCTACGGCCCAGGGACAGTGGGACAAAGAAGAGGCGGGATGGAACATAAATCGACGGAAGCCTGAGCAGTCTGACTAGCCTGTCTACGATTTGGCGACAGACTCCGGGGCGAGTCTGCAGAGTCATGTCGGACAACGCCACAACAGTTGCCTACATCAATTGCCAGGGAGGAACCAGGAGCCAACAGGTGTCCCTGGAAATAGACCCCTCTTGGCGTGGGCGGAAACAAACCTGCAAGGGATCTCAGCCTCCCACATCATGGGAAAGGACAATGTCTCTGCGGATTACCTCAGCAGAGAGAGCCTAGATCCATGGGAATGGACACTGTCGACCACAGCCTTCCAGTTGATAGTAAACCGCTGGGGAACTCCAGCTATGGACCTAGTGGCAACCCGGTCCAACGCCCAAGTTCCCAAGTTCTTCATCCGCAGACGAGAACTGCAATTCTGGGGAATCGACGCCCTCATTCAGACCTGGCCACAGGAAGACCTAATGTACGCTTTTCCCCCATGGCCACTACTGGGCAGGATCATCCACAAGATAGAACACCACAGGGGACTAGTACTTCTAGTGGCCCTGGACTGGCCAAGAAGGCCATGTTACGCAGACATGCGAAGGCTTCTTGCGGAGAACCCTCTGTGTCCCTCCACACAGAGGCCTGCTCCAGCAAGGACCGATCCTCCACGAAGGCCTGAATCGATTCTCTCTTATGGTCTGGCCATTGAGAGGACTCACCTGAAGAAGAGCGGATACTTGAAGGCAGTGATTGACACCTTGCTCCGAGCACGCAAGGTCTCCACATCTCTAGCTTACATACGAGTATGGAGAGTATTGGAAGCCTGGTGTGAGGACCATGGGATCCTTCCGCAGACAGTCAAAATCCCCATGATCTTGGAATTTCTGCCGGACGGCTTGAAGGAGTTGTCTCTCAACTCCCTCAAGGTTCAGGTGACCATGCTGGCCTGCTTCAGAGCCAAAGTAGACGGCATCAGTCTTATCAACCCATCCAGATGTTTCCCATTTCCTGAGAGGGGTCAAACAAATCCGACCACCACTGAAGTGGCTGGTACCCCATGGAATCTTGATCTAATACTAGACTTCCTCGCGGGAACTTCCTTCAGACCAACACACGGTCTGTCACTAAGGCTTCTGACCTTGAAGACTGCATACCTAGTGGCAATATGTTCAGCCCGTCGCATCTCCGAGCTTCAAGCACTATCCTGTCGGGAACCGTTCCTCAGGTTCACACCGGGATCCATACACCTACACACTGTCCCCTCCTTCCTATCGAAAGTGGTTTTTCAATTTCATCTAAACCAAACCATCTCGCTACCATCTCCAGAAGAACATAAGGACTCGGAAGACTCACGCCTTCTTCGCCATCTTAACGTCGGCAGACTTCTAGTCCAGTACCTGGAAAGATCGGAATCTGTGCGAATGACGGACCACCTATTCGTCCTTCACAGCGGGAAGAAACTGGGGGAAGCAGCTTCGCGGGCAACTATAGCCCGCTGGATCAAAGAAGTAATCAAGGCAGCCTATGTAGAGGCAGGGAAGCCTCCACCTCTACGAGTCAAGGCCCATGCTACAAGAGCTCAGGCAGTGTCCTGGGCGCAAACCAAGATGCTGTTGCCTGCCGAGATCTGTCGGGCGGTGACGTAGTCCTCCATACACACCTTCTCCAGGTTCTACCGCCTGGATGTCCAGGCCCGGGAGGACACAACCTTTGCAAGGGCAGTGCTAAGTAGGCCAAGGGCAGCCTCCTGCCCTGTTCAGGAGTAGCTTTTGTACATCCCATTGGTCCTGAGTCCATTTGCTACATGCTAGGAAATAGAGAAATTACTTACCTGATAATTTTGTTTTCCTTAGTATAGACAGATGGACTCGACATCCTGCCCACGACTGCCCCGGAATCTGGAAACCTTGGGTGAAAAATCCCTGAGAACAAGACAAGCACGGGTAAGCCAGGTATTACCCCTAGTTCAAGACACCGATAGTTGCCGGGTGTCGGCGTTATCCGGTTGAGTGCACTGGCGGTCTCCAGTTTGGAAATCAGTTGAACCAGTCCTAGTTAATCAAGTTAACCATGTTAATCAAGTTATTAAAGCACACATATATTCGCAATTGCTTTTTGAGGAGAATACTGAAGAGCTGAGCATGCTGCATGGGTATATGTAGGCTGATGTCAGCTTTCGTCCTGAGTCCATCTGTCTACACTAAGGAAAATGAAATTATCAGCTAAGTAATTTCTCCATTCTAAAACTTTTGATGTATAGCTCAGGCCACCTTCAGTCCATTTACTGTCCTCAAAGATCACTTCACCTCTCCCTTTTCCTGCTGAAGTGAAAGCTTTCATTTAGCTCTGTTGCCTTTCAGAGGCAATGCTATCAGTGGACTGTTTCACACCTTGCTTTTCTGTTGAATAACAGTATGAGGTTTAGGGGCCGATGCAATAAGAATCACTGTAAAAATGTTTAGCAGGGCCTCAAAAAAACAATGTAATCTGCACGATGAAATGACAGCACAGCTATGAGCAGTCCTTGATTGGCACAAAGGTGGTGGTGAGGGGAAACGATGGGTTGCTTTGGAAACCACTTTGCTACCCAACATTTTCCTGGCTACTTTGGTATGGTTACCTGCTAAAGCAAGAATTTTGCCAAGTTCGGTTCCCCCACCCATTGCTCTCACGTTAAAGATTTGGGACAGATGGAAGGGAGGTTTGGTGGGAGCCTGGAACCGTTTTTGCTGATCACCTATCTTTTTTAATAAAGACTTTTCACCAGGGATTTCCAGGGTTCTGGCGAAGAAATGGGAGGAGAAGGGCTGCTATAGACTGGAACATATCTGGAGTGGCAGAGGCGAGGGCTCGTTATGGATTAGGGCTTTCAGATTACTATTTTTATTTTCAAAACTGCAGTTTTATATCTCGGAGAGAGGTGAGGGCGGCTTTAAACCAGGGGGAATTTCTTCTTGAAGGATTCTGTGATAGGGCTAAAGGGTTAATGAAGGGGGATCTCTAGAATATTCAATCTTTTGAATGATGACTTGGACTTTACACCATCACATTTAACTGGCTGGGAGAGGGATTTACAATGCACTTTAGATGTTAAGAAGTGGGAACTCTGCCATAAATCAATTAAACGGAGTTCAATTTCAGCTCAGCTCCTAGGTTATAAAATGCTTTGCGATGGTTCCTTACTCCAGCTAAGTTGCATGTGTTATATACCCCAGGGTGAGAGATTTATGTTGGAGGCACTTTTTACATATGTGGTGGGACTGTCCTAGGATTATTCTTTTTTGGGATTCTGCTGTTCAATTATTTTTTGAATAGTGGGAGAACAAATCTCTAAAGATCCTTTGTTGTTGTTGTTGTTTTTTGTTTTTTTTTTAATATCCCTCACATTGAGCCAGTCCCTACTGTAATGTTTCTATCTCAACAAATAATCTTAGTTGCAAGGGGGGAAATTGCTTATTTTTGGAAGAGGAAAGGTACTCTACCCTTACAAAGAGTTATTCAGAGATTGGCAAAGGTACATTACCTTAATAAGGGGCGGATTTTCAGAGCCCTGCTCACCTAAATCCGCCCAAAACCGGGCGGATTTAGGAGAGCAGGGCCCTGCGCGCCGGTGAGCCTATTTTACATAGGCCTACCGGTGCGCGCAGAGCCCCGGGACTCACATAAGTCCCGGGGTTCTCCGAGGGGGGCGGGCCCGGTCGTCGCGGCGTTTCGGGGGCATGTCGGCAGCGTTTTGGGGGCGGGTACGGGGGCGTGGCTACGGCCCAGGGCGGTCCGGGGGTGTGGCCGCGCCCTCCGTACCCGCCCCCAGGTTGCGGCCCGGCGCGCAGGAGGCCCGCTGGCGCGCAGGGATTTACTTCTCCCTCCGGGAGGCGTAAATCCCCGGAGAAAGGTAAGGAGGGGGGTGTAGACAGGGCCGGGCGGGTGGGTTAGATAGAGGAAGGGAGGGGAAGATGAGGGGAGGGCGTTAGAGGATTCCCTCCAAGGCCGCTCCGATTTCGGAGCGGCCTTGGAGGGAACGGGGGTAGGCAGCGCGGCTCGGCGCGCAACGGCTATACAGAATTCATAGCCTTGCGCGCGCCGATCCAGGATTTTGGTGGATACGCGCGGCTCCGCGCGTATCTACTAAAATACCGCGTACTTTTGTTTGCGCCTGGAGCGCCAACAAAAGTACGCCAACGCGCCTTGTTTGAAAATCTACCCCTAAATGAACTGCTATTAAGAACAAGCAAGTGGGAACATTTGAGAAATTGTGACAGCATTATTCCCAGTGGTTAGCGAAATCATGAACTTAATGTTTGTATTAGAGTTTATAGATGCTCCGGAAACTACAGTATATGGGGGTGTGGGGTGTGGACTATATATAAATTTATGGTTCTCTTGTAATTTGGACTTTGTGATCTCATAAGGCTTTGTGATATCTGCCTAAGGGGACACCTACGTTGGTTGGATGGTTTTGTGATCTACTTGGTCCTATTTTCACTGTTCATTCTCTTGATTCTTATGAGATGTTTGTTTTGGGTCTTTATGGTCCAGTACTTGCCCTATGTATTTTTACAGACATTTGGATTTTGTTGCACAGCCTTGTAATGTTCTTTGTCAAACCCCAATAAAATGTTAATTAGAAAAAAAAGAAATGACAGCAAATAGTGCAATAAGATTTAGCATGTGGAAAGACATGCAATAAATAAACAATTATGATCATGTTGATGTTAAAAAAAAATAAATAAATTTTGTCCCCAATAGTGTGGTCATACTGCTATCATGAATGAAAACTCAACAATGTATTGGCTACATAGTGTGAGCATGTTTCATACTGAGGGGAAGCTAAACAGGATGATCATACTAAATTGAGTATGCTCAGCTCTCTTCTTCTCTTGGCTTCTCCTGCTTGCTTTTGAAAGGTATACAAGTAAACCTGGCACATGGGAGTGTTGTCAGGGCAGAGGTATAACTGGAAGTGCTACTACATTCCAGGAGAGGAGCTGAAAAGGGAGCAGAGTTTCAGGAGAGCATAAAATTGACATGTGTCTGTTTAGAACTATCTTCTCTGTCAGTAATGGTCTGAAAAGTGCTATATGAGGGGATGTAGTTGGACATAGAAGGGTACATGAAAGGAAATGACAGAGGGATGAATATGGCCACCCTAACTCAGAAGGGCCTCAGCCTTAACCATTCCCCCCCCCCCCCCCCCCCCCATGATTACCCTTTATTGTAAGCACCACAATGACTGTACAATACAGTCTGCTATGCCCTCAAAGCTCAGAGAGATAAACATTGCCCTGAAATGTAAACAGATGGTAGGCTCCTAGACATTTCAGAGGCTCAGACTGCTATTCAGCCTCAAGCCTTGAATGTCCACAGTGGTCTTTGGCTACACTAAGAATGTCAATGAAAGTAATGACCTTTGTCCTCTGACAACTTATTGCTTAGAAATACTTTTACCCTGGGTAAAGAAAGGCAGATTTATTTTTTAAGTGCTCAAATGTTTGCCAGTGTGACTCTCTCTGTTATTCTCTCCCTCTTCTCCATGTTTCCCCTGCCTTTCTGGTCATTGCTAAATATGTTTTTTTTTTAAATTTTGGAGGGCGAAGGATGGGGGAGCCTACTGGCTAGCTCCTTGCCCTGGAGAGAGTCCCCTTGGATGTAGGCCTCCTGCTTTTATGACTAATGAAGTGATTGGGGCTGGGCCCCCTCATAAACACTGCTGTTCAGGATGAAGTCTCTAACTACCCAAAGTGCTAAATGACCAGACTAATTACACTGATTCCAGAAAAAATATTTTAAAATACATTTCCAACAACTGTGTGTCATGACTTCATAGTCATTCACTCCCAATCATACACAGGTGTTCAGCGTCTAAGACAGTTTACCGTTAGTCTTTTCTTTTAGTAAAATTTTATATCCATTATTTCAGTGTGTTACTTCTAATTTAAATACAATGAAGCAGCAGCTTCTTCACACAGTTAGTATATCATTTGGAGTCAAACTGCCAATTCCCAACTGTCAATGAGCTACGTTTCCTATGCTGGCTGACAAAATAATTTGCATATTTAAAATTCCATAAATTATTGCTAGACCAAATAATCAGTATTAACTGTCACAATACAGTGACAGCTTAATACTGATAGCTGGTCAGCAGCCGTAAATGTAGTAGAACGACAACCCAGAATGAGGGCTTGTGAGAATGCATAAAGCTTCAAAGTTCTGATACTGAAAATTCAGGAATCCTCAAAATGGAAAGGAAACAACTTAAAAATCTATCACTATGGGGCAGATGTATTAAGCTATGCTAAAGCTGCCACAGGGTTTTGTGTGTACTTGTCTGTAACAAAAATCTAGCAAAAATAGTGTTTCCAGCCTATCCACAAGCTCACCATCATTCCCCTTACAGTTTTTAAGATATAGGCCAAGGTATAACTCTCATCATCACCTGGTGCACAACTCTGCTGGTCTGCCTCCACTAGGGATGTGCATTCGTTTGCAACATATTGACAATCCGCAACATATACGTCCCTATCCATTCTATTCGTGGGTTCGTGAAATGAGTGGTGGTCCCCCACGAATACAAACATATCATTAGTTTCATTCTTTTAGCTTGCAGTGATTTCTTAGTGGCCTTTTGAAATAGGAGATAGCAAAAACCAGCCCTTTCTGTGAGTCATAAGTGACCTCACAGCCCTGTCATAGAGTGGGTCAGACAGGTTGGCAAGGAGACCAGAATGCAATCTATCAGAGCTAAGCATTTTTTGTAATGCAGCCAATCGCTGCTCTCAATCAGTGCTCTGTGTCGCTGTTCCTGATGACACAGCACTATTTATACATGAAGCACGCGGCGTGCCACACACTTTCTTGGTGGGGATGGTATGGGGAGGGAGCTGAACTCAGAGCTAGTCTGAGTGTATCAAATCTGTATTCAATTGCTAGCTACTTCGACAGAAAAAGATATTTGTTCAATTTGGCTGCAGTGAGAGCTAGCCCTTTTTTTTTTTTTACCACACTTTTTTTTAATTGATCAGAGAGTTGATACGGTCTCTCTGTCTGTGCCACTGAGAGAAGCTACTAGCACTAGCAGTGGTATTTTGCTGCTTATTTTACCCTCTGGGGTAGGTTGCAAGCAGCATTTGGGTATTGTGAGTGAGAGATATATTCAATTTCTAGCTAGTTTGATAGAATTGCCATTGAAACAGATATTTCATCGATTTTTGTTGCTGTGTCCTTTTTGGTTAACTGGCATAACTGCAGTTTTTTTTAAATTCAACTCACTGTCTCTCTGTGCTCTTTTAATCCAAGAAGGCAGTGCACTGGGCATCAGTAACAGTGGGCACGGGGTAGTTTTGTAGTTACAACTTTGTTGTGTGCATATACATTACATTAGTGCACAGATCAAGGCACTGTGCCTGTGGGCAGCCAGTTTTGCAGACTCACGATTATTGGGACAGCGGTCCTCTCTGAAGACAAATCCTCAGTGGGCCTCTTTTGGAAATAATTATTTTAATTGAAATCCCTAGTAGGCACTGACATTAAATTCTTAATGTCAGAGAAAGCTAGACATGGTCGAGTGATTGGGACTGGGAAAGGAGGCACTTCAAAAGAGAGTGACAGTTTCCCATTAAAGTTAAAAAGGGACCTGTTCCAATCTAAAATCTCTGGAGGGGCAGGCAGTTCCATCTGGAAAAAAATGAACTCTAAAAATGATGTATCGCCACCACCTGTTTCTGACCCTGTAGTTTTGGAGGTGAGGGAAGGGGAGGCTGAGTTATGCAAGACAAAAGGGCAAGACAAAAGGGCAAGACCCAAAAGCAGCAGTGCGATTGCAGACTCAACTTAGCATTGAAAATGTAGCGCAGGCACTGTTTACTTCGTTAATCTTGTCTTAGCCTACACTTCAGTGCTGCAGAGGAGAGATGAAACTGATGATGAGGAAGAGCAGTCAGCACAGGCACAGAGTGTGACTGATGACCCTGGCATTGTTTCTGAGGGTGCACCCACTACTTCAGCTCCAGTGCCAGCATCTACCCCGAAGGCTATAGAGAAGGGATCACGAAAGACATCTGCGATCTGGAGCCACTTTAAAGTGACAGAGGACCCACGTTTTGCTCAGTGTAATTACTATGGCAGGGCTATTAGCACAGGCAAGCAAATGGGAGATCTATCTAATTTTGGCATGATGCATTATATGAAGAGGCAACACCCAACAATAGTACTGCCATCTGGGGATGGTGGCAGTACGAGTCAGGGGACCCCTTTTTTCAGGCAGCGTAAAGTGGTTTAAAAGGAGCAGAGTCACCCCACGCCCTCAGCCCCTCCAAGCAGTCAGGTGGCAGGCCAGCAGCCCCCCCCCCCCCCACCATGGAGGAAATGGGTTGGTGTGTGGTAACGCTATCCCGGGGTAGGAGGCAGGCAGCCTCAAAAGTTGTAACCAGGAGCATTGGGGAAATGATTGCCCTTGATGACCAGCCCTTGCAGATAGTGGAGAATGTGGGTTTCAAGCATTTTCTGAAGGTCGTACTTCAAAATTACAAAGTCCCCTCTAGAACCACATTTAGCAGAAAGGTTATCCCCAGCCTGTACAAGCAGTATCACAGATGCATCCAAGCGCTGCTAACTAAGTGTTATAAAACCCAGCCGTGGCAAGCCGCGAACGGCACTTACCCCCATCCCTAGGGGCCGGTCGGACCGCCGGCACTAGGCATCCCCGCGGGACTTCTCAGCGGCAGCTTTCGCTGCAAGTCCAAGATGGCCGCGGTCTCTCTCCCCGCGCGGCTTAGCTCCGCCCCCTGACTTCAGCTAGGGCCGCGCGGGCGGCTCTGGTCCCAGATTTAAAGGAACACTCACCGGATATGAGCTGGTTCCTTCCTGCGGTTCCCTATTGGCTGGGGACTATTTAAGCAAGGTCTGGACCTCCAGTCCTTGCCTTGTCTTCTTGGCTCCTGCGTTTGTTTTGTTCCTGGTTCCTGTTTGTCCTCCTGAGCTGTTTCCTGGTCCGGCTGACGTTCCTTCTGGTTCCTTGATTCCTGGCGTGGCTGCGGACTTTTCTGGCTTCTGACCCCTGGATTGGCTGCGGACCTCTCTGGCTTCTGACCCCTGGACTGGCTGCGGACTTCTCTGGCTTCTGACCCCTGGATTGGCTGCGGACCTCTCTGGCTTTTTGACCCCTGGACTGGCTGCGGATCACCCTGGTTCACGACTTCTGGATTGGACTTCTTCACGAGATCCGCGGGGTTTGCTCCTCGACCTGCTGGAGGCGCCAGCATCTGGATTACACGACCTGCAGGAGGCGCCTGCGTCCAGATCTTACCCTTTCCATCTGCAACCCCGAGAATCAGCCTCACCTAACGACGGTGGTCTACTCGATCATCGTCGAACCAAGGGTCCACCACTCGGTTCATAACAGTAAGACAAGGCCATGGACCCGGCGGAGGCCTCTGCTCTGCGGGCCATTCCTGGCCTGGCTCAGAAGATCATGGAGCAACAGGGTATGCTCGAAGCCATGGCCGCCTCCATGGAGCGGCTCAACGCTCGACTAGATGCGGTGGTAGCCAGCCAGCCCAGTGCATCAACCATGGCTCCACCGGTTGCTCCTGCTCCATTTTCAACGTCCAGCAGCCTTCGTCCAGTCCTTCCACTTCCAGCACCACCACGATACGCCGGAGATCCCCGTCTCTGTCTGGGATTTTTGGACCAATGTACTATGCATTTCCGGCTACAATCACCCTTCTTTCCAGATGACGCCACTAAAATTACCTACATTCTATCCCTGTTGGAAGGCAAAGCCCTCACATGGGCCTCTCCTTTATGGCAACGTTCTGACCCGGTATTACAGAACTACCTCCAATTTATTGAACTATTCCGCACTACTTTCGAAGAACCCGGAAAACAAGCCGCTGCCGCCACGGATTTACTACACCTCCGTCAAGGCGGACGTTCCCTCACGGATTACAACATTGATTTTCGCACTCTAGCCAATGAACTCCACTGGGAAGAGAGAGTTCTTCGGACCATATATCTTGAAGGACTTTCTGCCAAGATCAAGGACGAACTGGCTGCCCGAGAACTCCCGTCCTCCTTAAATGGCACCATCGAACTGGCCACCAGGATCGATCGCAGATTGCAAGAACGAGCACGAGAGGGCGGCAACTGGAGGAGACGGTCTACTTTTTCTCAGATCTCTCCAACCCCCAATCCTCCGCCTCAAGGAGCCCATCCCAGTGAGGGTTCCAGGGACGAACCCATGCAGCTCGGAAGAGGCCCGCTGTCTACAGAGGAACGCTTGAGACGGCGCAGATCGGGGCTTTGCTTGTACTGTGGAGGCTCTGGACATCGTTTAGCTAACTGCCCTATTCGTCCGGGAAACTTCAAAGCCTAGGGACTTTGGGGGGTGTTTCCCTGGGTCAGTTTTCTCCACAACCCCCACTCACATTACCTATCACTCTCCATATGAACGAACATGAATTCTCCACGCTGGCGCTAGTAGACTCAGGAGCCGGAGGAAATTTCATTTTACAAGCACTGGTGGATAAGCTCCACGTTCCAGTTCGACTCTGCCTGCAACCTCTAATCATTTCTTCCATCCACGGGGAACCATTACCCGGCAGAATCACGCATCAGACAGAACCCCTGAATTGTTTTATTGCACCAGACCATTCTGAACAAATTACTTTCTATGTCATCAACAAAGCCATTCACCCTGTGGTACTGGGCATACCTTGGCTGCAGCGCCATAACCCCCAGTTTGATTGGACTTCCTTACGCCTGACACAGTGGGGTCCCGAATGTTCTGGGACCTGTTTCAAGGACTCCGGTTCCACTTCCAATTATGTCTGCACCTCGCCTTTGGGAGAATTACCCTCTTCATATCACCAATTTGCAGATGTTTTCTCTAAGAAGGCGGCTGATGCTTTGCCGCCTCATCGGGCGTTTGACTGCACTATCAAGTTGATTCCAGGTTCTATACCCCCGCGAGGACGAGTCTACCCTTTATCTGCTACTGAGACTCGAGCTATGACCGAATATATTCGGGACAATCTGCAAAAAGGATTTATTCGACGATCCACGTCGCCCGCGGGGGCTGGATTTTTTTTTGTGGAAAAGAAAGATGGGACATTACGCCCTTGCATCGACTACCGAGGACTTAATGCTATTACTGTCAAGGATCGTTATCCTTTGCCTCTTATTGCTGAATTGTTTGATCGTCTGCAAGGAGCTCAAATCTTTTCTAAACTTGATCTGCGTGGTGCATACAATTTAGTACGTATTCAAGAAGGGGATGAGTGGAAGACTGCGTTCAACACCAGAGATGGACATTATGAGTACTTGGTAATGCCGTTTGGTTTAACTAACGCACCTGCAGTGTTTCAGAATTTTATTAATGAAATCTTTAGGGACCTGTTATATACTTGCGTTGTGGTGTATCTTGATGATATTTTGATTTTTTCTAAGGACTTACTTACTCATCGTCAACACGTGCTACATGTACTACAAAGACTCCGGGACCATCAGTTGTACGCTAAACTGGAAAAATGTATTTTCGAAACAGAGTCTTTGCCGTTCCTGGGATACGTTATTTCTAAACACGGGTTTCAAATGGATCCAACTAAACTAAAAAGTATACAAGAATGGACTCAACCGAAGGGGCTAAAAGCCTTGCAGAGATTTCTTGGTTTTGCGAACTACTACCGACATTTTATTAAGGACTTTTCCAAGCTATCTGCGCCCCTCACTGCACTCACTCGTAAAGGGGCTAATATCACTACTTGGCCCACGGCGGCCGAAGAAGCATTTCAGGCCCTTAAGGACTCCTTTTTACGACAGCCCTGTCTTCGCCACCCGGACCCAAGTCGCGCATTTACAGTTGAAGTTGATGCATCCACCGAAGGTGTAGGAGCAATATTAAGTCAGACCACTGTCAAGGGTACGTCTCATCCCTGCTCCTATTTTTCAAAGAAGTTCTCTCCCGCGGAGCGCAACTATGCTATTGGCGACAAAGAATTATTAGCCATCAAACTCGCATTGGAAGAATGGCGACAGTGGCTGGAGGGGGCCCAGCATAAAATCACCATCTTCACTGATCATAAGAATCTGATTTACCTACAACAAGCCCAGCGACTTAACCCACGGCAAGCCCGCTGGGCTTTATTTTTTTCCCGTTTTGATTTTGAGCTCCGGTATCGACCTGCCAGTAAGAATATCAAAGCGGATGCACTATCTCGGTCCTTTGTCTGTGAGGATGGCGAAGAGGTGTTACAGACCATCATTGATCCTGCCCGTATCATTCTGGCACCTACTGTTCCAGTTCCGATAGGAAAGACGGTGGTTCCCAGCCGACTCCGTAACAGGGTTTTGAAGTGGGGACATGATTCCCAATTCGCTGGACATCCTGGACGCAAGAGGACACAGGACCTCCTTCAGCGCTTCTATTGGTGGCCGGGGATGTACAAAGACATTCGGGCATACGTGGACTCGTGTCCCGTTTGTGCCCAACATAAGACTCCAGTGGGAAGGCCGTGGGGACGGCTACAACCCTTGCCGGCACCATCCAAGCCTTGGACGCATATCTCTACCGATTTTGTGGTTGATTTACCTGCTTCTGAAGGACACACAGTGATTTGGGTAGTAATTGACCGCTTCTCTAAAATGGCTCATTTTACGCCCCTGCCTGCTCTTCCCTCTGCTCCTCGGTTGGCTCAACTGTTTATGTCCCATATCTTCCGCCTTCATGGACTGCCGTCCCACATTTCCTCCGATAGAGGTTCCCAGTTCACGGCCCGGTATTGGCGGAGCCTTTGTGCCAAATTTCAGGTTTCCTTGGACTTCACGACCGCCTTCCATCCGCAAGCCAATGGCCAAGTTGAGCGGACTAATCGTACTCTCAAGCAGTTTCTGCGTGCGTATGTCAATTCTAGGCAGGATGACTGGGCGGCCTTGCTGCCCTGGGCGGAGTTTTCCCATAACTACCATCGGTGTACCTCAACCGGCTCCTCCCCGTTTCAAGTTGTGTTTGGCTACCAACCTACTCCTCCGGTGCCTCTCCCTCTGGCAGTACCCTCGCCGGCGGCTCAGCTTACTGCCACTCAGTTCCAGCAATTATGGGTGCACACTCGCCGCATGCTCCGCACAGCGGCTCTTCTGGCTAAGAAGTTTGCTGACCGGCATCGGCGGCCGGCGCCTCAGTTTCATCCGGGCGACAGGGTATGGCTGAGCACCAGGAACATTCGTTTGCGAGTCCCTTCGATGAGATTGGCTCCCCGGTATATTGGTCCTTTTTCCGTGGCCAAGCAGATCGGTCCCGTCACTTATCGACTGCATCTGCCCACCTCTCTGCGCATTCACAATGTTTTCCATGTCTCTTTACTGAAACCTCTGCTCCTCAACTGGCCATCTCGGAAGGCTCCTGTCTCTTCGCCCGTTCAGCTGGAGGACGACCCTACCTATCAAGTCCGTGAGGTTCTCGATGTTCGGCGACGGGGACGTCGTTGGGAGTATCTCTTGGCATGGAAGGTTTTGGGCCTGAGGAGAACTCCTGGGAGCCCGCTACTAATATTCTTGACAAGGGTCTTCTCCAGACGTTTCACACCAACCATCCGGAGAAACCCAAGCCTTCTAGGGGGAGGCCTAAAGGAGGGGGTACTGTTATAAAACCCAGCCGTGGCAAGCCGCGAACGGCACTTACCCCCATCCCTAGGGGCCGGTCGGACCGCCGGCACTAGGCATCCCCGCGGGACTTCTCAGCGGCAGCTTTCGCTGCAAGTCCAAGATGGCCGCGGTCTCTCTCCCCGCGCGGCTTAGCTCCGCCCCCTGACTTCAGCTAGGGCCGCGCGGGCGGCTCTGGTCCCAGATTTAAAGGAACACTCACCGGATATGAGCTGGTTCCTTCCTGCGGTTCCCTATTGGCTGGGGACTATTTAAGCAAGGTCTGGACCTCCAGTCCTTGCCTTGTCTTCTTGGCTCCTGCGTTTGTTTTGTTCCTGGTTCCTGTTTGTCCTCCTGAGCTGTTTCCTGGTCCGGCTGACGTTCCTTCTGGTTCCTTGATTCCTGGCGTGGCTGCGGACTTTTCTGGCTTCTGACCCCTGGATTGGCTGCGGACCTCTCTGGCTTCTGACCCCTGGACTGGCTGCGGACTTCTCTGGCTTCTGACCCCTGGATTGGCTGCGGACCTCTCTGGCTTTTTGACCCCTGGACTGGCTGCGGATCACCCTGGTTCACGACTTCTGGATTGGACTTCTTCACGAGATCCGCGGGGTTTGCTCCTCGACCTGCTGGAGGCGCCAGCATCTGGATTACACGACCTGCAGGAGGCGCCTGCGTCCAGATCTTACCCTTTCCATCTGCAACCCCGAGAATCAGCCTCACCTAACGACGGTGGTCTACTCGATCATCGTCGAACCAAGGGTCCACCACTCGGTTCATAACACTAAGGCACAGGGGAGTGTGTATTTCACCTGCAATATCTGGACTGCCATGAATGTTGCACACTCTTACCTCTCCCTGACAGCACACTGATGGGACCTGGCTGAGGCAGGGGCAGGTAGCAGCTCTACTAGTGAACAAGTATCAGGGTGGAGGTGGGCTTTACTGCACACCCACCTGACGGACGAGGCCCATACCGCAACTAATATTCTAGCATGCATCAGAGAGATGCTGACGGGCTGGCAACTCCACCAGCGAGACATGAATCCTCAGGTAGGGTTCTTTGTCACAGTCAATGGTGCAAACATGGTAAAGGCAATAACTGACGGGTGCTTTCAGAACATCCGATGTTTTGCACTCACTCTGCACCTGGTAGTGAAGTCAGCTGTGGGGTTGGAGTCCAATCACCAAGAGAATGAATACCTGCATACGTTAATATTCAAGTGCAGGAACATAGCAGTGCACTTCCACAGAAGTGTGAAGGCAGGGCACGTTCTCTGACAAAAGCAGACTGATTTGGAGATGCCTCACAAGCGTCTCATTCAAGACATTGCCACCTGGTGAAATTCCACCTTTATGATACTGCAGAGGTTAGTGGAGCTGCAGACACCCCTTCATGAACTTTCTAATTCAATGGACATAGGTGTGCAGAATCCCCTATGGCATCATGATTGGTTAGTCATGAATCAGCTGGTAAAAATCCTGCAGCCCTTCAAGGATGTCATGGAGAAGCTGAGTTCCAGAAGTGCCACCTTGGCTGACATCATCCCTATAGTTAATTTCCTGGATGAAAATTTGGAGGGCTTTAAACAGGAAAAGGGAATGACAGCTGAGGTGCTGCATTGTCTGGACTTTTTGCAGCAGCAGGTGCAAGAGAGATTAAGGCCACACATATATGCTCACCACAGTCTGTGATCCCTGTGTGAAAGGGAAACTCACCCTGCAGTCTAATTGTCTCTCATTTGTGAAGGACCTGCTGTTACTAAACGTCCGTGAACAGGAGAACCATAGGCCAAGACAGATTAGGCATGAAGCAGAGGAGGAAACAGCGGGCACTTCAGAGAGTTGTGCTAGCCTAAGCAGGAACAGCACCCTGTCAGCGACAGCTTAGTTCCTCTTCCTCCTCCACTTCAATAAGCCAAAGACATGTTGCCCATAAAGAATCATCTGTTCTGCTACGGGCTAGAGAGAAAGCAGCTGGCATGAGTGACTCTCAACCCACCCAAGCAAAGAAGACACCAGCACAACTGTCAGTGACACAGTATCTCTCAAAGCCCACAGAGGACATGCAGACAGATCCTCTGACATATTGGGCACACAAGTCCACTGTCTGGCCACATGCTGGCCAAAGTGGCTCAGCGATATCTGTCATATCCACCAACCAGTGTTCCCAGTTAATGTGTATATTCAATGACAGGGGATATCATGAGCCCTCACCGCTCAAGGCTGGCACCAGTATTGATGGAAATGCTAGTGTTCTTGAAAATAAACCTGCCTTTGTTTGGGTTTCCAAATTTTCCCTGTGAATGTCAAGATGAATAAAAGCTATTGAAAGCCTTGCAGCAGCTCCAACTGCCTCCTATGCTCCAGATAATATCAACACATGTACCTGACCGGAAACGCTGTGCCTGTCCATCCACTGTCCAGGCCATATGTCCCTACAAGGGCCTGACCTGAAATGCTGTGCCTGTCCGTCCACTGTCCAGGCCATACGTCCCTATAAGGGCCTGACCTGAAACGCTGTGCTTGTCCACTGTCCAGGCCGTACGTCCCTACAAGGGCCTAACCTCAAACACTGTGCCTGTCTGAGTTTAGTTCTAGTATTTCTAATTTGTTTCATGTATTTGTGGATCACTTCTTTCCAGAATATTCTTTTTCTGTTTTGCAACATTTGGAATGTAAGAACATAAAATGCTGACTTAAGATATTTGGAGCTTGCATAGTTAATATGCTCAATAGTTTTCATGACCTTCATAATGTGGGCCATGTTCCCGAAATCTTTTAGGTGCCAACAGTAATGTTTCTAGTACTATAGAAAACTGGTGGTAGTTGCACTCTAGTTCATCCTCTGTCTTCCCATAGTTTACAGAGGCACTGTGTAAACTACAAAGTTAACATGGGTTGATATTGTAGATTTGGACTTGAGTAGCGGTTTTCTTATTTCTGAGAACTTTTCATGCTCCTTTGTCATCAGCTGAAGTGCATAAGTACAGTTAATAGCTTCTGGGTATTCACAAATAATCTCCATCTCAGTTCTTGCTTCACAAATGGCAGTCTCTATTGCTCTAAAAGCATCCTCTGTTGAATTATCTTTCAGAAATGAAAAAGATGCCATTTTCTTCTGGCAGTGAACCAGTTCAAGAAGAAGTGACAGATCAAACCACAACATTTATTTATTTATTTATTTATTTATTTATTTATTTAAGTTCTTTTAATATACCGATGCTCAAGACAAGGTCTTATCGTACCGGTTTACAATAAACAAGGGGAAACCAGTGAACATATGAAGAGAAAAAGATACATTAAAACAGGGAAATCAAACATGGTTGTTGGAAGAAAAGGATAGATAATTACAATTCTAAACATAAAGAAGAGTCGATCAGCAGGAACGGTTGCTTCTTAGATAAACTTAAATACATATTTACATGGTGTAGATTCAATTGCAGTGTTAATACACAAATGCGGTTCTAGAATAGTGGGTACTTAATGCAGCTGGGAGAGGACATCAACCGGGGGGTGGGCGTCCTAGCGGGTACCATGGGTTTCTTCAGCGATAGGCCTGGGCGAAGAGCCAAGTTTTCAGTTTTTTTCTGAATGTGAGATGATAGTGTTCCTGGCGTATGTCTGGAGGGAGAGAGTTCCAGTGAAGTGGTCCCGCGGTGGAAAGCGCTCGCTTTTCGATGGAGTTATGTTTAGTGGAACTGCTGGGAGGAACTTGTAGGGAGCTTCTGTATGCCGATCTAGTGGGTCTTGATGAGGAGTGTAATTTAAGGGGTATGGTTAGTTGCAGAGAGGATTGGTGATATATGGCTTTGTGGATGATGGTTAGAGTCTTGAAGAGTATTCTGGAGTGTATGGGTAGCCAATGAAGTATTTTTAGAATTGGTGTGATGTGGTCCATCTTGCGAGTGTTAGTAAGGATCCTGGCTGCTGCGTTTTGCAGCATCTGAAGAGGTTTTGTGGAGGAGGCCGGGAGACCAAGCAGGAGGGCATTGCTGTAATCAATTTTTGAGAATATTATGGCTTGAAGGACAGATCTGTAGTCGTGGAAGTGGAGGAGAGGTCTTAATTGTTTTAGGACCTGACGTTTATAAAAGCCTTCTTTTGTGGTGTTGTTTATGAATTTTTTCAGGTTCATTCTGGAGTCTAGGATGGCTCCAAGGTCTCTCACTTGATTTACTGATGGTATATTTGTGGTGCTGGCTGGTGTGTTGTTATCGTTGGGGGAGATGACCAGAAGCTCAGTTTTGGATGTGTTGAGAACCAGGCTGAGGCTCATGAGAAGAATATTAATGGCGTGGAGGCAGCTGTTCCAGTAGGTTAAGGTGTCGGAAATGGGATCTTTGATGGGGATAATGATCTGTACATCGTCAGCATAGATAAAGTAGGTGAGATTGAGGTTTTTGAGAAGTTGGCATAAAGGGAAGAGATAGATGTTGAATAGGGTCGGGGAAAGCGAGGAACCCTGGGGAACTCTTTGCTTGGACGCAATGGGTGAAGATTCTTTGTTGCTTATTTTTACTTTGAAATACCTGTCACTTAGAAAAGATTTTAGCCAGTTGAGTGCGGATCCTGAGATGCCTATTTCCATCAGGCTGTTGATGAGGATTGTATGGTTAACTGTGTCAAACGCTGCAGAGATGTCTAGAAGGGCTAGCAGGTATGACTGACCTTTGTCGAGGCCCATCAGGATGTTGTCCGTTAGTGAGAGAAGAAGTGACTCTGTGTTCCTGTGTTTCCTGAATCCAAATTGTGATGGGTGTAGAATGTCGTGTGTGTCCAGGAAGTCTGTGAGGCGAGAGTTGACAAGTTTTTCCATTATCTTGGCTATAAAAGATAAGTTGGCGATTGGGCGGAAGTTGATAGGGTTGGATGGGTCCAAGTTGGGTTTTTTTAGTAGAGGTTTCAGGGAGGCTGTTTTTAAAGCGTTTGGGACAGTTCCTTGAGTGAGCGAGCAGTTTATGATGTCGGCCAGTGGTTTGGCAATGGTGTTAGGGATTGTAAGGAGGAGTTTGGTCGGGATTTGGTCAATTGGGTGTGATGAGGGTTTCATCTTCTTGATGATAGTTTCAATTTCTAACGGTGATGTGAGATCAAAAGATTCAAGGGACTGTTTGTTAATCCTTGAGAAGAAGTTTTGGTGAGGTGGAGGTTGGTAGTTTAGAGTAGGAATGGAGTTTGTTGGTGGGATAAGTACATTTTTGACTTTGTTATCAAAGAAGATTGCTAGCTCTGTAGATTTGTTTTGGGCCTCTTCTTCGGGGATGATGGGGGGATTCGAAGTGGTGAGTGCTGCCACATATAAGAATAATATTTTGGGGTCGTATAAGAATCCATGTATTTTTTTGGCGTAGAAGTCTCTTTTTGTTCGGAGAATGGTGGCTCTATAATATGTCATTGCAGTTCTGTAGGAGGCTTGTGTGGTAGACGAGGGGTCCTTCCTCCAGCGTTGTTCTTTGTGTTGAAGGTCTTGCTTGAGTTTTCTTAATTCAGTGGAAAACCAGGGTTTTTTGTTGTTGCAGGTGTGGTTGATTTTTTTGGAAGTTAAAGGACATACTTTGTCTGCTGTTGCACGGGTGATGGTTAGCCAAGAGTTCAAAGCACAGTCCGGATTTGTGAGGTCCAGGTTAGATATACCTAACCTGGACCTCACATATACCTGCACAAAGGAAATCCTCAAATGCTGTGCCTGTCCATCTAGGCCTTACATCCCTACAAGGGCTTGACTTCTATCCTCGAATGCTGTGCCTGCTGCCTGTCCGTCCAGGATTTACGCCCCTATGAGGGCTTGACCTCTATTCTCGAATGCTGTGGCTGCCTGTCCGTCCAGGCTTTACACCCCTACGAGGGCTTGATCTCTATCCTCGAATGCTGTGCCTGCTGCCTGTCCATCCAGGATTTATGCCCCTACGATAGCTTGACCTCTATTCTCGAATGCTATGCCGCCTGCCTGTCCATCCAGGCTTTACACCCCCATGAGGGCTTGACCTCTATCCTCGAATGCTGTGCCTGCTGCCTGTCCATCCAGGATTTACGCCCCTATAAGGGCTTGACCTCTATTCTCGAATGCTGTGTCAGCCTGTACGACCAGGCTTTACGCCCCTACGAGGGCTTGACCTCTATCCTCGAATGCTGTGCCTGCTGCCTGTCCATCCAGGATTTATGCCCCTACAAGAGCTTGACCTCTATTCTCGAATGCTATGCCGCCTGCCTGTCCGTCCAGGATTTACGCCCCCATGAGGGCTTGACCTCTATCCTCGAATGCTGTGTTTGCTGCCTGTCCGTCCAGGCTTAATGTCCCTAAAAGGGCTTGATTTTTATCCTTGAATGCTATGCCTTTCCGTCCAGGCTTTACATCTATACAAGGGCTTGACCTCTAATGCTGTGCCTGTCCATCCAGGCTTTACGTCACTAAAAGGGTTTGACCTTGAATGCTGTGCCTGTCCATCTATGCCTTTTGTCCCTAAAAGGGCTTGACCTCTATCCTCGAATGCTATGCCTGTCCATCCAGGCTTTACGCCTCTAAGAGGGCTTCACCTCTATCCTTGATTGCTGTGCCTGTCCATCCAGGCCTTATGTCCCTACAAGGGCTTGACCTCTAAAGCTGTGCCTGTCCGTCCAGGCTTTACTTCTCTACAAGGGTTTGACCTTGAATGCTGTGCCTGTCCGTCCAGGTCTTATGTCCCTAAAAGGGCTTGACCTCTATCCTCGAATGCTGTGCCTGCCTGTCCGTTCAGGCTTTACATCCCTATGAGGGCTTGACCTCTATCCTCGATTGCTGTGCCTGTCTGTCCAGGCCTTATGTCCCTATGAGGGTTTGACCTCGGATGCTGTGCCTGTCTATCCAGGCTTTACGTCTCTACGAGGGCTTGACTTCTATCCTCGAATGCTGATGCCACTTGTCTTGCTGCTTTGCCTGTTGTGCTGCCTTCGAGGGTTCATGCATCTGTTATTGGTGCTCTTTTTTCAAGCTGTGGTATGTTTTTAACATGCTTGCTGCTGCTTTGCACCTCTGTTAAAGCACTCTTGCCACTCCTGGTACCCTTTTGCCCCTTTAAAGTACCTTAGGCTATTCATGCCACTTTGGTGCCACTTTGCCACAGTCTAAGTACCTTGGAGCTCTTTTCTCATTCTGATGATGGCTCCCCAGACGTTTCATCAGAATTGATAAGAAAACTCCAATTCTGCAGCCAAAGATAGGCTGCAAATACTTCCCCCATTGACTTTAATGAGAAATCGGAAAACGAATAAAACTAATCAACGAATTGGTTTTCCCCCTATGAAACAAATGCAATGGATTTGGGTCCCGGTGAAACGAATTCCGAATTGCAAAGAAGTTTTTCCTTCTGCACATCCCTAGCCTCTACTAGAGCTGATGATGGCCCCTACCTCTTCCATCTGCAATTAGTGTACTGTTAGGAGCAGGAGGGCATGTGTAGCAGTGTGGATGTTCCATATTTGTTGGAGAAATGAATAATACTTCCTTCCAACTTGGCCAGCTGTACCAGCATCTGAGTACGGCACTGAGTGTGCAAGGTGGGAATCGCATACTTACTGAATGTTTTTCTGGAGGACACTTTGCAATTGTAGGATAAGAAGTGCAGCAGCCACTTAAATTCCATGTTCTTCACCTCCTGCAGGGGGTTGGTTATCCAGAGCAATCATTTCCCCAATGCTCCATGTCACCATCTTTAATACTGCCTACCTCTTACCCTGAAAGAGTGATGTGGACCACCACCTCATCAGCTCCATGGTAGCTTTCCAATGAAATGGGGCTGAGGGATGTTTGTCTGCCATCTTACTGAGGGAAGGGGCCAGGTATCAGCTTGGAAGATGGACTTCTCCTTTCCTGTGACTTTTGTGCGTCTGTTGATTTGAGTGGAAGATGGAATTCCCAGGCTAGTAGTGGTGGCCTCCACTAAAACTAATGCTAATGGATGTTTTTGCAAATTATGCTGCATACCACTGTTTTAAAGATGGTCCAATACCTTTTCTCTACTGATGGCCTTCCAGCAGTGGATGCCTTCTGCAAAACACTAGTCCTCCAGAACTGTAAAGTATCTCCACACCTCAGATGTCTTGAAGGAGTCCCTTCTTCCTCTTGATTCTTAGGTGCTGCTGATAGGGCTGGGGTTGAGGGTAGACCAGGAAGAAAAATGGCCAGAAGCATCTCTCATGCTTTATACTACCTGTTTATCCTGGAGAGTGCTCTTGGCCCAAGCAGTAATACTTATTGCCTCCTACTGGATAGGGTTGATGCCAATCCAAAATCTATTTTTGCTAACAGGCAAATAAGGATGGGATAGTAAATGGATATCGCTATGTATGGAGTGTACCATGCAAATTTGGGAGAAGTGGAAGAAGCAAACGGTGGGCGGCAGATCTTTTTATTTTACAGTTCCTATTCAGTATAACCCCACTTTTCTGAAGGGACAGGATTATCGAGTAAGTCTGGGAAGCTGTTGGGTTGGAAAACTAGAGCATGTATGGTCTGGGCAGAGAGTACTAGACTTTCAGGAAATAGGGGAGAAATATAAGATTTCTAACTCTGATTATTACACCTATGTTCAGTTAATACACTTTATGAAATCAAAGGAGGTGAAATGTAGCCTTTTAAAATGGGAAATCCCTATTTGAGGGATATTGTGAATAGGCGTTCAAGATCAAGGGGTTAATTCTAAATTGTATTCTCTATTAAATTAAGCTGCAAAATGAAACCCAAACATATGGAAGCTTGGGAAGTAGACTTGACTGAAGGATGGGAGGATGGGGCATGGGCTATATGTTTTGTATAAATGGGTCAGGGGTCAGTCTCTGCAGCAATGGTAGGGAATGGTTATAAACTGTTACATAGGTGGTATCTGACTCCACAAAGGTTACAAAAAATATACCCAACCTGCAATGGCCAGTGCTGGCGGAATTATGGAGAAGTGGGATCATTCTTCCACATTTGGGAGACATTTGCAGAAATTCATACCTTTTGGAATAAAGTGTTCCAGTTATTGGAAGAAAACACGAGGGAGAAGATTCCAAAAGCTCCAAAGTTATACTTACTCAATATAAGAACATGCCATACTGTGTCAGACCAAGGGTCCATCAAGCCCAGCATCCTGTTTCCAACAGTGGCCAATCCAGGCCATAAGAACCTCGCAAGTACCCAAAAACTAAGTCTATTCCATGTTACTGTTGCTAATGGCAGTGGCTATTCTTTAAGTGAACTTAATAGCAGGTAATGGACTTCTCCTCCAAGAACTTATCCAATCCTTTTCTAAACACAGCTATACTAACTGCACTAACCACATTTTCTGGCAACAAATTCCAGAGCTTAATTGTATGTTGAGTAAAAAAGAACTTTCTCGGATTAGTTTTAAATGTGTCACATGCTAATTTCATGGAGTGCCCCCTAGTCTTTCTATTATCTGAAAGAGTAAATAACCGATTCACATCTACCCATTCTAGACCTCTCATGATTTTAAACATCTCTATCATATCCCCCCTCAGCCGTCTCTCCTCCAAGCTGAAAAGTCCTAACCTCTTTAGTCTTTCCTCATAGGGGAGCTGTTCCATTCCCCTTATCATTTTGGTAGCCCTTCTCTGTACCTTCTCCATGGCAATTATATCTTTTTTGAGATGTGGTGACCAGAATTGTACACAGTATTCAAGGTGCGGTCTCACCATGAAGCGATACAGAGGCATTATGATATTTTCCGTTTTATTCACCATTCCCTTTCTAATAATTCCCAACATTCTTGATTGATTGTTCTCTGTAAAGTTACCATCCCCACATTCCCTACCTCTTTTTTCCCCCTGCTATTGATTGTTTATAGTTCTCTGTAAAACAAAGTCCATATTATCGCTTGTTCTCTTTTAAACTAGTTTACTGTTTAATGATTGTTCATTGTTCTCTGTAAAGCTCGTTAGCTGCATTTTGTTTACTGTGAACCGATGAGATGTTCCCAACGTTCGTCGGTATATAAAAGAATATAAATAAATAAATAAATAAATTCTGTTTGCTTTTTTGACTGCCGCAGCACACTGAACTGACGATTTCAATGTGTTATCCACTATGACGCCTAGATCTCTTTCTTGGGTTGTAGCACCTAATATGGAACCCAACATTGTGTAACTATAGCATGGGTTATTTTTCCCTATATGCATCACCTTGCACTTATTCACATTAAATTTCATCTGCCATTTAGATGCCCAATTTTCTAGTCTCACAAGGTCTTCCTGCAATTTATCACAATCTGCTTATGATTTAACTACTCTGAACAATTTTGTGTCATCTGCAAATTTGATTATCTCCCAATACAGATTCCTTTATGCACTCCACTGCCCACTCCCTTCCACTGAGAAAATTGTCCATTTAATCCTACTCTCTGTTTCCTGTCTTTTAGCCAGTTTGCAGTCCACGAAAGGACATTGCCACCTATCCCATGACTTTTTACTTTTCCAAGAAGCCTCTCATGAGAAACTTTGTCAAACGCCTTCTGAAAATCCAAGTATACTACATCAACCGGTTCACCTTTATCCACATGTTTATTAACTCCTTCAAAAAGGTGAAGCAAATTTGTGAGGCAAGACTTGCCTTGGGTAAAGCCATGCTGACTTTGTTCCATTAAACCATGTCTTTCTATATGTTCTGTGATTTTGATGTTTAGAACACTTTCCACTATTTTTCCTGGCACTGAAGTCAGGCTAATCGGTCTGTAGTTTCCCGGATCGCCCCTGGAGCCCTTTTTAAATTTTGGGGTTACGTTTGCTATCCTCCAGTCTTCAGGTACAATGGATGATTTTAATGATAGGTTACAAATTTTTACTAATAGGTCTGAAATTTCATTTTTTAGTTCCTTCAGAACTCTGGGGTGTATACCATCCGGTCCAGGTGATTTGCTACTCTTCAGTTTGTCAATCAGGTCTACCACATCTTCTAGGTTGCCAGTTGCAGATTTAAGTCCTGCTAAAGCAAAACTGTTATACCTCCTAGTGCTTGTTACGAGATGTGTTTTGGCAGCATGGTGGTAGAAACCAGTTCCCTCATCTGTGAAAAGTGGTCCTGGCTAGAGTAAAGACAGTTCAGTATATTGAAAAGTTAATGATTATACAAAATGATAGAGGTTTCAAGAGAAAGTCAAATGGACTAAAAAAAGTAATATCTCCAAGTTTGGCCAAGGGTAGGGAGGCACAGGGTGGAAGGGATATCCTGGTATGAGTTTTTTTTAGATCTGGAAGATATGTACTCTCTTCTCCATAATGTATATACATGATACCGGAGGGTGGTGGGTGCAGGTTTCTACCTATTAAAAAAAAAAAGTTACAAAACTGAATGACATGAATGTGGTTATATTCACCAAGACAGCAATGTGTGTTTTGTTTAGCATTTGAACCAAGTATTAATTATAAAAAACCCCCCCCAAAACAACAAACAGAGCAAGATGTTGAGAAGTCACACATTTACTTAGAAGCTTTTGTATCATTGATAAGTGAACCATGTGTAAACATTATTTTCATCATTTCATAACATCTCAGTAAAAATAATGTTGGAAATCAAGTCATCTTCCAGTGTGCCTCTTATTACATAGAGACTGATTAACTTATCAGTGCTGTTATCATCACTGTAGTATACAATAACTTGGAATTGGTCCTTAAGTGTTTGCAATGCATGGGAAGTCCCTGCCCCTCCGAGCTCAGGGAACCCTGGATATTATTGAAGTAGAACATGAAAGGAAGGGTACCACTCAAAACTGTGATTTAAGATATGGGCTTTGGAAGCTTCTATGCAGAATTACTAGCCCAGGGGTTACAATTGCATTTTATTTTATACATATAAATGGGGCAATTTTAATTTAGCCCACATTGGTTTCAGGTTTCTGGGTACCTTGTGCAAGTACACGCCCCACAACATTTCTCTTTGAAAATGTGGGCAGGTGGGGAATGGGAACTGGTTGAGGTATATTTTTGCTTGCTTTGAAGCAGGTGTAAATGGAAAAGTGGGAAGAGTCTGCAGTCTCTGCACACAGTTTTCCTCACCTATCCTGACTCTGCCCACATGGAACAACACTGGTACTTTTACTTGCAGTCAATGATGTGTGGGGCAATTTTCAGTGGCCTTTTTTTTACGAGAATAAACACCCATTTACCTGCTCACAAAGGTTTGAAAATTGTCCCCCCATTTGTGATACTTTCTCTTTACTCTGTGCAACAAACAAAGGACAAGAGCAGAATTATCTGCTTTTGCAAAATAAATAGTCATTGTGCCATTTTAAGAAATGTGTAGGAAGATAATTTTTTTTTTTTAAGCAAGGTTCTCTGCAGTGTCCCACAGGCCTGCCCAGCTTAATCCAGTTATTTAAAAAATGTTCTCAGATCAGTGGAAAAACCCCTAGCTTCCCCCTCCCCCCCCCCCCCCCCCCCCCCCCCACACACACACACACACACGGACGTGATGGTTGAAGGACTGAGGAGTGAATTCTGAGGGGCACAAAAAAATCAGAGGCCTGGGATTTATATGATGCCCACCTCAGCCTGATGCACAGAGTATGCAGTTCAGCAGCACAGACGTATGCACCCGTATCAAGGTCCCACAGGCTAGGTGGAATATCTAATCTAATGATGATAGCTCATCTGGTTTAAGAATCTCTTGCTTGGATGTTAACTCTCAGTATTCTTTTTGTTTGTGTCTTTGTTTGATAGTAAATACAGTGTAATGTTCCACTGAGGTTCATTACTAAAAGGCACTAGTTAACTCCTTTTAGCTAGTGCAGTGTGGGTTAGAAATTAGGAAAGGTTCCATTGAAGGTGCTGGGATGGCCGTCCCCCTGGGAGTTAATTAAAGCAGCTCCCTCCTGAAAGCTCTCAGGGCAGTGCAGATTGGTTTGGAAGTTTGAGAAGCTACTGGAAGTTTTCCCCTGTGTTAGATTTTGAGCCTACCCTTGGACTCGGGTATCTCCTGCCTCCAGGTACTGGGCAAGGTCGAGGAAGCTGCCTTTTGCGGCCCATTTCTTGGCTGCCTGGCAGGCTTCCAGGTTGTGGGGTTTGTTTTTTTTAAAGGATTTTGAAGCTTTATCTTTGTAAGAAGCCTGTGAGAACTCTTGGGTGTTTGCCTGGAGGGAGGTCACAGGGAAACCTCTCCCT
Organism: Rhinatrema bivittatum; assembly: GCF_901001135.1. Taxonomy (NCBI): domain Eukaryota; kingdom Metazoa; phylum Chordata; class Amphibia; order Gymnophiona; family Rhinatrematidae; genus Rhinatrema; species Rhinatrema bivittatum. The sequence goes on along the minus strand of NC_042615.1, from coordinate 582,735,585 downwards.
GGAGGGGGGGGGGGATGTTTCAGGATAGGGAAGACCTGCCCCTGCCTCTACGTAACCTGCTGGAGGACAGAGGTATGGTGGTGACCCGCTGTAGGGACCTTCTGGAGTTTTTGAATCCGTTTTTGGGAAAAGAACATTTTTGGTGAGAACTGGGAGGAAGGGTGTATCTAACACTCCTCCTGCTCTGCCTGAGGAACATCAAGAGCTGCACGTTCCAAGTGGATCCCTTCCATCTTAGGATTTGATAAATTAAGAGAGAACGAAAGAGACCTTGGAGAACTGTGAGCAAGACCATTATTGATTAACATCTGAGGATCCCTACTTGGAGTCTGCTCCCCTGGGAGAGAGAAATTTGGGCGTCCTTGCATTAACTGTCCAATTGGAAGGAGCTTTCCCCCCAACAAGGATAGCCCTACCCATTTGGGGGTCCTCATTTATCCAAGCCCTGGATGGTGAGGGTGTCCCTTGCCCTGGAAGAGATAGAGAGACACTTGCACAGATACAGAGAGTAAGAACTGTAGCATTCACCTGTGGGATAAGAAATGGTGTGAACTGCGCCGATTACTATTCAGAGAACATCTTCAGTAAAGTTAATTTTTCGACCCTCATCTAAAGTCTCCTGTGTCATTTGTTTGGTATTCATGTCCATCAAATGGGCAACATAGGCATCCCTCTGGCAGGGAAAAGAAACAAGAAACAGTTATCATCTCTGCCACCTAGGACCCTGGAGGAGCTGTGGTTCCCCCCCCCCCCCTCCCCAAGTCAGAAAAAGAATCCAGCCTTGAGGGAACTATAAATACTTTTATGAACCCTTCGGTGTTAAGTCAGCACCTGGAGAAGGGGTTATAACAGTCTTTGATGTATATTAAGGATTTCACTTACTACTTCCTTCCAATGATGCTGTCACATGAAAAAGGAAGGCTTCCAAAGACACAATAGCAGTTGCAAAGAAACCCTGTGGCAAGCATGGAAGATCCCGGTGACATGTACCTGTTTCCCAGCCAAGAAGTGCTATTCAGACAATCAGGTGCACAAATCTAGGATACCTAATCACAAGCTATTTGTTGAAGTCATTTCAATCAGAGAGTTAGATCAGAGGAAATTACTAGATGTAGTGTACTTGGATTTCAGAAAGGCCTTTGAAACAGTTCCATATAGGCAACTTAAAATAAACAGAACCTAAGTGACTGGCTGGTTTAGAAACTGGTTTAGTGGAAGGCGTATGGAGTTCACTCCAATGTAAGAGAGAGAGTGTGCGTGTGTGGTTGGGGGGTGGGGGGTGGGGGGAGGGGCTGGAAGGGTTACCAGCGGTGTGCTGCAAGGATTGGTCCTCGTTCCAGTTCTGTTCAACATTTTTATATGTGATATTGCAGAAGAGCTAACAAGAAAGATTTGTTGTTTTTTTTAGGATGATACCAAAATCTGCAACAGAATAAATAAATATCCTGCAAGGTAGGGAAAATATGAGGATAGATCTAGTGAAATTTTGAAAAATGGTCTTGAGTTTGGCAGCTAAGATTTAATGCTGAAGAATGTAGAGTCAATCATTTCAGTTGCAAAAATTCCAGGGAGAAGTTCAGTATAGAGGGTGAAATTCTGTGCACAGAACAAGAGCAGGATCTGGCGGTGATCAAATCTGATGATTTTAAGGTGGCCAAACAGATACGGTGAGGGTAAATGCCAAAAGGATGCTTGGGTGGATAGGGAGAGGAATAGGCAACAGGAAAAAGAGATGATAATGCCTCTGTGCAAGTCTCTGATGAAACCTCATTTTGAGTACTGTGTAAGATTCTGGAGACCACGTCTTCAAAAGGAAATAAACCAGGTGGAGTTGCTCCAGAGATTAAAATAAGTCAATGATCTGGGTCATACAGAATATGGAGACAGACAAATATCTAAATATATATACCCTGGAGGAAAGGAGAGATATGATAGAACTATTTACAGAAACGGTATCCAAAGAATAAATGCACAGGAAACAGGACTCTTAACAGAAAGGAGGCTTAAGCATGACAGTGAAAGGGAGTATACTCAGGAGTAATCTAAGGAAATATTTCTTTGTAGAAAGATTGATAGATGCATGGAACAGCCTCTCAGTGGAGAAGGTGGAAATGAGGACACTATCATAATTCCAGAAAGCAGGACAAGCACAAGGGATCTCTGAGTGACGGGAAGGGATTATTAAACTGAGCAGGAGTTGTGGTTGAGCAGATTGGATGGATTTGTATAGTCTTCACTGTTATATTCTGTGTTTCTCTGTTTCCATTAGGAATTCCCGAATAACGGACCATTTACAGCAAGCCCATTTTTCTTGCTAAAGGAGTTTCTGGTTGGTACAGTCACGTCACAGCTGCTAGACAGCTAGAATACTTAACATGGTTCTGAGGAGTCTGTATCTGGTATTGGGTTTAGTATTCGGGGTAGCAGCGATTAACCAGGAACCAAGGATCACGTGGGAATACACAGGTAAGCAATGGGATCAGAATTTCTTAGCTTTTTGTGATGCAATTATGTGTAATCTATTTTTTTTTTTTTAAACAGAAGATGGGTTGGTTTTACAGGCGGTTTTCCAAGACCTGGGAAACCTGTTGGCCTCTGAACTCAGATGAAATATAGCGCACGGAAATTCTCTTACTTTTTCAGATTAAAATTTTTTTTACTAAAGCAGGGGTAGGGGTTCACACAAACTTTCTCCTCTGTCTTTTTCTCATATACGCACACTAACACACACATTCATTTTCACACACACAAACACACACACACCCACCCACATATACACTCTTTCATATGCTCTCACAAGCACACACTCACACATGTTCCCTCACATACAAGCTGACTCATTGACATACATGCTCATGCACAGGCTTACTGACTCAAATGCTATCTCTCTCTCATGCTCACAGAGAGGCTTCCTTACACATGCTTACTGACACACACACATGCACACACATGGTCTCTCGCACAGACAGGTATATTCATTCATGCTCTCACACAGGCTTCCCGACTCACATGCTCTCTCATGCTCACACACAGGCTCCTTGACTTGCCAGCTTTCACTTATACACAGCAGTGGCGTAGCCAGAAATGAATTTTTTGGAGGGGGGGGGGGGGCCAAGGTTAACATGAGTGGGCAGTTGACATACAAGTCTAGGCCCTACTATGTGTGCTCTTATCAATAAATAATGCCTTAGAGTACATCTGACAGTGGATTTCTAAGTAGTTTTATCATGAGTGATGCTTTAAAATATTTTAATTCTATTATTTCAAGCACTTACCAGTATTAAAAATATTTTATTAATCTATATTAATTTATTTTATATTTATTGCAATTTATAAATACATATCATATAAAAAGGAACAGAAGTTTAACAGAAACATCAGATCCAATTATGAAATAAAACAAATATAAATGTATCCTTTTATGAATCCTATTTCCAAAAATGCAGAGAATATCATATGTACAATAAAAAAGCAATAATCCATAATAATCATCATAAGAGCTTAGGATTTGCAACAGGTGCAGAACAGAACTAGGACATGCAAAAATATATATATATTCAAATGCTGGTGCCACCTCAGTGACAGCAAAACAAACTTCCTCCAATGCCAAACACTTTGTGAAGTAAGACAAATCCCTAAAAAAAAATGGTCAGGCCTCTCTTTTGAGCCATGCGGGATGAGCTCCGCAATGGCCCTTCGACGATTGGGCCTCTCTTCTTTACCTATGTGGGATGAGCTCTGTGACGGCCTTGCGATGATTGGGGCTCTTCTCGGGCATTGGGCTGCGGGGGATGAGTTCCATGACCGCCCTTCAACGGTCGGGTCTTTCTTCTCGGATCGCACTGCATGAGCTCTGCAATGGCCCTTTGATGGTTGGGCCTCTCTTATTGGGCCGCATAGGATGAACTCTAAGACAGCCCTGTGATGGTCAGGGCTCACCTCAGGCAAGGTGGAATGAGCTCCGTGATGGCCCTGTGATGATTTGGGCTCTTCTTAGGCATCGGGCCATGCGGGATGAGCTCTGTGATGGTCCTGCGTGGTCAGGCCTCTTCTTGGGCCATGCGGGATGAGCTCTGTGACGGCCCTGCGAAGGTCAGGTCAGGCCTTTGGCCACATAGGATGAGTTTTGTGATGGCCCTGTATCAGGCCTCTCTTCTCAGGCACTGGGTAACTCTGTGGGTGGGCCACAGCCCACCCAGGCCTACCCGTGGCTATGCCACTGACACACAGGCATTGTTACACATACTTAATGATTCTCACACATGCTCCCTCCAAATAATTTTTTTTTTAATGTATTGGTGGTCAGGGGGATCCAAACAAGACTCCAGAAGAATAGGACCTAGGTGGGCTACCTGTTGCTGTTCCCCAGATAGTGTCCATTGGTGTTGTAAGGATTGGGCTGGAAGGCCTTGATGCTTTTTATTAAAATTATTTGTTTTTGTCAATGCCTGAGCCGGCGGCTGACGTAGTGCCAGGGGTTGAGCAGGCTATTATGCAGTAGCGGGAGGTCTATTGACTGCCTCCTGCTGTCAAGGAGTCAGTAAGGGTATTTCCTGCTGCTATGGTGATGGTGGGAGGGTAGGGGGAGCCTCAGGAAAGCAGCAGGATCAGGCCCATAGAGCTATTGTTACTGTTGCCATCGCAATAAAAATGGAGTGAGTGGGTGGTCTAGTGGGAGACTTCCATTGTAGCGAAGTGCTGCTGCAGGGCCTGGTGGTGGCTGCAGTGACTCTGCAGACATGGGGGCTGCTCGATCAAGCCAACCCATGTGATTGGGCTGACTGGCCCACTGTGGCATGCCTGATGCCCCAGTAGACCACTCCACCCCAGTTATAGAGCAGGAGTACCATTAAAATTCTTATGGAATGACTGGCAGGGAGGTTTGCTTGTATTAGCTGATTTGGATCAATATATTCAAGTGTATCTTTTGCATCATCTTAGAGACTGGTTATACAATACCACTATCTTTACTCTACTTGAATCTGAATGATGTTTTATTCATCAGGGATCTGTTCTTGGACTGGAGCTTTTTAATATATCATCAAATGATCTAGAAAAGGGAATGACGAGTGAGGTGATCAAATTTGCAGATAAAATTATTCAGAGTAGCTAATTCACAAGCAGATTATAATAAATTGTAGGAGCACCTTGCAAAACTGGAGGATTGGGCTTCCAAATGGCAGATGAAATTTAATATGGACAAGTGCAAGGTGATGCATATAGGGGGAAAAAGACCCTTGCTGTATTTACACGATGTTAGGTTCCATATTAGGAGTTAACCATCCAGGAAAAAGATCTAGGCATCACAATGGATAATATATTGAATTCGTCGGCTCAGTATGCTGCGGCAGTCGAAAAAGAAAACAGAATGTTAGGAATTATTAGGAAGGGAATGGTAAATAAAATGGAGAATATCATATTGCCTCTGTATTGCTCTATGGTGGGACTGCACCTTGAATACTTTATGCAATTCTGGTCACCTCTGTTGCGTTTGGCGGACCATGGGGTAGGTGCCGTATTAAGTCACCACTCCACCAAGGGCACTTGTATTCATGTTCATTCGTCTCAAAAAAATTCTCTCCTGCCAAATGCAATTATGGTATTGGTGATAGAGAACTCCTTGTAATTAAGTTAGCCTTAGAGGAATGGCGCCACTGGCTGGAGGTTGCTCAACATCACATGACCATCTACACTGATTATAAAAATCTGGACCGTCTCCAGCATGCCCAATGCTTGAACGTTCAAAAAGCTCACTGGTTTCTATTCATTGCCATTTTGATTTCGAGCCGAGGTATCATCTGGTGCTCAAGGGACAAGGTCTGGCTTAGCACCTGCCATATTTGGCTATGGTTACCCTCTATGCATCTCGATCCCAGATAGACTGGGCCTCTTCCCATCCTTAGGCAACTCAGTCCCATTACCTACCAGCTATGTCTGCCTACTTCCTTAGGAGTCCACAACGTCTTCCCTGTCTCCCTCTTGAAACTACTAATTCTCTCGTGGCCCTCAAGGAAGCCACCCAAACCGCAAGAAATTTCCTTTGAGGATGATGCTACCTATTAGATAAAGGAAATTCTCAACATCTGTTGACAAGGGAAGAAATGGGAGTATCTTATTTCTTGGGAAGGCTATAGCCTAGAAAACAACACATAGGAGCCCACTTCTAATTTCCTAGATAAGAATCTCCTGAGGGAATTCCATGTCATGCACACCAGGAAACCTAAAACCTCAGGGAAGGGAGTTTAGAGGATGGGACACTGTTTAGAGGATGAGACCTTCAGGCCATGCCCGGTCTCATAGTCTTGATGCTGTGCCTCCCCAGCCACTCGTGGCTGTCTACTACACCGGCTTCCGGACTCCTACAAGGCTCCGATGGGCATTCTTATCTGAATGTGGCAGGAAGCAGCATGGCGCTGCTCCAGCTAGCCACTCTCCTATTTGGCAGGATGCCACTGGAATATCAGGACCTAGACTGCCTTCCATGATGCCTCCTTTCTTGCCTCCCTAGGTGCATGCCCGCCCGATTCCCCCATATTTAAAAGGTCAATGGCAGGAATGGCCAGGCAGCGCCCTCTGATGACATCAGGCGGGGCAGGTTCTCCGACAAAAGCAGACTGATTTGGAGATGCCTCACAAGCATCTCATTCAAGACATTGCCACCCGGTGGAATTCCACTTTATGATGCTCGAGAGGTTAGTGGAGCTGCAGACACCCCTTCATGAACTTTCTGGTACAATGGACATAGGTGTGCAGAATCCCCTAGGGCATCATGAGTCAACTGGTAAAAATCCCCTAGGGCATCATGAGTCAGCTGGTAAAAATCCTGGAGCCGTTCAAGGATGTCACGGAGGAGCTGAGTTCCAGAAGTGCCAACTTGGCTGACATCATCCCTATAGTTAATTTCCTGGATGAAAATTTGGAGCCCTTTAAACAGAAAGAGGGAATGACAGTTGAGGTGCTGCATTGTCTTAATATTTTGTAGCAGCAGGTAGAAGAACGATTAAGGCCTTTAATAAAACAGAACACATATATGCTCGCCACAGTCTGTGATCCCCGTGTGAAAGGGAAACTTGCCCTACAGTACGATTGTCTCCTATTGGTGAAGGACCTGCTGTTATCAAAAGTCTGTGAACAGGAGCGCCATATGCAGAGACAGATTAGGCATGAAGCAGAGTTGGAAACAGCGGGCACTTCAGAGAGTTGTGATAGCCCAAGCTGGAGCAGCACTCTGTCGGTGACAGTACCTCCTCCTCCTCCACTTCAGAATGCCAAAGGCATGTTGCCCATAAAGATTCATTTGTTGTGCTACAGGCTAGAGAGAAAGCAGCTGGCATGAGTGACTCTTAGCCCACCCAAGCAAAGGACACACCAGCACAGCTGTCAGTGACACAGTATCTCTCAGAGCCGACAAAGAATATGCCGACAGATCTGCTGGCATATTGGGCACACAAGTCCACTGTCTGGCCACACCTAGCCAAAGTGGCTCAGCGATATCTTTCATGTCCACAAACCAGTGTGACCAGTGAACGTGTCTTTTCAATGACAGGGGATATCATCCGCCCTCACCGCTCAAGGCTGGCACCAGAGTTGATGGAAATGCTAGTGTTTTTGAAAGTAAACCTGCCTTTGCTTGGGTTTCCAAATTTTCCTTGTGAATGGCAAGATGAATAAAAGCAATTGAAAGCCTTGCAGCAGCTCCAAGTGCCTCCAGATAATATAAGCACTGCAGCACATGTACCTGACCTGAAACGCTGTGCCTGTCTGTCCACTGTCCAGGCCGTACGTCCCTACAAGCACCTGACTTGAAACGCTGTGCCTGTCCGTCCTCTGTCCAGGCCTTATGTCCCTCCAAGGGTTTGACCTCGATTGCTGTGCCTGTCTATCCAGGCCTTATGTCCTTACGTGGGCTTGACCTCTGTCCTCGATTGCTGTGCCTGTTCGTCCAAGCTTTATGTCCCTACAAGGGTTTGACCTCAATTGCTGTGCATGTCCGTCCAGGCCTTATGTCCCTAGGTGGACTTGACCTATGTCTTCAATTGCTGTGCCTGTCCGTCCAGGCCTTAGGTCCCTAGCTGGTCTTGACCTATGTCTTCAATTGCTGTGCCTGTTCATCCAGGCCTTATGTCCCTACAAGGGTTTGACCTCAATTGTTTTGCCTGTTTGTCCAAGCCTTATGTCCCTACGTGGGCTTGCCCTCTGTCCTCGATTGCTGTGCCTGTTCGTCCAGGCCTTATGTCCCTACAAGGGTTTGATCTCGATTTCTGTGCCTGTCCGTCCAGGCCTTATGTCCCTAGGTGGCTTGACCTCTGTCCTCAATAGTTGCGCCTGTCCATCCAGGCCTTATGTCCAGTCCTAATGGCTGAACCCTCATTGCAAAGGTAAACCTCAGTCTCTGGCAATTCTGCCCGGCCCCCACCAGCATTTCTTTAGGCGTGTACTCGCACCCCACTGAAATATTTAAAGGGCCCATGGCGGGAAAATCCCCATGGCCCTCAGAATCACAAAGTTAAAGCTTTTCATGAGCAGTTATTGTCTTTCAAATAGTTATCACGTGTTTATTTCTACATCCAGTTGTACAAGTCTGGGCATGCCTATGCATACTAAATTGCATGCAGCTATTAGTAATCCAACCTTCTGTGACCTAGCAGGTCTGTGTAAAGTATAAGCATCTTGATCTATAAGCCATTCAGTTACTTGTTTTCTAGTCGCTGTTTCATTACATGTTTCAGCAACCTGAAAAAGAAGATTTATTCTATCAAAACTTCTTCTTGCGCCTGGTCATAATAAATTTTATTTATTAGCTGCTTCGCATGGTTGCAGTGGTCTGTATTTAAAAAGAAAACTCAAGCCTTGTTTTATTCACTTTTGCATGCCTGAGTTTCTAGTCTCTCAACCCCCACACCCCACCCCTGCTGTTAATAATCCGTTTTGTATACTTCAAAAGGATGGCTCACATATCACACTGCATGTCTGCCAGGTAGGATCATTAGGCATAGGTATTTACATTGAGGGAAGGAGAAAAGGGGGGAAATTCTCCCTGTCACTATGGACAGAATGAGAGAGAGCTTCCTGTTACATCACAGCTACTAACTTTTAAATCCAGGGTCAGAAAGTCCTGATTCTGGCTCTGTCACCATTCCCAGTAGCAACCATTTGAACTTCTGGTGAGGTCATCAAAAAGCGGACAGGGTTCATTAATTCTGTCGTCATTAAAAGTGATAGGGCCATTTCTGATGATGTTCTAGGGGGTGTATTTTTGTGGGTGGGGTGTATGCTAGAGTTCCGATGATGTCATCAAAAGTCGGTCAAGGGTCATTTTCGGTAACAACATAGGGGGTGTTGTATGGGGCTGGGACGTATGGGGGGGGGTGTTAACGTGGGTGTGGCTTAGGGAAAAGAATAGGAGGGGCTATTTTATTCACTTCTATGGGATGGGAGGGGTGTGGGTACAGTCATAGTGTTATGATTTTGACGTGAGTTCTGGCCCTTGGTCACAGCAAGAGATGGCTCCTCCCACAGGGTGAAGCCCTGTGGGGACTTGTTGCGATAGGCTGGCTCTAATTATAATGGACACAGGAAATATAGCTCGAGAAGCGGGCAGAGAACCTTAGCCCAGAGGAGGAGGGTCTCCGATGATGTAGCTCTGTCAGTACTCTGTAGCATGGAGATGAAGTCTCACCCGGTCTTGAGAAGGAACTGGGTCTGGTAGTGGTCCGCGAAGTGGGGTAGGCTGAGAACCAAGTCACAGATGGAAGGCCAGAGAGAGATAAATCCTGTAGTGGTCCGCAGAGAGGGGTATGCCGAGAATTCACCATAGAAGGATGGCCTGGGAGAGAGAGATCCGGTAGTGGTCCGCAAGGCTAGGCCACGAAGGAGCGGGTACCTGAATCATCCAGAAGTGGGAACACAGAGCAGCAAGCGACTGATCACAAGGCGAAATCAGCAGAAAGGAATCCTTGCTAACTTGTAGCTGGGTTAGCGAAGGGAGTTTAAATATCCATAGGTAGTGACATCATGCGGAGGGGATGCCCCCAAGTTTCCCGCCATGTTGCATGTAAAAGGAAGGTCAGCGCTTGCGCGCCCTAGATAATCCTAGGAGGAAAATGGCAAACACAATCGCCCATGCTGGTCCGGGGATGCTGGAGAGGTCGGCGTGTGGAAGCGGAGGCAGCCATCTTACCCACTGGAACTGAATTAGGCAGGAGAAAGGTGCGCAACAGAGGACATAGCCATCTGCGACTGACGGGAGCAACACATGGGTGTGATTTGGGGTAGGTGTTATACTGTTATAAGTAAATTTGTGGACTCTTATTTGACTAAAATTTTATAAAGTCAATAGATGGATCTGAGAACAAACAGTCTTTATATGTAACTGACCTTCGAGCTGAAAGTAAGGCTGAGCACAGCGAAGATTCTCAAAAATGAATTTATTGACTAACACAGCGTAGATCCATAACATGAACACCAGGAACAGGAATTCTACTTGGCAACAAATTAAATATATATAATACAAGGCAAAAGGTCTAGAACGGTAGATGTGAATCGGTTATTTACTCTTTCGGATAGTAGAAAGACTAGGGGACACTCCATGAAGTTAGCATGGGGCATATTTAAAACTAATCGGAGAAAGTTCTTTTTTACTCAACGCACAATTAAACTCTTGAATTTGTTGCCAGAGAATGTGGTTCGTGCAGTTAGTATAGCTGTGTTTAAAAAAGGATTGGATAAGTTCTTGGAGGAGAAGTCCATTACCTGCTATTAAGTTCACTTAGAGAATAGCCACTGCCATTAGCAATGGTTACATGGAATAGACTTAGTTTTTGGGTACTTGCCAGGTTCTTATGACCTGGATTGGCCACTGTTGGAAACAGGATGCTGGGCTTGATGGACCCTTGGTCTGACCCAGTATGGCATTTTCTTATGTTCTCATAGACAAAATACAAGGTAAAAATGCAGAGATAAAACTGAAGAGATGCATTCACTGCTGCTGTTTGTTGCCAAGGCACCCTGAACGCTTCACTTCAGTACATTTAGACTAGAAATCTGTGATGTACCTTCACCGTTGGAATTGGCTCGAGCTCCCTGTCACTCCACGAAGCTCCTTTCATTCAAATACAAACTTCCCTTTCAAATCCGAACACAAATGCGACCCGACGTCAGGCATGCATGCAAGCGAGCGCCTCCAATGTCAGTCACCCGGAATTAAACAAGCCCGATCGAGCCTCACTGGAACCCCTGGCTGACGTGCTAACCAGCGTAGCCGGCGAACATGCTGCCCTAATTCCTACCCCACAAAAGGTAATTTTATAGCCATACCTCCCTTCTTACTCCCCCTTCCTGGAGGTTTAGGTTTACTTGGGTTGTCCAAATGAAATTGTGTTAATAAAGATTTGTCCAAAATATTGGAGGCAGGTTCCCAAGTGTTCTCCTCAGAACCAAAACCCTCCCAGGAAATCAAGTACTCCAATCGTCGATGAAAGAAATGAATGTCCAGAATATCCTGTACTTGGTAAATAATATCTGCATCCGCAGCTATACTTGTTGATTCAGATGGAACACTATGAAACCTAGATGTGATCAATGGTTTGAGTAAAGAAACATGAAATACATTATGATTTCGAAGTTTCAAAGGTAATTTTAGGCGATAAGAAACTATACCAATTCATTCTATAATTGTAAAACGGTCCAATATATCTGGGAGCTAAATGCATGGTAGGTAATTTAAGACGTATATTTCGAGTACTAAGCCAAACTTTATCTTCAGGTTGAAAAACTGGTGCGGTTCTATGGTGTTTATCTGTTGCCTTCTTAGCTGCTGAATTAGCTCGAATTAAATTAGCTTGTGTAGACTTCCAAAGTGTTGAGCGGTAATCTGAGCTGCAGGTGAATGTACTGTCAATAGAGGAGGTAATGGCGGTTTTAGTTGTTTAATAATTGTAAACTGTAGTCAACTAACCATTTCCTTCAAATATTTCAAAATATCTTGGAACCAAGTCCCATTACACAATATTTACACAAGTGGTTTATAGACCTTCATAAGATCCCGCGGTCTCTTTGAGCATCTCTGCTCTTTTTTTAAGCCGCTTGTGGGATCATCTTTAATCATAGGTCTTTAATTCACCCGTATTAAAATTATTTTTTTATTTTAATATTTTTGTTTTTTCAAGCAATTTTTCATGTAAGTAAAATGTACCATACGGCATTAAAGTATTAGTTGTTTACCATATACTAATTGAAATGGAGAAAATCCCATAGCTGATTGAGTAGGGTGATTATATGAGAATTCTGCTCAAGGAAGTAAAGATACCCAATTATCTTGCCTCTCTCCTATGAATGATTGTAAATAAGTCTTTAGGATTCTATTGATTCTTTCAATTTGTCCATTACCCTGTGGATGAAAAGCAGAAGTAAAATCCAATTGTATGTCACATTTTTTGCAAAGAGCTTTTCAAAATTTCGCAGTAAATTGTGACCCTCTATCAGAATTTATATGTTGTGGCAATCCATGTAAACGGAAGATATGCTCAGAAAAAAGTTGTGCAAGTTATGATGCAATTGGAATCTTTTTAAGAGCTACAAAATGAACCATTTTAGAGAATCTGTCAACATTAACCCAGATAACTTGTTTCCCTTCTGATGTTGGTAAATCCACAATAAAATCTGTAGAAAGATGAGTCCACAGTTCCACTGGAATAGGAAGCGGTTGAAGCAAACCCCAAGGATGTCCTGGTAGGGGTTTTCGTTTGGCGCAGGTTGGGCAAGAGTCTACATATGCTCTGATGTCTTGGTTTACTCGTGGCCTCCAATAATAACAAGACAAAAGTTCTTGAGAACGAAGCTTCCCAGAATGTCCTGCTCTGAGAGAATCATGGGCCCAAGACAGGACCTTCTTACGTAAACGAAGAGGCACTACCATCCTACTAGCAGACACCATGTCAGAGGCTGCAAAATGGATCTTAGCAGGGTCAATAATGTATTGAGGTACAGAAGGCAAGTCCTCAGATTCTGTGATACGAGAAAGAGAGCATCTGCTCGTATATTTTTGAAGGCTGGTCTGTAGCGTAAAGAGAAATTAAAGCGGCTAAAAATAAGGACCAGCGAGCTTTGAGGATTTAAACACTGAGCACAATACAGATATTCCAGGTTTTTATGATCGGTGTATACTACCACTGGATGTTGAGCTCCCTCCAGCCACTGACGCCACTCTTCAAAAGCCATTTTAATGGCTAAAAGTTCTTTGTCCCCAATTCCATAATTCTTCTCCGAAGGAGTAAATTTCCTTGAGAAGGACGAACACGGAAGAAGAGATCCTTTATCAGATATTTGACAGAGAACAGCCCCAACCACTATATCAGAAGCATCTAACCTCCACTATGAAGGGTCATGTGGGATCTGGGTGATGCAAGCAAGAATCGTGTAGGAATGCTTGTTTTAATTCCTAGAATGCCTGGATTGCTTCTGTAGGCCCTTCTGTGGCATTAGCCCCCTTTTTGGTTAATGCCGGGAGTGGAGCTACCTTCTGAGAATAATGGGGAACAAAGTGTCTGTAAAAGTTTGTGAACCCCAAAAAATGCTGAAGAGCCTTCACTCCAACAGGATGAGGCCAATCCTTAATTGCTAAAAAAATTTTCCTGGATCCATATGGAATCCAGAAGTAGATACAATGTATCCCAGGAAGGGTAATGAGAATTGTTCAAATACACACTTTTCTAATTTGGCAAATAAATGATTCTCACAAAGTCGTTGTAATACCAAACGTACTTGTTGTCGATGGGTATGGATATCTTTAGAAAATATGAGAACATCATCTAAGTATACAATTACTGAGGAATGGAGCATGTCCTGAAAAACCTCATCCATCAGATTTTGGAAAATTGCTGGTGCATTACAAAATCCAAAAGGCATAACTAAATACTTGTAATGCCCATCACGAGTATTGAATGCAGTTTTCCATTCATCGCCTGGTTTTATTTGTATTAAATTATATGCTCCTCGGAGATCCAATTTTGTAAATATCCTAGCTCCTTGTAGACGGTCCAAGAGCTCAGGAATAAGAGGAAGAGGATATCAGTCTCTACGGGTGAAGGAGTTGAAACAATGGATAAACTCGTCCTCGAGGAGGAATAGCACCAGGTAGTAAATCAATTGCACAGTCGAAAATCCGATATTCAGGTAAAGGTTCAGCCTTTTCTTTAGAGAAGACATGCATACTCTATGTAGTGAGATGGCAATGTCAAAGGAGAAACAGCTATAGGTACACTTGGTCGTGGCAGATTCGACAAGCAGCTCGAAAAACAGGTTGTACTCCAGGAAGTGATTTGTAAAGACCTCCAATCAATAAGTGGTGAGTGCTTCTGAAGCCAGGGTAGACCCAATACTATGGGATGAATGGATGTGTCCAAGACATAGAAGGAGATTTTCTCCTTCTGAAAAATTCCAGTGCGTAGGACTACAGGAGCAGTGGTTGAAGAAATGCTGCCTGGCAATGGAGTGCCATGAGTAGATGAGACTCGTAGTGGTGGTGAATGAGGAACCTCCGACAGTTGTAACTGTTGGACCAGATCTGCAAGAATGAAATTGCCTCCGGCCCCAGAGTCTAAAAGAGCCAAGGTAACAAAGGTTCCCCAAGGATACTCCAAGATAACTGGAACCATACATTGGGGAGCAGGACTCGCACAACCTAGGATTAGCTCCCCAGTAACACCTAGGCTTGGAAGTTTCCCGGTCGCTCCCGACATTGTGCTAACATGTGTCCCTTAACACCGCAGTATAAACACAAACCTAGAGAATGGCAATATTTCCTTTCTTCTGGTGTGAGTGGACTGCGGCCAAGTTGCATGGGCTCCACACTCTGGCTGGATTGATGTTCAGAAGGTAATGCCATTGGATGAGAGAATGATGGAGCCAGTGCAACAGGCCTTCGGACAGGTTTAACTTCTCGAGCCCATTGCTGAAGTCTGCAATCAATTCTTCCTGACAGGTTAATTAGGTCTTCAAGGTCCTCAGGAAGCTCCCTTGCCGCAAGCTCATCTTTAATGCGAGGAGATAGCCCTTCAAGGAAAACACTGCGTAGATTATCCTCTCGCCATCCTAACTCAGATGCCAAAGTACGGATTTCAACTGCATAGTCGACCAGCAGCGGGGAGCCTTGATGGAGATGCAAAAGTTCAGAGGCTGCAGTAGACTGATGAGCTGGTTCATCGAATACAAGTTTAAAATTATGCAAAAATTGTTGCAGATCTCCCAGCAGAGGATCACCTTGCTCCCACAGTGGAGAAGCCCATGCCAGAGCCCTTCCATCCAATAAAGACAAAATATAAGTGGTCTTCACCAGATCAAATGGGAACTGCATGGGTTGAAGAGAAAACCGCATGAGACAATGGTTGATGAAACCTCGGCACTGCTTGGCATCTCCTGCATAGTTGTGTAGATGCAGCTGGACCAACGACTGGAGAAGCCAGAGGCGGAGTTACAACCAAGGGTGTTGCCTCCAGACAGTTAACTAATCTTTCTACCATAGCGGACAAAACATCTAAACAGTGTTGCTGCTGTTGCAACTGTTGAGCCAGACCAGGAATAGCTTGGAGGCCAGAGAGATCCACTGAGTCCATGGCCTTGGCAAACTGTTATACTGTTATAAGTAAATTTGTGGACTCTTATTTGACTAAGATTTTATAAAGTCAATAGATGGATCTGAGAACAAACAGACTTTATATGTAACTGATCTTTGAGCTGAAAGTAAGGCTGAGCACAGCAAAGATTCTCAACAGTCTTTATATGTAACTGACCTTCGAGCTGAAAAGTAAAGCTGAGCACAGCGAAGATTCTCAAAAATGAATTTGACTAACACAGCGTAGATCCATAGCATGAACACCAGGAACAGGAATACTACTTGGCAACAAATTAAATATATGTAATACAAGGCAAAAGACAAAATACAAGGTAAAAATGCAGAGATAAAACTGAAGAGATGTGTTCACTGTTGCTGTTGGTTGCCAAGGCAACCTGAACGCTTTTCTTCAGTACAGTTAGACTAGAAATCTGTGATGTACCTTCACCGTTGGAATCGGCTCGAGCTCCCTGTCACTCCCTCGAAGCTCCTTTCATTCAAACACAAACTTCCTTGTCTGATCCGAACACGATCACCAATAATTCCCAACACGCCTGCATGTGACCCGACGTCAGGCACTCATGTGCGTGCGCGCCCCCGATGTCAGTCACCCGGAATTAAACAAGCCCAATCGAGCCCCACTGAAACCTCCGGCTGACGCTCTAACCAGTGTAGCCAGCGAACACGCTGCCCTAATCCCAACCCCATAATAGGTAATTTTATAACAGTAGGTGGGGCCGGTCTAAGGAAGGAGGGAGTATGGTTTGGGATGTTGATATGTTTCAGGATTTGGCTTGGGGCATGGGTGGGTCTATGCCATTCTATGGGAGTGTGAGGGGCATGGGCAGAGTTTGTGGCAGTAGTGGGTATGGCTTAGACCGGAAGTGAATGCTGATTGGCTGATGTCAATTTTGATTGATAATGCATCTATTATACTACTCACTGCAGAATGAAATTACGATTTTTTAAAACTGGTTAAATCGCTGAACAAGTTTACTGCTCTATATTTGATGGATGTGGATGGATAGGAAAGATGTATTTAGCAAGAAGAGTTGCATTGATTTAGGAGTACAGGTCCTTATATTATTATGCTTTCTTGATTGTAGACACATACTACAATCAAAGGATGCTGAACAGCTTTGAGAAGGAAAAGAAATATTTAAAATAACTTGACAAAGATTTTTTGGTGATCCACTGTATTCTGCTGTTTGGACCTGCTGTCTGGACCTTCTCGTTGCTTTAGGAGTGCTGATGAAATTCATGGTATTGAGCTTTTATCATAATATTGAGAATGGGATAGCTGCAGGTTTATTATGAGCCAGCTATCAATTCATTGTTTTGTTTCCATTCAGATGCTGCATGGTGATATTTTGTGACCCTCATCTGGAGCAGCAGAAAATGTTTAAAGTAACAGAGCAAGAATCAGTTTTATAGAATTATGTATCATCTGCCCTTTTTTGTGTGTGTTTTACAGAAGTGGATCTAAAATATTTTCAGGAACCAGATGTCTTCCACTATTCAGTTTTATTACTAAATGAAGATAAAAATGTTTTATACGTGGGGGCTAGAGAAGCAATCTTTGCCGTAAATGCATTGAACATTTCTGAAAAACAGCACAAGGTATGCATTTTAATTCAAATACTCAAAAGGCTCTTAGTGAGTCATTACAAAATTGAGCTTAAACCCCATTTAACTATATAGAAAACCAAGAAACTTACAAGATGATTTTTAAGAAAGGTTGACTGCCTAACTTAGCTGGACAACTTTTGGCTTCCTATCTTTAAATTATTTTCAGTCACATGTAGCTGGTTATATACTTGGATAAAAATCAGTCTCAATCTACAGTAAGCAACTACAATTTAACTTCCTAGAATTAGGATACTTAATTTTTGGGCACCTAAATGTTGCTAGCTAGCGCTGAAAATTAGTGTTATCTGACTTAATTCTTTTTCCATCCAATTCTAAATTAAATCATGGGGCTGATGGACCCCTGGAGACCCCATCCCACTTGCCTGATTCCAAATTAATTCACAGGGCAAAGGACAATCCAGAACCCCTCCGACCTGCCCAATTCTGAATGAATGTAGTGGACCAAGTGTACCCCAGAATCTTTTCCCTCTCACCTATCCAAAGAATGAATGTAGCAGCTGAGGGCATCCCAACATATTCTCCCATCCATTATAAGCCTTCTATCCAAAAACTCTCCTAGCCAAAGAGCAATGCTAGATACCAATCCAGAGCACCATAAGCCTGTGTCCTCCTGGCTTGGCTAGCGAAATTTAGGGGACAGGAGGCTTCTGGCAGATGGGAGGGTGCATCGGGGTGCACTTAGCCACTATATTTATTCTTCAGATGGGCGGAGCTGCAAGACGCCCTCACAAGGTAAATTTAGAATTAGGTGGACAGATGATGGGGAGGGTGCCCAGGTGATTGTCAGCCTTGTAATTTAATTTCAAATTCGATGGGTGAGAAAGAGGATTTGGGCAGCTAGATTTGATCATCCAACTTAGGAGCCCATCGTCCTTCTTTCTACTGATTCCACTCCTGGCCATGCTCACTTTTTAGGCACCTAACTAGAGGCCTAATGAAAAATAGAAATCCAGATTTAGTCACGGAACACTGTCACTTTTCAAAGGAACACACATATGTAGGGAACCCTATAAATTCTTTCTCAACATTCACATATTACCGTACTACTATAACAGTTTATTATTATCACTGTTCCTTAATTACAACTGTTAATAAAATACATACAGGTCATTTTTTGTCATTTTATTAATTACATCCATTAGTACTTATACTATCAATAATGTAAAGACATGTGCAACCTAATATACATCAATGAACCACACATATTAGCAGCAGTATATTAACATCTAAAAACATACCCCCATATCAGTCACTCATCCACACACACTCCCCACCCATTAAAACCACCCCCCTTCTTTTTAAATTTCACCACAAATTATCAAATTGAAGTTCTCTTCATTAGCTGTTCAACCCCGAAAAAAACTCCTTCCAATCGGGAGCAGTTCACAACATTGTGGTATACTGCTGCTAATATGTGTGGTTCATTGATGTATATTAGGCTGCACATGTCTTTGCATTATTGTTATAAGTACTAATGGATGTAATTAATAAAATGACAAAAAATGATCTGTATGTACTGTATTAACAGTTGTTGTAATTAAGGAACAGTGATAATAATAAACTGTTATAGTAGTACAGTAATATGTGAATGTGGAGAAAGAATTTATAGGGTTCCCTATATATGTGCGTTCTGATGTAATAAGTAGGGGGTCCGTACTCTCTTATTTTGTGATTACTTTTCAAAGGAGCCAGTTTAGGGCCTAACTTCCAAAGGGTTGCGTTTGGCGGTCTGCAGGCCTGCCCCGTGGAACACTACTTACCCCCAGCCCTTAGTCCAGTTATGCAAGCCCCGATACCAGGAAAATCCCATGGTTGGACGCATGGCAGCTGATGGTGGGGACCTGTAGGGTGCCAACTCCACCTCGGTCCAAGGGTCCACACCCGCAACACAAAGTTAGATGCCTATACCGTTTGAAAGTTGGCCTCTAAGATTACAAGAGCCATATGTTCTGTTCTACTCGCATTGAAGATTGGCATTTCAGAAAAGGCTTTGCAATACGTACATTTCAAATTAAGTAAAGATCACCTCTGCAGCAGGGATCATCCTTCCCACCTACCCTTGCAGTTCCATTATGTGGATGAAAATCTGCTAGGCAGACCTTATCAATGCTCATAGTTTATTTATTTATTTGTAGGCTTTTATATACCGTTGTTTGGTGCTAGCCTTCAAAACAGTTTACAAGTATAACATAAAAACATAAGCAGATTACAATCTGTAAGACACAAAAAGGTAACTCATTGATATAAAATTATTAATACATCAAACTGTAGATAAATAAACATATTAAACGTGTGTATGTACAGAACATAAGATTAAACTCCAGTTTTTAAATTAGGGCCCTTGCTAGCGCCTCCTCCTTATTGGCGGAAGCGGCAGCTGTCAGTGGGTTTGACAGCCGATGCTTAATTTTACCAGCATTGGTTGTCAATCCCGCTGACAGCCACGGGTTCGGAACACGGACACCGGCAAAATTGAGCATCCGTTTTCCAATCTGCGGGCAGATTTTTTTTTTTTGAAGATTTTTTTTATTTTTTTTTATTTTTGAGGACTCCGACTTAATATCGCTATGATATTAAGTCGGAGGTGTACAGAAAAGCAGCTTTTTCTGCTTTTCTGTACACTTGCCCGGTGCTTTCTGAAATTAACTCCTGCCTTGCCACACATTTCACTTTCTGTATTGAGCGTGACTAACTAATAGGCTCATGAACATGCATTTGCATGTGATGTGCGCTATTAGTTTCGGGGGATTGGCTGTGCGTTTTCCATGTGCTATTACCCCTTATTGTATAAGGGGTAATAATAGCGCGTCAAAAATGCGTGTCCAAACGGAGGCTAACTGTGTGCTCGGCCTGAGCAAACTTTACTGTATTGGCCCAAAAGTTAATTATTAGTACAAAGATTCGAACTTTCATAAGTCATAAAAAAAAAACAATCAATGCATTTAATAGAATAGTCCTGTATAGTTATGTGAAATGATGTGGTGAGTGTAGTTAAGCCAACCTATAGAAACATAGAAATGACGGCAGAAGAAGACCAAACGGCCCATCTAGTCTGCCCAGCAAGCTACGCACTTTATCCATTTCCCCCCTTTTTTTTTCTCTCCCACAGTAGCAGTTCAGGCAGCTACAGTAGAAGTCTGCCTCCCTAGGAGATGGGCAGTTGAAGGGAAGGAAGCTTGCATCTTATCTGCAATTTATGGACTGATAGTAGCACCCACCCTCTGTACATCTCCAAAGTCATCTTTCTTCCTCTCCTCCACCTCTCCATGGAAGATTAAATATGTCCCAGTTGAACAGCAGTTGTGACCCAACCACAGGACCAAATCAGAAAGAATATTGTTAGGGAAGAGCAAGACAACAGAAAGAAAACAGCCAGCAGTTAGGCCCATGTAAGATGAGGGCAGAGTTGATTATCCTATGCAGGAGAAGGAAAGAACTGGTCAATCAACAGAGAAAGGAGTACAATGACAAGCAGCTGGGCCAGCCTGGTCCCACACGTAGCCTGTGGCAAGCATGTGCCTGAGAGCTCAGGTCCTGCAGAGAACTTTCTTTGCAGAAGACAATGAAGAGAACTTTTGTAGAGGAGAAGAAATGAGCCAGTCCACATGTATTTATCAAGCTATAAGACCTTTAAAACCATAGGGGCAGATTTTCAAAGGTGCGCGTGCTTCCTGGCACACGCACATGTTATAAAGTCGTTGGGCTTGCGCGCACATGCGTGCAAAGGGGGTACAGTTCTGCAAATTCCGTGCGGCGACGCATCCCGGCCTTCCCCACTTCTCTCCCAGTCCAATTAAGGAGTGGTCCGGGAGGGAGCATTCCTACCTCCTCCCTAACCTCCCTTCCCCTTCCCCTCTCCTCCCCAACCACTGTGTGCGCTGGCAGCCGGGATAGTGAGCAATGCTGCTGGCTCCCGTCCCCCTCCCCCTGCTCCTTGCGGGAATTGGCCGGCACGTATGCCGCATACCAGCCTTTGTGCTCGCTCGTGGCCGGGCCTTTTTGAAAATAGGCTCTTGCTCGAAGGACCCGGCCACGCGCATAAAGGCCCGGATTTTACGTGTGGGCGGCAGGGATTTAAAATCCGGCCCGAAGTGTGTTTTATAGTCCTCACTAGCCGTTAAGAGCCCGTAAACAACGGGCTCAGGGGTGTTCCGTGTCCTTCCTCTTCCCACTCCCTCCACCTCATTCTCCTCCTCCTTCACTCTCTCCTCCCTCCCTCCCCCCCCCTCCTCCCTCTTCTCACTCTCTCTCCCTCCTTCCCCTCACCTTCCTCCCCCTCTCTCGCACACCTCCCTCCCCCGCATCTCACCTCCCTCTCTCTCACCTCCTTCCCCCCTCTCTCTCACACCTCCCTCTCTCTCACCTTCCCTCCCTCCCACCTCCCTCTGTCACCTCCCTCTCTCTCTCTCACCTCCCTCTGTCACCTCCCTCTCTCTCTCTCTCACCTTCTCTCTCACCACCTTCTCCTCCCGCTCCTGCCGGCAGATCTCGGGGGGGGGGGGGGTGTCACTCGCGCGCGCGCGCGGTGCTGCTTCTCCTGCCGCTCCTGCCGGCAGATCTCGGGGGGGGGGGGGGTGTCACTCGCGCGCGGCGCCTCTGCTCCTCCTCCCGCTCCTGCTTCGCGGCCGCCGCCGCTCCTGCGGCCCCACCGCCATGTATTTTGTTTCGGGCACGCACGCCTCTGACCGACGTGCTGGCCCGCACATGCGCGGTAGAGCTGCTCTCTACTGCGCATTTGCGGGCCGTCGGTCAGAGCCCATTTAAAAGGTAGATAAATATAGTAAATAGCTGACTTGTTGCAATATAATTGTGATAACCCTTTGGAAATCACTACTATATGGCCCTCGTTGCTAAATTCTTTTTTGAACTAGGAGAGAGAGAGAGAGGGTGCACCATTGTTAGAACAGCATCTCCATAGAGCTTTCTGGAATGGCCAGCTTCTTACTGTATAAAAGCAGCTTAGGTACGGCATTTTTAGTTAGAAGTCAGAGATGAAAGGGTGTTTTTCCTGAGTTGAGTTGAACTAGGAAGGTGGGAACTGCTTTGCTGGTGCTGGGCCCAGGGGTTGTTTAATAGATTTTTGGACTTGTTTTTGTGATTTTTCTGTGATATCCAAGGTATCCTTAGATTAGAGGATTTTGGGAAGCCTTTTTTTCTAGTTTAGACCAGGAGTTAGAGAAGATGCTGCTTCTCTCCATCTCACAATCTGTTGATGGAAAAGGGGTGACTTGCTGCAGCAGAGTTCCAGTTTTTGTCTTTTTGTGGAGATTTTGCCTTATGTTTTGATGGGAAGTTTGTTGCCACCCTTCTTACCCTGAAGTGGGGGAAAACCAGAAGAGCTGTTTTGTTCCCTGCTGCCTGGACCTTTCATCTGAAAGATCTTGTTTGTCATCTGGAGAAAGAGAATAGTGAGTAAGATATTTTATTTACCCTTGCAGGCCCTTATCCGGAGTCTTCACCCTGGGAAGTGAGGTACAATTGGGAGTTTGTGTAGGGACTGAAACCTTATTGTTGACCACCAGTATTTTGGGTAGGGATATTTTTGCTCAACTAGGATACCCCTGTCTGCCTGGGAAACCTTGCTTGTCCAAGCCTGGAGGGTGAACATTTTCCCTGGCCCAACTACTGAGAGACGCTTATACAAGTAGAATAACTGGAGAGCTGTGATTACAAGTTGTTAGGGCAAAAAAAATTGGAATGTACAGAGCTACATATTTTGGGCCTGCGCAGTTTGTTGGCACTCACATCCCTTGCTATTGAAAAATGGGGATGTATCTCCCTAGGATAGAGAATTTGAGTCACCTCCACCACCTTGGGCACAGGAGGAGCATTCCTTATCCTCCACCCCCATCAGAAAGAACCTGACCTTTGGGGCTCCTGGAGTGGGAGAAGAATTGATGAGTGGCCCTGTGATCCCATTGACCCCCTTCTATCCAGGCTCAACTACCACAACAGGAGCTATATAAATTTTGACTGGGAGCAAAAACATCAAGAAGCCACCTAGAATATAAAGCTTTTAAGAAATTCATAGTAAACATTTTTGGTTGCAAAAATGAATCAACGTTAAGACCTGAGCGTACACTAACTAGCTTCCACTGCTGTGATCCCAGTCACAAGTAGGTGATTTTCCTGATTTCACTGGGAGTTACGAGAAGTCACCGACTTGCTGTGCTGGTCACATGATGAAAAGGTGTGCATAGGCAGGTATGAGAGTAGCTGAAGATACTTTTAGGAACTTTTCAAAAATTCTCAGGCACTTATAGAAAGGGCAGAGTAGCTGAAGACCCAGCACAACTAGGAAAGACTTCATTAATGACCTACAGGTTTTTTCAAACAAGAAGGTTTCTGTAGAACCTATGGTGATGCCATTTCCTGTGAAACCTTGTTTGCATTTCAGAACAAATTTCTGGTCTTCAGATCTGAAATGGGAGTTGGGAGGGAGGTATGAGACAGGCTATAACTTTCAGCCTTTGGTCAAGGCCTAGCAACCAGTGCCCTCATTAAAAACCCTGCATGGTGTGCACTGGCTGACCTTTGCTCCTATTGGTGTTGGACAGTTTTGGAGGCTGCACATACTCTTGGAGCATTTATCCATATCTTGTTTCCGCTTTATATTTGCTGGCTTTATAGACCATGCAATCTTTTAAGTGGCCAACACAAAAGATATAGTAGAATGTAAATGAGCTTATGAGGCCAAGATCTTTGATTTCTTGAAAGTTCATATGCTATATCTTTTTGTGTTGGTCTTTTGGGAGATATGAACCAAAAGGATTTACACACATTGGCCCTGGATTTGAAAATCAGTCTGGGGCCTGTGCACGGAAAAGTACATGTGCATCTCAGTTTTGCATTTAGTTTTACACTCACTGCAGTGCATGGAGGCATTCCAGTGGGTGAGATTGTGGTGGAGTCAGCTCTTCCATGCATAGTTTTTGATTTTGAAAAGGAGGTGCCTAAGTTAATGGGCACATGTTACACCCAGCTTGGAGCAGGTGTAAGAATATACCAGATATTTTATGCACATATTCTGCTAATTATCCCAAAGATTTTCAAAGCAAATTAATGCATGTAAGGGCTTGCCTTTGAAAATCCTTTGCAAAGTCTGCGTGCGCGATGTATACGCAGGTTTTACCATCATGCTGTCTTTTAGTAAATCACTACTCCCTAAAGATCTCACAACATTAAGACTCCGCTCTTCTGCAGAGCCAGTATAGTTGTTAGTACTCAGCAGGATGCTGTACACCTGGCATTTGCCAGAGAGTACTGAGAAGAGGATAATGTTGAAATTACACTGGTTTTGCATTATTCTAGGTATCCTGGAAGGCCAATGAGGACCAAAGAAATGAATGTATCAAAAAAGAAAAATTAAAGGTAATGTGACCTCAGTGCAACTTCCAGCTAAGTACTGTGAACCTATAATGTGATGAAACCTGTTCCTACACACAGTATTTGCAGAGTACCATCTGTGTCTTGGCAGCATTTAAGGAAACTACAGTGTGTAGTTTAAACTACAGAAAAACAGTGGGTTTCACTGCTCATGTGCTCGTAGTCTTCAATGTCTGAGCAAACCTGGTATTCAGGTGCCTATAATCTCCTGAGCAGCCAGCTCACAGGAAGGGCCTTGTTAATATTTCTAACAGTGTAGATTTTTTTTTTTTTTATTAGAAGCCTAGTTGACTGCATTCTCTTAACATTCTATATCTGCTTGTTTCATTTCAGAGCGAGTGCATGAATTATGTAAGGGTCCTTCAGCCGCTAAATGACAATGTTCTGTACGTATGTGGCACAAATGCATTTCGTCCCATCTGTGACCATCTGGTAAGTGTGATTCTGCAAGTGAATGATATGCTAAAGGAATGATTTTCCCAAGGGAAGTCTTGCCTCACAAATCTGCTACATTTTTTTGAAGGGGTGAATAAACGTGGATAAAGGTGAACCAGTAGATGTGGTATGTTTGGATTTTTAGAAGGCGTTTGACAAAGTCCCTCATGAGAGGCTTCTAAGAAAATGAAAATGTCATGGGGTATGAGGCAGTGTCCTTTTGTGGATTATAAACTGGTCAAAAGACAGGAAACACAGAGTAGGATTAAATGGTCAATTTTCTCAGTGGAAAAGGATAAAAGGTGGTGTGCCTCAGGGATCTGTACTTGGACTGGTGCTTTTTAATATATTTATAAATGATCTGGAAATGAGGTAAGATGAGTGAGGTGATCAAATTTGCAAATGGCACAAAATTATTCAGAGTAGTAAAATCACAAGCGGATTGCGATAAATTGCAGAAGGATCTTGTGAGACTGGAAGATTGGGCATCCAAATGGCAGATGAAATTTTATGTGGACAAGTGCTAGGTGATGCATACAGGGAAAAATAACCATTGCACTAGCTACACAAAATTAGGTTCCATATTACGAGTTACCACCCAGGAAAAAGATTTAGGCATCATAAGAACATAAGAAATTGCCATGCTGGGTAAGACCAAGGGTCCATCAAGCCCAGTATCCTGTTTCCAACAGAGGCCAAAGCAGGCCACAAGAATCTGGCAATTACCCAAACACCAAGAAGATCCCATACTACTGATGTAATTAATAGCAGTGGCTATTCCCTAACTAAACTTGATTAATAGCAGTTAATGGACTTCTCCTCCAAAAACGTATCCAAACCTTTTTTGAATCCAGCTACACTAACTGCACTAACCACATTCTGGCAACAAATTCCAGAGCTTAATTGTACATTGAGTGAAAAAGAATTTTCTCCGATTAGTCTTAAATGTGCTACTTGCTAACTTCATGGAATGCCCCCTAGTCCTTCTATTATCCGAGTGTAAATAACCGATTCACATCTACTCATTCAAGACCTCTCATGATCTTAAAGACCTCTATCATATCCCCCCTCAGCCGACTCTTCTCCAAGCTGAACAGGCCTAACCTCTTCAGCCTTTCCTCATAGGGAGCTGTTCCATCCCCTTTATCATTTTGGTTGCCCTTCTCTGTACCTTCTCCATCGCAACTATATCTTTTTTGAGATGCGGCAACCAGAATTGTACACAGTATTCAAGGTGCAGTCTCACCATGGAGCGATCAGAGGCATTATGACATTTTTTCCGTTTTATTAACCATTCCCTTCCTAATAATTCCTAACATTCTGTTTGCTTTTTTGACCACTGCAGCACACTGAGCCAACGATTTTAAAGTATTATTCATTATGATGCCTAGATCTTTTTCCTGGGTGCTAGCTCCTAATATGGAACCTAACCGTGTAACTACAGCAAAGGTTATTTATCCCTATATGCAACACCTTGCACTTATCCACATTAAATTTCATCTGCCATTTGGATGCCAATCTTCCAGTCTTGCAAGGTCCTCCTGTAATGTATCACAATCAGCTGGTGATTTAACTACTCTGAATAATTTTGTATTGTCCGCAAATTTGATAACCTCACTCATCATATTCCTTTCCAGATCATTTATATATATATATTGAGAAGAACAATACATTGAAACTGTCAGCTCAGAGTACTGAGGCAGTCAAAAAAGCAAACAGAATGTTAGGAATTATTAGGAAGGGAATGGTGAATAAAATGGAAAATGTCATAATGCCTCTGTATTGCTCCATGATGAGACTGCACCTTGAATACTGTGTACAATTCTGAGTAATGGTAATGAAGGTTGTAGGGCATAATTTTCTAGAGTAGCAGGAGGCAGTGATAATTTCTAACTCCCTTCGTTACCTTTATCAAGGCAGGATCCATGACAAACGTAGGGCTTGATTTACTGAGGCTTTTCTCCCATTCTGTGTCTGTGGGAAAAATGCTTAGTAAGATGGTAACTTTCAAACCGGAGCGCGGGCGCACATTTGTGTGCATACCTTGGCCAGCACTCAGGGACGGAGCCTTTGTATAACATATATGCTCTTTATAAAATAGCCTTGCCGTGCGCACATGTGTGCCAAATCCCACTTCTACCACCTAAATTGGGGGGATTTTAAAAGTTGCGTGCACCGACACCATTCCCAGTTTTGACAGTTTGTCTCCAGTTCACCCTTTTAAGAGAGAGGTTCTCCATACCCCCCAAGTCTACTAACCTTCACTCCCTCCAGTTAGCTCTGACTTTTAAAACCCCTCAGATCTGCCTAGTTTTCTTTTTTTTTTTCTCTTTTTTTAACTTACACGGCATCCATAGCAGAGGTAAAGTAACACGGCAGGGAACCTCAGCGTTCGCTAGGGCGTGTAAGTCTTTACGTGCTCGTCTCAGGTTCATGCCCTGAAGCGCCCAGACCATGCCCCTCCCCTATTTAAAAACGTTGGATATGTGTGTGTGCTGTGCGAGATACACTCCTATTTGGGCGCTTCTTAAAATACAGTCAGCACACGTGAGCCTGACTTATTCACAAAATCCCCTAATTAGTGCGCACGCCGGGATTTTTAAATTCACCTTTTAATGAGGCCCTTGGCTTGTAAACCCTCTGGAGACAGGGAAATATCTATTGCACCCCTAATGCAATCTGTTTGAAATGTTTGAAAGGTGGAATAGAAATAAATAAATAAAATGATATTTTACATTTGGGGATATCAGATGATCCTACCCATCCAATTTTAGGAGTATTTATTCATTTGTTTGTGAATTTTCAAATAACAGTAACCCAAAAGTATTCAAAATTCTATTAGCAGAATTTTTAAAAGGTTAAAGATATATATTCAGCTTATCTTGGTCTTCTGGTGTCCATAGCTGGACTGGGAATAGGAAGAAATGGGACTCTGTCGGTGCTTATATGTGGCAAGATGACAATAGAGATGTATTTATAGGTAAATGGAGTGAGAGAGGGAACAATGTAGGGGTTCTTGGTGCCTGGCAGTGGAAACAAAACAAAAATTATCTAAGGGGAATTGTTAAGTTTATTTTAGATATATTTTGTCACAAATATAAAAGCACAAAGGGCCTAATTCTAACCACTTTCATGATCAGTATGAGGATAGGTTGCAGGGTTTTATTTAAAAAAAAAAAAAAGCCTCACTTTGGGGTAGATTTTCAGAGCCCTGCTCGCCTAAATCCGCCCAAAACCGGGCGGATTTAGGCGAGCAGGGCCCTGCGCGCCGGGAAGCCTATTTTACATAGGCCTCCCGGCGCGCGCAGAGCCCCGGGACTCGCGTAAGTCCCGGGGTAATCGCTTCCGGACCCCCACTGGACTTTTGGCAAGTCTTGTGGGGGTCAGGAGGCCCCCCCAAGCTGGCCAAAAGTTCCTGGGAGTCCAGCGGGGTTCAGGAAGCGATTTCTTGCCGCGAATCGTTTTCCGTACGGAAAATGGCGCCGGCAGGAGATCGACTGCAGGAGGTCATTCAGCGGGGGTCCGGAACGACCTCCTGCGTCGAATCGTTTTTGTCTATGGCCGCCGCCATTTTGCGGCGGCCATTTTGCAAAATGGCACCGGCTGAAGACAACAGGATTCAATTGAGGGGGCCGTTCCGGACCGCCGCCGTTCTGGACCACCGCTGGATCCCCAGGTAATTTAAAGCATGGGGGGGGGGGGTTCGGGAGGGTGGGGGATTTAATTTAAAGGATCGGGGGTGGGTTTTAGGGGGTTTTAGTGTGCCGGTTTTCCTGCCCTCCCCCTTCCCCCAATTTATGATTTTTTAACGATAAATCGGGGGAATTGGTATTGTATCGTGGCCCTAACGATTTTTGACGATTTAAAATATATCGGACGATATTTTAAATCGTCAAAAAACGATTCACATCCCTAAGCTTCTTCTCCAAGAACTTATCCAATCCTTTTTTAAACACAGCTACACTAACCACATCCTCTGTACTAACCACATCCTCTGGCAACAAATTCCAGAGTTTAATTGTGCATTGAGTGAAAAAGAACTTTCTCCGATTAGTTTTAAATGTGCCACATGCTAACTTCATGGAGTGCCCCCTAGTCTTTCTATTGGCCACTGTTGGAAACAGGATGCTGGGCTTGATGGACCCTTGGATGCTGGGCTTGATGGACCCTTGGTCTGACCCAGTATGGCATTTTCTTATGTTCTTATGTTCTTATCTGAAAGAGTAAATAACCGATTCACATCTATCCATTCTAGACCTCTCATGATTTTAAACAACTCTATCATATCCCCCCTCAGCCGTCTCTTCTCCAAGCTGAAAAGTCCTAACCTCTTTAGTCTTTCCACCAGGACAAGCATAATAGCAGGGAGTTATATCTAATCCCCTGTGGTAAGCGCCACTGCTGCCCTCTCTTCAGCATATATATATATATATATATATATATATATATATATATATATATATATATATATTAGGGATATGAATCGTGTGACCGATCATCTTAACGATCGATTTTGGCTGAGGGGGGGGGGGGAAATATGATTGTCTTAGTTTTTTTGGTTAAAAAATCGTTTTATCGGGGGAGGGCGGGAAAACTGGCACACCAAAACAACCCTAAAACCCACCCCGACCCTTTAAAATAAATCCTGGCACCGGTGGCCCTTTGCCCTTATTATATGACAGGGCTAAGGTAGCGCCGGCGCCATTTTGGTTCCTGTGACCTGACGTCATGAGTGCAGGAGATCGCTCCCGGACCCCCGCTGGACCCCCAGGGACTTTTGGCCAGCTTGGGGGGGCCTTCTGACCCCCACAAGACTTGCCAAAAGTCCAGCGGGGGTCCGGGAGCAACCTCCTGCACGCGGGCCGTATTGCCAATATTCAAAATGGCGCCGGCACTACTTTTGCCCTCACTATGTCATACGGGTCCCCCTCCCCCCGATTTATGATTTTTTGACGATAAATCAGGGGAATTGCTATTGTATCGCGGCTCTAACGATTTTTGACGATTTAAAATATATCTGACGATTGTTTTAAATCGTCAAAAAACGATTCACATCCCTAATTTCCATTGTAAGATTGTGATCAAGTTGAACTCTCAAAGTTTGTGCCAACTCCTTAGGTTGCAGGGTAGTTCCTGATAGGGAGGGCAGTGATAGTAAGAGGTGCTCTTGCCTGCTTAACCAGAGGAGTTCTGATTTAGAGAGTTGAGTTTGATTTTGTGGTTGTAGAGCCATTGGGCTAAAGCTGTCAGACAGAGGTTAAGATTAATGTTGGAAGAATGTTGGTCTGGTCCTATCTTGATGCAGAGTTGAATGTCATCTACAAAGAGGAAGCATTCAATGTTAAAAAAAACAAAAACAAAAAAAACTGGATGAGATCACAAATCAGGCAAATGTAAATGTTGAAGAGGATTGGGAAAATCACTGATCCCTGAGGTATACCACAGGTAAGCTTTTTGGGTAAGGATGATTTGCAGTGGCATAGCTGCGGAGCCAAGACCTCCAAGTGCTGGGCTGTAGGGGGCACCTGGGGGGGTCTTTTGTGGGGTTTTTTCAGTTGCACGCAGGTAGTAGGAGACCCGCCCCCTCTGATGTCACTGAGGACTGTGACGGACGTTAAACGGCGCCATAACACCAGGCGTCGTGCGCTGAAGGGGCACTCCCCTTCATGCATCACGTAGTGTTAGCCATTCCCCATGTTCTTTTATATCCCTTGTTAACAATCCCCATATTTAAATGTTTAATGTATTTGACAAATGTAACGCATAAGTTCCTGCAAATTTTGTTTAAATGTAAACCGATGTGATATGTAAAATTGAACACCGGTATATAAAAGTAAATAAATAAATAAATAAATAGTAGGCGAGAAGAGTCTCTGCATGTTGGTCCCAGTGGTGACATTCTGGTGGGGTTCCCAGTCCCTCTGCCAGTATAAGATACGTGTCTAGAATGGAAAAGGCTTTGGTACAATCCACTATTCTGTGGACTAAATTCTCTCAAGAAACGATTAAGCAATTTCAAAATCATGAGTTTCGACTGGGGGTAATAGCAACTGATATAGTATCATTGAAATCTCAGGTAGCATTGGATCAAGCGGTAAGAGCATTTCAAATTAAGCTTGGCTTGACTTTGCATAGTCGGCTAGAGAACACTGAAAATTCTCATCAATGGAAAAATCTTCATTTTATTAATTTCCCTATGACAAGGTTGTTGTCTCCCATTGAGATGCTCAAGAAATAAGTATGCAAAATTGTGGGTTTTTCTAAAGATAAGGTACCAATGTTATCTAAGATATATTATATTCCTAAGAATGCAAGAAGTATTAATGTTGCAGAGGGTGCTTTGGATCAAATCTCTTCTGATGTTTCCAATTTATCAGTTTTTCTTGAGTCCTCCATAGATGCTATTTATTTATTATTTATTTATTTAAATTCTTTTAATATGTCTTTCTGTTTAGAATCTGATAAAAACTAGAACTTCATAAGTATCTTCTTAATAAGGACTTTGAATTTTGTGGTCAGATGTTTCCTTCGCTACTTAGTCATAAAAAAAAACAATTTCTTTTGTAGAGACAGAGAGTTGTGGTCCTTGGAGCAACTTTCTTTCTTAAATTTCCCTGCAAATGTTTAGTCTGTTTCTAAAAGAAAACATTTATATTCACTTACATCTGGAAACTTTTCCGAGGGACGAGGCAGGTGCATAGAACCAGCTAACTGAAGGTAGTTGTGGTGAATAAGTAGGTAAGCAAATGTTTATCCTCTTGTTCTTATATTATTGATTCCTTGTGTGATTGTTATGAATAATGCTCCCCTAGATGTGGACTGGGATCATTTTTTTTTTTTTTTATCTGATGCGGTTTTTGTTTTATCCTTCTTTGTAGTTCCTTTAATTGTATGGCTAGATATTCTTATTTTTTTTTTTTGTCATTTATTGTAAATGATGTAAAATTAATAAAGATGTCATTAAAAAAAAATTCAACTCCTTGAGATTTTTACTTTTTTAAAAAATTATTTCATTTTCTGGAAATTGTGGGGATTTTTTTTGTTGTTAAATTCTATCTTCTTATGAGAGACGGTAACACATAATAAACTTGGGGATAATGTTTCAGTGAGGCTGTTGCTGCTGTCTGCATAGCCAAATAGAAAGCACAGATCCACTGATTCAGTAGAGAGAGAGCCCTTGGAGGTGCTGGCAGTGGGGTGAGGCACTCACCGGCTTCTAGTACTGAACTGCAGTTAGCAGCAGTCAGCTAGGAAGCAGGAAGCAGAGAGGGAAGGGAAAGGACTCTGTAGCACCAGATGTGTTCCTGCTGACTGTCTGTTTCTTATGATGGGCAGAGGCCTTTGCTGATCACATTGGCAGCAAAACACACAGAGCTTTAGCACTGGTGGGCCAGTAAATCTGTTACCGTTTATTATTTTAAAAATTGATAAATGGGCTGATAAAATGGTCCTATGGGTTGGTTTTGACCCAGGGGCCATCATTTGCCCACCCCTGACCTAGAATTTAATCTCCCCCCCTGGCTTGGGAGCAGACTTCCACCCGGAGCCCCCTTGGTAAGTGAAGACCTGAGCGGAGGGTTACAGATGTATTTACTTGTGTATTTTTCATTTATTTATACATGCTTTGAAAAGAAAGTGAGGGTGAGGGAAAGAAAGAAATTTGAAATGTTGTTGGTAACATAATTATTTTGAAATTTCTACTCTTTTTTTTTTAATTCTGAATAATATATTTCCCTCTTATTTAACTTTAGCACATTTTGCATATTTAAGGGTAGATTTTCAACCACCCGTGTGTGTGTGTAAATCCCAGCATTTACACGCGTGGCCGAGCCTTGTGCACGCCGGGCGAATTTTCAAAGAGGCCCGGCCACACACACAAACGCCGGTACCCGAATAAGTGCCGGGACTCTTCGAAGGGATGGGCCGGGGGAGCGGGGAGGGGCGGGGATGGGTGCGGCAGGGGGGGGGGGGCCAGGAAAGCACCATTGTTCGCTGTCCTGAAGACCCAGTTGCCGGTGTGCGCAACTTACTTCAGCTCGGGAGCCTGAATAAGTTGTGAAACAGATTAAAAAAAAGAAAAAGGTAAGGTTTAGGGGGTGAGGAGGAGAGGGGAAGGGGAAAAGAGGTTAGGTAGGGGGGTAGGGAAGTTCCCTCCCAATCCACTCCTCAATTGTAGCAGAATGGGAGGGAACTGGGGAAGGCCGGAATGCGTCACCGCTCGGAAATTGCAGAAGTCCCTCCCCCTTGCAAGTGCCGCCCATACACACGCGTGTGGATTATAAATTCCGGCGCGCATGTGTATGCTACCCACAGATTTTTCACCATGCGTGCGCCGGCGTGTCCATGTGTGCACGCCGGGAAGCGCACGCACATAGATGTGCGCGCACAAAGTGTAATATCTACGCCATAATTTATTTATTTTTTTCTGTGTTTGTGTTGAAGATGGGGAACTTTATTCGGGAACATCCTTGAACTTCTTGGGAAGTGAAAAAGCCATTTTCAGAAAATCCCAAGGAAAACAGATATCAACAGAATACAATTTCTTGTGGCTTATTGGTGAGTAGGTCTGGTCTGATGATAAAACACATCTGTGTAAGAAAGGTACTCTTGTTTCAAAGATACAGCTGTTTTGATTTATTTGTAATGATGCTTTCCATTCATGTTTATTTTAATTTGTCCTGAAGAGCAAATGAGTGGAGGCATATCCTAGCAGTTAGAGCACCAGGCTGAGAACAGGGGAAGCCAGGAATCAAATCTTCTTCTTTCGTGTGACCATGGCAAGTCATTTCTCACTCTCTATTGCCTCAGGTACAACTTAGATTGCAAGTCCTCTTGGGCCAAGAAATAACTACAAGACCTGAATTATAATTCATCTTGAACTTGCATTTGGAAAATGCAAGTGTGGCCCCCATCTCCTCTTGGTCCAGACTATGAAATTCCCCTATGCTTGGTATGGGGAGTACCACATGAGAAATTATATTTACTAATATGATTTATCTTTGGGTTTGTAGCCTGAGTGGGGGATGAGACAGAGTTCTGGATACACCAATACTGTTATGTCCGTTGGTCTCAGACAGCTTCGACCTCTGTGCCTCACCTTTCTTTCTGCTCTCCCCACTAGCCTTGGGAAGATGGCTACTGCCGCGTCTGCTTGCCGCGCTCTCCGGCATCCCCGGAACGGCTATGGCAAGGCTATCCGCCATGTTTCTCCTGAGGGCCTCCTAGGGTATGCGCGTGCACGCCACCCACTTCTTTATCCACGTCATGGCGGGAACCTCGGGGGTGTCCCCTCGAGTGACGTCACACCATCCGGGTATTTAGCCTGCCCTTTGTTTGCTAACAATTCGAGTTAGCAAGGATTGGATACGCCTCTGGTCTAAGCTACTCTGCCGCTTCCGTGCTGCAGCTGGAAGCTCTCTCTGCCCTTCAGGGTATCTCATCTAACCTGGGTACCCGCTCCTCGGGGGCCCTTTGCTTTCTTTCAGGTGCCAAACTGGGATACCAGGTACTCGCTCCTCGAGGGCCTGCTCTCCCTGCCTGGGTGCCTGTAATCCAACTATTTCTGCCTGCTGGGATCTACATCTATACAGCTACCAACTTAGTGAGTAATCTAACTTTATCAGTCTGTCTCATCTACAGCTCCGCACTGGGAATCTGCAACCAGAACTCCCTATACTACCGTGTGCTGCTAACATCTATCATTATGAGATGGGTCTCCTCTGCCGAGGGTCCCTGGACTGCTACTACTGGATCACCTCACTACTGCCACCTCTGGAGGTATCATCCAGCTGTATAATAAAAGATAAATCTCTGTGTTTGCATGTCTCGAGTCAAACCTAGTACTGCGGTTCCTCATGGGGCTCCTCTCCATGGGTGTTACCAACTCCACAGTACCCAAGAATCCACTCCAACACCTCAAAACCATAACAAATACCTCGATTCTGTGCCTTTCCCAAACAGCCTCTCACTTGTGGAACCACAGACCAGATAAAATCATCACACCAGAATAAAACCGCAATTAACCCTTTTATTAGTATTGTTTATATAGACAGTAAATCCAATCAGAAAATTAAATGGGAAAAGTACAATTGTGAAGTATAATATAAATTTGCAGTTTTCTTATTTTATATCAAGCAATGCAAATGTAACATTCGGTATGGCCTGTTAGCCTGGGTAAACAACATACTCATATGGATAGTTAAAAAAAAATAGAGAACGCTAATAGAGAAAGGTGCGGGGGAAAAATGAAGTGGTCTTTACCCATTAGTACACAAAAAAGGGAGGGGGGAACAGATCCGCCCCAATGTCACCAGTTTGTAAAGGATGAATCCTGTACCAAACACAAAATTGTGTGGAAAAAAATAATCAAGAAAATGAAGAAGTCCCTCTTGATAGTGGCTAGATGACAAACCAAATAGATAAGCACTGCAGTATGTGAAAGGTCTCTCTCTTCTGGACAGCTTCCCCAAATGGTTTACTTAGTACTAAATAGAAAGCTGGCCTGGTTTCAGTCTCTTACAGAAAGACCATGGTCCATCAGTTTCTCTTTCATTGCCCTATCTTGTGTAGCTACGGCAAGGGTTTATGCTTAACTTCAGCTGAAAGGCTGAAGCAATTAAGATGAGATACTGAATTTGTGACAAAAGGCAAGGAAATAAACCTTCTCCCTCTTCTGATAAGATACTGTCTGTGTAAAATTTAGATTAATTTACTCAGTCTCTTAGGAGGGTGTCCATCCATGTGCTCCTGGGTTTGGATATTTCTGGAAAGGAAGTCTCTCAGTTCTTGGCTCCTCTGTCACTTGCTGGGATTTTACATGTAACTTGACTATGAAACAAGAAAACTATCTGTCTCTTTGTTTTCTCAGAGTGCAGACTTCTGTCTTTCCCTCTTGATAATTAGCTCTTCAGGAGAAGAACTGATTGAAGGGCTGCCAGATGCATTCCTCTCTTCCTGGTTCATGGCTCCAAATCCTGGACATTTCTCCCCCCCCCCCCCCCCCCCCCACTCACAGACAGAACCAGTGAAATTGCACCTTTTCTTTTACCTTAAATGGTCTCCCAGCATCTCTTTTGCTTCCTCGTCTGATGGCTCTGAAGTGCTGTTAACACTGTGAGTGCTGGATTCTGGTTCTTGCAGAACATTTGTCTTTCATAGCAGAGCACACATTTGA
Organism: Rhinatrema bivittatum; assembly: GCF_901001135.1. Classification (NCBI taxonomy): domain Eukaryota; kingdom Metazoa; phylum Chordata; class Amphibia; order Gymnophiona; family Rhinatrematidae; genus Rhinatrema; species Rhinatrema bivittatum. The sequence goes on along the minus strand of NC_042615.1, from coordinate 582,699,331 downwards.
CATTTTTATATTCCTTCACCTTGGCTGCAGTGGCTTGCAGTCTCTACAGAGTTGAAAACCCCTTTTTGACAGGTTCTAAACACATCACTCAGATCCAGATGCAGCTCAATCCACATTGTAAGGCTCTAACACATGATAAACTCATGGGGGCAGGAACCTAGTTTATAGTAGATTGCCACACAAGTAATTAAATCTAAAATATAAATCTAAACCCCTTCCATAAGCATTTAGTATACAATTAACAGGTTTTACTGCTACAACGTCACCATGCAGAGATTTGACCCATGAGAACTGTGGGACATAACCAGCAACAATGCATACTATTCACTTACTTTAAAATACCGATGAATTTTACGGTTGTAGAATCTTTATAATAATTTTCTTTTTGAAAATGTTTCATATTTTCCAGTTTGAAGATGTTCTGTGGTAGTTGATATCCCAAGGCCCACTGTGGAGCAGCCCAACTTTAATTTCACAGCATGTGCTGACACTCTATGGGGCCTAGAGGCAAGCTGCATGGCATGTCAGTCAGTCAGTCAACAGTTTGACTAAATGGATGTGTTTTTGTTTTGTATTTGAAGGAATCTTTAGCCACTTTTCCACTTTATTGTATGTATTTATTGTGTATTTTCATTGGTAGCTCAAGGCGAGTTACATTCAGGTACAGTAAGATTTTTCCCTGTTCCTAGAGGGCTCACAGTCTAAGGGAGTAATTTACTAAAGCTTTTCTCCAGTTTTGCGTCTATGGGAAAAATTCTTTGTAAATAGTGTTGCGGTCCTGGCTGCGAGCGCCGCGACCAGACCCTTACCTCCGAGTTGCTGGACCTGTTTTCGCTTTCGTTGGCCTAGTTCGGGGCCTGTTCGGCGGCGTCCCTGAGAGGGCCGCGTCGCCGGGAAGCCTTTCATGGACGCCCTGTCCTTAGGCACGCACACGTGCCACTTGGGCGCTTTTCTAGGCCGTTTCCCGCCAGTGGTGACTCCGCCCAATTCCTGACGTCAGAAGCCGTGGCCTTGTTAAGCCGGCCGCGGCCATTCAGTCTTGGCCTTGCAACGGTTTTACATCCTGTTCCCTGTTGCGTTGTGCCCCGGAGCGACCTGCCTCGTTATTCGCTCCGTTCCTGCTTGCCTCTACAGTACCTGCTTGGTTCCTGCCTGCCTGTTACAGTACCTGCTTGGTTCCTGCTTGCCTGCTACAGTAACTGCTTGGTTCCTGCTTGCCTGCTACAGTTCCTGCCTGGTTCCAGTATCCGAGTCTTGCTACAGTTCCTGCCTGGTTCCAGAACCCGAGCCTCATTACAGTATTGACCTACTGTCCTAGTCTGGTTCCAGTTCCCAGTCCTGATCCACTACTGCCTAAGTCCCAGCGGCCGGGCCCCTATGGGCTCCTCCCGGGGGAGCTTCAGCTTCCAAGGGTGAAGCCACCTAAGTCCCAGCGGTTGGGCTCCTACGGGCTCCTCCCGGGGGAGTACCAGCTTCTAGGGTGAAGAGCACCTATATGTCCAGCCTGTAAATCTGCCTCCCGGCCTAAGAGACAGTGACCATCTTTCCAAGTCTCCTGCAGGTCGGCCCAAGGGTCCACTAAACTGAGACTCCCATAAAAAATAATTCCTTAAGTTTTGTACCTGAGGTAGTGGAGGGTAACGTGACTTGTCCAAGATCACAAGCAGCAGCAGTAGAATTTGAACCCTGGCTTTCCTGGATCTTAGCCTACTGTGCTAATTGCTAGGTTCCTACTCCACTCCACTTTATAGGCTCATGTTGGATTATATTAGTACAACTTAAAATTACAATACAACAAAACAACTAAAAACAACTCTAACATAATGATTAATATAACAAACATACTATACGAGAGAAAATAGAAAACATCCATATCAACAAACTAGAAACCAAAACCATAATAGCCTACATAAGATAAAAAAAAAGAAATACATCAGGGAAACTTTCTGATGCTAACAACCAACTGAATAAGAAGAGGAAAATCATCCCATATCTGCGCACTAGCAAAATATAAAGGTAGGTATAACCCAACCCTAAATAAGACTAGTGTTCTTAAATCCCAATAAAAGCTTGACTAAAGAACAAGGCCTTACCCTTTTTCCTAAAAGACAGAAAATCTGTCTCTAGATGACCATCTGGAGGAACAGCATTCCATAAAATAGGACCTGTAATTGAAAAGATTCAATTCCGGGATTCTGTTAAATGCACTTATTTTACAGATGGAATACACAACTGGTATTCAATTAAAGCTGATCTTAGACAGCAAGGCCCCTAATTTTTTATGGCTTTAAAAATCACCATTAGTATTTTAAATTTCACCATCTATGGAAGTGGAAGCCAGTGGAGATCTTTCAGATTTGGAGAGAGATGATCTTGATAGCTACAACCAGCTGCAGCAGTCTATATTAACTGTAACTCATAAGTCAATGAGCTAGGAAGACTTAAGAAAACTGTGTTTCTGTAGTGGATCCCTGATAAAACTAATGCTTGCATAAGTGTTCCAAGATCAGATGAAGGCAGGTAAGGCTTCAATCGATGAAATTGTATTTTATATTAGCTAGAGATCTTATATGGAGTTTCATTGATAATCTGAAATCGAAATTCACCTTCAAGCTTTTCACCTCTTTAAGGATTTGAAGTGGGTAATCACCTATAGAAATTTGAAATGAATCAAGAACCAAAAGCTGACTGCCCCAAAGAATTTCTGTCTTACTTAAGTTCAAAGATAACTTGTATGAGTTCATCCAGTCCTTTATTGTTTATTGACAATTTGAGATTCCAGTAATTTCAGAGCCATTAGAGTACAGTGGAACAAAAAGTTGAATGCCTTCTGTATAAATTCAATATGATATCCCAAATTAACAGCTCACCTCTCCTAGCAGTTGAAGCTAATAGATTAAACCATATAGGATTAGAGAGACAGCCCTTAAGAGACCCTAGATCTAAGTAACCTTCAGTTAGATATCTCTGCTCCTAGCCTTATTTGCCAAGTGAGTCCAGCCAAAAAGAATATAAATTGATTAATAATGGCTAGACCCATCTCTATTGCCTTTAAATGAGCAAGCAGAGTAGAATGATTGAGCATGATGACAGCTTATGACACATCAAGCAACATCATAAGAAATGTACTTCCCTCCACCATCCAAAACACAATGTAAAGCATCCAGAAGGGAGATAAGTAAAGTTTCTATACTGTGCCCCTTCTGAAAGCCACACTGATAGGGAGCTAGTATATCATGATCCTCCAAAAACGTTTGGCGTTGTCTATTCACTATTTATTCTATCAGTTTACCTAAAAACAGCAAATTTGAAATGGGCTTATAGTTTATTTTTATTTAAAAAAAAAACTTGTATACCGCACTGTACTACAAAAAAGTATGAGGCAGTTTACATAAAAACATACACAATCATCAGTGCATCCATTCTGCCCAGTAAGCTTCTTATGGTAGTGACTGCCACTCTGTGCAGGTTACTCCCTTGTTTCTCTTAAGTGTAGTAGATGCTGCTCCACGCAGTTATCACCAAACCTTATGATAATACATAAAAATTGCAGGTAACATTTTTTTATTGGGTGATGAAGGAAAATGTTTGAAGTTCATGCATCATTAAAACCTTTTAGGTATTGTTGCATCCGTCTGTCGCAGACGGCTGTGACTGCCTTACCTCTGTTCTCCATTTTTTCCTCCTCCTTGGGCAAGATGGCTGCCTCCGGTGCCGAGTGCAGAAAGCCTCAGTGTCTCCAGCTCAGCATGGGCGTTCCAGTCCGCCATGCTCAGTTCCAGGGCCTCCTAGGTCGCGCGTGCACACATCTACGCTCAAATACACGACATGGCGGGAATCTCAGGGGCGTCCCCACCGCATGACGTCAATACCTCTGGGTATTTAAAGCCCCCGCTTCTCTATCACCATTGAGTTAGCAAGGACTTCAGTTTAGCTACTCTGACCACTCTAAGCTGCACGCCTAGACGCCTCTCTACACTCCGGGCCTCACTCCTTATGAAGCTCTAGATACCCGCTCCTCGGGGGTTTCTCGCTTCCAACCACCCTTTGGGGCCTCTACTAACTAGACAACTGCTCCTCGGGGGTCTCTCTTTCTCTCGTCTGTGTATCCTGCACTTCAGACATTCGGTCCCATCCTCTTCATTACCAGGAAGACACTTACACTACGCTCCTGTGAGAACCTCTACGATCCGGTGCTCCAACTCCAGCCACCAGGCTTGGTGTTACCCGCACTGTGGGCTCCCACCTATCTTGAACATCTGGGTGAGGTTCTACATCTGAGACTGTTGAATGTATTGGCACCTCGCGGACTTCAGTGCCTCACCTTCCTGCTTCATACCATTTATCTACAGCAATACAATAAAGCCTTCCATTTACTCTGCTATCTGAGTTTAGCAATCTGCTGTGGTTCCCCACGTGGCCCCTCCCCATGGGAGGAGTCATCTCCACAGCGACCAAGGTCCACAATGCCACAAACTCAACAGGTATCTGAAGGTCTGTATCATATCTCCCCTGTACATCCTCTTTTCCAGGGTATACATATTCAGATCTTCATCCTGTCCTCATAAGTCTTCCGATATAGATCCCAAACAATTTTGGTCACCCTTCTCTGGACTGCCTCCAAATTATTTCTCTGCCCTTCTTGAGATACGAGCTCCAGAACTGAACATAGTACTCCAGGTGGGGCCTCATATCTGCACATTAGCAAAATATATAGGTAGGCATAACCCAACCCTAAATAAGACTAGTGCTCTTAAATCTCAATAAAAGCTTGACTAAAGAACAAGGCTTTACCCGTTTTCCTAAAAGACAGAAAATCCATCTCCAGATGACCATCTAGAGCAAGAGCATACCTTAAAATTGGACATGTAATTTAAAAGACTATATTCCAGGATTCTGTTAAATGCACTTATTTCACAGATGGAATACATAACTGGTATTCGATTAAAGCTAATCTCAGATACCAAGCCAGGGTTCAGATCTCACTGCTGCTGCTTGTGACCTTGGACAAGTCATTTCACCCTCCACTGCCTCAGGTACTAAACTTAAGGACCTATTTACAAAGTATTTTCCTCATAGATACAAAGTTGGAGAAAACCTTTAGTAAATTACTCCCTTAGACTGTGAGCCCTGTAGGAACAGGGAAAATACTTACTGTACTTGAATGTAACTTGCCTTGAGCTACCAATGAAAATACACAATAAATATATAAAATAAAGTGGATAAGGACATTATTGCCTCCTTTTTCTTACTGGTTATTCCTCTCTCTATGCAGCCTAGCATTCTTCTGGCTTTAGCTATTGCCTTGTCACATTGTTTCACCATCCTCAAATCACCAGACACTATTACACCAAGATCCCTTTCTTGGTCCATGCACATCAGTCTCACCTCTCTCCCCCCCCCCCCCCCAATCACATACAGCTCTTTTGGATTACTGCATCCCAGATGTATGACTTTATACTTCTTGGCATTGAATCCCAGCTGCCAAATCTTCGACCACTCTTCAAGTTTTCTGAAATCACTTTTCATTCTCTCCTTCACAAGTATCAGCTCTGTTGCAGATCTTAGTATCATCTGCAAATAGACAAACTTTACCTTTTATCCCTTCTGTAATATCGCTCACAAAGATATTGAACAGAATGGGTCTCAAAACCAGTCCCTGTGGCACACTACTTAACACCGATCTCTCTTCAGAGTAGGTTCCATTTACCATTATATACACTGTCTCCTATCAATCAGCCAGTTTGCAACCATGCCACCACCTTGGCACTCACTCTTATGCTTCTCATTTTATTCACAAGCCTCCTATGCGGAACCATAACAAAAGTTATTCTGAAATTGAAGTAGATCACATCAAGCACTCTTCCTTGATCTAATTATCTAGTCATCCAGTCAAATAAATCAATCCGATATGTCTGATATGAACCTTCCCCTGCTGAATCCAAGCTGCCTCGGGTCCAGCAACCTACCAGATTATAGATAGTTTACTATCCTTTCCTTCTGCAGAGTCTCCAATAATTTTCCCACCACTGAGATGAGGATAACCGACTTGTAGTTTCCAGCCTACTCTCTGCTACCACTCTTGTGAAGTGGGACCACCACTGCTCTTCTCCAGTCCCGTGGTACCATCTCTGAGCTCCTTCAATATCCTGGGATGTATCTTATTTGGACCCATAGTCTTGTCCAAATTTAGTTTGCCTAGCTCCTCCTGTACGTTCTCTTCTGTAAATGGAGTTTCGTCTCTCCCATCCCCATCTACAGTTTTGTAAACTAGCAACGGTCCTTCTCAAGGGTCTTCTTTAGTGAACACTGAACTGAAGTATTTGTTTAATATTTCTGCCACTTCTTTGTTTCTCTCTACATATTGTTCCTTGCCACCTTTCAGTTTCACTATATCACTTCTGGCCCCTCTTTCTCTGATATACCTGAAAAATGTTTTTTACCTTATTTCACCTCTTTGGCAATGCTTTCTTCCACTTGAACAGTGGTGTAGCCACAGGTTGGCCTGGGTGTGCCATGGCCCACCACTTTGAGCTCAGGCTCACCCAACCAGGGCTGTCTGACCCTGAAGAGGGCTGGAGCCTGAAGCAGCAATACCGTCGTGTGATCCCATCCCCATAATGGCGAAGAAGAGGGCTGAAGCAACAAGACCATCGCAGGGTCCTATCCCTGTGACGGTGAAGAGAAGGGCTGCAACAGGAAGGCCATCACAGGATCCCATCCCCATGACAACACAGAAGAGGATCGGAGCTGCAACACCGTTGTGGGATCCCATCCCGAATGTTTCTATCAAATTTCTCTCATTCCCTATCCATCCTACTGCTGTCTTCTCGCCTCCTTCATTGCTGCTCCCCCTTACCCATCCCTGTTTATTGTATTTCACTCTCTTGTTAATTTGTTACAATGTAAACCGGCATGATGTTCCGACGAATGTCTGTATATAAAATCAACAAATAAATAAATAAAGAGGAGGGTCGGAGCAGGAAGGCCATCGCAGGATCCCATCCCTGTGGTGGCAGAAGTAGGCCTGCCTAATGCAAAGGCCCTGCGGGTGAGAATGGGAGCTTGAATGTGTGTCTGAGTGGGTGAGAAGGGAGCCTGCCGGTGTGTGTGGATTAGACTAGAAGCCCGGGCGTGTGTGTATGTGAGAATGTGAGCCTGAATTTGCATCTGTCTGTGGGTGAGAATGGGAGCCCTGAGTTTGCATCTGTCTGTGGGTAAGAATGGGAGCCTGAATGTGTGTCTGTGTGAGAGTGGGAGCCGGGGGAAGGGGGGGGGGGGAGTGAGAGCTGCTTGTTGTTGTAGAGCTTGAGGGAGAGCATATGAGAGTGAAAGCTTGTGTGTGAGGGAGTCTGTGAGAGAAAGCATGAGCCTCTGTGTCTGTGTGTGAAAGAGGAAGGGAAGAAGACAGTAGGAGAAGAAACAGAACAAGAAAAGAGACCCTATAAAGGAATTAGGAAATAACCAACAAGGGAAAAGTGGGGAAAAAAGAGACTGGGAACCAACTATTCAGACAACAAAGGTAAAAAAAAAATATTTTGAGATTTTAGCAATTGGAATATGCCATCTTTGGGAATGTGCATTTCTTATATTTTTGTATTTTTCTCTTCCTTCAGTATTCCACTGTTCAGTCTAATTTCTCAGGCTTTCTATTTCAGTTTTGTCTGCATGTTTCTGATTCTAAGTTGTAGTCTTATTTCTATATTAGGTAAGGGTCGGTCTTGGTTTTGCCTGTGTGTGGACTGAAATGCAGTTTTTCTGCTAGCGTGTAATTTCTCTGTAGAAGTCCAGCTTATTCTGTTACTCCAGTAGGTGATATATTAGTGTTCTAAGGCCTGGTATAGTATTTGCATTGCTGCTTTTTCATATGGTTACTGTTATTTCAGTCCTGAGAGTTAGTGCTGTCACTGTAAGGTATGGCAAGGTTCAAGATTTCTCTTTTTTTCCAGGAGTTTTTGTTACTTCACAAAATGTTTAGCAGTGGAGGGATTTTTTTGCTGAGGTAACACCAGAATTTGAATTTTTTTTTTTTTTATGTTGGTTGTAATATGAATTGTCCTAGCTCTGCTCTGCATCTGTTCTGATGATTTATGCTGTTTTATTGTAGTTATGATGATTTCTGGCTTTTTGCACAAAGGATTCACAAAAGAATATATATATTTTTTTACATGAATGATTGGATGTTTGTTTTCTTTGCTTTTTACATGATATACTTGTGCATTTATAGACTGCAATAAATATAAAATATATTAATACATATTAATAAGGAATATTTAATGCTGGTAAGTGCTTGAAAGAATTAAGGTAAAATGTTTTAAAGTTTCATGCATGATGCATAATGGCTGTTGCAAACTACTTAGAAAGCCATTATAGAGTGTAGTATATGGCATTATTTATCAATATAAATACAACTAGTAGGTCTCAGACTTGCATGCCTACAGCCCACCCAAAAATTCAGTTGTGGCTACACCACTGCACTTGACCATTTGCTTTCCTTATTTCTTTCTTGATCTTCCTCAGTTTTAACAGATATTCTTCCCTGTGTTCCCTTTTCTGGGATCCTTTATACTTCTTGATTGATGTTGTTTTTGCCTTTATTTTTTTAGCCATCTTCTTAGAGAACCAGATCAATTTCTTTTTCCTCTTACTTTTGTTTAATTTTCTAACACATAGATTTGTTGCCTTTGTAATAACTCCTCTTAATTTGGCCCACTGTTATTCCATCTCACCTATTTTCTCCCAATCTTCCAGTTCTTCCTCCAGATATATCCCCATTTTGTCAAAATTAGTAATTTTGAAATTCAAAACATGGGTCTTTGTGTGCCTTTCCTGCATCCTATTCACAAAATTGAACAATAAGGTCTGATGATCACTGGTACTTATGTGAGCCCCTACCCGAATATTAGACACATTACCACCAAATAGTCAACACCAGATCAAGTATCACATCCTCCCTCTTGGGTTCCATTACCATTTGTTTGAGCAGAGTCCCTTGAAGGACATCCACTATCTCTCTACTATGTGTACATTCAACAGAAGGGATATTCCAATCTATATCTGGCAGATTAAAATATCCGATGAGCAACACTTTGCCTTTCTTTCTCACCTTTTTGATGTCTTCGAAGAGTTCTCCCCATTTTCTGTCCTCTCAGACCTTTTTTAATAAGTTATAACCCAGGATAGCCATATCTCAATCATAAGAATCTGTGAACCATATCTCCATAACATCAGCAACGTCCAAGTCTGTCTCCACCATTAGAATCTGCAGATCTGGGATTTTGTTGCCCAAATTACGAGTATTTGTAGTCATAGTGTTCCAGCTGCTCTTTGTAGTCACCTTTTCTGCTTTTTTGAACTGATTGATTTTGTTACTTTCTCTTCCCTCTTCCTGGTTTGCTTGGGGGTGACATGCCAAATTCACTGCCCACTTCCTGCCACCCTCACTTTCTAATTTAAATACCTGATAATGTATGATCTGATTTTTTCAATTAGCATCCTTTTTTCTGCCATAGACAAATGTAGGCCATCCTTATCATTTAATCTTGTATTGCTCCAAACACGGCCCCAGTCTCCAATGTGTCCAAAACCACTTTCTTTGCACCAGGTTTTGAGCCAGGCATTGAAATTATCTATATGGCATAACCTTTCATTTCTCTTTCCCTGAACAGGTAATACGTCTGAAATGTGTCTAATCTTTTTCCCTATATTTTGGAAATCTTTCTGTAATTTATGGACACCATTTCTAGCGAGGTCATTGATTCCAGTTGGATGATAAGATTGATATCAGAGTTCTTACTTTCTTCTATAATTGTGTTGACCAACTGGTATGCATTTCTATTAGATGAGGATCCTGGGAGGCATGTAACTGTTGTATCCTCATCAAAATGAGTTCTCAAATTGGTTTCTCTGACTGAATTTCCCAGCAGAAGCAGCTTTCTTTTATGACATTTGATCATGTTGAAGGTTTTCTGGGTGTATTGGGTGGCTACTTCACTTTCAGACATCACATCATATTCTGTTGCTTGGGATTCTTCATTTTCCAATACAGAAAATGGATTATGTAAGGGAAATAGTGGGAAAAGTGAGTGTCTCTTCATCACAGGCCTTATTCTCCTAGAGCCTAGGGGTGTGCATTCGGATTGACCGCATTAGTAAAACGCAACTCATATTTTTTTTTTACTTAAAAAATTGATTCGACATAAACGATCGGATTTCCCACATATCGAACATAGATATGTTCGATATGTGGGAAATCGCGATTGTTGAGCCAAAATAAAAATATAAACCCCCTCACCCTCCTTAATCCCCCCCCCCGACTTACCACAACTCCCTGGTGATGGAGCGAGGAGTGAGGACGCCATTTCTGCAATCCTTGGCGAGAAGCATGTGACGTCGGCGGCACGTCGAGTGACGCCGGCGGCACGTGATTCCCGGCTCGTTCGCGCCGGACGGCTCGTTCGGCCCAAAAAGAACTTTTGGCCAGCTTGGGGGGGCCTCCTGACCCCCCCAAGCTGGCCAAAAGTTCTTTTTGGGCCGAACGAGCCGTCCGGCGCGAACGAGCCGGGAATCACGTGCCGCCGCGTCACTCAGACGCGACGTCACGTGATTCCCGGCTCGTTCGCGCCGGACGGCTCGTTCGGCCCAAAAAGAACTTTTGGCCAGCTTGGGGGGGTCAGGAGGCCCCCCCAAGCTGGCCAAAAGTTCTTTTTGGGCCGAACGAGCCGTCCGGCGCGAACGAGCCGGGAATCACGTGACGCCGCGTCACTCGACGTGCCACCGACGTCACATGCTTCTCGCCAAGGATTGCAGAAATGACGTCCTCACTCCTCGCTCGATCACCAGGGAGTTGTGGTAAGTCTGGGGGGGGGGATTAAGGAGGGTGAGGGGGTTTAAATTTTTTTTTTGCACATATGTACATATACCCAACTCATTGGATTTTTTTTATGTCCATATTGGCCGCAAGTGGGACCCCCTTTCGGACATAAAAAATATGAACATAAAATTTTGCTCTGCACATCCCTACTAGAGCCCACTGTAATCCAATTATTCCTGGAATTCTGGATGTCTGACTTCTCTATGGAAGTGGGGAGAGATACTCAGGATGCTTAAACGTGGGGGACAGTAAGGGTCAACCAAGCAAAAGCATGAAGCAGAGGTGTCTTGCACAACAGTCAAATCAACAAGTCCAGCGTGCAAGGAACAATGACAAAGTCCATCAATCAATTTATAATGGATTTTTTATTGAACCAAAGTGTGAACTATTATTCATGGCAACTCCATGTACCTTCAAGAATACAAGTGCAAGAGTCCCCCGACACGGTCCGTGTTTCGCGGTCGCTGCATCGGGAGGGACCCACGGAATTAATTTCATCTTATGTGTTCATCCTGGAGCGCTCCAGGATGAACATATAAGATGAAATTAATTCCGTGGGTCCCTCCCGATGCAGCGACCGCGAAACACGGACCGTGTCGGGGGACTCTTGCACTTGTATTCTTGAAGGTACATGGAGTTGCCATGAATAATAGTTCACACTTTGGTTCAATAAAAAATCCATTATAAATTGATTGATGGACTTTGTCATTGTTCCTTGCACGCTGGACAGTAAGGGTCCCAATACAGATCCCTGAGGCACTCCACTGTCCACTCCCTTCCACTGAGAAAATTGCCCATTTAATCCTACTCTCTGTTTCCTGTCTTTTAGCCAGTTTGCAATCCATGAAAGGACATCGCCACCTATCCCATGACTTTTACTTTTCCTGGAAGCCTCTCATGAGGAACTTTGTCAAACGCCTTCTGAAAATCCAAGTATTTCCCTAAAGAGAACTTTTCAGTGCCATGTTTAATAATAAACACCTTTTCAGTGATGTGCTCTAATTTGAACGATACTAACTGAGAATTTGACAGAAATAACTCACTTATGCCAGTATTCACAATGGATAATGGAATGCTAGCAAAACAGAAAATTTACGCCAAAGTTCCTCACAGGAAATTCTCACTAGTTATTGAGTACCTATCAAATAGTTCAGAGTCTCTCAATATTCGGACTATAAATTTTGTCCATGTAAAATGTCCTTAAAAATGAACTAAAAAACAAAGCATCACTATTGAAAACATTTTCCACTGCAGCGTATGGGGAAATTACAATGACACCTGCCCTCACAAGGTTGTTCATGAGCCATCTGGTATGTGTTGACCTTATTCTTGGCCTGAGTTACAGCCATTTTTGTGCTGTAAAAGGTAAAGTTCAAAGGTACTTCTGAAGATAAACTGTTTTACCCAGAGAAATAGCTTTTTACAAAGTTGCCTGCTGATATGTGGATAAACTTATGAGCATATATCTTGTTCACATGCAAATGTACTCAGACTGAATGGAAGCATTCCTGGGAATGAAACTGGGAAGAGGTTTTGACTTACGTGTATAATTTTAGATTCCAAAAGGATGCACGTAAATTTTCATCAAAAATTTGTGCAGATGTTTCAACAGTTACCTTCTGTTTTTTTTCTTTAGTTAATGTTGCTCTAAAAAGGTTCAAATGCTGTAGCAGAAGAAATTACTTGCATGGTCCTCAGACCTCATGTCTTGCGTTATCTTGGATTACATTTTTTTTAATGTCAAAACAATACACATTTTTTCCAGGACCAATATGGCAACTGGTCCAGTTCTGAGCGACAATGTAGCTGAATAAATTTATCCAGGTAACTTTATCTGAGATATTCAGTGGGACTTAGCTGGGTTCGTTTTTCACTGAATATTCTTTAGATGAGTTTACCCAGATAAAGTTATCCAGATTTATTTAGGGCAGTGATTTCTCTGACCAGATTTACCTGGCTAAATATATCTAGCTAGTTCTAAATATTGGCTCTAACCAGATACATTATAACCATGTCCCTGGTATACTCTGTGTCCTTCACCTTTTAGCCAAGTAAATTTTATCTGGGTAATAACTTACCCAGTCAAAATGTTTGCTGGTATGAGGTGCAGGAATTTCAAATCACAGGGTTTCTCCAGGCTAACTTAAAAGTTACCTGGATAAACCCTTTTGAATATCGACCATTTTGTTTTGAATGTGTGACAGCATCTTGTTTCTTTTGGTATGCAGATCCCGAATTTGTTTCTGTTGACCTGATAAGAGGCAGCCCCAAAGGAGATGATGACGACAAAGTGTACTTTTTCTTCACTGAAGTTGCCGTGGAACAGGAATATTTCGGCAAGGTGCTGATTCCAAGAGTAGCCAGAGTGTGCAAGGTGAGACACCTGAAATTCTCTTCAGCTCTTAAAAAGTTGATTTGAAAAACTTCTTGCAAAAAAAACTCCCAAAATACTCTTTTCCACTTGTGTAGTCTGTATGCTGCTGAAAATCACTTCGATGTCACAAAAATAAGGAGAAACCACACTGCGTAATATTAATGTATTAGACTCAAAAAAACGACAGTGTCAGTACGAAACACATTTCTTTTATGTATATAAAGGCATCAAACGATGAGCTTCACCATAGCTCTCTAAAGTGAAGCACTCCACCCCATGTCATCATTTATTTATTTATAGAGTTTTATATACCATCGTTCGGTTTTGCCATCACAACGGTTTACAAGTTTGTTTCTCATTTGGTTAACATGATTAACGATTTTGCATAGGTAAAGTGGTTAAATTGTGGAGGTGGGATAGTTCATATGATATAAGTGGTATGGTGTTAACTAGTGTAAGAGGTAAAGTTCTTAAAACAAGGTTAGTAGAACATACAATAACACGTAAATTTTCAAGGGTAACAAGGGTAAAAGTATAAAACATCGATTTAATTGTAAAGTAAAGGCAAGTAAAACGAATAGTTGTGAATTTTCTTGAGTAACAAGGTTGATTCGGTTTTCCCTATGAGCACTGGAGTAAGAAATCCCTCATTCTAATCTATAGCATGGGGGTTTGGTACATAGATAATCTTGCTAAACTAATTCAGTTGTGTCTACAATTACAGGGAATGCTGAGCAAGAATGCTTCCAGGAATGCTGTGAAGACTTATTCCTTGGCATTATTTTAAGTGCTTAGATGTTCTTGGCAAACACTATCCAGGTGTAATTGATAGTAGTAGTAGTCACGCTTAGATACTAGAATCTGCCAGTCTTTTGGGAATATGTGATTTTTTTCAAGAAACTGCCAAAATTCAACTCCCAAAAATATTTGAAAAACTTCTAAAAAAAAAAAAAAAAAAAAAAATTCCTTTGTTACAAAATATCACTTCTGAGAACAAGATAAATGCACAGTGGTGCATAACACATATGGATAGATTTTAAAAGGTGAGTGCATGCGCAGACATGGAGGTGCCGATCTTGTAACATGAGCGCGCCGGCAAGTGCAAGGGGGGAGGGGGGTTTAGAAATAAGCTAATTCGCGTGGCGATGAGATCAGGTCTTCCCCAGTTCCCTCCCAGTCGGCTCCTAAATTGGAGCCGACTGGGAGGGAACTTTTCTACCCCCTACCCTAACCTCCCTTCCCCTCCCCCTCTCCTCCCCACCCTCTAAATCTCTTTTTTTTTTTTTTTATACCTTTTATTTCGCAAGTTACTTTCAGGCGCGGCCTGAAAGTAACTTGCGCGCGAGGCTCCGGGACAGCGAGGAATGGTGCTGTCCCGGAGCCTCTGCCCCCTCCCTGCCCCTGGGGCCCGCCCCTTGCAGGAATGTTGGCACTTGTGCACGTACCGGCCTTTATGTGCGTGGCCGGGCCTTTTTGAAAATAGGCTTGGCGAGTGCAAGGCCCGGCCACGCGTGTAAAGGCCTGATTTTACGTGCCGGGGGGGGGGGGGGGGGATTTAAAATCCGGACTTTACAAGTTTTTAAAATATTGTTGGGAGTTTAATTTTGACACTTTCTTGAAAAAATCACATATTCACAAAAGACTGGCAGGTGATGACATGGGGTGGAGTGCTTCATTTAAGATGCCTGTGGTGAAGCTCCAATTTTGATGCCTTTATATACATAAAAGAAATGTGTTTTTTATTAAATGTGTTTAGTACTGACACTATTGCTTTTTTTTGTGTCTGAAAATCAATTCGAGACTGAGTCCAGAAGAAGAGGTTTATCTTTGGCATGAGCTGTTGCCACTCTGACCCAACCTATCATGTCTGTGGTTGCAAGTTAATAGTATATCAATGGGGGTATGCTGTTAGGTCTCGGCGTGTCCGAGCCCATTAGTTGGCCTCTGATCTGCGTGGATTTAGACAGAGGCAGCATGTTTAGCTCAGAGCAGTTTAAGATAATATTTTAGCTTGGCTGCTGGCATTATTTATTTATTAATAAAATGTATATTCTCCCCTTTCCCCAATGTAGTTGCTCAGGGTGGGTTACAGTTTAAAATTCATAAAATACAAATACACAAAACAGTAACACATACTAAAATCACTGAAAAGCATCTTGGAACCATAAAGTTTTAAAATTCTTTCCAAAAACTGACATCAGACTCTCTTCTCAGAGCATGCCTCATAACAAGAGCAGCAAACGAAAATGCTCTTTTACAGATAACCTGTGAGCGGTATTCCAGAATAGAGGGTAGCACTAATATCTCACTTCCTGAAGACCTTAATCAACGCATTGGCACATATTGCTGCAGCTTAGCTGCTAATATACTTTTACCCTCTGAATGGAGCAGTTCATATACAGTTACCATTATTTTGAACTGTGACCGAAACTTAATCGGGAGCCAGTGGAGATTCTCCAGAACCAGGGTTATTAATAAGTCTGGCTACAACATGTTGCACCATTTGTAAATCTTGTACAATCTTCTCCAGTAATCCAATGAGCAATCAATTGCAGTAATCAATAAGGCTCAATACAGCCCTTGAGCTACTGTTCTAAATAAAATTGAGGGCACCAGAGCTTTTAATGGTTTGCCCATCTTAAGTTTATAGAATGTTGACTTGGATAAGTTCTTCACATGGGGAACCATTGATAATTTGGAGTCTAGCAATATGCCTAGAATTACAAACCTCCTTTTCAGGAGGCACCTTTGTCTGCAGCAGGTCTGGCGTAGGTTTCAGCTTTTATATTTAGGTTGGTTTACTTGTAATTGGGGAAATATGAAACAGTTTGATTTTTACCTGCATCTAGTTGAGTCATTTTGTACTGGATGTCATTCTAAACATAGTAGAAATTATTGAAGTTTTGAAACATAATATTTGCATAGAAGGGCACAAAAAAATGGAGGAGGTTGGCGGTTCTATGATTATAACATGCCAAATGAGGCAGGGTTGCCTACACGATTATATGAGACCCTTCCAACCCCTCTACAAATTTTTTTTTTCTGGTTACAATTCATAAAGAGAATTCCACAGTTCGTGTAGGTGTAAAAAAATTAAAAAAAATTTTTTTTTTAAATAATAATTAAAAATACAAAAGCTCAGTAATAGTACACCCATAAATGTTTTTCACAGTGAGTGAACCTTTTTGGTTCCTTTTTGTTTTCATGAATAGTTTAGCCAGTTCAGCAGCGGAAGGTCGCCCCAGCAGTGCCATGAAGTGTTCCATTATCGAGACGTGATCGACAGTCACCCATATCGTGTTGTTACCCCTGGAAGGTGGCAAATCCACCACAAAGTCAGTCGCAATGTGTGTCCATGGTTCTTCAGGCCCTGGCAAGGGCTGAAGGAGGCCCCAAGGATATCCAGCAGGAGGTTTCTGACTCACACAGGTTGCGCAGGAAGCTACATATGCTTGTACATGTGTCTTCATTGTGGTCCACCAATAAAAGCATTGATGCATGGCCAAGTGCGGGCTTGCCCAGGGTGACCGGCCAAATGAGAGTCATGTGCCCATCTTAACAGCTTCTTCCTCATTCCCCAAGTCACTATGGTTTTACCGGCAGGGACCGCATGAGTGGCAGCCAAGGCCACCTTCTCAGGGTTGATGATGTGGCGAGGTTCGTCAGGCACATCCTCGGGTAGAAAAGATCACGAGAGTGCATCTACCCAGATGTTCTTCTCCGCAGGACGGTTTTTGAGCAGAAAGTCGAATCGGTTGAAAAATAGTGATCACCTGGCCTGCCAATGATTAAGCTGCTGTGCATGTTGCAGATATTCCAAGTTCTTGTGGTCTGTATACACCATTATTTGGTGTTGGGCCCCTTTAAACCATGGACACCACTCCTCAAAAGCTAGCTTAATAGCTAACAGCTCTTTATTTCCAATTCTTAATTCCTCTCGGCTGAGATGAAGCGCCGAGAGAAAAATGAGCAAGGATGGAGTGTGTTGGTATCGCTGTTTTGGCTCAGAACAGCTCCCAAGCTGACAGAGGCGTTGACTTCGACAATGAATGGGCGACGAGGATCAGGGTGGCGAAGACAAGGTTTTTTAGGAAGGCAGACTTGAGGCTACAGCTTCTGGAGACCATTGAGATGGATTGGCTCCTTTTTTAGTCATGGCAGTGAGTGGTGCGGTCAAGGTGGAGTAGTGTTTGATGAACGTACGATAGTAATTAGTGAAGCCGAGAAAACGGCATAGTGCCTTTAATCCAGTTGGTTGAGGCCACTCTTGGATGCTTTTGATCTTTTGAGGTTCCATCTGAAACCCTTCTTTGGACACAATGTAGCCTAGGAAAGGCACAGATTCCTGATAAAAGGCACATTTTTCCAGTTTTGCATAGAGTGGTTCTCTCATAATCTTTGTAGTACCTTTACCACATCGGACTGATGCGTCTGAAGGTCTTGAGAGAAGATTAAAATGACATTTAAGTACACCACCACACACTGGTACAGCAGGTCTCACAGAATTTCATTCATCATATTTTGAAATACCACTGGTGCGTTGCACAAGCCATAAGGCATGACTAAGTACTCAAAGTGTCCGTCACAGGAGTTAAAGGCTGTTTTCTACTTATCCCTGTGATGAATTCAGACCAGGTAGTAGGCCCCTTTTAGATCCAGCTTAGTAAAAACCTTGGCCCCCTGGAGTCTGTAGGGGATAACGATCCTTTATGGTAATTTCGTTGAGACCTCAGTAATCAATACAAGGGCGAAGGGATCCATCCTTCTTGCCAACAACAAAAAAAAACCCCTGCACCAGCAGGAGATTTGGAAGGTCTGATGAAAACTTTCTGCAGGTTTTCTTGGATTTACGCTGACATGGCTTCTGTCTCTGATAATGAGAGGGGGTATACCCTTCCCTTGGGAGGCTCCAAGTGAGGCTTCAGGTTAATTACACAGTCAAAGGTTCTATGTGGTGGTAAGATGTCTGCTGTTTGATTGGAAAAGATGTCCTGGAAGGACGCATATTGAGGCGTTAGACCGCGTAGAGATGGAACTGTAGGCAATCATGGTAAGGATGTAACCTTCTTTAGACATCGGTCATGACAGCCAGATCCCCACTGTGAAAGTTCCAGCGTAGCCCAGTTGAACTGGGGGGTATGCTCTTGTAGCCAAGGTAAGCTGAGTACAATGGGGTGAATGGTTTTGTCGAGGACGAAAAAGGAAATAGTCTCAGTGTGCAGAGCCCCAGTGCGTAAGCATATAGGCTGCGTAGTAAGGGAGACATCTCCTGGTAGCAGCTCATTGTGTATTGAGGACAGCAGCAGTGGAGTAGCTGTGAGCATAGTGGGAATCCGTAGGTTCTCTACTAATCTCTTCAAAATAAAATTCCTGCCAGCACTTGAATCCACGAGTGCAAGTGTCTGGACCTTGAGAATCCTGGAAATGAGAGATACAGGGAGAGGTAGTGGAGGAGAGGGTGTAGTCAGACCTAGGAAGAGTCCTCCAGCGGATCCTAGTACACCGTAAATCCACACTGAAGATAGTAGGCTCGAGTAGGGTAGATACGGTAGTGGTCCGCAGAGCAGGGTACGCTGTGAATCCACACTTAGGCGTCCGAGCTGGAACAGGATAACTCCGAAGGGTGGATATGGAACATGGCAAGGCCCCCGAGGAGTGGGTACCTGAGTCGTCCGAAGCAGTAACACAGTGCAGGAAGTGTCTGTAACAAGGCAAAATCAGCAGGAAGGGAATCCTTGTTAACTCGAAGAAGGAAATGTGAGAAGGGTTTAAATACACGTAGGCAGGCCAGAAGGCAGAGCGGACTGGCTGGAACAGACTGGCTTCACCCAGGAAGCTGGAGCTCCCCTGGGAGGAGCCCTTGGGAGCCCAGCCGCTTGGGGCTTAGGCGATTCACCCTGGAAGCCGGTGCCCCCCCGGGAGGAGCCCGTAGGGGCCCGGCCGCTGGGACTTAGGAGATCGCAAGTCCGGGTCCAGACAAGCTGGGGCTGGGGCAGACAGGTACCAGGCAGGAGCTGCGGCAGGCCGAAGCAAGCAGTGCAGGAACCAGGCAGGAGCTGCAGCAGGCTGGAACTCAAGAGCAGTTAGCAAAGCGCTACAGAGAGTCACGCACAAGCTAGGCAGGCAAGCAGGAAATGGAATGCGAGGGAATCACACTCCGGGGCATGGGACAACAGGACACCGCAAGGGACCCAGTTGCAAGGCGCTGCAGAGAGATCCGCGGCAAGCCTAAATAGGACTAGGCATCTGACATCAGGGCTATGGGCGGAGCATGCTCTGGCGGGAAGAGAGCTAGATAAGCGCCGCGTTGGCGGGCGCGCGCACCTAGGGGGCTCGGGGAAATGGCGTCTCCCCCGCGGGGACGGCCAGGAAGCACGCCAGAGTCAGGAGCAAACCGGCTGGAAACCCGAGGTAAGGGCCGGGACGCGAGGGTCGTGGTGCGGACCGCAACAGTACCTCCCCTCTTACATCCAGGTCCCGGTTTACCTGGATGTTGCAGATGAAACTGTTTTAACAGGTCTTTATCCAAGATGTTCCGTGCTGGCTCCCATGTATTATCTTCAGGTCCACAGCCCTCCCAGGATAACAGGTATTCCCAGCGACGCTGATGGTACCGGACGTCTAGGACCTCTCGAACCTGGTAGGTAACATCTCCTGGCACTGAGGGGTCTGGTGCATCTGGGACCTTAGGATGGTACCTGGAGAGAACAAGTGGCTTTAGGAGAGAAACATGGAAGACGTTATGGATGCGCATCGAGACAGGCAGGCGTAGGTGATAAGAGATGGCCCCGATGCACTCGGCCACTCGAAATGGACCGCAAAAGCTTGGGGCCAGTCGGCGGGATGGAATCCGGAGCTGTAAGTTCCTGGTACTCAACCAGACGCGGTCCCCTGGAAGGAAAACTGGGGCTGGTTGGCGATGCTTATCGACCCATTTCTTGGTAGCTTGGGCAGCCCTCTGGAGCTTCCTTTGGACGGAATCCCACAATGAGCACAGCTGACGGGTGGACAGTTGTACAGCAGGCAAGGTACTCGGGTCCGGCAAAGGCAATGGAGGTCGCAGCTGCTTTCCGTACACAACAAGGAAAGGCGACTTCCCAGTTGCGGAGTGAGTGTGGTTATTATAACAAAATTTAGCCCACGGAAGTAGTTGAGCCCAGTCATCTTGTCTCTCGTTGACAAATGAACGGAGATACGTCTTGAGAGTTCGATTCATACGTTCAGTTTGTCCGTTGGACTGCGGGTGGAAGGCGGAAGACTGGCTTAGCTGGACGTGGAAGTGTTGGCAGAGTGCCCTCCAGTAGCGGGCAGTAAATTGTGGGCCTCGATCAGACACAACATCTTGGGGGAGCCCATGAAGCCTGAATATGTGCTGGGTGAATAGTTTAGCAAGTTCCGGAGCCGATGGCAGAGCTGGCAGAGGAACAAAATGGGCCATCTTAGAAAAACGGTCAACGGTGACCCATACGACCGAGTTTCCTAGAGACATGGGGAGGTCTACGATGACGTCCGTGGAAATGTGCGTCCATGGTTCCACCGGGATGGGAAACAGCTGGAGGAGTCCTCGGGGTTTGCCCGCCGGTGGTTTCTGTAGCGCACAAGCAGGGCAGGAGTCCACAAAAAGGCGCACATCGTGTTTAACTGTAGGCCACCAATAGAATAGGTTGATAAGGTCCAGAGTGGCCGCTCTACCAGCGTGGCCTCCAGTGAGGGACATGAGCCCAGGATAAGACAGTCCGGTGGGAGCGCTGGGGGACCACCGTCTTCTCTTCAGAACACACCGTCGTGGAAGCTAGGCAGACTTTCCGGGGATCCAAGATAGGCTGGGGGACTTCAGTAGATTCCTTGGGTTCCGCGGCTCAGGACAGGGCATCGGCGTGGATGTTCTTGGCTCCAGGGCGGTATCGAATGATGAAATTGAACTGGTCGAAAAACAGAGACCAGTGGGCCTGTCGTGGATTTAATCGTTGGGCCTGGCTGAGAGATGTTAAGTTTTTATGGTTGGTATAGATGGTAATCGGGTGATTGGCCCCCTCCAACCATTGTCTCCATTCTTCTAGCGCAAGCTTGATTGCCAATAAATCCTTGTCACTAATGCTATAATTGCACTCCGCCGGAGAGAACTTCCGAGAGAAGTAGGAACAAGGGTATAGTTGAACAGAGTCTGCGTATTGACGCAGGACAGCCCCAGCTGCGATATTTGAGCATCCACCTCAACTATGAAGGGGTGCTCAGGATCCGGGTGTCAGAGGCAGACATCTGAGAGAAAGGCCTTCTTTAGATTCTAGAAGACCTGACAGGCAGAGGCGGGCCAGTCTACAGGATTAGCCCCTTTGCGGGTCAACATGGTAAAGGGAGCTACCAGTCGAGAGTAGTTCGGGATAAAGTGCCAGTAGAAATTCGCGAACCCGAGAAAGCATTGCAGGGCCTTTAAACCCTTCGGTCGGGGCCAATTCCGGATGGCGGCCACCTTATCAGGGTCTATCTGGAAGCCTTCGGCTGAGATGATGTAGCCTAAGAAGGGTAAGGATGGCTGTTCGAAATCACACTTTTCAAGTTTCGCGTACAGGTTGTTTTGTCGAAGGATCCGAAGTACTCGGCGGACTTGTTGTCTGTGAGTGGACAGATCTCGGGAAAAGATCAGGATGTCATCCAGATATACTATTACGCAAGAGTTCAGCAGGTCCCGCAAGATGTCATTCATTAGGTTCTGGAAGACCGCTGGGGCATTACAAAGTTCAAAGGGCATTACGAGATACTCGTAATGCCCGTCCCTGGTGTTGAATGCGGTCTTCCATTCGTCCCCAGCGCAGCTCCTCACCAAGTTATAGGCTCCCCGAAGGGCTAACTTGGTGAAGACTTTTGGGCACCCTGAAGCCGGTCCAGCAGTTCCGGGATAAGCGGGAGCGGGTAGTGGTCTCGTCTGGTGATGGCATTGAGCCCTCGGTAATCGATACAGGGCCGAAGAGTTCCATCCTTCTTGGTAACAAAAAAGAACCTGGCTCCAGCAGGGGACTTCGACGGTCGAATAAACCCTTTGGCTAGGTTCTCGGCTATGTATTCCGACATAGCCTTGGTTTCCGGCAAGGACAATGGGTACACTCGACCCTGTGGAGGAGTTGTACCGGGCAGATGATCGATGGCGCAGTTGTACGGGCAGTGCTGAGGTAGGATTTCTGCTCTGGCCTTGGAGAACACATCTGTAAATTCCTCATAGGGAGCAGGCGGACCAAGAGCAGCATGCGAGAGCAGGCGGGCGGGCGGTTTAGGCACCTTCATACAATGTTCAATACAGAAGGGACTCCAGTAGGTGATCTGCATAGTAGACCACTGGATAGTTGGAGAGTGTCGTTGGAGCCAGAAGTCCAAGCACCAGGGGGTGGATAGCCTTTTCCAACACTAAGAAGGCTATCTCCTCCATATGGATCGCCCCTGTGCGGACCATCAGTGGAACAGTGGAGGTCAGGATTCGCCCAGGTAAAAGCGTACCTTGAATGGAGGTGATCCGCAAGGGCACCTCTTGTCTCACTGTAGGAATCCTCAGTTGTGTCACTAGTTGCTCTTGGATAAAGTTACCCTCCGCGCCAGAGTCCAGGAAGGCAGAGGTCTCCAGGGACCCCCCTGGGTATTCTAGGACGACTGGCACGATGCAATGAGGAGCAGTTTCACAGCCTAGGAGGAGCTCCTCTCAACCCCCTAGGCCTAGGCGTTTGCCCGCCCATTCTTGGCAATGTGCCAAAAGGTGACCCTTCTGGCCACAGTATAGGCATAAGCCTAGTGATCGTCGTCGCTCCACGGAGAGTGGGCATGGCCCAATTGCATGGGTTCTGAGGCGGGCACCTCAGGGCGAGGGGCCCTCAGTGGCGAAAGCGGTCGTGGTGAACACGTACCGGACTGGGTCTCCTCTGGCGGGATTCTTGTGCCCTTTGCTGCAGGCGGCAGTCGATCCGGGCGGCCATCTCTACCACGGCACTGAGGTCTTCTGGGATCTCTCTGGCTGCGATCTTGTTCTTAATTCGCCCGGAGAGGACTTCTAAAAAGATGGCCCTGAGGCTACCATCTTGCCACCCCAGCTCCTGGGCAAGGGTCCTAAATTCCATAGCATAGTCAGCTAAGGAACGAGTCCCTTGGCACAGCTGCAAGAGGTCCGAGGTGGAAGCAGCCCGGCGGGCAGGCTCATCGAATGTCTGCTTAAAGATAAGGATGAACTGCTGCAGGTCGTTCAGAGCAGGATCGTTGTTCTCCCAAAGAGGAGAGGCCCAGACCAAGGCCCTCCCATCAAGTAGTGACAAGATGTATGCAACTTTGACTGAATCTGTGGGGACTGATGGGGCAATAAAGAGAAGCGAATGAAGCACTGATTTAAAAATCCTCGACAAGTCCTGGTATCTCCGTCATAGCACGGAGGGGCTGGAAGCTAAATTGTAGAAGGGACTGACATCTGGGGTAGTGAGGCTAGAGGTAAAGATTGAGTACCCATAGCCTCCAGTCTGGCAGCCAGTTGCCCAATGGAACCAGCCAGCGCATCCAGGTGCTGCTGCTGTTGCAGGAGTTGAGGAGCCAATTTGTCGGATTCTGAGTCCGCAGCTGGTGAGGGGCGCTCGGCACCGACGTTCAGACGACCCGCTAGTTGTTCCATTGACCCTATCAAGAGGTCAATGTCTTGTTGCTGCCTCTGCATCTGTTGATGCATCTGTTGGGCCATTCCAGAAGAGCTACGAACTCCTGATGTCTCTGCCGAGTCCATGGCCTTACAATCTGTTGAGCACGGGCGAGTTAGTGGACCCTTGGGCCGGCCTGCGGGAGACTAGGGAGAAGGTGTACAACAGTCTCAGAACTGCAGGCCGGGAGGCAGAGCGGACCGGCTGGAACAGGCTGGCTTCATCCAGGAAGCTGGAGCTCCCCCGGGAGGAGCCCTTGGGAGCCCAGCCACTTGGGGCTTAGGCGATTCACCCTGGAAGCCGGTGCCCCCCCAGGAGGAGCCCGTAGGGGCCCGGCCGCTGGGACTTAGGAGATCGCAAGTCCGGGTCCAGACAAGCTGGGGCTGGGGCAGACAGGTACCAGGCAGGAGCTGCGGCAGGCCGAAGCAAGCAGTGCAGGAACCAGGCAGGAGCTGCAGCAGGCTGGAACTCAAGAGCAGTTAGCAAAGCGCTACAGAGAGTCACGCACAAGCTAGGCAGGCAGGCAGGCAAGCAGGAAACGGAATGCAAGGGAATCACACTCCGGGGCACGGGACAACAGGGCACCGCAAGGGACCCAGTTGCAAGGCGCCGCAGAGAGATCCGCGGCAAGCCTAAATAGGACTAGGCGTCTGATGTCAGGGCTATGGGCGGAGCACGCTCTGGCGGGAAGAGGGCTAGATAAGCGCCGCGTTGGCGGGCACACGCACCTAGGGGACTCGGGGAAATGGCGTCTCCCCTGCGGGGACGGCCAGGAAGCACGCCAGAGTCTGGAGCAAACCGGCTGGAAACCCGAGGTAAGGGCCGGGACGCGAGGGTTGCGGCGTGGACCGCAACAACAATAATAACATAAGTAATAAATAAAATAATAGCATAGCAATAAAATTGATAAAAGAGAATATCAAAAGAAAATAAAAAAATAAAAGTAGAGCAAATGCCTTAAACTTTACTGAAGTCTCAAACAATGATGTTATACTTCCTGCTATGCTTGGTTAAAATAGCTATAATAAATGCTTCTTATTCTGTTTCTTTAAATGCCTTCATAAAAAGACAAGTTTTTAGATCTTTCCTGAAAGTTTTTAAATTATTTTGTAAACGTAATCCTGCTGGCAAAGAGTTCCATTACCTGGGTCCTGCTATTGATAGAACCCATGATCTAAGTTCACTTAGGTGAGCAATGCGAATTGATGGAATAGTCAAAGGTCCTTTATTTGATGATTTTAATTTATGTTGAGGTGTATGAATATGTATTGCCGCTTTTAACCATTCAGTTTGTTCTCCATTAATTACTTTATGTGGTAAACAAAGAACTTTGTAATCAATGAGGTATTTAATAGGCAACCAGTGTAAATATATTAAAATGGGCGTTATGTGGTCATACTTTCTGGCTCCTGTCAGTATTCTGGTGGCTGCATTTTGTAAAATCTGTAGAGGTCACAGGATATTATTAGGAAGTCCAAGTAGTAAGGAATTACAATAATCAATATTAGAAAATATTAATAACTGAAGTACCATTCTAAAATCAGACTGTGTTAAAAGGGGTTTCAATCATTTCAGTGTTAAGTTTGTTGTATCCTAGCTAGCTGGAGATTTATAAAACAGGGAAGAAAACCCAGGGTCATTGATAATCAAGGTTCATAGTGCTTTGTCCCAACAGAGGCTAGTTCCAAGTGATCAGGAATCCCAAAGGAGCAGGAGGAAACTGCTGGGCCAAAAGAATAAATAAGAAAAGAGCAATCCTATTTTTTCTTACTGTTCATTAGAAGATTCAAACCATTTTTATAAATTAAGAACTTGAAGATGCTCACCCATTCTCTTATACTCAATAGACTAGACCAGTGGTTCTCAACCTTTTTTTGGCCGGGACACACCTGACAGATGGTTCTCACATGCGTGACACACTGAGCATGTGACCGTCACGGGGCTAAATGTAAACATGCACTCTGCATCCACAGGAATCCCCTCAACCCCCCGCAATGAGTGCAGAGCAGATCTAGGGCATTACCCTGTACAACTCGCCATACAAAAAAAGATATTCTGGTTCTGATGACATCTCAGTAAAAGCAAAACAAACTCCCTTTACTACCAGGCACAATAGCCCTTCTTATGAAAAGACAGTAATTTACCACTAATGCATATCCTATTGAGAAAACACAACAAATAAGATTGATACAAAAGCCTACATGCTAGTAAAATATCTCACCTCTGTCACACACCCAGAACTGACCTTCACCAAGTACAGAAAGACCACACATTATAAATATGGAGACAGAAACTGGAATGGAAAACCAAAAAAGCCACTCTGCATGCAGTGCAAACCTAGAGAAATGGAAAGAGAAATATAGCACCTAACATAGTCCCAGGATCTGCAATAATGCACACAAACTAACCCGCACAAAGATACACCTGTATTATGGAACACACTCAACCAGTAACAACCCTATCTAAGGAATACAACTATTAAACCAGGCCCTAAACACT
Organism: Rhinatrema bivittatum; assembly: GCF_901001135.1. Taxonomy (NCBI): domain Eukaryota; kingdom Metazoa; phylum Chordata; class Amphibia; order Gymnophiona; family Rhinatrematidae; genus Rhinatrema; species Rhinatrema bivittatum. The sequence goes on along the minus strand of NC_042615.1, from coordinate 582,672,924 downwards.
AATACATTTCCTATTGGGAAAACAGAATAAGCCAAGCTGCTATAGCGCCCCACACAGAAATAATTGTAAAGCTTTACTAAAAATGTTACAAAACAGCTGCTGAACAGAATATCCAACAATTAAAAACTCATAAAAATTATTAAAACATGTCCAAATATCAATAAAATATTTCAAAACAGCAGACATCGCATAATACCCAATAATTAAAATGGCAATCAAGAAAAATAAATTTAAAAAGCCACCTTTTCTTACCCTCTCCAGCAACTCTCCTACTCCTTTCCCTTCCAGGCCAATAGCACTCACAGGAAGCAGCAAGGGCTGCTGAAGCTCTGTCCTCACAGTCCTCTTCCTTAGCACCCACAACCAGTCACTCACACACATAACTCCAATTAGACCCCACGAACAGTCTCGGTCTCTCTCACCTCCCTGACCAGTCTCTCTCTCAATCACACTCATGGTCTCTTATATACAAGCTCTCAATCACACACAAATGCTCTCACACCCACACCAGCTCTCACCCAGGCTTCCATTCACACCCACACACACCAGCTCTCACCCAAGCACCCATTCACACCCACACACACCACCTCTCACCCAAGCACCCATTCACACCCACACACACCAGCTCTCACCCAGGCTCTCATTCACACACAGACACCCCAGCTCTCACCCAGGCACTCATTCACACACAGACACCCCAGCTCTCACCCAGGCACTCATTCACACACAGACATACCAGCTCTCACCCAGGCACCCATTCACACCAGTTCTCACTCAGGCTTCCATTCACACCAGCTCTCAACCAGGCACCCATTCACACACAGACACACCAGCTCTCACCCAGGCACCCATTCACACACAGACACACCAGCTCTCACTCAGGCACCCATTCACACACAGAGACACCAGCTCTCACTCAGGCACCCATTCACACACAGAGACACCAGCTCTCACCCAGGCACCCATTCACACACAGAGACACCAGCTCTCACCCAGGCACCCATTCACACACAGACACACCAGTTCTCACCCAGGCACCCATTCACACCAGTTCTCACCCAGGCTCCCATTCACACCAGTTCTCAACCAGGCACTCATTCATACACAGACACACCAGCTCTCACCCAGGCACCCATTCACACACAGACACATCAGTTCTCAACCAGGCACCCATTCACACACAGACACACCAGCTCTCACCCAGGCACCCATTCACACCCACACACACCAGCTCTCACCCAGGCACCCATTCACACCCACACACACCACCTCTCACCCAGGCACCCATTCACACCCACACACACCACCTCTCACCCAGGCACCCATTCACACCCACACACACCACCTCTCACCCAGGCACCCATTCACACCAGCTTTCTGCCAGGCACTCATTCACACACACAGACGCACCCGCTCTCACCCAGGCACTCATCCACGCACAGACGCACCCGCTCTCACCAAAAACTTCTTCTTCCTTCACTGCAGGGATGGGCTCCAGTTCCGCCGCGGCTTTACTCCGGCGGGCCTTCTTTTTTCGCCACCGCGGGAATGGGCTCCCGTGGTGGCCTCGGTCGGGTTTCCTCTTCGCCGCCACAGGCTGTGGCGGCCTTGCTTTGTCGGGGTCAGGTCTCCTCTTCGCCGCCATGGGAATGGGCTCCCATGGCGGCTTTGCTTCGTCGGGGGTCGGGTTTCCTCTTCATTGCGCGATCTTGCTTCGTCAGAGTTCAAAATTCCTCCCTGCCTGCCTCACCGGCCAATCAAAGGCTTCCTCCCTTCTTCCTACTCCCACTGGTAGGGAGGAGGCTTCCGATTGGCCTGCGCGGGGGCAGGCAGAATGAAGGAGGCTTCCCATTGTGTAATGGGGGTAGGAAGAACGAAGGCTTCCAATTGGCCCGCGTGTGCTGGAAAAAGGCAAAAGGAAAGTAGAACGGGGTAGTGGGACACCGGGAGACGCGACACACCTGGCGGTGTTTGGCGACACACCGGTTGAGAAGCGCTGGACTAGACTATTGCAATGCTATACTACTTGGACTCTCTTCCAACCAAGTTTGTAGACTTCACGGTACAGAACATAGCAGCTAAAATAATCTTTGGTAAGAGGAAATTTGATCACGTCACACCACTTCTCATTGAACCTAATTGGCTTCCAGTGTCTTATAGAATTCAATTCTAGATTGGCTGACTACTTTCAAAGCCTTACGTTGGGGTATTCCTTCATATTTGTCCAATCTTCTTCTCCCATATTTACCTACACATACTCTGTGTTCCTCTCAACTAAAGCTTCTATTTCTCCCCTCCTAAACTGATGACTGGAACACACTCGTGAGCTCTGCTTTTCTTATCTGGCACCCATTCTTTGCAACTCTTTTCCTTTGGTGTTACACCTTGAAAAAAACTGTCAAATTTAGAAAGTTCCTTAAAACTTTCCTTTTCACAAAGGCCTTCCAAGACAAACTGCTCCTCTGATTTTACAGATAACTATTTTAAGTATTTATACAAATATTTAGTGTTACTTTCTATAGTTTAATATAGTTTGTATCTGTTTTTTTTAATCTTCTTTTATTTTCGTTGTTTTTTAAGTCAATTTTTTAATTTTAGTTTTAGATTTTAAATCTATAGTTTGTATTTCTCACTTTTAGCTTTAATGTATGGCATGTTTATTTTTTAATTTATGTACATTGCATTGATATACTTATGTAAGAATTGCGATTCATCAAGCCTAATAAATAATAATAATAATTAAGACTCAACTCAGCAGGGGATTCTGGGATAGGGTGTTGCACTGCAAGCAGGGATAAGAGTCCAGGGCCAGAGAGATGAGGGAGGCCCTAGGAGAGAGACAGAAAGCTTGAGATTATGAACTGAAAGTTACAATTGTTTTATTGAAATGTTCAAATCATTTTATTATTGCTTAAGAATAAAGTTACTTATAAAGATTGTTGCCAGAGTCCAGCTTGAAGTCTGTTCTCTGGCTAGTCCTGACCACTCGGCTACACAGGCAACAACCATAGGAACACATTTCAATAAGATGATTTCAGGCTTTCTTAAATTTATTAGTAGCTGATTATGTGACAACCATGATCTAATAGAGCTAAGACATAAAGACAAAAAAATCTTATGTAGCTTGCCATGATGCTTGTTTTGGAAACAAGCCAAGTGTAGACTAAAGTGCACAAAGGGGGCAAATAAATGTTAAACAGGATGGTGGACCAGGCTGATTCTTGAGGAACACCAGTAACAATTGAACACCAAGATGATTGACAGAAAAGTTAGAAACATTGACTTCTGTCAGATAGATATGATTTAAACCAATCAAGTAAGTGACCTGAAATTCCAGTTTGTTGTAACTGAGACAGAAGAATTAAATGGTTTAAGGTGTCAAATGCTGCTGAAATATTGAGCAGTACCAGCACCACAAAATTTCCCAAAACCCAATTCACTCTAATAAAGTTGACACTAGATAACAGTAAAATCTCTGTTCTGTAAAACATCCTAAAAGCAAATTGATATTGGTCTAGAATGGTATTGTCCTCAATAAAATTACTCAATTGGGATAGCACAGCATTTTCTATCATTCTGGCTAAAAATGTCAAAGAAGAAATTGGATGGTAGCAAATATACCCAGGTCAAGAGAAGGCTTCTTAATTAAAGGCCTCACCATGGCTTTCTTTATTTCTGGAAAGGAAAGATTAACTATCTTAGTAATATTTTTGCCTCGGTCTTGTGATAACATTTTCAGAAGGGTGGGCAGATTGCTTTTCAGTGGATAAGGAAAAGGATTCAATTTAGCAATGATGTTAGTAATCTCATCTGAAGATGTGAATACTCACAAAATATAGGCGAAAATGCTGTAGAAAGAGAATAAGAATTTACCATGGTGGAATTAATCGTAAAAAACAACAACAACAAAAAAAAATTGCACACTTTAGTGATCTTATCCTCAAAAGATAAAGCAAAATCTTCAGAACAATTTGGATCAGTAACCATATTACTACCATTATTGGAAAAATGATGCGATCATCCCAAAAACCAAAGAAATCAATTATTAAATTAAACACTCTCAACTGTGAATTTTTTTTTTTAAGTTTTAATGCATCAGCAAGCCTGTCGGCGTGCCCTCTCTGAAAACACCAGGGCCACCCAGATTGCTACATCATTTATGGTCAAAAAATCTTTTATTTTCTTATGCAACTAAAACTTTATGTTCATAACTTTTAAACTCCAATCATTAGTGATCATGGCTCGACAATGGCCAATGTTTTGCAAAGTTGCTTCTTCAAGAGCCCCTTGACCACTTGAAATCAATAAAATCTTATAACTGTATCCATCTCATATATGTTCTATGAATAAAAAAATTTTTGGAATTAATTTCATTTAATAATAAAGATTTGAAATAATTCTTTTCTTTTTGTCAACGAGTTACCCTTTCAAATGGAATCCTTCAGTCTCAATAGTTTCCATATTGCTGGAACAGACGTAACCATTTTATCTTACCTTTATATAAGACACCGAGCTTCACTGCCTACTCATGACGTCATAGTACGTGGCCAATAAAAAACCTATCTTCTAAATGTGAATAATTCTCACATTTCCATATTAATGTTTACTCCCCTCGATGTCATTTTCCAATGCCAATGACTGCTGATTGTTGTGTTTTGGACATGGAGTCATGGGACCCTGGTCCTGCAAGAGAGAGTATCTCCTACAAGCGATAGGTTAGTTCTTAGCAGTAAGGAACACAGCGGAATACAAGTGTTTATTATACAGCAAAATAGTTGGTAACCCGAGGAATGGGCAGTGATCCTAGCCAGAAGAGGAGGCTTTCTGATGGTGTCGTCTTGTCTGTACACTGCAGCGTAGGGACTGCAGATATAGAGTCTCACTAGGTCTTGAGATGGAGATGGGTCCAGTAGTGGTCCACTGAGTGGGGTAGGCCGAGAACCCAGACACAGATGATATGCCAGTGAGGGTAGATCCGGTAGTGGTCCGCGATGCAGGGTAGGCCGAGAATCTACTTTGGAAGAGATGAGACAAGGCAGAGACAAATCAAGAGCAGTAGTACTCACTCTGAAGCTGGAGGAGTGAGGATCCGGGACGGAGGCAGCCATCTTACTTAATGGATCTGAACAAGGCAAGAGAAAGGTAAGCAACAGAGGGCGCAGCCGCCTGCGACCGATGGGCACAACAGTACTCCCCTTCTTAGGGCCTCTCCCAGGAGGTTTGGGTTTCTGAGGATGAGTTTGATGGAAGCATCAGATCAAATCTTTGTCAAGGATATTGACAGCGGGCTCCCAGGAGTTCTCCTCCAGTCTGTATCCTTTCCAGGAAATAAGATATTCCCAGTGTTTACCTCTTTTGCGGACATCCAAAATGTCACCGATTGTATACGAGATACCTCCTCAGCATCAAGCGGTGCGGGTTCCGGAGTCTTGCTGGAGAACTCGGAAAGGATGAGTGGTTTCAGTAGTGCCACATGAAAGGCATTGTGAATCTTCATGGACGGGGGTAGCTTTAAGCTGTATGTCAATGTCCAAGACGTCGTAGAACAGAAAAGTGTCCAACGTATCGAGGTGCAAAGCGTGCAGAGGGTAATTTGAGGTGCAGGAACTTTATACTGAGCCATACCTTGTCTCCTGGTTGGAATTGGGGTGCCTTCCTGCGATGGGCATCATAAGTCTTCTTGGCCCTTTGGCCCGCTTTGAGAAGCAGATCCTTGGTTTGTCTCCATAGTTGTTGTAATTCAATTGCGGTGGCTTGGGTGGCTGGAGAAGTCACAGACAGTGGCAGAGTTAATGGAGTTAATGGTTGATGACCATACACAACTTAAAATGGGGTTGAACCCCGTAGCAGAAGCAGGATGCAAGTTTAGGGCGAACTCAGCCCAGGGAAGTAATTCAGCCCAGTCGCTTTGTCTAGAGTTCACATATGAGCGTAGAAATTGCTTGAGCGTCCGATTCATTCTGTTTGTCCATTGGATTGCGGGTGATAGGCCGAAGTTAGATCCAATGAGATGTCCAACTTTTGATAAAGTGCTCTCCAAAAGTATGCAGTAAACTGAACTCCTCTATCTGACAAGATGTGTTTGGGCATGCCATGGAGGCAGAAGATGTGCTTCACAAACAATTTGGCCAGTTCAGCAATGGATGGTAAACCTGGCAGTGCCACAAAGTGTGCCATTTTCGAGAACCGATCAACAGTCACCCATATTGTGTTGTTCCCGCCGGAAGGAGGCAAGTCCACCACGAAGTTGGTCGCAATGTGCGTCCATGGTTCCTCAGGTACTGGCAGAAGTTGAAGAAGGCCCCAGGGACGTCTGGCAGGAGATGTCTGTCTTGCGCAGGTAGCACAGGAGGCCACGTATGCTTGGACATCAGTTTTCATAGTAGGCCACCAATAAAACATTGGAGCATGGCTAGTGTGCGGCATTGCCCGGGGTGGCTGGCCAGACGGGAGTCGTACCCATCTTAATAGTTTCTTCCTCATTCCTTGAGGCACCACCGTTTTCCCAGCAGGAACCGCTTGAGTGGTTGCCAACACCACTCTCTCTGGATTGATGATGTGGAGAGCTTCATTGGATACTAGGGATGTGCAGCCAAAACGTTTTCATTGCATTCGTGATACATATTCGTGGGGGGTCAATTCCGTTTCATGCGGAAGTATGGAGAATTCCATAAGTTCTCGATCTGTAAATACGTTACTACGGCGAGTTAAATTAGTGTCCCAGCTAAAATTAAAATTAACTACAACCCCCTACCCTCCTGACCCCCCCAAGACTTAACAAAACTCCCTGGTGGTCCAGCAGGGAGTCAGGAAGCCATCCCTGCACTCGTTTGCCGGTTTCATCACGGCGTGTCACAGGGGCTAATGGTGCCATTGGTCAGCCCCTGTCACATGGTCACCGGCGCCATCTTGTGCTCCTACCATGTGAAAGGGGCTGACCAATGTTTCAACGCGCTGATGCTCCTCCTCCTTCCTGCCCGTGCGGCCCCAGAAGTAAATGTTGCCGGAGCCGCATGGTCAGGAAGGAGGAGGAGCATCAGCGCGTGCAGAAGAGAAGCAGCGCTTACGGGCCGCCGCGAATCCCAAGTCACAGCGGCCTGAGAAGAGGAAGAGGCCCGGTAGCAGGGCCACCGCGGCCCGAGAAGATCAGGGCCGCTGCAGAGCCCATCCTGCGGTGACCCGCGAAGAGGAGGCCCAGAGGTGTGAGAGAGGCTGAGGGTCTGTAGAGGGTGTGTGTGTGTGCATGTATGAGATGAGTTGAGAGTTTGTGTGTGAGAGTGAGGACCTGAATGTTTGCAGAGACAGCATGTGAGAGCCTCTGTGTGTGTGAGAGAAGACAGCATGTGACAGTGAGAGCCTGTGCTTGAGCAAGACAGCATGTGAGAGAGAGAGAGAGCCTGTGTGTGTGAGAGTCAGACAGCATGTGCCAGTGAGAGACTGTGTGTGTGTGAGAGAGAGAAATGCATGTGAGAATGAGAACCTGACTGTGTGTTTGAGGGAAGACGATGGAGAGAAAAGAAACAGAAAAAAGACAATATAAAAGGAATTGGCAAAAAAAAATAAGAAAGGGAAGGTGGAAAAAAAAAATAAGCCCGTGACCAACCAATTAGAAAACTAAGATCAGACAGCAAAGGTAAAAAAAATAAATAAATTACTTTTTAGTGGCTGGCACATGTAATCTTTGGGAATATGCAAGAATAGCACTTTCTCTATGCGGATCTCACAATGTATGAGATCAGCATGGAGAAAGTGGAAGCCCACGGGGTCTGCACAGAGGAGGCAGCAGAATGGGCTTCAGTGTCAGTAGCAGCAATCGGCACCTCCCCAATAGCCATGTGGCAGCAGTGACAGTGGCAGCAGAGGAATGAGAGGGGTTCCGAGGATGCTGGCAAAAGAGAGGGGGGTCTGCCTTTAGTGTGTGTATGTGTATGAATGGGACTCTGCCTGGGGGTGTATGTGTGTGAATGCATGGGTGCCTGCCTGGGGGTCAGTGTGTGTGTGTGAGAATGACTGGGAGCTTGCCTGGGTGTGTGAGTTTGTGTGTATGTGAGGGAGCCAGTAAGTGTGAGAGCATGAGTGTGTATGAGAAAATCCAAGGGAGTAAGAGTTTGTGTGTGGAGGGGGAGAAAGAGTCTTAGAGCCTGAGAGTGTGTCAGTGTCACTGAGAGTGAGAGGTTATGGTGGATATAAGAGCATAAATGTGTATGTATGTGACAGTGTATGTGTGAGAGAGAATGGACATGTGAGTATGTGTGAGAGAGAGAGGATACTACTAATCCTCCACAATATTAGGGTGACTGGAAATCAAGAGCTCCCACAGAAGGGGACAGTGTTAAATAATATTAAAACCAATAAAAGAAACCAACTGACAGATGAAGTTTGTAACGCTTGCTTGGGCTTGAAGTGTATGAAATACCAACCTTCAATTGAAGATTTAGCCAATGAAATTCAGCAACAAAAAAGTCACTAAGCAGGTAAGGTAAAGAATTATCTGTTTTTGCTTTATTAATAAATACAGTACATATATTAAAATTATAGCTTTTTTGTTATTAATTAGAGCTACTAATATCACAAAATTATGGATTTTTCTAGAAGTGACACACCACCCAAGTTATGCTCGGTTTTTTTTATGAATTTTGACACACTAGCTCAAAAAGTTGGCCATCACTGACCTATACACAGCAACAAATACACTAAAATGGCCAGCAGAAATGTGACTTGTTTTACGCCTGCCCTGACTCTGGCATTAAAATTCTCGCGTTAAAAAGCACATGCTAAAATGTCTTCCTGCGGCTCTCTGCATTGCCCTATAATAGCTAATAGCTTCATTTACATGTGATTTGCATGCCCTTGTGCTAAGCATACCACTGATTTATTAGCGTGGATTTTTTGGTGCTAAAACCCATATTTCCTAGCGTGTAGCAGATGGACTCAAAACAAGTGGGTATAGTGTGCTCGTGCTAGCAGTTGGAGACGGATCTGACGTCAGCACGGGTACATATACCCCCACAGGAAGTGCAGCAATTCAGTAATTTCCGTCTCCAAAGCAGTTTGGAGCTACCTCACGCTCGCTGAGCGTTCTTCAAAATTCTAACAACTAAATTCATAGACGACATCTCCTAATGACGAGCCCCGCACTCCTGCGGTGATACCAGTCGGTCCCTCCCCCAGTTGAGTTTCCCGAGGCGATTTCCGTGGTCCCTCGGAGGAAAGTGCCTCGGTCTGGTGGCCGACTCGCGGCAGGGACCCAGCCCCCCAGTGTGAAGGGCTCGGGCGCAGCTTGGCCCCCGAGCGAGACGAGTTCGGGCGCGGCCTAGAGGCAGCGGGTGCACCTCCTCAAGCGTGGCGGTGAAGGTACTCACCCTCTCCCCCCGCAGCCAGAGACCGCCCGGGTTGCAGCCGGGAAGCGCCGAAGACAAGGTAAGGCGTATATTTTTACTTGTTGGTCTCCGAGGATCCGAGGAGTAGCAGAGTGTGCCTCTGGGGCGGCCCATCGAGAAGGTCGCCATTTTGTCTGCCTGCTCGCCATCGCCTTCTACCTGGAGCATCCCGCCTATTGCTACGCGCACGGCGATAGGCGCCCGTTGCTACGCGCACGGCGATAGGCGCACGTTCATAGATAGGAGCCCGTTCCTAGGCGCCCATTGCTAGGCAAACATTGCTAGGCGCCCATTCATAGGCGCACATTGCTAGGCGCACATTGTTAGGCGCACATTCCTAGCGCACGTTGCTGAACGCTGGTTAGCAGGCGCCCGCCTTTCGCGCACAGCGCAGACTCTGACTGAGTTCACCGGCGAGATGGAGCGTAAGAGAGCCCAGGCTTCAGCAGTGCCGGCACCTCCAGAATCAGGCATAAGTCTCTGCTCTGCATGCAACCTCAGGGCCACTCAGAACGAGGATGCAGACTCCCTATGTGCCCAATGTGAAGAGGCCCTGGGAGTCCTGGGCCAGGGCCGGTCACAGCCCAGCGTTCTTGCCAGTTCCTCAGGTAACACTCCAGAGCCAGCAAGCAGCGGGGAGCAGCCAGTGAACCAGGGAGGCCTGGTACCCATGTGACCAGATCTGGCTTTGATCTCCTGGGTGGACTTATTCATAGGGATTCATGCCTTTGTCACGATGCAGTCGGCTCCCCGACCGGGTCCGTATTTTCCGGATGACCCAGCTCCTGGACCCTCGCGGCCTAGGCGCGGCCACTCGCCACCTGATAGCCCCAATTATGGGGATTCAGATTGCCCGGAGGAAGAAGATGAGCCCCCCGAGGAGGGAGAGCTTCCCTCGGGGATGGAACCATATCGGACTATGAGGCGCTTCTTTCCCAGAGCGGATCTTCCAGGCCTGATCTCTCAATGCCTGTCGGAACTGGCTCTTCCGGGTCATGACGCCCCAGGGGAACCTAGAGTGAACCCCCTGTTGGAGGGCCTGTGCCACACTTCTCACCACTTTCCCCTCCTACAAGTGGCACAGCAGCTAATCGATCTGGAATGGGCTGAGCCGGAGGCTCCATTCAAAGGGGGTCGGGCCTTGGCTGGCATGTACCCCTTAGCCCCGGCAACTAAGGACATGTTGGCGTGCCCTCAGGTAGATGCCATGGTTAGCGCAATTGTGAAGCGCACCACCATTCCGGTGGAAGGGGGGACGGCCCTCAAGGATACACATGACCGGCATATGGACGCCATCCTGAAGCAGGCCTTTGAGGTGGCAGCCATGTCCCTACGGATTGCGACCTGCTGCACTGTGGTGACGCGTTCCTGTTTATCACAGGCTCGGAACAACGCCTCGGGAGAAGAGATGGAATCAGCTCTCTCATTCCTCACTGACGCAGCCTCCGATCTCATCCGTACGGCAGCCAAGGGAGTGTCATCCTCAGTGGCAGCCAGGAGGCAGCTCTGGCTACGTACCTGGTCGGCCGACTCCTCTTCCAAGACACGTCTCACGAGAATGCCCTTCGAGGGGTCTCTCCTGTTCGGCAGCGACCTGGAGAAACTGGCCAATAAATGGGGCGCCTCTCCATTACCTCGTCTACCAGAAGACAGGCCAAGAAGGAGGCAGCGCCCGTCTTCTAGACCATCCAGAGGTAGAACCTCTCAGCGCTTAAACCCTTACGGGACTCGCTACCACGCAGCTCGGTCACAGGCCAGGAACCTGTCATTTCGGACTAAGCACAATAAGAGGGGAACCGGCTCGGGTTCCGGTCCCGGCCGTACCCCACAATGACAATCAGCCAGCCCATCTGGGGGTAGCAGCCATTGGGGGCAGGCTGACCCTCTTCTACCGCAGGTGGGTCGAGATTACCTCGGACCAATGGGTCCTAGCCATCATCCGAGAAGGGTACTACCTGGACTTTCTTCGGCTCCCGCCGGACAAGTTTGTGGAATCTCCCTGTTCACCCCTCAAGAGGACGGCACTAGAGGTTACCTTACAGAGGCTTCTCTCCCTCAAAGCCATAATTCCAGTGCCTGCGGGGAAGATGAATTCTGGGCATTATTCCATTTATTTCATAGTGCCCAAGAAGGAGGGCACTTTCAGGCCCCTCCTGGATCTCAAGTCAGTAAACCGCCACCTACGGGTGCCCAGCTTTTGCATGGAAACTCTGCGATCTGTCAAAAATTCAGTACAGCCAGGGGAATTTCTCACATCCCTAGATCTGTCAGAAGCCTACCTGCATATCCCAATCCATCGGGATCACCAGCGCTACTTACGCTTCAAAGTCCTAAATCAACACTTCCAGTTTCGGGCATTACCCTTCGAGTTAGCCACAGTGCCGCGGACCTTTACCAAGGTCATAGTAGTCGTGGCGGCGGCCCTCAGGAAGGAGGGGATTCTCATCCATCCCTACCTGAACGATTGGCTGATCAGGGCAAAGTCACCGGAAGAGAGCCACCGGGTAACCAGCCGAGTGATTGCTCTTCTAGAGAGCCTAGGATGGGTAGTAAACTGGAGCAAGAGTTCCCTACAGCCGTCTCAGTCGAGGGAATACCTAGGAGTCCTATTCGACACTCAGGCAGACAGAGTCAGCCTTACCCCCAAGAGAAGAGCGAAGCTCCAAAATCGTCTGCAGGCCCTGCTGCGCGCCACCCAGCCCACAGTTTGGGATTACCTGCAAGTCCTCGGCCTTATGGCATCCACTCTGGAGGTGATCCCATGGGCGCGGGCACATATGAGACCATTACAACATGCCCTCCTATCCCGGTGGAGCCCGCGATCACGGACTTACACCATACACCTACCTCTACCAGCCAGGGTGCGGAATCAGCTACAATGGTGGCTGCAGCAAAGCCACATGAGACGGGGGTCCAGAATGTCCTCTCCAACCTGGACCCTGCTCACTACAGATGCCAGCCTGAGCGGCTGAGGAGCACATTGCGAAGAACTCACCGCCCAAGGGCAGTGGAACAGAGAAGAGTCGAAGATGGAACATCAACCGACTAGAGGCACGGGCAGTAAGGCTAGCGTGCCTGCGATTTGCCCACAGACTTCGGCACAGAGCAGTTCAGAGTGATGTTAGACAAACACCACCACAGGGCATACCATCAACCGACAGGGCGGAACCAGAAGCCAACAGGTATCCCTAGAAATAGCTCCCCTGATGACGTGGGCAGAAGCAAATTTCCAGGACATCTCCACTGTCCACATCGCCGGGAAGGACAACACCGCGGCGGACTTTCTCAGCAGAGAAAGCCTAAGTCCAGGGGACTGGCAACTGTCACCCAACAGCGTTCCAGATGATTGTGGAGTTGGTGGGGGACCCCGGGCATGGACCTACTAGCAGACAGGTTCAACGCTCAAGTACCCAGATATTTCAGCCGCAGGCGGGATCCTGTGTCTCAGGGGATCGATGCCCTGGTACAGCCATGGCCCCAGGGGATCCTGCTATATGCCTTTCCTCCATGGCCCCTGCTGGGCGCCATCATACACAAGATTCGGCGGCACAGAGGCCTAGTTCTTCTAGTGGCCCCGGACTGGCCAAGAAGACCGTGCTACGCAGACATGAGAAGATTACTGGCAGGGGCTCCACTACCCCTGCCTCCACACAGGGACCTGCTGCGACAAGGTCCCGTCCTCCACGAGGATCCGGCTCAATTCTCTCTTATGGTCTGGCCATTGAGAGGGCTAGGCTGAAGACACGAGGATACTCAGAGCCGGTAATAGATACACTCCTCAGAGCACGCAAGTTCTCCACATCGCTAACTTATATAAGGATCTGGAGAGTATTTGAAGCTTGGTGCGAAACTCATAGCACCAATCCACATGCCGCTAAGATTCCTATCATTTTGGACTCTCTGCAAGATGGACTTCAGAAGGGTCTGTCTCTCAGTTCCATCAAGGTTCAAGTGGCAGCGCTTTCCTGCTACGGTCCACGGAGGGACGGCAACAGCATCGCCACACACCCAGACATTTCACGTTTCCTGACAGGAGTCAAACACATTCGCCCGCCACTGAAGTGGCCCATACTCTGTGGAACCTCAACCTAGTTTTGAACTTTCTAGCGGGGACACACCTTTCCATCCACTTCAAGGCTGTCCCTCCATTTGTTAACCTTGAAGATGGTGTTCCTGCTGGCTGTTTGCTCAGCACGCCGCATCTCAGAGCTACAAGCACTGTCTTGCCGTGATCCGTTTTCTCCGAATCACTCCAGAAGCCATCCATCTTCGCCCGGTTCCTTCCTTCTTACCCAAAGTAGTCTCAACACTTCCACCTCAACCAAACCATATCTTTACCTACCACAGAAGGTTGAAGAAGTCAGAGGAAGGTCGAATTCTACGCCATCTCGACATAGGCAGGCTACTGTCCAGATACCTGGAAGTGTCAGAAGCAGTACGAAAGACGGACCACCTGTTCGTCCTTCACAGCGGGAAGAAGCAAGGGGGAAGCGGCCTCACGGGCAACTATCGCCGCTGGGTCAAAGAAGTTATCAAGGCGGCCTACGTAGACGCAGGAAAACAACCACCTCTACAGGTCAAGGTCTCACTCTACCAGAGCGCAAGCGGCCTCTTGGGCAGAGGCTAGGATGCTGTCGCCTACCGAGATCTGTAAAGCGGCGACGTGGTCCTCCCCTCCATACCTTTTCCAGATTCTACCGTCTGGATGTCCAGGCCAGGGAGGACACCCGCATTCGCAAGGGCAATCCTGCATGGGCCTCAGGCAGCCTCCCGCCCAGTCCGGGAGTAGCTTTTGTACATCCCACTTGTTTTGAGTCCATCTGCTACACGCTAGGAAATGTTGAGATTACTTACCTGGTAATCTCCTTTTCCTTAGTGTATGCAGATGGACTCAGCATCCCGCCCGGCTGCCAGCATACATGACGATTCACCGTCTCACGGTAAGCCATGTTTTTTTTTTCTTATGATAGGGCATCCACCCTGCCGGGTGTCGACGCCTTCCGGTTGAGAATCCTGACGGTCTCCAGCTACTATCAATCGGTCAGGGTAATCCTGTTTAATTAAACGATCAGTCAGTACTCATATATCCATGACAGCTTTTGCAAGGGACTTTACTGAATTGCTGCACTTCCTGTGGGGGTATATGTACCCGTGCGATGTCAGATCCGTCTCCAAACTGCTAGCACGAGCACACTATACCCACTTGTTTTGAGTCCATCTGCATACACTAAGGAAAAGGAGATTACCGGGTAAGTAATCTCAACATTACATGCCAGAGTTAGGTCAGCATTAAAAACCCACACTAAAATCAGAGAAAAAACATGCAGTAGGCTCTGCGCAGCTCATTGCCTCAGCCTCTATGTCCCTAAATGGATAGCAATTGAAAAACCACAAATAGAATCCTCCGTAATGAATTATTTGTTGGACTATACAAGGCTTCAGATCCCAAAACCAGGTAAAGTAATTTAAATGATATTCAAATGGTATTCAAGAAAAAAGATTTTTCAAGAAAAAAATTTTTAAGACGAAGAGAGGAACGTTTCAATATCGTTGTCATGAATCCCCGCCAAGGGTAATATGACTATAATTATAATCATAAACGGACCCCCTCCGTCCAAAGTATTTTCTTGAGGAAAAACAGTGATAATACAGTGAAAACCTTTATAAGTGTTATTAAAAAAATTCTTTCTTATTTAATGGTGGTGAAAAAATGTTCCCTCCAACTGTGAAAAATTGTGAGTGTCCCGGCAAAGATTGTAATATCCCGAAAGGGTATAAATGATTGTTAAATGCTGATAATCAACCCACTAGGCATAAAACGATGTAAATAAGGGCTTAACAAAGCTCCTTCAACATCCCGACTTATCTGATGTTGTTGGTGGGTGACCGACGCAGCCGCGTTTCAGGTCCGTCCAGGGACCTTTCATCAGGGGTTTCGTCCTCCTTCAACGCTTAGTCGGTGGATGTTGAATTAGTGCCTGCATAGGTCTCACGCATGAGTCCAAATGACTCTATCCGGGTTTGACAACGCTAAGATTCACCGGATACCTCTTTTTAAACTGGTGATAGAATAGCCGCGTAACCAATCCGTACAAAGCTATGATGTCACAACGTCTAGATCTGAACAACCAATCGTAAAGAAACATTGGTATTTTCCGTGCTCGCTGTATTATTTTGAAACCCAGCACCTGGGTTACAATATGGAATTCCAGTCCAGTGATTCATTCAAGCCTTGAGGGGCTTGTGATTTTAGTGTAAAGATCCAAAAGGCCTCCCGCTTGTTTAAAAATCTAATCCGATCGCCCCCACGAGGGGAGGTCAACACTTGATCGAGGATCGTCCATTTTAAATCTGTGAAAGCGTGGCGCTGTTGAACACAATGTGGAATGATGGGAGCTGTCAAAGTCTCTGTGTTCAATTTAGATTTGTGTTCATTTAAGCGTATCCTAATTTTCCTGGTAGTTCTTCCAATGTATATCTTTGGACAGGTGCACATAATGGCGGTATACAACAAACTCTGAATCCAACGTGGTATGGATTTTCGAACCACTTTATACCCGGGTTAAAGGCTCGATCCATATCTCACCGTCTATGCTGTTTTGACAATGCGGGCAGTGCCCGCACTGATTATGGCTGCCATTGGCTTATCCAGTGGATGATCTGTAACAGCATGAATGAGCTTATCACGAATGTTTAGCACCTTGTGTAGTCAACAATTAAAGGAGGTTCTTTAAAAACCTTGTGTAGCGCTAAACACAGGCCAATGTTGGCGAATTGAAAATGCAATGGCAGACAGAAGTGGCAACAGATTGATTCAAAACACAGACCCAGTGCAGGATCTTGTTTCGTTGGTTTGTAAGTGAGCAATGATGACCTATCAGAGAACTTAGCCCGTTTATATGCCCGTTTCACAACGGACTTAGGATACCCCCGCTCTAAAAACATTTCACGCAGGATCTGAGCTTGTATTTCAAATTCACTAGAATCAGAACAAATTCGTTTGATTCTAAAAAATTGACTGACAGGTAAGCCACGCTTAAATGATGGTGTATGATGGCTGTGAAATTTCAAGAGGTTATTTTTATCGGTGGGTTTGCGATACACAGTGATGCTGAATTGCCCCTTATTCAAACTCACTAATACTGTTGCGATCCCGGTCGCCAGGCTAGCGACCGGGCCCTTACCTCCATGCCGGGGGTCCCGGGTCCGCCGCGCTCCGCTGCAGTTTCGGGCCTGGTCGGCCGCGTGGCAGCGGCGTCTCCCTCGTGGAGACGCCGTCGAGCCCGATTCTGACTCCTCCCCCCTGCCGGGTACGCGCGCGCGCGCGAAGGGGTGGCTCTTGAAGGTCCAGCACCCGGAAGTGCTGAACCGCCCCCTTTCTGACGTCGGAGCTCGGCTGGCTATTTAAGGCAGCCTCAGTCTCTGTTCCTTGCCTTGCAACGAGGTCGCTCCTGTGAGTGCTTAGTTGCGTTCCTGGATTCAGCTTGCTTCTTCCCGCTTGTTCCGCTGCTTGTTCTGCTTGTTCTTGTGTTGCTCCTGATCCTTGCCTTGTTCCGTTCCTGCTTGTTCCAGTTCCCGCTCCGTTGAATCCACTCCTGCTTGACTCTTCTCGTCTGCCGCCAGCCTTGACCCTCGGATTCCTGCTTGACTCTTCTCGTCTGCCGCCAGCCTTGACCCTCGGATTCCTGCTTGACTCTTCTCGTCTGCCGCCAGCCTCGACCCTCGGATTCTGCTTGACTCTTCTCGTCTGCCGCCAGCCTTGACCCTCGGACTTCTGCTCGACTCTTCTCGTCCTCAGCCAGCCTTGACACCGGTTCTCCTAAGTCCCAGCGACCCGGACCCCTACGGGCTCCTCCTGGGGGGGTCTCGGGTTTCCAGGGCGAAGACTCTCTACTCCACGCCTGATCCGTACCGCCTCCCGGCTCTCTTCCACCGTCTGGACTCCATCGTTCAGACAGCCGGGCCAAGGGTTCACTAAACAGACTCTCCCACAACAGTTTGCAAGGCCATGGACCCGGCGGAGACTCCCGGTCTACAGGCCATCCCGGGAATGGCCCAAAGAATCCAGCAGCAGCAGCAATGTATAGAAGTTTTGGCTGCCACTGTGGATCGACTGGCGAGTCGCTTGGATGCTCAACCCGTGGACGTAGTGGTACCACCTCCACCTCCAGCCGCTGTACCTCACCCGTCCGTACAGACCCAACTTCCGGCTCCCACGCGTTACTCGGGGGATGCCAAGACTTGTAGGGCCTTCTTGAATCAGTGCTTCATTCGCTTTACTTTGCTTCCGGGACAATTTCCTTCCGATGCGGTCAAAGTGGCCTACATTTTATCCCTGCTGGACGGAAAGGCCATGATATGGGCCTCGCCGCTATGGGAACACCAAGATGCCATACTCCAGAATCTGCAACGGTTCGTGGACCATTTCAAACAAACCTTTGATGAACCAGCACGACAGACTACCGCTACTACGGAAATTCTACAGTTAAGACAAGGGTCTCGCTCGTTAGCAGACTACGCTATTGAATTTCGCACTCTGGCCATGGAGCTGGGGTGGCAAGATGACTGTTTGCGAGGCATATTCTTGGAGGGCCTCGCAAGTCGAATCAAGGACGAACTGATGACACGGGATATTCCCACTACTCTGAATGAGGTGATAGATTTGGCCGGGAGAATCGATCGGCGGCTGCAACAGCGTGCTAAGAAGGGCCGTCCGCCTCGACGACCGGTTTCCTTGGCGCCAACCTTTTCAAGGTCTCTCTCCTCACCTCACAAGCCACAGTCTACTCCCACTCACAATTCTTCTGAGGAACCCATGCAAATTGGGCGAACGCCGTTAACCGAAGAAGAAAGAAGACGACGGCGCACTCTAGGATTATGCTTGTACTGTGGTACCAAGGGTCACTTGCTGGCTCAGTGCCCCGCAAGGCCGGAAAACGCTTGAACCTAGGGAAGAGGGAGGAGACCTCTCTAGGTTGCCTTAATCCTGCTCCTCAATGTATGGTACCTGTTACCCTGCAGTACTCAGGGGGTTCCTTTCAGACTCTAGCCTTTATCGATTCCGGAGCTGGGGGAAACTTTATTTTAAAAGACTTGGTTTGTCAACTGGGGCTTCCTACAATACCCCGGAAGCCTCCACTCCGAGTCACCTCTATCCAAGGAACTCCATTGTCGGGAGACATCTCGGAGGTCACGGAACCTATCACACTTCAGACTGGGATACTCCATACCGAAAGACTCTCTTTTATGCTGCTAGAGAAATCTGTGCACCCAATAGTACTTGGTCTTCCTTGGTTGCAACTGCATGCTCCAATTATTCACTGGGACTCTCTTCAAATCGCTCAGTGGAGCTCCTATTGCTTCCAAAACTGTTTGGAATCGCCTCTGAAATCTACTCTTCCGCTCTGTCAAACTCTTTTGGAACTACCAGCTCAGTATCAAAGCTTTGCGGACGTATTCTCTAAACAGAAGGCGGAACTCCTTCCAGCTCATCGTCCGTTCGATTGTGCCATTGATCTACTTCCAGATTCAATCCCTCCGCGAGGCAGGGTTTACCCCCTGTCTATACCTGAGACGCAAGCGATGTCGGAATATGTGTCTGAAAATCTAGCCAAGGGCTTTATTCGGCCATCTCACTCCCCAGCGGGGGCGGGGTTTTTCTTTGTGGCCAAAAAAGACGGTACCCTCAGGCCATGTATTGATTACCGAGGGTTGAATACTATCACTAAAAAGGATCGCTATCCGCTTCCTCTCATTCCTGAACTTTTGGACAGACTTCAGGGTGCTAAAGTTTTCACAAAACTTGACTTACGTGGAGCCTACAACCTCGTCCGGATTCGTCCCGGGGACGAGTGGAAGACAGCTTTCAACACCCGGGACGGTCATTATGAATATCTAGTAATGCCGTTCGGATTATGTAACGCTCCAGCTGTCTTCCAAAACTTAATGAATGAGGTACTGCGAGAGATGCTCCACTCCTTTGTCATCGTTTATCTCGACGACGTTTTGATCTACTCTCCAGACCTCGTCTCTCATCGCCGTCACGTCAAACGTGTCTTGCACGCATTAAGAGACAATCATTTATATGCCAAACTCGAAAAGTGTCTGTTTGAGTGCGAAACACTTCCTTTCTTGGGATACATTATTTCTTCGTCTGGCTTTCAAATGGATCCGGAGAAGGTTGCAGCTATCACCAATTGGCCTCAACCAGTGGGTTTTAAAGCCCTGCAGCGATTTCTCGGTTTGCCAACTTTTACAGACACTTTATTCCACACTATTCCCAAAAGGTGGCTCCCCTCACGGCACTCACCCGCAAGGGCGCCAACACTCACGCTTGGTCTGCCTCAGCTTGCCTCGCCTTTGAAGAGTTAAAAAAGGCCTTTCTACAGGACTCTTGTTTGCGCCATCCAGATCCACAGCGCCCTTTCATTGTTGAGGTTGACGCCTCCACTTTGGCAGTAGGGGCCGTTCTCAGTCAACACGATGCTTCTGGCAAATTGATGCCTTGCTCTTACTTTTCAAGGAAATTCTCTCCAGCGGAGTGCAATTACGGCATCGGCGACAAAGAACTCCCTTGCTATTAAGCTCGCTTTCGAAGAATGGAGACAATGGCTTGAGGGAGCCAACCATCCAGTGACTGTGTATACTGATCATAAAAATTTACAATACTTGGCTCAGGCTCAACGATTGAACCCTCGCCAAGCAAGGTGGTCATTGTTCTTCAGTCGCTTCAATTTCATTCTTAAGTATCGCCCCGCTGACAAGAATGTTCGAGCAGACGCTCTATCTCGCAATTCCCAGCCTGAGGAGGAGGAGCCTCTGCAGCACATTGTGGATCCCGCAAGTATTCAATTAAATTTCACTCCGCTAGACCCTTCTTCTAAGACTCCTGTGCCTTTAAGACTTCGTAGGAAAGTTCTATGTTGGGGTCATGATTCTTTAACTGGTGGGCATGCAGGAGTACAAAGAACACTTGACCTTATAGCCCGCTTTTATTGGTGGCCTGGACTACGAAGAGATGTCTCTCTCTATGTTAGCTCCTGTCCTATCTGCGCACTACAGAAACCATTAACCGGTCCCCGAAGAGGCTTGTTACAACCATTACCAGTTCCTATGGAACCATGGACACATATTGCTACAGACTTTCTGGTAGAGCTTCCACCTTCTCAAGGCAAGACTGTGGTCTGGGTCACTGTGGACCGGTTTTCTAAAATGGCCCACTTTGTGCCCTTACCTAAACTTCCCTCCGCCACGGAATTGGCTTTGTTGTTTGTTCATCATATATTCCGCATTCATGGTCTACCTATGGATATAGTTTCCGACCGGGGACCCCAGTTCACCGCTAGATATTGGAGAGCCTTGTGCAAAAAATTCAAGGTACAATTAAGTTTCTCTACTGCATTTCACCCGCAAAGTAATGGCCAAACGGAACGCATGAACCGTTCCTTGAAGTCGTTCCTGAGAACGTTTATCAACCAAAAGCAAGACAATTGGGTGGATCTTCTACCTTGGGCGGAATTCGCCTACAACAATCAAGTACACACCGCAACTGGAAGATCCCCCTTCCAAATTGTATACGGCAAGCAGCTCAAACCACCCTTGCCGCTACCGGTACCAGTCTCATCGCCTGCCGCTCAGGCAGTTGCGGATCAACTGGGTACGCTTTGGGATTCTACACAGCACCGGCTCCAAAGGGTGGCACTCTCATCTAAGCGGTTTGCCGACCGCCATCGAACAGCAGCACCACAGTTCCTCCCAGGGGACAAAGTCTGGCTCAGCACTAAACACCTTCATCTCCGACAACCCTCGAAGAAGTTGGCACCCAAGTTCTGCGGACCTTTCCGCGTCGCGGAAAGAGTGGGCATGGTATCTTACCGATTACGATTACCCTCTTCGCTGCGTATCCACAACGTCTTTCACGTTTCTCTACTGAAGCCAGTTATACTTTCTAAATTTCACCCTAGGCCACAGGACTCTTCTCCAGCGCCTACTGCAGAAGATCCCACCTTTCAAGTACGTGAGGTATTGGACACTCGTTTTGTGAACAGACGTTGGGAATATTTGCTAGCGTGGGAGGGGTGTGGCAACGAGGACAATACTTGGGAGCCAGCTCGTAACATCTTAGATAAGTCTCTTCTGCGTCAGTTCCACCTGGATCATCCTGACAAGCCTGGGCCTTTAAAGAGGGGGCCTAAACGGGGGGGTACTGTTGCGATCCCGGTCGCCAGGCTAGCGACCGGGCCCTTACCTCCATGCCGGGGGTCCCGGGTCCGCCGCGCTCCGCTGCAGTTTCGGGCCTGGTCGGCTGCGTGGCAGCGGCGTCTCCCTCGTGGAGACGCCGTCGAGCCCGATTCTGACTCCTCCCCCCTGCCGGGTACGCGCACGCGCGAAGGGGTGGCTCTTGAAGGTCCAGCACCCAGAAGTGCTGAACCGCCCCCTTTCTGACGTCGGAGCTCGGCTGGCTATTTAAGGTAGCCTCAGTCTCTGTTTCCTTGCCTTGCAACGAGGTCGCTCCTGTGAGTGCTTAGTTGCGTTCCTGGATTCAGCTTGCTTCTTCCCTGCTTGTTCCGCTGATTGTTCCTGCTTGTTCTTGTGGTTGCTCCTGAGATCCTTGCCTTGTTCCGTTCCTGCTTGTTCCAGTTCCCGCTCCGTTGAATCCACTCCTGCTTGACTCTTCTCGTCTGCCGCCAGCCTTGACCCTCGGATTCCTGCTTGACTCTTCTCGTCTGCCGCCAGCCTTGACCCTCGGATTCCTGCTTGACTCTTCTCGTCTGCCGCCAGCCTCGACCCTCGGATTTCTGCTTGACTCTTCTCGTCTGCCACCAGCCTTGACCCTCGGACTTCTGCTCGACTCTTCTCGTCCTCAGCCAGCCTTGAACACCGGTTCTCTTAAGTCCCAGCGACCCGGACCCCTACGGGCTCCTCCTGGGGGGGTCTCGGGTTTCCAGGGCGAAGACTCTCTACTCCACGCCTGATCCGTACCGCCTCCCGGCTCTCTTTCCACCGTCTGGACTCCATCGTTCAGACAGCCGGGCCAAGGGTTCACTAAACAGACTCTCCCACAACAAATACATCCAGAAACGGAATTTGATGAACTGACTGTTTAGTAAACTGAAGGTTTGGATCCTGTGAATTGATCCAATCAAAAAAAGTTGTCAATCTGTCTTCAGTACTCTTCCATACAAACAATATGTCGTCAATGTATTGCACCCATATAACGATCTCTTGCCACCATTCTGACCCATAGCTGACAGTGTTTTCAAAGTGTGACACATATATATTAGCAGTTGTAGGGGCTAGGGGAGAGCCCATTGGAATGCCATGGATTTGGGAAAATAACTGACCATTGAACATGAAATAATTGTTATACAATACAACCTCCAAGAGCTGTAATATAACAGAATTTGGTATTCTTTGATGAGATAACCTGTGTGATAAACATTGTTGGATAACTTGAAAAACTTGCAATTGAGGAATATTAGTGTATAATGCACTAATATCCATAGTTACCAATATGTACGGTGTATGATCAGCCAAAGAAATATTTTGCAATTTTTGTAATAAATGAATGGTGTCTTTGATATATGAAGATGATGATGTTGCATAAGGTTGAAGAAGTTTGTCCAACAAAATCACTGGGGCTTCCAACACTGAGTCATTGAGCGACACTATCAGATGTATAGGGGGGTTCTTGAGATCTTTATGAATTTTTGGAAGGGAGTATATTACAGGTAACCTGGGATATTCTGTGATGAGAAATTTTTTTTCTTTATCAGTGAGACCCGAAGAACGATCTACAATGTCCTGTAATAACTGAGATAATGCAGGTGTGGGATCAATCAACAACTTTTTGTAATACACCGTGTTGTTTAAATGTTGATACATCGCATGATCGTATGTAATTTTATCCTGTAAGACTACTCCTCCCCCTTTGTCCGCTGGCTTGATGATTAAATCAGAATTTTGTGCAAGAGATTTTAATGCAGATCTCAAAGGAGCTGAGAGATTATGTTGCCAACGATGTTGCAGTTCTTCATATCTGGTTATGTCTTGTAATACCAATTGTTCAAAGGTTTTCACATGGGGATCGATGACTCCTGGTGGGTTCCATGTGGAACGAAGCTGAACAATAGACATATCTTGAACACCTAAACTATCGGTTTGTGAAAAAAACAATTTTAAATTAAGCTTGCGTATGAAGCGATGAAAAGCAATGCGAGCATTGAAAGGAGAATGTTTAACTGTGGGGACGAATGATAGACTGTGATCAAGTACAGCTGTTTGTTCGGCAGATAACACACATGTCGATAAATTAACAACCGCTGAAATCATTTGTGTCTGGTTCTGGTGTTGACTCCTGATTGAAAAGGAGCATCTGAAGTATTGTCATAGCGTGGGCGTCCTTTGGGTCGCGTGGGCGCCTTGCCACGAGTTGATGAAGAATCAGACTGTACTTGTGGCTTTTGTGCCGGAGCGGAGTTCTCTGCTTCTTCTGAACCACTAGAGTTCTCGTCAGACGAGAAATTAAACTCGCCTTTGAAGAATGGAGACAATGGCTCGAGGGGGCAAGACACACTACCACCGTATATACAGACCACAAAAACTTAGAGTTTTTGTCCCAGGCCCAACGGTTAAACCCCCGCCAAGCCCGGTGGGCCATGTTCTTTAGCCGCTTTGACTTTGTCCTACAATACCGGCCGGCGGCCAAGAATCTCCGAGCTGATGCTCTCTCATGGACCCCCCTATCCAAAGAGGACCAAGAACCTCCACAGTACATCCTAGACCCTAGTAAGGTTCGCCTGTCCGCCCTGACGGTCCTCTCCCAGGGTAGGACCGTGGTACCCTGACGGGATCGTCTAAAGACTTTGCGCTGGGCCCATGACTCCCTCACTGGAGGGCATGTAGGACGAGAGAGAACATTGGAGCTCCTTAACCGTTATTACTGGTGGCCCAACATTCGACAGGATGTTCGCGTCTATGTGAGTTCTTGCCCCACCTGTGCTCGACAAAAGCCCAGTCCTGGACCCCCGTGCGGTCTTCTACAACCTCTGCCAGTTCCCACAGAGCCCTGGACCCATCTCGCTACAGACTTTATGGTTGACCTGCCTCCGTCTCGCGGTCAGACGGTTATCTGGGTCACCTTCGACCGCTTCTCCAAGATGGTGCACCTTGTTCCATTGACTAAGTTACCCTCTGCACCCGAACTAGCTCTCCTCTTCTCCCAGCATATATTCCGGCTGCACGGCCTCCCGCAAGACATTGTTTATGACCGTGGGCCACAATTCGTCGCACGTTACTGGAGGGCTCTCTGTAAGTGCTTCAAAGTGCAGCTCAGCTTTTCTACGGCTTTCTACCCGCAGAGTAATGGGCAGTCCGAAAGGATGAATCGGTCTCTGAAAACCTACCTTCGAGCCTTTACCAATGAGAGGCAAAACAACTAGTCTGAACTGCTGCCCTGGGCCGAGTTTGCCTATAACAACCAAGTTCATGCCGCCACCGGTCTCTCACCTTTCCAGCTAGTATACGGGAAACAGCTGAGACCTCCGCTTCTCATCGCTACACCCAGTGCCTCTCCAGCCGCCCAGTTAACGGCTCAACAGCTACAGACCCTGTGGCGGAAAACCCAGTACAAATTGACCCGCTCAGCCTCTTCCGCCAAACAGACAGCTGATCGCCACCGACGACCGGCCCGCATCTATCAGCCAGGAGACCGGGTTTGGCTCAGCACAAGAAACATTCGTCTCCGCCTCCCCTCACGAAGATTTGCACCCAGGTTCTGTGGGCCATTCCGGATCGCCGAGAGAGTGGGCTTGGTCTCGTATTGGCTGAGGTTGCCGTTTTCTCTTCGAGTCCACAATGTCTTCCACGTGTCCCTGCTCAAACCCGTAGTTCTTTCCCGCTACCACCGAAGACCTCCGGATCCATCACCTACTTCCATCGATGATGATCCTACTTACCAAGTACGCGAGGTCCTAGATGTTCGGTTCCACAACCGAAGGTGGGAATATCTTCTCGCATGGGAGGGTTGCGGCGATGAGGACAATACCTGGGAGCCCAGCCGTAACATCCTGGACAAATCCCTATTGCAACAGTTCCACCGTGACCACCCGGAGAAACCCGGTCCTCTCAAGAGGGGCCGTAAAGGGGGGGGGTACTGTTGCGGTCCCGACCGCTTCCCTTCTGTTAGGGCTCAGGCCCGCCTATCTCCGCTTCAGTAGTTGCCGCGTTCTGCCTGCTCCGGACCCCGGGGGCTTCTCTCACTCCATGTGGCGGCCGCCATTACGGGCCTACTTCCCACCGGTCTCGCGCGCGAGAACGTCCATCTTGAGCGCCCAGCTCCCGGAAGCCCAGCCCCACCCACACAGCTGACGTCACGCCCGATTCCCGATTTAACCGGCGTTCAGTCTCTCTCTCAACGCCTTGCAACGAGGTTCACAACTTCTTAGTTGCTTCCAGTTATGTTCCTGTTGATCTCCACGTTGCCTGCCTCTGACTCTGGTTTGCTTCCGACTCCGCTTCAGCCCGCTGCCTGCCTCTGACTCCGGTTTGCTTCTGACTCCACTTCAGCCTGCTGCCTGCCCTGACTCCGGTTTGCTTCCGACTCCGCTTCAGCCCGCTGCCTGCCTTTGACTCCGGTTTGCTTCTGACTCCGCTTCAGCCCGCTGCCTGCCCTGACTCCGGTTTGCTTCTGACTCCGCTTCAGCCTGCAGCCTGCCTCTGACTCCGGTTTGCTTCTGACTCCGCTTCAGCCTGCAGCCTGCCTCTGACTCTGGTTTGCTTCTGACTCCGCTTCAGCCTACAGCCTGCCTCTGACTCCGGTTTGCTTCTGACCCCACTTCACCCACTCCCTGCCGCTGTCTCTGGTTTGCTACAGACTCCGCAGCCGCCCACTGCCCTGCCTTCAGCCAGCCCTCGGCTCTGCGCAACCGATCCCCAGCCTTCCGGGTACCTTGGACTTCCTATTCACTCTGCCTGCTCCGGTCCCGGCCTACGGCCCACCACAGCCTTCTGGACATTCTGTATACAGCTCCCAGTCCCGAGGACTCGGGACCCTACGGGCTCCTCCCGGGGGGTCCCTGGTTCCTGGGTGAACCCTTCCTGCTTGTGGCTCCGCCTCCCGGCCTACCC
Source organism: Rhinatrema bivittatum (assembly GCF_901001135.1). Classification (NCBI taxonomy): domain Eukaryota; kingdom Metazoa; phylum Chordata; class Amphibia; order Gymnophiona; family Rhinatrematidae; genus Rhinatrema; species Rhinatrema bivittatum. The sequence continues at coordinate 582,646,417 of NC_042615.1, read as the reverse complement.
TGTCTCCCTAGGTAGGTCGGCCCAAGGGTCCACTATCTTCTCCAGCATCAACTGCAACAACAGTCCATTAAGCTAGAGCGAGAGAACATTGTAGAGATCTCATCTTTGGAGACTTTCCTCACTCCAAATGACATCAAATCTTCACTGAGGTGAACTGTGCTGTTCGTACGTCTCACTTTGCATGTAAAACTGGCCCCCAAACCCTAAACCACCACCAAAACATCACCTCAAATTGTTAGCTGACCCTCCTATAGTGATATAAATAGTTGAATACTGTGAAGGCCTCCCCAGAGGCGCTCTCTTTCTTTCTCTCTCTCTCTCTGACTAAATGCCTGTCTGGGCACTTCACAAGTAGTGAAATACAAGTATCATGGGGTACAAAAACTTTAATGCATCTGCAATACAGTACCTATGTGAAGCGCTAACATAGCGTGTGGTGCGGTAATTAAAAAATGATCATAGACACACCCCTTTTTCTTATCGTGGGCATTATCCATGCGAAATTATAGCATTTTGATGAATCTAGGGGTAAGTTAGACCTGCTATATTCAGGGGGTCTAAAGTTAGCTGGATAAATTAATCCGGTTAACTGCTATTTAGCCAAGTCTATTCAGTGGCCTCACCATTCTTACATCTCAAGTCATTCTTGATCCACTCCAGGCTGGTTTTTGTCCTCTACAGTCAACTGAAACAGCCCTTGCCAAAGTTTCCAATAACCTGTTTATGGCTATAGCTAAAGGTCTTTATTCTGTCCTTATCCTCCTTGACCCGTCTGCTGCTTTTGACACTGTTGATCATCACCTTCTCCTTGATACTCTATCCTTGCTTGGATTTCAGGACTCTGTCCTGTCTTGGTTCTCTTCTTACCTCTCCCATCGCACCTTTAGTGGTTCCTCTGGTGGTTCCTCCTCTATTGCCATTCCACTATCAATTGGTGTGCCTCAGGGTTCTGTCCTTCAGAACCCTGAGGCACACCAATTCAGGGGGTCTTCTTCTCTTCTCACTATATACTAATTCCCTTGGTGTTCTGATTTCCTATCATGGCTTTCAATACCATTTTTATGCTGATGACTCCCAGATCTACCTTTCTACACCAGAAATTTCACCAGGATTCCCAGATCTCGGCCTGCTTGTCTGGCATTGCTGCCTGGATATCCCATCGCCACCTTAAACTCAACATGGCCATGATGGAGCTCCTTATCTTTCTCCCCAAGGCCACCTTCCTCTATTTCTGTGGATAACAGTCATCATTCCGGTCCCATCAGCCCATAGCCTTGGAGTACTCTTTGACTCCTCTCTCTCCTTCTCTACACATATCCAAAACTCTGCTAAAATGTGATGTTTCTTTCTTTATAACAGTGCCAAAATCTGTCCTTTCCTTTCTGAACACACTAGCAGAACCCTTATCCATCCTCTCATCTCCTCCCGCTTAGACTATTGCAACCTGCTTCTCACATGTCTCCTGTCAAACCATCTCTCTCCACTGCAATCTGTCCTAAATTCAGCTGCATGACTTATCTTTTGCCAAAGTTACTATGCTCATATGACTCCCTCTTCTGAAGTCACTGCATTGGCTCCTATCCGCTCCCACATACAGTTCAAACTCCTCCTTCTCACCTTCACTCTGCAGCACCTCACTGCCTCTTCTCTCTTATCTCTCTCTACACCCCTCCTCGTGCACTCCTTCATCGGATAAATCAATCCTATCTGTGTCCTTCTCCTCTACTGCCATTTCCAGACTCCGTGCTTTCTTCCTGGCTGCACTGTGTGTTTAGAATAATCTTCCTGAACTGGTGCATCATGTTCCCTCTCTCATCATGTTCATATCCCATCTAAAGACCCACCTTTCTGAAACTGCTTTTAAATCTTATGCCTGATTGTCTGCTTTTAGTCTTGTTAACTAATTTTCTTTTCCTTTCTTTTTCTTTTCCTTCTCTTTAACCACTGTCTTCTTTATGAAATACTCCAAGTCTCTTGTCTTGTATGTTTGTCTTACTAGCTTGTAAGCTCTTTTAAGCAAGTATTGTCTTTTTGTATGTGTGTACAGCGCTGCATATGTGGTGTAGTACCGTAGAAATGTTTAGTAGTAGTAGAAGTAGTAAGTCAGCCAGATAAGCGTGCATTGTTTGACTTCAACTCCTTCCCTGAGTTCACTCTTCAGATGTTTATTAGTCTGACCATACTTTACATCTCTCAGAGCAATGCTTTCATGGGAGATTCTGATGAGGAGCAGCACAGTAGCACCCCACTTTACTAAGATAAACCGTGATGGGAGGGACTTTGAAAGACAAACCTTAAAAAAATGTTAAACAATTTCACGCTTATCAAAAGAAGAAACAATATAAAGCTTAGCAAAAGAAGACCTTCATAATCTTTCCTTTTACTGCCGTTAGGATTCTTTAAGAATGTTTTGTTTCTTTTCTTTTTTAGCTAGTTCCTTACTTGACCCCCTTGGTTTCTTGTTTTCTAGGGAGATCAAGGAGGATTAAAGATCCTGTGGAAAAGGTGGACAAGTTTTCTCAAAGCTACATTGTTGTGTCGCTCGCCAGATTTGAATTATGTTTTCAATGTGGTAAATGATGTCTTTATTCTGAAGTCTCCAAGCTTGAAAGAACCCTTGATTTATGGGGTTTTCACCGCACAGTTGTAAGTGGCATTTTCAATTTGCTTAAACTTGAAACGTCCAGTTTGCATAAAAAGTAAAAACAATAACGTAAAACCTGATCTTGTTATCTCTCCACTAAGCAATAATATAGGTATGTCAGCTGTGTGTGTATACAGTATGACTTCCATAGAAAAGAATTTTGCTGAAGGACCCTACATGAATAAGCCCATGGATATGGACTCCAAGTGGGCACGACACCAAGGAGATATCCCTTATCCCCGGCCAGGAATGGTAAGTAGGGCAGAAAGAAAAGGCAGGCCCTCTTTACCTCCTTTAACAAGGGGGCCATGTTCAGGGCAGTCGGGGTTTGGGGATCCTAGGACTGATCGATCAGTATTTGGAATTTTCTTCACACTGCACCGGCTCTGTTTGATGACTGATTGTACTGCTGTTGACTGGCTAGAATGGTAGAGTAGCCAGGATAGGCTCAAGATACTTGTTTTCATGGGAAACAATATGTAGCAAGTTTAAGGAAGTTTGCGGAAAAGAACCCCTGCATGTGCTAGAAAAGATAGTCATTGATAAAATATAAAGAGCTCACCGGGTTCAAATGTGCATATCTTCAGCTCATGAGTTTGTATAATTTCCACTTGCTAGCAATAAATTGCATTTTCCCGAATTATTTGCTAACATCTCCGCAAACCTACATCTTCCCTGACTGTTGTCCGCTTCTTCCCCTGAACTCACTGCCAGCCTTTTCTGCAGTTTCTCCCTTTTTTAAATCTACATTTTGTACCTCTAATGGCTTTTTAAAAAAAAAAAAATTTCCAAACTTAAACTATCATATTTTTATAAGGGCCAGTTTTCAAATAGCCCACGCAGTTGCAAAGTATTTGAATTCTTTATCAGGCGTGTTTTGTAGCCAGTATTCAAACAGACTCTGTTGAGGAAGTTTCTCTTGGGAAAATCTGCTAATGCAAATTACACGTGTTAAAAGCCCCACATACTGTACTTTGCATCTGCTATTTGTGCAGGCAGCCGAGGTGGCGTGGGGCATAAAACACTACAGCACTCATTCTTTTGAAAGTCCCATGTACATGTGCTATTTTATTCCCTTGACCTTAATACGTCCCGGAAAATGAAACCTCACAATCTGGCTAAAAGTGTGTGTGTGTTGTGAAAGTCCATGCATGGTTTCAGCCTGGGAGAGGAGATAAATTTTTAGACAGGCCAATATATTTGGGTACATGACTTTGAAAATGATTCTCATAATGGGGTAGATTTTCAAAGGGTTACACGCGCAACTGTGAAAATCTGCCCCTGTGCGCGCAAGCCCCAGGACGCGCGTATTTCCTAGGGCTTTGTAAAAGGGGCCAGAAGGGGGCATGGTTGTGGCTGTGGCGCCGGTCTGGGCTGGAGGTTCGCGCGCCGGCCAGCTGCCGGCGCGCGCAAGATAGGCCTCCAAGAGGCAGGCATAAAAAATAAAATAAGGTAGGGGGGATTTAGGTAGGGCTGGGGGGTGGGTTAGATAGGGGGAAGGGAGGGGAAGGTGGGGGGGAGCGAAAGAAAAGTTCCCTCCAAGGCCGCTCCGATTTCTGAGCTTTCCCCGTTCCTTGGAGGGAACGGGGAAAGCCATTGGGGCTTCCCTAGGGCTCGGCGCGCGCAAGGTGCACAAGTGTGCACCCCCCCTTGTGCGCGCTGACTCTGGATTTTATAACATGTGCGCGGTAGCGCGCACATGTTATAAAATCGGGTGAACATTTGTGCGTGCCGGGTAGCGCGCACAAATGTACTCCGCGTGTGTAAGATTAAAAATCTGCCCCAATGTGTGTAGCCCCCATTCTGAAGGGGATCACTGGGGGTAGGTTAGTTCCCAAGCAGGAATGAAGCTCAACTTCAAGGCCCTTAGGGGTAGATTTTAAAAGGATGCGTGTGGGCATACCTGTGCGCGCACTACCCGGTGCGTGCACATGTACACCCGATTTTATAACTTACGTGCGTAGGCACGCGCAAGGGGGTGCCCAATTGTGCACCTTGCGTGCGCCAAACCGCACTGCCTTCCCCGTTCCCTCCCTCCTAGCCTGACCTTCCCACCCTTTCTCCTAATCTTTCCCTAACCTTTCCCCCCTAGGCCTCCTCTAATCCCCCCCAAAGTTTTATCATAACTTTTGCACTTGCCTGGAGGCAGGCGCAGGTTGTGCACACCGGCAGCCTGCCGGCACGCGATCCTCCGACCCCACCCCCGGACCGCCCCGTGCACGCCCCACCCCCTCCCCACCCCTTTAGTAAAGCCCCGGGACTTACACGCATCCCTGGGCTTTATGCGCGTCACTGGGCCTTTTTAAAATAGGCCCGGCGCGTGTAATCTTTTTAAAATCCAGCCCTTAGAGTACAGTGATTAGGATGTAACCTGATTCTAGCACAGTACTTCAGATTTAGAAGGAATTATTCCAACAAGGTATTCAAAGGAAGGAGAGGCATGTGTCTGCAGAACTCCAAACAAACAGGATTTTCAGGTAGAAGAGGTTTCCTAAAAAGCACAGGAGTTCCCTTGACGTAGTCAGTGGGGTTAATTGGCAACAGTGAAGAATAGGGATGTGCATTTGTTTTCTAGGGGTGTGCATTCATTTTCGACGTATTGGCAATCCGCAACGTATATGTCCCTATTTCTTGTATTCGTGGGGAAGCGAAACATCGCGACTTCCCACGAATATAATGTATCATCCGTTTCATACGTTTGGCAGCGCACGCTTTTCTTCGCCGCCATTTGCAATCGGAGGACGCCATTTGGTTGTATCCAGAGCCAAAAACCAGCCCTTTCCTGTGAGTCATCAGTGACCTCACAGCCCTGTCAGAGTGGGTCAAACAGGTTGGCATGGATACCGGAATGCAACGTATCAGCGATAACATTTTGTGAAATGCACTGAATGCAGCTGATCGCGCTGTCATTTAGTGCTCGGTGACGATTTTCCTGATGACCCAGCACTATATATATAGTTTAGCATGCGGCATGCCACGCACTGTGGGGTAGATTTTCAGAGGGTTACGCGCGTCCGTTACGCGCGTCACCCCCGAAAACCTACCCCAAACCCTCCCCCCGTGTGCACCGAGCCTATCTTGCATAAGCTTCCGGCGCGCGCAAAGCCCCAGGACTTACGCTCGTAAGTCCCGGGGCTGTCCTGGGGGGGTCATGTTGGGCATGTCGTGACCAGCGCGTCATCGGGGGGCGTGTCGGGGGCGTGACGCAGCCAGCGCATCATCCGGGTCAGGTCCGTGGGCGCGGTTCTGGCCCGGAGGCATTCCGGGGGCGTGGCCGCGGCCTCCGGACCAGCCCCCGGACCAGCCCCCGGACTGGAACATGGCACGCTGGCAGCCAGCCCGGCGCGCGCAAGTTATACCTGCCTTGAGCAGGCATAACTTTCGCGACAAAGGTAGGGGGGTGTAGATAGGGCTGGGGGGGGGTTAGATAGGGGAAGGGAGGGGAAGGTGGGGGGACAAAATAAGTTCCCTCCGAGGCTGCTCCAATTTTGGGGCAGCCTCCGAGGGAACGGAGGCAGGCTATGCAGCTCGGCGTGCTCAGGCTGCCGATTTTGCGCAGCCTTGCACTCGCCGACCCCAGATTTTTAAAAATACGCGCAGCTACGCGCATATATTTTAAAATCTGGTGTACTTTTTTTTCGCACCGGTTGCGCGAACAAAAATACGCGCGTGCGCTGTTTTTAAAAATGTACCCCTTTCTTTGCAGGGGTGGTCTGGGGAGGTGGTCTCTGCAGAAGGTGGCTGCACTCAGAGCTAGTCTGAGTTCAGAAATCTGTACTGAATTGCTAACTAGGCTAGTTACTTAAGAGAAAAAGATATTTCTTTATTTCCTAGCGTGTAACAGATGGACTCATTACAAATGGGTATAGTGTGCTCGTGCTAGCAGTTGGAGACGGATCTGACGTCAGCACGGGTACATATACCCCCGCAGGAAGTGCAGCAACTCAGTAATTTCCGTCTCCAAAGCAGTTTGGAGTTCCCTTACGCTCGCTGAGCGTTTTTCCAAATTATAACGGCTAAATTCTCTCTTACGGTCTGGCCATTGAAAGGGCTCGACTGAAGAAAAGGGGATACTCGGGGCCGGTAATAGACACACTCCTCCGAGCACGCAAGTTCTCCACATCACTAACTTATATAAGGATCTGGAGAGTATTTGAAGCCTGGTGCGAAACTCGCAGCACCAACCCGCATGCTGCTACAATCCCCATCATTCGGGATTTTCTGCAAGATGGACTTCAGAAGGGTCTGTCCCTCGGTTCAATCAAGGTTCAGGTGGCAGCACTATCCTGCTACGGCCCCAGGAGTGACGGCAATAGCATTGCCACACACCCAGACGTTTCCCGTTTCCTGAAAGGAGTCAAACACATTCGCCTGCCACTGAAGTGGCCAGTGCCCCTGTGAAACCTCAATCTAGTCTTGGAATTCCTAGCGGGACCCGCCTTCAGACCCCTCCGAGGCCTGTCCCTCCATTTGTTAACCTTGAAGATGGTGTTCTTGCTGGCCGTATGCTCAGCACGCCGCATCTCCGAGCTACAAGCGCTGTCCTGCCACGATCCGTTTCTCAGATCACTCCAGGGGCTATCCATCTTTGCACAGTTCCCTCCTTCTTACCCAAAGTAGTTTCACACTTCCACCTCAACCAAACCATATCCTTGCCAACCACGGAAGGTTTGAAGAAGTCCGAAGAAGGTCGAAGATTTCACCATCTCGACATCGGCAGATTGCTGTCCAGATACCTGGAAATGTCGGAAGCAGTACGAAAAACGGACCACCAGTTCGTCCTTCACAGTGGGAAGAAGCAAGGATAAGCGGCCTCACGGGCGACTATTGCTCGCTGGATCAAGGAAGTTATCAAGGCGGCCTACGTAGAAGCGGGAAAACCACCACCTCTACGGGTCAAGGCTCACTCTACCAGGGCCCAAGCGGCCTCCTGGGCAGAAACTAGGATGCTGTCGCCTGCGGAGATATGTAAGGCGGCAAAGTGGTCCTCCCTCCATACTTTCTCCAGATTTTACCGTCTGGACGTCCAGGCTAGGGAGGACACAGCATTTGCGAGGGCGATCCTTAACGGACCTCGGGCAGCCTCCCACCCAGTCCGGGAATAGCTTTTGTACATCCCATTTGTAATGAGTCCATCTGCTACATGCTAGGAAATGTAGAGATTACTTACCTGATGATCTCGTTTTCCTTAGTGTATGCAGATGGACTCGGCATCCCGCCCGGCTGCCGGCATACATGAAGATTCACCGGGTCACGGTAAGCCATGTTTTCTTATATAGGGCATCCACCCTGTCGGGTGTCGACGCCTTCCGGTTGAAGAACGCTGGCGGTCTCCAGCTACTATCAATCGGTCAGGGTGATCATGTTAATTGAATCGATCGGTCAGTCACACATATATCCATAAAAGCTTTTGCAAGGAAGATTACTGAGTTGCTGCACTTCCTGCGGGGGTATATGTACCCGTGCTGATGTCAGATCCGTCTCCAACTGCTAGCACGAGCACACTATACCCACTTGTTCTGAGTCCATCTGTCTACACTAAGGAAAACGAGATTATCAGGTAAGTAATCTCTACATTTTGCTGCAGTGCCAGCTAGCCCTGTTTGTTTTTTAAGCAGTTTATTTAGGTGATCTGAGACAGTCTCTCTGTGCCAGGGAGGGAAGCTGATAGGAGTGCAATTTTGTTTAATTCACCCTCTGGGCTAGGCAAGGTACTGTGACACTGGGCACTGGGTAGTTTAGTAGACTGAACTTTATTATTGGGACAGTCTGTGCAGTGAAATCCCCAGTCTGCCTCTTTTGTGCTTACAAGCAAGCTGTGTGTGTGTGTGCACACCACACACATTACATTAGTGCATAGCAAGGCACTGTGACAGAGGGCACTGGGGAGTTTAGCAGACTGAACTTTATTATTGGGACAATCTGTGCAGTGAAATCCCCAGTCTGCCTCTTTTGTGCTTACAAGCAAGCTGTGTGTGTGCACACCACACACAGTACATTAGTGCACAGCTAGGCACTGTGACAGTGGGCAGCCAGTAGGTACTAGGCAGTGACATTAAATCCATAATGTCAGGGAAAGCTAGATGTGGTCAAGTGATTGGGACTGGTAGAGGAGGCACTTCAAAAGGCACTAGTGCCAGTCCCCCATTAAAGTTAAAAAGGGACCTATTGCAATCTAAAATTTTGGAGGGGCAGGCAGTTCCAACCGGAAAAAAATGAAATCTAAACATGATGTATCACCACCCACCTGTTTCTGACCCTGTAGTTTTGGAGGTTAGGGAAGGGGAGGCTGAGTCATGCCAGACAAAATGTCGACACCCAAAAGCAGCAGTGGGACAGAAGTCTCGACTAAGCATTGACAGTGTAGCACAGGCACTGTTTGCTTCTGATTCAGATGAAGAATCATCTTGTATGGCAGGGGTCAGGAACCCATGGCTCGTGAGCCAGATATGGCTCTTTTGAGGGCTGCATCTGGCTCGCAGACAGTCACCACACTTTCCCGCTGACCCAGCTGCTCCCTGGTCCTCCTCCACCCGGGCTTAAAATGCTGTCAGCCCGGGCGGAACGCGGCAGAACAGCTGGAGTCAGCGGCACCGGCGTGCTCTCTTCTTCCCGCCCCCCCCCCCCCCGCGGCCCGGAAGAGGAAGTGGAGAGTATCGGGTGCGTGCGCGGCAAGAAGAGGCCACGCTAGTGCGCTCAACATCGGCCCGAAGAAAAGAAGACTGTGCAGCGCGGCTCGGAGGAAAATGAAGAGGTTCAACCGCGGCCGATGGGACTCCGCCTCCGTGAGGGCTGAAAATGAAGAGGTTAGCGTTGGGAGGAGGCTGCTGCTGCCGCGGGTTCCCGGGATGGGGGTGGGGGTGGGGGAGAGAGAGAGTGAATGAGCGAGCAAACACAGCTTGCTCGCTCATTCACTCTCTCTCTCCCCCACCCCGGGAACTCGTGGCAGCAGCAGCCTCCTCCCAATGCTAACCTCTTCATTTTCAGCCCTCACGGAGGCGGAGTCCCATCGGCCGCGGTTGAACCTCTTCATTTTCCTCCGAGCCGCGCTGCACAGTCTTCTTTTCTTCGGGCCGATGCCGAGCGCACTAGCGTGGCCTCTTCTTGCCGCGCACGCACCCGATACTCTCCACTTCCTCTTCCGGGCCGCGGGGGGGGCTGTGTGTGTGTGTGTGAGAGAGAGAGAGATTGCATGTATGTGAATGATTGAGAGCCTGTACATGTGAAAGAGAGTATGTCTGTGATTGAGAGCCTGCCTGTGAGAGAGAGAGAGCATGAATGTAAGTTTACCATTGGGAACCTGTATGTGTAAGTTTGTGATTGAAAACCTGTTTGTGTGAAAGAGTATGTGTGTATGATTGAGATCCTTTGTGTGTGAGAGAAATGTTTATGTATGATTAAGAGCCTGTGTGTATAAGTAAGAGAGAGATCATGTGTGTCTGTGTGTGATTGAGAGCTGGTTTAGGTGATGGAGCATGTGAGTATGTGATTGAGAGCCTGTGTTTAAATGAGAGAGAGAGATCATGTGTGTCTGTGTGTGATTGAGAGCTGGTTTAGGTGAGGGAGCATGTGAGTATGTGATTGAGAGCCTGTGTGTAAATGAGAGAAAAAGACAGCATGTATTTATGTGATTGAAAGCCTGTGTGTGTGTGTGTAAGCGTGAAAAGATAGACAGCATGTGTGTAAATGTGTAATTAAGAGCCTATATAAGTGAGAGAGAAAAAACATGGGTATATGTGAGTACTGAGAGCATGTGTGTGTAGGTGTGTCATTGAGAGCCAGTGTGAGAGAGAGCGCTGGTATGTGACTTGAGAGAGGAGAAAGTTCCAAGCAAACCACCCCAACTCCTGCTAATTCAGAACAATCTCAGGACACCTGGATATCAAACGTTCCCAGGTAGGCAGAGCAAAAAATGTTTGTATCCTTATTATTTTTCATTACTGGGTCTTTGTGTGTGCTATTTTGAAATATTTTGTTGGTATCTGGAAATGTTTTATATGAGTTTTTAATTATTGGATATTCCACTCATCAGCTGTTTCGAAATATGTTCTTTTTGTTAGTACAGTTTTACTGCTGCTGATTTTATATTTCTTGATTTGTTTTATAAGGATGGGTGATGTTTCTTTTTTCCTTTGTTATACTGCATACAGAGACTCTGGCTTGTTGCAGTTTCCAATTCAGTTTTTCTGCATGCTTCTTGTTATGCGTTTTGGTCTCTTTATTCTATGTTAGGTGAGGGACAGCACGTGATTCAGGTGAGGTTTTCTGCTGGCGTGAAGTTTCTGTGTAGGACTCTATAGCAGCCTGACTTGGTCCGTTTTCCTAATAGGAGATGTATTGGTGTCTTAAGGCCTGGTGTAATATTTTCAGAGACTTATTGTACTTTAAAAGTGTGATCTTACATAAAATGCACACATTTACTTGTATTTAGTTTTAAACATATTGTATGGCTCTCATGGAATTACATTTTAAAATATGTGGCGTTTATGGCTCTCTCAGCCAAAAAGGTTCCTGACCCCTGTTGTATGGGATTCTCATCAGAAACATAAGTAATAGCTGACGAAGTTTTAGGAGGATGTTAGTCCTGTCTTAGCCTCCACTTCAGTGCAGCAGGGGTGTACCCACTACATCAGCTCCAGTTCCAGCATCTACCCCAAGGCTATAGAGAAGGGAGGATCACGAAAGACATCTGCAATCTGGAGCGACTTTAAAGTGACGGATGATCCGCGTTTTTGCTCGGTGTAATTAATGTGGCAGGTCTATTAGCAGAAGCAAGCAAATTGGGACATCTATCTAATTTTTGCATGATGCATCAAATAAAGAGGCAATACCCAAGAAGAGTATGACCATCTGAAGATGGTGGCAGTACCAGTCAGGGGACCCCTTCCAAGCAGTGTAAAGAGCTTGAAAAGCAGCAGTCAGCCCATGCCCTCATCCCCTTCTAGCAGTCAGGTGGCAGGCCAGCAACCCCCTGACAATGTGGCAGAAGCAACAACCCACCATGGAGGAAATGGGATGGGGTGCGGTAACCAGGTGCATTGAAGAAATGATTGCCCTTAATGACCAGCCCTTGCAGTTAGTGGAGAATGTGGGTTTCAAGCGTTTTCTGAAGGTCATAGTTCCAAATTACAAAGTCCCCACCAGAACCACATTTAGCAGAAATGTCCTCCCCAGCCTGTACAAGCAGTGTCGCAATCTCATCCAAGCGCTGCTAGCTAAGGCACAGGGGAGTGTGCATTTCAACTGCGATATCTGGACTGCCATGAATGTTGCACACTCTTACCTCTCCCTGACAGCACACTGGTGGGACCTGGCTGAGGCAGGGGCAGGCAGCACCTCTATTACTGAACAAGTATCAGGGTGGAGGTGGGCTTTACTGCACACCCACCTGACGGACCAGGCCCATACCGCAGCCAATATTCTAACATGCATCAGACAGACTGTACGGATGTCAACTACACCAGTGATACAGGAATCCTCATGCAGGGTTCTTTGTCGCAGTCAATGGTGCAATCATGGGTAAGGCAATAAACGACGGGCACTTTAAGAACATCCGATGTTTTGCACACACTCTGCACCTGGTAGTGAAGTCAGCTCTGGGGTTGGATTCCAATGACCAAGAGAATGAATACCTGTATCAGATACTACAGAAATGCAGGAACATAGCAGCGCACGTCCACAGAAGTGGGAAGGCGGGGCAGGTTCTCCGATAAAAGCAGACTGATTTGGAGATGCCTCACAAGCATCTCATTCAAGACTTTGCCACCCGATGGAATTCCACCTTTATGATGCTCGAGAGGTTAGTGGAGCTACAGACAAAACCCTTCATGAACTTTCTGGTACAATGGACATAGGTGTGCAGAATCCCCTAGGGCACCCTGATTGGTTAGTCATGAGCCAGCTGGTAAAATTCCTGCAGCCCCTCAAGGATGTCATGGAGGAACTGAGTTCCAGAAGTGCCACCTTGGCCAACATCATCCTTACAGTTAATTTCCTGGATGAAAATTTGGAGGCCTTTAAACAGGAAGAGGGAAAGAAAGTTGAGGTGCTGCATTGTCTGGACATTTTGCAGCAGCAGGTGGAAGAGAGATTAAGGCCTTTAACAGAACAGAACACATACATTCTAGCCACAGTCTGTGATCCGCGTGTAAAAGGGAAACTTGCCCTACAGTACGATTGTCTCTTATTGGTGAAGGACCTGCTGTTCTCAAAAGTCAGTGAACAGGAGAGCCATACGCAGAGACAGATTAGGCATGAAGCAGAGGTGGAAACAGCGGGCACTTCAGAGAGTTGTGGTAGCCCAAGCTGGAGTAGCACTCTGTCAGTGACAGCTAATACCTCCTCCTCCTCCACTTCAGAACGCCAAAGGCATGTTGCCCATAAAGATTCATCTGTTGTGCTATGGGCTAGAGAGAAAGCAGCTGGAATGAGGGACTCTCAGCCCACCCAAGCAAAAGAGACACCAGCACAGCTGTCAGTGACACGTTATCTGTCAGAGCCCACAGAGAACATGCAGACAGATCCACTGGCATATTGGGCACACAAATCCACTGTCTGGCCACACCTAGCCAAAGTGGCTCAATGATATCTGTCATGTCCACCAACCAGTGTGCTCAGTGAACATGTCTTTTCAATGAGAGGGGATATCATGAGCCCTCACCGCTCAAGGCTGGCACCAGAGTTGATGGAAATGCTAGTGTTTTTGAAAGTAAACCTGCCTTTGCTTGGGTTTCCAAATTTTCCCTGTGAATGGCAAGATGAATAAAAGCAATTGAAAGCCTTGCAGCAGCTCCAGCTGCCTAATATGCTCCAGATAATATAAGCACTGCAGCATATGTATCTGACCTGAAACGCTGTGCCTGTCCATCCACTGTCCAGGCCGTACATCCCTACAAGGGCCTGACCTCTAAGGCTGTGCATGTCCGTCCACTGTCCAGGCCTTATGTCCCTACAAGGGTTTGACCTCGATTGCTGTGCTTGTTAATCCAGGCCTTATGTCCCTAGGTGGGCTTGACCTCTTTCCTCGATTGCTGTGCCTGTTCGTCCAGGCCTTATGTCCCTACAAGGGTTTGACCTCAATTGCTGTACCTGTCCATCCAGGCCTTATGTCCCTACGTGGGCTTGACCTCTGTCCTCGATTGCTGTGCCTGTTCGTCCAGGCCTTACGTCCCTACAAAGGTTTGACCTCGATTGCTGTGCTTGTCCATGCAGGCCTTATGTCCTTAGGTGGGCTTGACCTCTGTCCTCGACTGCTGTGCCTGTTTGTCCAGCCCTTATGTCCCTACTTGGGCTTGACCTCTGTCCTCGATTGCTGTGCCTATTCGTCCAGGCCTTATGTCCCTACAAGGGTTTGACCTTGATTGCTGTGCCTGTCCATCCAGGCCTTATGTCCCTACATGGGCTTGACCTCTGTCCTTGACTGCTGTGCCTGTTTGTCCAGGCCTTATGTCCCTACATGGGCTTGACCTCTGTCCTCGACTGCTGTGCCTGTCCGTCCAGGCTTTATGTCCCTAGGTTGGATTGAACTCTGTCCTTGACTGCTGTGCCTGTCCGTCCAGGCCTTATGTCCCTAGGTGAGCTTGATGTCTGTCCTCGACTGCTGTGCCTGTTCGTCCAGGCCTTATGTCGCTACAAGGGTTTGATCTCGATTGCTGTGCCTGTTCATCCAGGCCTTATGTCCCTAGGTTGGATTGAACTCTGTCCTCGATTACTATGCCTGTTTGTCCAGGCCTTATGTTCCTCCAAGGGTTTGATTTAGATTGTAAGCCCTCTGGGGATAGGGAAATACCTATAGTACCTGAAAGTAATTCACTTTAAAGTGCTGGAAAAGTGTGAGGAGCGGAATATAAATAAATAAAGAAAAATGAAAATATTGCTGTGCCTGTTCGTCCAGGTGTTATGTCCCTACAAGGGTTTGACCTCAGTTACTCTGCCTGTCTGTCCAGGCCTTATGTCCCTACAAGGGTTTGACCTCAATTGCTTAGCCTGTTCATCCAGGCCTTATGTCCCTAGGTGGGCTTGACCTCTGTCCTCGACTGCTGTGCCTGTCCGTCCAGGCCTTATGTCCCTAGGTGAGCTTGATGTCTGTCCTCGACTGCTGTGCCTGTCCATCCAGGCCTTATGTCCCTAAGAGTGTTTGACCTATGTCCTCAAATGCTGTGCCTGTCCGTCCAGGCCTTATGTCCCTACAAGGGTTTCACCTTGATTGCTGTGCCTGTTCGTCCAGGCATGTCCCTACAAGGTTTTGTCCTCGATTACTGTGCCTGTTCATCCAGGCCTTATTTCCCTAGGTGGGATGACCTCTGTCCTCGACTGCTGTGCCTATTCATCCAGGCCTTATGTCCCTATAAGGGTTTGACCTCAATTGCTTTGCCTGTTTGTCCAAGCCTTATGTCCCTAGGTGGGCGAGACATCTATCCTCGACTGCTGTACCTGTTCATCCAGGCCTTATGTCCCTTAGAGTGTTTGACATGTGTCTTCGAATGCTGTGCCTGTTATCCAGGCCTTATGTCCCTAGGTGGGATTGACCTCTGTCCTTAACTACCATGCCTGTCTGTCCAGGCGTTATGTTCCTACAAAGGTTTGACCTCGATTGCTGTGACCATCCGTCCAGGCCTTATGTCCCTAGGTGGGCTTGAACTCTGTCCTCGACTACTGTGCCTGTTCGTCCAGGCCTTATGTCCCTACATGGGCTTGATCTCTGTCCTCGATTGCTGTGCCTGTTCATCCAGGCCTTATGTCCCTAGGTAGGTTTGACCTCTGTCGAATGTCCATCCAGGCCTTATGTCCATACAAGTGTTTGACATCGAATGCTGTGCCTGTTCGTCCAGGCCTTATGTCCCTATAAGGGTTTGACCTCGATTGTTGTGCCTGTCCATCCAGACCTTATGGCCCTATGTGGGACTGACTTCTGTCCTCGACTGCTGTGCTTGCCCATTCAGGCCTTATGTCCCTACAAAGGTTTGACCTCGATTACTGTGCCTGTTCGTCCAGGCTTTATGTCCCTAGGTGGGCTTGACCTCTGTCCTAGATTGCTGTGCCTGTCCGACCAGGCCTTAAGTCCCTAAGAGTGTTTGACCTGTGTCCTCGAATGCTGTGCCTATCCATCCAGGCCTTATGTCCCTACAAGGGTTTGAACTCGATTGCTGTGCCTGTTCGTCCAGGCCTTATGTCCCTACAAGTCTTTGACTTTGATTGCTTTGCCTGTTCGTCCAGGCCTTATTTCCCTACAAGGGTTTGTCTTCTGTCCTCAAATACTGTGCCTGTTCGTCCAGGCCTTATGTTCAGTCCTAACGGCTGCACCCTCATTTCAAAGTGAAACCTCAGTCTCTGGCAATTAAAGCTAGTAATCCTTCATAGCAAAACAAACAGTTTTCTTTAGTTTCAGGGCAGGGAACAGAACTTCCTCTGTCTTGCTTATGAAGTGATGATCTGTTTGCAAATGCTTAAATCTTAACAATTTGTACCATTATACACTCTAGGGGCCAACCCATTCCAGGAAGCCCTTTCCTGCTCAAAGGAAAGGGAACTCTCCCCAGTGTTGCAGCTTATCTCTTAGCACCTGTTGACCCATGTTCAGAACGAGAAAAGATCTCAAGGTACTTAGACTGTGGCAAACACAGTGAGACCATGCTCACTTTGAGACCCTGCTCCACGTCGCCACACTTTGAAAGCTTGTGCTCCACTCTAGGGGCCAACCCATTCTGCGGAGCCTTTTCCTGCTCAATGAAAGTGAACTCTGCCCGGTGTTGCAGCCTGTCTCTTAGTACCTGTTGACTCATGTTGAACCGCTGTTCACATGGCGCCATGCTCCAGGTCGCCACGCTTTGAAGGCTCGTGCTCCACTCTAGGGGCCAACCCATTCCAGGGAGCCCTTCCCGGCTCAAAGGAAAGGGAACTCTCCTCTGGTGTAGCCAGCCTGTATCTACCCTCCGAACCATGTTGAACCGCTTTTTACATAGTAACCTCCTCCAACTCGGCCTTGAAAATTCTCATTTGTATATCTGCTAACTTCACCAGATTTTAAAAGACCAGCGAGAGCTCACTAGACGCCAATGGAAACATCACCCTCTAGGGGCGAACCCATTCTAGGGAGCCCTTTCCTGCACAAAGGAAAGGGAACTCTCCCCGGGTTTAGCCAGCCTGTATCTACCCTCTGCCTCTGTGCCTTGCTACCATACACCAGATGACTCACTGAACTCCTTGTGGTGTTCTTGCCACTATCATGGTTCCTCAGTGTGTTGGTGCTAGTCTTTCTGCTTGCCGTGTTCCCCCTTCATTGTGCTGTAGGATGCTGATGCCACTTGTCTTGCCGCTTTGCCTGTCGTGCTGCCTTCGAGGTTTCATGCATCTGTTATTGATGCTTTCTTTTGAAGCTGTGGTGTGGTTTTGTCACTCTCGCTGCTGCTTTGCACCTCTATTAAAACACTCTTCTTGCCACTCCTGGTACCCCTTTGCCCCTTTAAAGTACCTTAGGCTATTCATGCCACTTTGGTGCCACTTTGCCACAGTCTAAGTACCTTGGAGCTGTTTTGTTGTTCTGATGATTGCTCCCCAGAAGTTTCATCAAAATTGATATTAAAACCCTAATTCTGCAGCCAAAAATAAGCTTCAAATACTTCCTCCATTGACTTTAATGGGAACTGGAAAACGAATGCGCGTATCAACATATCGGGGGCGCCACTGAACAAATGCAACGTATTTGGCCGCCGCCGAATACGAATACCGAATCGGACGAATCAGTGCCCTCTGCACATCCCTATTGTTTTCTAATGAAAGGCAAAGCAACAAAAAGCCTTATTTATTTGAAAACAAAATGAAAAATAAAGCCAAAAGTTATATATTTGTTTTCATTTCTTCTCATTTTGGAAATGAAAAAAAATCCAGCACTACTGACATTTAAAAATCTAACCCCCCCCCCCCCCAGCTTTCCCTTTGTCCATCCTCACCCCTCCCTGAATACCTCTTACTTCCATCCATGGGGTCTGTAAAGTGAGCTTGGGGCAGGATCTATCCCCAGTTGCTCCTGCCCTGAACGGTTCCAGTTTCAAAATGGCACTGGCCAGACCGAAGGCTGTGGCGCCATTTTTTGTTTGGCCGTACAACAAAATGGGACTTGGTGGGGCAGGAAAAACTGAGGATCGCTCTTACTCCATTTAAAATCCAGAGACCCAGGAAAGTAAGAGGTGCCCGGGGAAGGGTGGAGAGAGAGGGGAAGGCTTGGTGGGGGTTCAGATTTAAAATGTTGGCAGCACCCGGGGGGGGGGGGGGGGGGGGAGTTTGGCAGGGAAGGCCCTTCCTTTCCTTTTCTTTTCGCATTGGTATTTATTTCGTTTCTAATAAACTTAAATGAATCAAAATAAACATCAAATGAAACAGAAGAAAGCAAAATAAAATGAAATGTGTTTCTGTGTATCCCACACATTATGTTGTTTAGAGACATTTTAGTTCTTGAATGAAAGTATCTATGCCTTTGGGGAGCAGGGGATTTTTGAAAAGGGGAGAGAGGGACTTTGACCAAACATCTTGTCTGCAAGCAGTGTTTAAGATATGAAGTTTGTTATTCATTTTGCAAAATGTATATGGTTATTGTAACTTGCCTAGGTAGGTAGTATATGACTGGTGTGTAATTAAATCGGAATAAATACTGTGATTTGGCAGTGTGAAGCTGCGGTTCCAGGCAGCACAACTTATATAGAAACTGTAAGCTTTCGAAAACCCAAATGTCTGGTGAGAATAGGGCTATCTGGGTTATGCCCTGGCTGCTTCACGCTTCAATTTTCAGAAGGCAGGAGAATGAAAAGGCAGGCTCTAACACTGGCAAGTGCTAACTTTGTTTACTTTCTGTCTCTGCTTTTGCTGTAAATGTGAAATAGGAACCTAGACAAAATTTAGTGCAACTCAAGAGATCAAGATTGAGAAACTGGTGTGTGGTGATCTGTTTAGGGATGACCTTGGGGTCAAATGCTTGTGCAATAAACCCACTACACAAAAGACCCAAAATAATATAACATGTGACCAAATCCAAACAATATAAGACCTGTTATATATGAATGTCAATTAAGATCTGAGCGTACCTTCATACGATGCTGATAGATAATTCAGCTATCGTGTCTGTGAGCCGAATTAGGCTTCAAAATCATTAGGTACCTCAGTGATATAGATCTTTATGCCAGGATGTCCACTTCCAGATTGTTTCGTTGATAACGGCTGAAGTGAAGCCTTTAATATCACTTTCCTGGCGTGTAGCCAGATGGACTCAGAACAAGTGGGTATAGTGTGCTCGTACTAGCAGCTGGAGATGGACCTGACGTCAGCACGGGTACATATACCCCCACAGGAAGTGAAGCAACTCAGTAATTTCCGTCTCCAAAGCAGTTTGGAGCACCTGCATGCTTGCTGAGCGTGTTTTCCAAATCTACTTTCTACTTTCCAAATTTCTCAGAAGATGAGCCCCGCAACTCCTGCGGTGATACCCGCGGGTCCCTCCCCCAGTTGAGTTTCCCGGGGTGATTTCCGCGATCCCTCGGAGGTCTACGCCTCGGTCCGGTGGCCGAATCGCAGCAGGGATCTAGCCCCCGAGCGAGAAGGGCTCGGGCCTGGCTGAGAGGTGCCTCGGTCCCGGCGTGGACTTAGCCCCGAGCGAGACGAGTTCGGCGGCTTAGAGGCAGCGGGTACATTTCCTCAAGCGCGGCGGTGAAGGTATTTCCCCTTTCCCCCCGCAGCCGGAGACCACCCGAGTTACAGCCGAGAAGCGCCGAGGATCAGGTAAGGCGTATATCTCTTACTTTTTGGTCTCCGAGGTATGAGGATCGGCGGCGTTGCCTGCATGTGGCACGCCGTGGAGGTCGCCATTTTGTCTGCCTGGTTCAGGTATTGAGCGCCCACGATAGGCGCCTGTTGATGAGCAATTGCTGATCGCATATTATTGAGCGCATATTGTATAATATTGAGCGCATATTGCTGATCGCATATTATTGAGCGCATATTGTATAGTATTGAGCGCATATTGCTGACCGCATGTTATTGAGCGCATATTGTATATTGTTGAGCGCATATTGTATATTATTGAGCGCATATTGTATAGTATTGAGCGCATATTGCTGACCGCATATTATTGAGTGCATATTGTATATTGAGCGCATATTATTGAGCGCATATTATTGGCAGCATAAGTGCCGGCGCCCTGCATTCGCAAGACTCGATGGCACATTTAAATGCCCCGGCGTCTCCAGAGGCGGCACCTCCTGCTTCTGGCGTGAAAGCTCTCGGCCTCTGCTCAGCGTGCCAGCTTAGAGCCACGCAGAGCGAGGAGCCAGACTCCCTTTGCGCCCAATGTGAGGAGGCCGTGGGAGCCTCGGGCCAGGACCAGTCTCAACTGAGGTTTACCGACAGTTCCCCAGGGGCCACCCAGGATCTAGCGGGCCGTCTCGAACAACCAGGAATCCTGGGGGACTTGGTACCCCAACGGCTAGAGACCGCTTTCATTTCCTGGGTGGATTTATTTAAGGGGATCCATGCTTTTGTACAGATGCAGTCAGCTTCCCATCCAGGCCCTGCTGCCGCTCCGGCTGACCCTGCCCCTGGACCTTCTCGCCCTTATCGCGGGCACCCGCCTCCGGGCAGTCCCGCTCATGCGGACCCTGATGTCTCGGAGGACACGTCCGAACCCCCCGAGGAGGGGGAACTTCCCTCGGGGATAGAGCCATACCGAACTATGAGGCGGTTCTTTCCCAAGGAAGATCTCTCCGACCTGGTTTCTCAATGCCTGATGGAGTTGGCTATTCCAGGCCCCAGTACCATGGAGGCATCTACGCAGAACCCCCTGCTGGAGGGTCTTCGTCCCACAGCCCGCCATTTTCCCTTCCTGCAAGCGGCGCAACAGCTGATCGACTTGGAGTGGAATGCGCCAGAGGCCTCATTCAAAGGGGGTCGGGCCCTGTCTGGCATGTACCCCCTGGATACGGCAATCAAGGATATGCTGGCGTGCCCTACGGTGGACGCCTTGGTTAGCGCTGTGGTCAAGCGCACTACCATTCCAGTGGAGGGAGGGGCGGCCCTCAAGGAGGCTCATGACCGACGCCTGGACGCCATCCTGAAACAAACCTTTGAGGTAGCAGCTCTGTCTTTGTGAATCGCAACCTGCTGCACAGTGGTGACACGTTCCTATTTGTCACAGGTCAGGAACAATGCTCCGGCAGCTGACATGGAGTCAGCTCTCTCGTTCCTTACGGATGCCGCCTCCGACCTAGTCCGTACGACAGCCAAGGGGGTCTCATCCTCAGTAGCAGCCAGGAGGCAGCTCTGGATACGAAACTGGTCAGCCGACGCCCCTTCTAAGACACGTCTCACTAGAATGCTGTTCAAGGGGTCTCTTCTGTTTGGCAGTGACCTAGATAAACTGGCCAGTACATGGGGCGCCTCTCCAGTACCTCGACTGCCGGAAGACAGGTCCAAGAGAAACCAGCGCGCCTTTCCGAGGCCCTCCAGAGGTAGAAGCTCCCAACGCTTCGCTCCCTATAGGAGTCGCTACCAGGCACCTCGTCCTCAGGCCAGGAACCAGTCCTTTCGGACCAAGCAGCACAAGAAGGGAGCTGGCTCGGGTTCGGGTCCTGGCCGCACCTCACAATGAGAATCAGCCGATCCATCCGGGGGACGGAGCCATAGGGGGCAGGTTAACCCTCTTCTACCCCAGATGGGTCGAGATTACGTCGGACCAGTGGGTCCTCGCCATCATCCGAGAGGGGTACTATCTGGACTTCCATCACATCCCTCCGGACAGGTTTGTGGAATCTCCGTGTCCAATCCACAAGAAGGCAGCATTGGAAGCTACCCTGGCGAGGCTCCTGTCCTTGAAAGCCATAATCCCAGTACCTGCATGGGAAACGGATTCTGGGCACTATTCCATTTATTTCATGGTACCCAAGAAAGAGGGCACTTTCCGGCCCATTTTGGACCTCAAGTCCGTCAACCGATACTTAAGGGTCCCGAGATGTCGCATGGAAACTCTGCGCTCAGTCAAGACCGCAGTACAGCCAGGGGAATTCCTTACGGCCTTAGACTTGTTGGAAGCCTACCTGCATATCCCGATCCATCGGGATCATCAGCGCTATCTACGCTTCCAGGTTCTGGGACAACACTTCCAATTCCGGGCTTTGCCCTTCGGGTTAGCCACGGCGCCGCGGACCTTCACCAAGGTGATCGTAGCAGTAGCAGCGGCACTCAGACAGGAAGGAATCCTTGTCCATCCCTACTTAGACGATTGGCTGATCAGGGCGAAATCCCGAGAGGCGAGCCATCGGGCAACCAACAGAGTGATCTCCCTGCTGGAAAGCCTGGGATGGGTAGTCAACCTAAACAAGAGCTGCCTTCAGCCTTCCCAATCACTAGAATACCTGGGAGTCCAGTTCAACACCCAGGCAGACAAAGTCAGCCTCACCACCAAAAGAAGGTTAAAACTCCAGACGCGGCTACGGTCCTTGATGGGAGCCAGCCGGCCCTTAGCTTGGGACTATCTGCAGGTTCTCGGTCTCATGGCATCCACCCTGGAAGTGGTACCCTGGGCGCGGGCCCATATGAGATCGCTACAACGCTCCCTCCTCTCTCGATGGAGCCCACGCTTCCGGAATTACTCCGTGCATCTACCTTACTAGCCGGGCTGCGGACCCAGCTACGGTGGTGGTTGCAGTCCAACCACACGAGCAGGGGGTCGAAGATGTCCTCCCCCACATGGACCCTGCTCACCACAGATGCCAGCCGGAGCAGATGGGGAGCACACTGCGAAGAGCTCACCGCCCAAGGGCGGTGGAACAGAGAAGAGTCGGGGTGGAACATCAACCGCCTAGAGGCACGAGCAGTCCGATTAGCCTGCCTGCAATTTGCTCACAGACTGAGGAACAGAGCAGTCAGAGTGATGTCCGACAACGCCACCACGGTGGCATACATCAACCGACAGGGCGGAACCTGAAGCCAACAGGTGTCCCTAGGGATAGCCCCGCTGATGGCTTGGGCAGAGGCGAATCTCCAGGACATCTCCGCCATCCACATTGCCGGAAGGGACAACACCACGGCAGACTTCCTCAGCAGGGAATGCCTAAATCCGGGAGAATGGCAGCTGTCCCCCACAGCCTTCCAGATTATCGTGGATCAGTGGGGGATTCCGGACATGGACCTACTAGCGGACAGGTCCAATGCTCAGGTACCCAGATACTTCAGCCGCAAGCGAGATCCGTTCTCTCACAGGATCGACGCCCTGGTTCAGCCATGGCCTCCAGGGACTCTGCTCTACGCCTTTCCTCCGTGGCCCTGCTGGGCGCCCTTATTCACAAGACGCAGAGGCCTAGTTCTTCTAGTGGCACCAGACTGGCCAAGAAGACCCTGGTACGCGGACATGAGAAGACTGTTGACAGGGGAGCCTCTTCCCCTGCCTCTTTTCAGGGACCTGCTTCGTCAAGGTCCCATCTTCCACGAGAATCCGGCTCAATTCTCTCTTAAGGTCTGGCCATTGAGAAGGCTAGACTGAAGAAAAGAGGTTACTCGGAGCCGGTGATAGATACGCTCCTCCGAGCCCGCAAGTTTTCCACATCCCTCACTTACATAAGGATCTGGAGAGTATTTGAAGCCTGGTGTGACACTCATGGCACCAATCCACATGTGACCACAATCCCTATTGTTCTGGATTTCCTGCAGGAGGGGCTTCAGAAGGGTCTCTCCCTAAGCTCCATCAAGGTCCAGGTGGCTGCGCTGTCTTGCTACGGTCCCAGGAGGGATGGCAATACCATTGCCACTCATCCAGATGTTTCCCGCTTCCTGAAAGGAGTCAAGCACATTCATCCGCCACTGAAGTGGCCAGTGCCCCTGTGGAACCTCAACATAGTTTTGGATTTCCTCGCAGGATCCACCTTCAGACACCTCCGGGGCCTGTCTCTCCGTTCACTAACTTTGAAGATGGTGTTCTTGCTGGCAGTGTGTTCAGCACGCCGCATCTCCGAGCTACAAGCGCTGTCCTGCCGCGATCCCTTTCTCAGAATCACTCCAGAGGCTATCCATCTTCGCACGGTTCCCTCTTTCTTACCTAAAGTAGTCTCACAATTTCACCTCAACCAAACCATATCTTTGCCAACCACGGCGGGGTTGAAGAAATCAGAAGAAGGGCATTTGCTACGCCATCTCGACATCGGCAGATTGCTACCCAGATATCTGGAAAAGACAGAAGCAGTACGAAAGACGGACCATCTGTTCGTCCTTCACAGCGGGAAGAAGCAAGGAGAAGCGGCCTCTCGGCCCAACATAGCCCGCTGGATTAAAGAAGTTATTAGAGCGGCCTACGTAGAGGCCGGAAAGTCACCACCTCTACAGGTCAAGGCTCATTCTACCAGAGCGCAAGCAGCATCTTGGGCAGAATCTAGGATGCTGTCGCCCGCAGAAATATGTAAGGCGGCGACATGGTCCTCCCTCCATACCTTTTCCAGATTTTACTGTCTGGATGTCCAGGCCAGGGAGGACACAGCATTTGCGAGGGCAGTCCTACACGGTCCTCAGGCAGCCTCCCGCCCAGTCCGGGAGTAAAGCTTTTGTACATCCCACTTGTTCTGAGTCCATCTGGCTACACGCCAGGAAATGTTGAGATTACTTACCTGATAATCTCCTTTTCCTTAGTGTAGACAGATGGACTCAGCATCCCGCCCGGCTGCCGGTATACATGGGTTTCACCGATTCAAGGTAAGCCATGTCATTTTCTTACATAAGAGCGTCCACTCGACCAGGTGTCGACGCCTTCCGGTTGGAAGCGCTGGCGGTCTCCAGCTACTATCAATCGGTCAGGGGAATCCTGTTTCACTATTTCATTGATCGTCAGTACGCATATATCCATAACAGCTTTTGCAAGGAAGATTACTGAGTTGCTTCACTTCCTGTGGGGGTATATGTACCCATGCTGACGTCAGATCCATCTCCAACTGCTAGCACGAGCACACTATACCCACTTGTTCTGAGTCCATCTGTCTACACTAAGGAAAAGGAGATTATCAGGTAAGTAATCTCAACATTATCTTGTGTTGTTCTGTAGGCTGTGCAAGATCGACTACAGAACAACACAAGATAAGTGATATTAAAGGCTTCACTTCAGCCGTTATCAACGAAACAATCTGGAAGTGGACATCCTGGCATAAAGAGCTATATCACTGAGGTACCTAATGATTTTGAAGCCTAATTCGGCTCACAGACACGATAGCTGAATTATCTATCAGCATCGTATGAAGGTACACGCAGATCTTAATTGACATTCATTTATAACAGGTCTTATTTTGTTTGTGCAATAAACCCAGCAGTCTGTGAAATGCGGAAGCAAACAGTATAGGGTGTCTGTGCTATGAACTTGTCCTGCTGAACCTCGGATCCATCAAGATGAACCTGGTTCAGTTATGTGTGTCCTCAGAAAAGGGAATACAGTTGGGTGGGTTCCAGAGTTTGGAGGGTGCATCGAATGACAAAGAAATGTATCTTCATCTCTTCTATCTTTTGTTGTGGCAGTGCATAAACAGTTTTGACAGAGCGAACAATTACAACAGCTCCCTCAGTCTGCCGGACAAAACTCTGCTATTTGCTAAAGACCACCATATGATGTATGACGCTGTGACCACTATAGGGATTAATCCCATATTAATTAAGCAAAATGTGAATTATTTACAAATTGTTGTAGATCAAGTGGAAGCACTGGACAAAAACATTTACTACGTCATGTTCATCGGTACAGGTATGGTTGCTGGGCATGTGTTTTTATTGTTTCTATTTGAGGTAGATTTTCAGAAGATGCGCACACAAAAAAGAGCACATGCGTGCATAAAATGGCACACACAGTAAGTCTTATTTTAAAAATGGTAACATGCATGCGTAAATCAGGGACTATGAATAAAAATGCATGTACAAAAAAGGGGCGGGGGAGGGGCAAGACCTACACACGTACTTTGCTATTTTAAAACTTACAAAATACCATGCATGTCTTTTATTTGTGTGTATTAGGTGTAAGTGATTGTAAAGATCTCAAAAGTGAAAAAATGATAAGTTAGAGGGTCTGGATGCAATTTGGGGGGACTTCATGCTGAAGAACCAGACAATGGTGCAAACATGGTTAAGGCAATAAATGACATGCGCTTTCAGAACATCCGATGTTTTGCACACACTCTGCACCTGGTAATGAAGTCAGCTCTGGGGTTGGATTCCAATGACAAAGAGAATGAATACCTGCATAGGTTAATACAGAAGTGCAGGAACATAGCAGCACACTTCCATAGAAGTGTGAAGGGCCCGGCAGGTTCTCCGACAAAAGCAAATTGCTTTGGAGATGCCTCACAAGCGTCTCATCCAAGACATTGCCACCCGGTGGAATTCCACATTTATGATGCTCAATAGGTTAGTGGAACTGCAGACACCGCTTCATGAACTTTCTGGTACAATGGACATAGGTGTGCAGAATCCCCTAGGGCATCATGATTGGTTAGTCATGAGTCAGCTGGTAAAAATCCAGCAGCCCTTCAAGGATGTCATGGAGGAGCTGAGTTCATGAAGTGCCACCTTGGCTGACATCATCCCAATAGTTAATCTCCTGGATGAACATTTGGAAGCCTTTAAACAGGATGAGGGAATGACAGTTGAGGTGCTACAATGTCTTGACATTTTGCAGCAGCAGGTGGAAGAGAGATTAAAGCCTTTAACACAAGACTGCACATACATGCTAGCCACAGTCTGTGATCCCCGTGTGAAAGGGAAACTTGCCCTACAGTACTATTGTCTCTTATTGGTGAAGGACCTGCTGTTAGCAAAAGTCCGTGAACAGGAGCGCCATAAGCAGAGACAGATTAGGCATAAAGCAGAGGTGGAAACAGCAGGCACGTCAGAGAGTTGTGCTGCTAGCCCAAGCAGGAGCAGCACTGTGTCAGCGACAGATAGTACCTCCTCCTCCACTTCAGAACGCCCAAGACATGTTGCCCATAAAGGTTCATCTGTTGTGCAACGGGCGAGAGAGAAAGCAGCTGGAGTGACTCTCAGCCCGCCCAAGCAAAGGAGACACCAGCACAGCTGCAGTGACACGGTATCTCTCAGAGCCGATAGAGAACTTGCAGACAGATCCACTGGCATATTGGGCACACAAGTCCACTATCTGGCCATACCTAGCCAAAGTGTCTCAGTGATATCTCTCATGTCCACCAACCAGTGTGCCCAGTGAATATGTCTTTTCAATGAGAGGGGATATCATGAGCCCTCACCGCTCAAGGCTGGCACCAGAGTTGATGGAAATGCTAGTGTTTTTGAAAGTTAACTTGCCTTTGCTTGGGTTTCCAAATTTTCCCTGTGAATGGCAAGATGAATAAAAGCAATTGAAAGCCTTGCAGCAGCTCCAAGTGCCTCCTATGCTCCAGATAATATAAGCACTACAGCACATGTACCTGACCTGAAACGCTGTGCATAAAAGTCTACTGTCAAGGCCTTACGTCCCTACAAGGGCCTGACCTTTAATGCTGTGCCTGTCCGTCCACTGTCCAGGCCTTACATCCTTACAAGTGCCTGAACTCTAACGCTGTGCCTGACCGTCCACTGCACACTCTTACCTCTCCCTGGCAGCACACTGGGACAGGGGCAGCCAACAGCTCTATTACTAAACAAGTATCAGGGTGGAGGTGGGCTTTACTGTACACCTACCTGATGGATCAGGCCCATACCACAGCCAATATTCTAGCATGCATCAGACAGATGCTGGAGAGCTGGCAACTACTTATGTCCCTACATGGGCTTGATCTCTGTCCTCGACTGCTGTGCCGGTCCATCCAGGCCTTATGTCCCTACAAGGGTTTGAACTCGATTGCTTTGCCTGTCTATGCAGGCCTTATGTTTCTACAAGGGTTGACTTAGATTGTAAGCCCTTTGGAGATAGGGAAATACCTACAGTACCTGAGTGTAATCGACTATGAAGTGCTGGAAAGGTTTGAAATTAGGAATATAAATAAATTAAAAAAAAATTGCTGTGCCTGTTCATCCAGGCCTTATGTCCCTATGTGAGCTTGACCTCTGTCCTCGACTGCTGTGCCTGTCCGTCCAGGCCTTATGTTCCTACAAGGGTTTGACTTAGTTTGTAAGCCCTCTGGGGATAGGGAAATACCTACAGTACCTGAGTGTAATCGACTATGAAGTGCTGGAAAAGTTTGAAAATAGGAATATCAATAAATAAATAAATACATAAATAAAAAATTGCTATACCTGTCCATCCAGGCCTTATGTCCCTACGTGGGCTTGACCTCTGTCCTCGACTGCTGTGCTTACCCTTGTAAGAACATAACTCCAGGCCTTATGTTCTTACAAGGGTTTGACTTTGATTGTAAGCCCTCTGGGGAAAGGGAAATACCTACAGTACCTGAATGCAATCAACTATGAAGTGCTGGAAAATTTTGAAAATAGGAATATAAATAAATTAAAAAAAAAATTGCTGTGCCTGTCCATCCAGGCCTTATGTCCCTACAAGGGTTTGACTTAGATTGCTGTGCCTGTCTGTCCAGGCCCTATGTTCCTACAAATGTTTGACCTCGATTGCTGTGCCTGTCCATCCAGGCCTTATGTCCCTACAAGGGTTTCACTTAGATTGCTGTGCCTATCTGTCCAGGCCTTATGTACCTAGCTAGGATTGACTCAGTCCTCGACTGCTGTGCCTGTTCGTCAAGGCCCTACAAGGGTTTGACCTCGATTGCTGTGCCTGTCCATCCAGGTCTTATGTCCCTAGGTGGGATTGACTCTGTCCTCGACTGCTGTGCCTGTCTGTCCAGGCCTTATGTCCCTACGTGGGCTTGACCTCTGTCCTCGACTGCTTTGCCTGTCCATCCAGGCCTTAATGTCCTATAAGGGTTTGACCTCGATTGCTGTGCCTGTCCATCCAGGTCTTATGTCCCTACAAGGGTTTGATTTAGATTGCTGTGCCTGCCCGTCCAGGCCCTATGTTCCTACAAATGTTTGACCTTGATTGCTGTGCCTGTCTGTCCAGGCCCTATATCCCTACAAGGGTTTGACCTCGATTGCTGTGCCTGTCTGTCCAGGCCTTATGTCACTACGTGGGATCCACCTCTGTCCTCGATTGCTGTGCCTGTCCGTCCAGGCCCTATGTTCCTACAAATGTTTGACCTTGATTGCTGTGTCTGTCTGTCCAGGCCCTATGTCCCTACAAGGGTTTGACCTCAATTGCTGTGCCTGTCCATCCAGGCCTTATGTCCCTAGGTGGGTTTGACTCTGTCCTCGACTGCTGTGCCTGTTTGTCCAGGCCTTATGTTCCTACAAGTGTTTAACCTCGATTGCTGTGCCTGTCTGTCCAGGCCCTTTGTCCCTACAAGGGTTAACCTTAGATTGCTGTGCCTGTCCGTCCAGACCTTATGCCCCTACGTGGGATCCACCTCTGTCCTCGATTGCTGTGCCTGTCTGTCCAGACCCTATGTCCCTACAATGGGTTTGACTTAGATTGCTAGGCCTGTCTGTCCAGGCCTTATATTCCTACATGTGTTTGACCTCTGTCCTCAAATGCTGTGCTTGTTTTTCCAGGCCTTATGTCCAGTCCTAACGGCTGAACCCTTGTTGCAAAGGGAAACTTCAGTCTCTGGCAATTAAAACTAGTAATCCTTCACAACATGGATCCTTAAATAAAACAAACAGTTTCCTTGAGTTTCAGGGCAGAGAAGAGAACTTCCTCCATCTTACTTATGAAGTCATGATCTGTTTGCAAATGCTTAAATCCTAACAATTTGTACCATTATACACTCTGGGGGCCAATCCATTCCAGGAAGCCCTTTCCTGCTCAAAGAAAGGGAACTCTCCCCGGTGTTGCAGCCTATCTCCTAGTACCTGTTGACCCATGTTCAGAATGAGAAAAGATCTCCAAGGTATTTAGACTATGGCAAACCTGTGAGACCATGCTCACAGTAAGAACCTGCTCCAGGTCACCACAATTTGAAGGCTCCTGCTCCAGTCTAGGGCCAACCCATTCCAAGGAATCCCTTTCCTGCTCTTAGGAAAGGGAACTCTCCCCGGTGTTGCAGCCTATCTCTTAGGACCTGTTGACCATGTTTAACTGCTGTTCACATGGCACCCTGCTCCAGGTCACCATGCTTTGAAGGCTCGTGCTCCACTCTAGGGGCCAACCCATTCCAAGGAAGCCCTTTCCTGCTCTTAGGAAAGAGAACTCTCCCTAATGTTGCAGCCTGTCTCTTAGGACCTGTTGACCCATGTTTAATCACTGTTCACATGCACCGTCCTCCGCCTCAGTCTTGAAAACTCTCATTTGTATAACAGCTATGTGCACCGGATTTTAAACAACCAGCGAAAGCTCACTGGACGCCAATGGAAACACCCCACTCTAGGGGCAAACCCATTCTAGGGAGCCCTTTCCTGCACAAAGAAAAGGGAACTCTCCCTGGGTGTAGCCAGCCTGAATCTACCATCTGACCCATATTGAATCGCTGTTTACATGGTAAGGTCTTCCGCCTTGGCCTTGAAAATTCTCGTTTGTATATCTGCTAACTCCACCAGATTTTAAAAGACCAGCGAGAGCTCACTGGATGCCAATGGAAACATCCCCACTCTAGGGGCGAACCCATTCTAGGGAGCCTTTTCATGCGCAAAGGAAAGAGAACTTTCCCTAGGTGTAGCCAGCCGGTATCTTCCCTCTGACCTATGTTGAACCGCTGTTCACATGCACCCTCCTCCGTCTCGGCCTTGAAAACTCTCGTTTGTATATCAGCTACGTCCACCAGATTTGAAAAGACCAGTGAGAGCCCTCTGGACCCCAATGGAAACACCTCACTCTAGGGGCGAACCCATTCTAGGGAGCCCTTTCCTGCTCATAGGAAAGGGAAACTCATAGGAAAGGGAACTCTCCCCGGGGCTACTTCCAGCAAAATCTGCACCCGTAGATGCTCCAACCCACCCAGGCATAGTTCATCATGTTTCAGGTCCTAGCACTCGTGTTAGACTCCCTGGTCCCTGTTTCAAGACGGGTCGGGTGCACAGTATGCCCAGTGGACAGTCCCGCCACATGCTGAGTCGTCTTGTCTTGCCTCCTTCCCTTTCCCTTATCAAAACCACAGCGACCTGACTACCTCAGCTCTGCCATTAGAAAGGTTTTACTTCCACAACTCGTTCCTGTCTTGCCCCTATCAACTTTCTGCCACTCTGCCTTGCTGCCAATCACCAGATGACTCACTCTACTCCTTGTGGTGTTCTTGCTACTATCATGGTTCCTCAGTGTGTTGGTGCTAGTCTTTCTGCTTGCTATGTTCCCCCTTCATTGTGCTGTAGGATGTTGATGCCACTTATCTTGCCGCTTTGCCTGTCATCCTGCCTTCGAGGGTTCATGCATCTGTTATCTGTGCTCTCTTTTGAAGCTGTGGTGTGTTTTTGGCACTCTCGCTGCTGCTTTGTGCCTCTGTTAAAGCTCTCTTGCCACTTCTGGTACCCCTTTGCTCCTTTACAGTGCCTTAGGCTTTTCATGCCACTCTGAGGCCATTTTGCCACAGTCTAAGTACCTTGGAGCTCTTTTTTTGTTCTGATGATTGCTCCCCAGAAGTTTCATCAAAATTGATAATAAAACCCCAATTCTGCAGCCAAAAATAGGCTGCAAATCCTTCCCCATTGACTTTAATGGGAACCAGAAAACGAATGTACATATCAACGTATTGGGGCGCCATTGTATGAATGCAACAAATACACCCCACGACGAATACGTATCCCGAATGCAACAATTTATAAAATCTACCCCTATATAGTTAGGCTGGTTCGGATAGTGTACTAATATGTGTGTATGCATATATGTGTGTCTGTGTGTGTACATATATATATTTATATCTGAAGCAGTGGCTTCATGCGAGCCAGCAGATGTGCA
Organism: Rhinatrema bivittatum; assembly: GCF_901001135.1. Classification (NCBI taxonomy): domain Eukaryota; kingdom Metazoa; phylum Chordata; class Amphibia; order Gymnophiona; family Rhinatrematidae; genus Rhinatrema; species Rhinatrema bivittatum. The sequence continues at coordinate 582,614,864 of NC_042615.1, read as the reverse complement.
TACATGTGCTATATCGTGCGTGCAAGTACACGTATATCATTTAAGTATATGTGCACGTACTCGCACAAGTGACTATGACAATATTGGAGGGAGGGAGAGAAAGAGAGAATCTGACATTCTACATATCTCCCACTGTAAGAGGGGCATTTTCAACTCGGGGTTTTTTTTTTTTGGGGGGGGGGGGGCTGTGGTGTTACAAGGGACTACAGACTATTGCGCCCTAGACAGACCGATCTAACACTCCCCCCCCCCCCAAACCCCACCCTGAGTTGGAAATGCCCTCTTATAGTGGGAGATAAATAGAGTGTCAGATATCCTCTCTAACAGAGGGGTGTTCTTCTCTCTCTCTCTCCCTGGTGTTCAGGGGTTACACATGTAAGCCTTGGCCTCACCCCAGAATGCCACTATTGACATACATTCATATTTTCTGGTGAACAACACTTTTAAAATCTACCTGTAAGAGTTTTATTTACTTTGTTCCTAAATAGAAAACCTCTTAAGTGACTATAGAATAAAAGTTTTCCTGGCAGTGTTAAATTGCCCTTTTTCCATTTGCTCAGAAAAACTCACTGGCAAATGATTATCTATGTAATATAGCTCAGAGATAATCCAAGGGAGCCCTGCTTCACAAGGGAATATAAGTAAATCTTTTCTACATTCATAAACACCAAAGTGAAAAGCTGAGATGATATTTGCAGTTATAACAAATGGCAAATATTAAAAAGCTGGGTTACAGTTGGCAGTCTGTATAGGCCATGGCGCTTTGAGGAAACAGTCTTCATTTTCTATTCCAGTCATTGAAGGCATCCACCATCTTATCAGAGGCAAGAGTCAGTAAAGCCACTGCAAGACTAATCCCTGAGCAGGTTAAGCACATTTCATTGCTGGCTTCTAATTGACAGAAGTTCTCTTCTTCATAATTACTGAGACTTGTTTATTGGGAAAATAACCTAGATGTGCAGTTCTGCTTTTATCTGTATCTCAATGAAGATACCATAGCCCACAGCAACAACAAAATCCTGTGAAATGCTAAATCGTGTATTCATGTATTAATGGCGCGTATCTATGCTTTATTCAGGCTTGCAAAGTAGAATAGCATGTGAGTTTATGAGAAAATGGCCTACAGAGATACATAGAACTTTTGCTTACCATTTCAGAAAGAGGAACTGTGCAAAAGGCTATTAGCGGAAACAATAAAGGACCAGCGACTATAATTGAAGAAATAAAGCTTTACCCATATTTAGAGCACATTGATACAATGCATCTGTTTTCCAAAAAGGTAAGACTGACCTTAAGAATTAAAAGATTTCAGATTCCTAAGATGTGCAAGTGAATTTGCATTTGTACTTGTTTGATTGGTGTATACCTGTAGAAGATGATTGGTATGTAGATCTTATTTCAGCTCTTACAGTACTGACCTGTACATGATTAATGAAACCTATTCTTTTTTTTATTTTAAATAAAAACACTGTGTTAAAGCTAGCAAATAGCATTATATTACTGTAGCAGAGTGCCCAATCTCACCTTTTGAAATTGCTGCAGCATTGACATTCCTGGAGAAGCAGAGTTAGTTTAGTTTATTAAATTTTCTTAATCGTCGTTCTTCAGAACATCAAGGCGGTATACAAATAAAATAACCTGCTCAGTAGGATGGGGATTAGTTTCACACCAGAGTAGCAGGGCTCCTGTCTTTTTCTCTCCTTTCAGAAATGAGGCAGGACACCCTGTTCCATTACCCAGTTTATTTATAATCAGCAGTATACAGTCTGCAACACACTACACAACTTACTGGTTGTGAATTCCCTTTAGCTGCAACCTATTGATGGCATTTGACAGGCACTACAAGGCTAGATTGGTTCTATATATCACCCCCTCTTAGTCCTTACAATTTAAACTGCTTCTCCTGGATTCTCAGATAAGCAATCATCCTACTTACAGAGCAGTTTCTGGGCTTATTAGCACCATTATCTAAAGGTCCTCCTCATACCCTGCCATCCAGTAACGACTTACTCACCATGCTCCTTTTTTCTCTCTCTTGCTCTCCTTTTTCCTCTGGGTCTTGCAGTATGGGCTTTTATCTACATCTAGCAACTCTCAATTGGTTCCAGGGATTCAATTAACCCTGATTGGAACTGTCCGTGAACTGCATCCCTTATGAAGTCATCTCATTTCCTGTTTGACCAGGACTCTTGAGGACTCTATTCTCCAGAATTTCTGTAGGCTTACTTCCTTTCTGGGTTCTCACCTGCTCTTTTGAGTTTCCTCTGGTGGCAAACTGCTGCAAATTCAGTGACAAACAGGACTTTTAAATAATTATTTTCTCACCAAATTATGCTGCTCTATTACACCACCCCTTCTATCCGGATTGATGGGTAATGTCTGTTGTGGACTGGTGACAAGACATGAAGCAACTGCTTCTTTGGACCTCTCTTCTGGTATAATCACCATTTTTCATAAGAAATTGCCATGAACAAAAGAAATTGCCATGCTGGGTCAGACCAAGGGTCCATCAAGCCCAGCATCCTGTTTCCAACAGAGGCCAAAACCAGGCCACAAGAACCTGGCAATTACCCAAACACTAAGAAGAACCCATGCAATTAATAGCAGTGGCTATTCCCTAAGTATAATTGATTAATAGCCATTAATGGACTTCTCCTCCAAGAACTTATCCAAACTTTTTTTGAACCCAGCTATACTAACTGCACTAACCACATCCTCTGGCAACAAAATCTTTTTTGTCTATATTGGGGAAGGACTAGTTTAACTAGCATTGTGGTAGCTGTTGGCATTTGTAGAGTGAGGTTTGGCAGCCACTGGTAAACTTGCATGCCTCTGCTCAGCTAGAGTATCCCATTGGTTGGTCACCCATGTGGAATTTTTGAGCAGTAGGACCATGTGGTCTGGGCCTGGGAGAACCTTCTGTAAAGCAGATTTTGGTGACAGTAAAGTATGGGCAGGAGTTCTTCTCAAATCATTAGTTTTTTGGGAATCCTCATGTTTTAGGAGCAGGTCAGATGGCATTTAGTCCCTCTCAGAGCCCAATGAAGGCTTTCAGGACTCTTGTATGGCTCTGGGTGAATCTTCTGGATTAGTCTTATCTTTGTCTCATGCTTGTTTGAATTTTCAAGAAAATAAACAGGTTTTGCAGAATGTCTTTTTCTCAGCCGAACACAAGAGTCTTGTGGTACTTTAAGTTGTAAAATCATCCACAGCCTGTTCAGTTGTCAGACATTGTGGGTGATTCTTCCGTGCAGCCTGTTTAAGAGATCCAAGGCCAGATCAGTATGGCAGATCACGGAAAGCCATCTCAGAGAATGAGATGCTTCACAACATGTGGGGTCAGTCTTGAAGCATTCAAAGTTGGATCTTTCTACTGCTGTCTGAGAAGGAACTGTTTGGGGCTGATGTAATACAGTGCGCTCAGCCGAGCGCCCTGTTAACCCGCCTATTTAATGCGTGTCCAACGCAGAGTGAATGAGATAGCACTCATCACATGCAAAATGCATGTGAATGAGCCTATTACTCATTCACTCCGAATGAAAAAAGATAAATGTGTGTATCAGACACATATTTATTGCTCAGATATCAACGCCTGCCTGGAGCAGGCGTTAATAGTTGAGCGCACTGAAAAGAAGTACAGAAAAACAGAAACAACTGCTTTTCTATACTTCTTTTTTAAAGTAAAAAAAAAAAGAAAAACTCGGCAGACCGCCGAGTTATGAAGACCGACGCCGGTAAACTCGGCCTCGGTTTTCATAATCTGCCAGTCTGCCAGTAATGAAAATGGCCACCAAAACTCAGCGGCCATTTTCATTACCGGCAGACAGGCAGGTTATGAAAACTGAGGCCGAGTTTACGGCGTCGATCTTCATAACCGGCAGCAGCGACCCCCTAATTTAAATGTTGCATGGCGCCCCCCCCCCCCCTTGCGGGCACCATGCGTGCGTTAAAAAAATGGGTGCTGAAAAGTCAGCGCCTGCTTTCAGCCCACATAATTGCATCGGCCCCTCTGTCAGGGAGGATATGGGCAGGATATCTGATTTTTCGGCAGTTCTTATGGGAGCAGAGAACATAGGTCTTTTGAGTTTCTTGTTCAGGAAACTGCTATCTGGACTGCCAGGTGTCCAAAAAGGCCCAAATCTCTAGGTTCCCTCATACAGTTTAGATGTTAGGACTTCTAAATATAATCCCCTCTTGATTTAAGTCTCTAATACAGGGATCACAGCAAGTCCCAGAGGGACACTCGCTATCCCAAACCTCTCACTCTTCTCACGGATCCCTGGGTGCTGGGATTCTGCTGGCAGGGAAGAGGACAAGCTTCTGGGCTCTAAATGATATTGGTGGTCTTTTTCCATGCAGTCCTCTTAAGCTCATCACTCCTTACTGTCACAGACCCAATTGGTACTCACTTAAAGGTGACTTTTCAAAAGTTGTGCATGTATAAAATCACATATACATGAATATATGCTATTTTAGAAACCTCTTAATACTACAACATACATTCAACCCCTTTTGTCCCAATTTATCTACACAACTATATTTCTATGGGGTCCTGATATTTCTCTATTTATTTTACTGTATTATTTTTCTTATATTTTTTTATGTATCTCACCAATACGTGAATTTATACACTTTATTTGAAAAAAATTGTTTGGAGGACATTTAACAGAGATGATATCTCACTAAGTTAAGTAAAACGACGGGAAAATAGACTTAAAAGTTCAAGAAAGCACTTTGCTAGAAATAAAATTAAAAGAAACATATGGGATTTTTAAATTTTGAATAAAAAAAGAGGATGGTAGGGTGGAATGTCAATGATTAAAACACATGAATTAGACCAACATTAACTCAATGGATTTGAAGTTAATTGAGTGAGCCATTGAATGAGACATCCACCTCCGTCTTTAAAAGTTTTTTCCCAAAACAATTTTTTTTCAAATAAAGTGTATAAATTCACGTATTGGTGAGGTAAATAAAAAAATATAAGAAAAATAATACAGTAAAATAAATAGAAAAAAATCAGGACCCCCATAGAAATATAGTTGTGTGGATAAATTGGGACAAAAGGGGTTGAATGTATGTTGTAGTATTAAGTGGGACAACCCCTTTGAGTGGAGATTTAAAATATAAATTTTAGAAACCTCAACATAGACGTATAAATCAGGGTCCACGAGTAAATTTACACATGTAAAAGAGGGATGGGCTGGGATGTTCTGCAGAGGGGCCAACATTTACGCAAGTATTTTGCTATTTTATAAGCAATTAATGCATGTAAATGTGGCACCTTACTCGCGTGCATTTACTTCTGCTCAAAATCAGGAGCAAGTGATTATAAACATCATAAAAGTGAAAAAATGGGGGGACTTCAGGCTGAACAGCCAGGAGGATCTTCACAAGCTGCAGATGGACTGAGCAAACTGGTAGACTGAATAGTATAAATGGTTATTTCAATAACTGTGTGCACATTAGAAAATCCCCCAACTGATGCGTAAAAGCCAACTTGCAGGGGGTAAATTTGTCTAAATTATGTGTGTAAAATGTATGCACATAATCTTCTAAAATTGGAAATAAAAATATGCATGTATATCATTTTTTGCATTTTGCACCACTTATCTGGCTAAATTTGACTTATCCGGCTAAGTAGCATTTTGTCTCTACTTAGACAAGTTCCAACTTATCTGGCTAAGTAGCAGCAAGGTGCTGTTTAACAGGAAAAGTCTAAAAAGCACTACTTGTCTACATAGCATTTTTCAGATTTACCCAGCTAGGTAAGATAGCAGGATAAGTCTGAATACAGCACTTAGGCCTGGATTTATCAAAATGCAGTAAGTACCGCATGTGATAGCAAAAGGGGTGTGTTTTATGCTAATATAGCATTTATCACAATTTGCACTAATTACCTGTGTGAAGAGCTAAGTTAGTGCAAATTGTGATACCATTTCAGATTCTGCAATAAGTGCCAGACCTGTTGTATTTCCTGCATTCAACCACTGGGGAACCATTTTTAATGGTTCCAGACACACAAGGGGAGGGGAAGAGGGAGAGAGACTGGCCATAATATCATGGCCCATAGGTAGGTATTTGTATCCCTATGGTAGGGCCACCTAGTAACTCGAGGTGGGGATTAGGTAAGAGTGTAGGGGATTAGGGGCCACTTTGACATTCTACTTGACACCTACGAACAGAACAGTGGTCTCTTGTGAAGATTTGCTGGCCTTCGGAGTGAGGAAACTCACCCAAAGAAAGGCCAGCAAATCTTCACAAGAGACCACTGTTCTGTTCGTAGGTGTCAAGTAGAATGTCAAAGTGGCCCCTAATCCCCTACACTCTTACCTAATCCCCACCTCGAGTTACTAGGTGGCCCTACCATAGGGATACAAATACCTACCTATGGGCCATGATATTATGGCCAGTCTCTCTCTCTCTCTCTCTCTCTCTCTCTCTCTCTCTCTCTCTCTCTCTCTCTCTCTCTCTCTCTCTCTCTCTCTCTCTCTCTCAAATTTGCATCACAATATGGTGTGATCACATGCAGTAAACACATTTTCACATGTGATAAGCCCTTAACACCTTATTGCATTTTGATAAATGACCCCCTTAGACAGATAAGTCTTAAAGTGCTACATATCCATCTAAGTTAAAATGCCAGACAAGTAGCGCTTTTTAGACTTCTCCAGCTATCTGACTTAGCCGGATATGTAGCATTTTCAAACTTATCTGTCTAATTATTACTTTTTCTTCAGACTTGTCTGGCTATCTTACTTAGCTGGACAAGTCTGAAAAGAACTACTTATCCATCTAAATATGACTTTTCAGATAAGTAAGATAGCTGGATGTCTGGAAAAAAAAGGGCCACTTAGATGGTAAGTCATGCGACCCGATCCCACCAGCGGCAGAAGAAGAGGCGGCTCGTGGTGGACCTAATCCTGTCGGTGGCAGAAAGAGGTTTGTGGTACCGCTGGTGGACCTGGTCCCACTGGCAGCAGAAGCAGGAGGCCACAGCAGAGGAAGCCCATTTGGCAGCTCCTCCTCTGGTGCTGGCCCTACGGTATTCAACACTCGCAGTGCTAGAACTTCCTGTATTCTTGTGATTTGAGAATACAGGAAGTGCTAGCACTGCGAGAGTTGAATTACATTGGAGCCAGCACAGGAATAGGAGCTGCAGCATGGCTGCTCTTCACACAGAAAGAACAGGCTGACAGCAGCAGCGGGGGAATGACCCATGACCCCCGACCTTCTGGTCTATATGTGTGTATGAGTGAATGGGAGGCTGCCTGGAATGAATGGGTGTGTGAATGGGAGACTGTCTGTGATGGGTGTGCGTGTGTGTGAGTGTGAATGAGAGCCTGCCTGGGATGGGTGTATGGGAGCCTGCCTGTGTTGCATATGTGTGTGTATGTAAATGGGAGCCTGCCAGGGATGGGGGTGTGTGTGAATGGGAACCTGCCTGGTGTGTGTGTGTGTGTGTGTGTGTGTGTGCGCACATCATGCATGGGAGCCTTCCTGAGATGAGCAGGGTGGTTTGAGGGAATGGGAGCCTACCTGAGATTTGGATGGATGTGAATAGGAGCCTGCCTGGGGTGTGTGAGTGTAAATGAGAGCTTGTATGGGGTGTGTATGTGGGAGAGAGAGACAAAGAGAGAGAGAATGGGGGCTGCTTGGATTATGTATGTGTGAGAGAGCAAATGGGATGCAGATGTATCCCAAGCTGCCAACAGCTGAAATGAAGATGAGGGACTGGGGCTGCTAGTAGATCCCTATCAAAAAAGAGTTGGAGATGCCTGTGTGTTTGTCTGAGAAGGAGCATGTGTGTGTATAAGAAAGAGAGGAGAAAATTTGTGCATCGCACTCCCACTACTCCACGACTGTCCAAGGGTTATTGGAAATCAATAGTCCCTGGTATGGAGAGTGTGAATTATTAAAATCCTTTTCAGTTTTATTTTTTAGTTGTTATTTGCTGTGTCTGCTGCATTGAAATATTTTACTAGTGTTTGGGACATTAAAAAAAAACTTGTATATGAGTTTTTAATTATTTGATCTTTTTTGAAATATTATTGTTGCGCGTCACGGCCGCGCTGGTGCCACAGGCCGCGACTCTCACCTTGGGGGTTCCGCAGCAGGGCCTGGTCCATCCTCCCTGGCAGCCACCGTCAGCTCCCAGCATCCACGGTGGTCCACGGCCTCTCTCAGTCCCTCCACCTCGCAAGGCTCCTCGCGGCTAGGCCCGGCATTCTCGCGGGCGTCGGCCCTGCCCCTTAGCGTGCGCGAGGAACTCTCTGCCTTTTAAAGGCCCAAGCACGGGAAGCCTCTCCGCGGCGCGCCTGGATGACATCACCTGAGCTCCGTATATAAGGCTGGGCTCAGCCCCCCGTTCCCTGCCTTGGCAATCGGGTCGACACTGTGGTGTACTAGTTTGTAGGGATGTGAATCGTGTCCTCGATCGTCTTAACGATCGATTTCGGCTGGGAGGGGGAGGGAATCGTATTGTTGCCGTTTGGGGGGGTAAAATATCGTGAAAAATCGTGAAAAATCGTTAAAAAATCGAAAAATCGAAAAACCGGCACATTAAAACCCCCTAAAACCCACCCCCGACCCTTTAAATTAAATCCCCCACCCCCAAATAACTTAAATAACCTGCGGGTCCAGCGGCGGTCCGGAACGGCAGCGGTCCGGAACGGGCTCCTGCTCCTGCATCTTGTCGTCTTCGGCCAGCGCCATTTTCCAAAATGGCGCCGAAAAATGGCGGCGGCCATAGACGAAAAAGATTGGACGGCAGGAGGTCCTTCCGGACCCCTGCTGGACTTTTGGCAAGTCTCGTGGGGGTCAGGAGGCCCCCCACAAGCTGGCCAAAAGTTCCTGGAGGTCCAGCGGGGGTCAGGGAGCGATTTCCCGCCGCGAATCGTTTTCGTACGGAAAATGGCGCCGGCAGGAGATCGACTGCAGGAGGTCGTTCAGCGAGGCGCCGGAACCCTCGCTGAACGACCTCCTGCAGTCGATCTCCTGCCGGCGCCATTTTCCGTACGAAAACGATTCGCGGCGGGAAATCGCTCCCTGACCCCCGCTGGACCTCCAGGAACTTTTGGCCAGCTTGTGGGGGGCCTCCTGACCCCCACGAGACTTGCCAAAAGTCCAGCGGGGGTCCGGAAGGACCTCCTGCCGTCCAATCTTTTTCGTCTATGGCCGCCGCCATTTTTCGGCGCCATTTTGGAAAATGGCGCCGGCCGAAGACGACAAGATGCAGGAGCAGGAGCCCGTTCCGGACCGCTGCCGTTCCGGACCGCCGCTGGACCCGCAGGTTATTTAAGTTATTTGGGGGGGGTTCGGGAGGGTGGGGGATTTAATTTAAAGGGTCGGGGGTGGGTTTTAGGGGGTTTTAGTGTGCCGGCTCACGATTCTAACGATTTATAACGATAAATCGTTAGAATCTGTATTGTATTGTGTTCCATAACGGTTTAAGACGATATTAAAATTATCGGACGATAATTTTAATCGTCCTAAAACGATTCACATCCCTACTAGTTTGTCTTTGTCTCATCGCCTGTTCCAGTCTTGTTCCAGTCCTGTTCCAGCATCCTCCTGTTCCAGTTCCAGCGTCTTCCTGTTCCAGCATCCTTCTGTTCCAGGTCTGTCTCCTGTGTGTTCCCAGGTAGTACCTATTGGACTGACTCTCCGATACTGACCTCTGCCTGCTTCCGACTTCGTTGTTCGCCGCCTGGATCCTGACCTCTGCCTAGCTCCTTGACTACTCTCGGACTGACCTTCTGGAACCTGACCCTTGCTTTGGCTGACCATCCGCAGACTGACATTTGTCTCTTGACCCCGGCTATCCTTGACCATGCCTCCTTGGTTCTGGCTCTTCTCCTAGCCTTGTCATCACAGACTCTCTTCTGGCCCTCTGTGGCTCCTCAGGCCTCCTGTCCAGACATCGACCGTGTTCCCTTGCTCCTGGTGGGCACACCCTTGAACTTCCTCTCTAGGAGAACCTACGAGGTCCACCTAAGTCCAAGTGGCCAGGGTCACTACGGGCTCCACCCGGGGGGACCTCGGGCTTCCAGTGGTGAAGCTCCAGCTAGCCTCCTCTTCCTCTTGTGCTCCACCTCCTGGTGGCAGGTGCTCCCTGAGTCCGACCAGGGAGCTGTTCCACCCTGCAACAGGCCAAGGGTCCACCCCCGAGTGCTACAGGTTGCCAAGGCCATGGACTCGGAGGAGTCTCCCGCCTCCCGAGGCCTACCAGGGCTGACTGCAACTGTTCAAGAGCATCGATGCGCCTTGGAATCCCTGGCATCTTCGGTTGAAGAACTTCGCTCCCAGTTGTGAGACACGACTCTGGCCTGTTGGCCTCTCTGTTACCTAGAGCATCGCTGGCTCTTCCTGCTCCTCCCTGATACAATGGGGACCCACGCCTCTGTCGAGGCTTCCTCAACCAGTGCTTCATGCAATATGCACTGCAACCCTCCTTGTTTCCAAAGAAGACCACAAAAGTGACTTTTATCCTCTCCTGCCTTGAAAGCAAGGCTTTCACATGGGCTTCTCCGTTGTGGGAAAGTTCCGACCCCATGCTCTCCCAGTTTTCTGAGTTTGTCGCTGTCTTCAAGCAGACCTTTGGTGACCCCAGCCATCAGGCTGTAGCCAGTCATGACCTCCTCCTCCACCTACGTCAAGGATCTAGGGCTCTTGCCGAGTACATGAATGGAATTCAGGAACCTGGCTACCGAGCTAAGTTGGCAATGGAATTGTCTGCAAGCCATCTTCCTAGATGGTCTCTCCAGTGCACTCAAGGATGAACTTGCTGTCTGTGAGACTCCCATGTCTCTAGAGGACTTAATCTCCCTCGCAGGGAAGATTGATCACAGACTCCAGTTATCGCGCCTAGAAGTAAAGCCCTCTCGACCTCCTCCTCCTCGCAGGCTGAAACTCCTCCGCCTAAGACCACATTGGTGCCTCCACCTCCTGCGGATGAACCCATACAGGTTAACTGTGGGAAGATATCCTCAACTGAACGACTGCACCGACAGAAGGAGGGTCTCTGCCTTTACTGTGGCACGTGTGCATCAGCACTGCAACACAAATTTACAGTATATAAATAAATCTCAGTCTCTTCTCCCACTCCCTCCCAAACAGATAGGCTCTTAGGGGCAAATACCCTTCTACACTGGGCCCTCCCAGTAAATGTGGTATATTTTAGATCTTTTTTCTTCTTTGTTTCTCTTTTTCACTGGAGTCTCTGCCTGAATTGGGTTTAATCAGTCTTTGATTTTGTGGACTTTCCTAGGCAGGATACCTTTGCTTTGGCACCTCCCATTACATTCATCCTTCAGCTTCCAAGAAAATCCTTTTTTTCTTAAGGCTCCGCAAATCCCATGCTCTTCAAGAATACTTCATCTTTCCACTTTCTGGACTCCATGAATTTCCTTTTTCTGAAGCTCCTGTTCTTGGATGAGGCCTGGCCAAGATTTTCCTAGGTCACAGTTGCATCCTTTAAGCAGGATCACTTTTTGTCTCTTGAATCTTGTCTGTGAAAAGATAGGCATACTGGCACTACTATGAAGGAGTGTCTCTGAAAACCCTCCTTAACCAGTGCTGGACCAGGCACCTAGCCTAGTCCACCTTAAAAGCTAGACATACTGGTAGCTCTGTGTACCCAGAGAGCTGGTGTAAGAGTTTGGGACCAGGTAACTCCTGCAAGAATGTGAATACTGAAGGTAAATGCTGAATATGAATATGGCTGAAGGTAAGCCATTTATATTGGACTATTTGCTTGTGGAAAATAGTTTTATGTAAGAAGACTCAGAGTCCAGCATGTGTTTGTCCTCTAGGAAGTTACAGATCTCTTATGCTGTCTCACAACTACTTTGTGAAGAGTTAACCCCAACACACACAAGAACTCCAGATCTTGGAATCCTGTTCCTAGCTTTCCTTGCACCAGTGATTACAGAGGTTTTTATACCCTCCTAAAACCTCCCAATGGGGAGTGGTTTTCCTCATTATCACACTGACACTATTCTGATATGACAAGGCAGACATTCCACTAGACCTTGCCTTGTCATATCAGAATAGTGTCAGTGTGATAATGAGGAAGCATATTTGTAAAGAGCAGGGCTACCTTTTTAGAGGCAAACATGGACACTCCTCTATATCCTGTCCCCCACAAAACAAAGCTATTGTGCATTTCTTTTGAACAAATGCTTTCAAAACATAGGAAGGAAAAAGCATGTTAAACATCAACAAATTTAACATGTAGGTGCCATTTTTGTGTATCACGTCTCAATTCTCTTAGGTGCAGACTCAGGCTCTGATCTACTATAGAATTACTTAGCCTTTCAGGCTCCTCTTTGCTTCCCTTGCAACGGAACTCATAAGTTAACTCACATTAACCTTAGCAATGGGCACACCCCTCAAACCCATGCCCTTTATTCCACAGAGAACTCAACACTAAGTAGACAAGTGCAAGGTGGGCATCGTTCCACTAGAATGATTGCATGGGTGACAGTAATAATTAAATCCTCTTTGGTTCTTCACTTCTCCAGCACCTTTCTTCAGGATACCTTCATATTGGACATTCTGGCTTATAGATCCAGGCACCTGAAAAAAAAAACCTAGACATATACTTCCTTTTTCAATCATCATTCTTCATTAGACTGGTTACGATTTGTAAAATGTTGTGATGGTGTCTCCAAATGATGGTATATAAAAACTGTCAAATAAATAAATACCAAGTCCAGTAAAGAAAAGTCCATGTTAAACAGGCACCATTTCGTTTTGTATCAAGATCAGACCACCTGGAAAATAAGTTCAAATTAGGCAAACTGTGAAGGAGTGTATAGAAAACTCCCTCAGACTACCTTAAAGGACCAGGCACAGCTGTCTCTCCCAATCTTCCTTAAGATTGAGACCCACAGGGAATCCTGGATGAAAGGAGGAGTCCTTCAACAGAGTATAAGATCTTGGGCCCTAGAAGGGTTAAGTGGGTCCTAGGGAAAAGACAGAGTCCCACCATATGAGAAGACCTGCTACACTTAAGGTTTGAGACTGACATTTTTAAGACCTGCTATGTTTTAAGTTTGGGACGTGCCTGAAGCCACGTGAGCTGCCTCCAACTGATTGCTTTGCTTTGATTATTCTTTATTTGTTAGATACCGGAAGCCAAGTTGAGCTGTTTAAGTTGTTTGGCTTTGCTGGAAACTAAAGCTGTTTGTTTTCACTGTAAATAAACTACACTTAAGGAACAGCCTGAGTCTACTTCCCTTGTCCCTCTGGCTGCTGACAAGCTGCTATTGCTCGAGTTATCACACAGACATATTCATAAAAGAAAATGCAGATGAAGGCAAAATTATGAATGAACAACACATTTTTTATGATTATTTTAGATTTTTATAGAAATATATTTTTCCTTTTATGAATTTTTTTGGACATTTTTCAAGGTTTTGTAAATTTTTTCAATATTTTCTCATTTGTTTCTAAATAAAACTCAAAGTTTGTGCATAATCTAAAGTCCTTTAACTTTAGGGATCATAGTCCTTAAAATATGATGATCATCAGGTCTTTCATCCCTCTTCCATGGGAATATCATCTTTTTTTTTTTTTTTTTTTAGAACGTCCACTGTCCCAACTGAACCCATTTATTTAGTAATTGTCTAGGATTTACTTTAACCAGAACAGTCCTATCTTACTAACAGCAGGGAGCATCAACGCTAGTATCCTAGCTGCCATTTTCCTCCTAATCTGGAGAATCTGGAATACTCTAGAGCAGCAATTCTCAACCGGTGTGTCACCAAGCACCAGCAGGTATGTCATGTGCTACCCGCAACCGGTGGGGTGAAGATCAGAGCGCTCGCCATCACTGGAGACCAAGCCGGCGGGGGCCGAAGATGGAGCGCTGCTGCCACTGGAGATCAAGCCAGTGGGGCCTAAAGACTGTAGGCTGGCCGCCGTTGGAGACCAGGCTGGTGGGAGCCAAAGATCAGAGTGCTGCCGCCACCACCAGAGACCAGGCCAGCAGGGGACGAAGATTGGAGTGCTGCCGCTGCTGCCGAAAACTAGACCAGCAGGGGCCTAAGATCGGAGCACTGGCCGCCACCGGAGACCAGGCCAGCGAGGCCCAAAGGCCGCCATTGGAGACCAAGCTGGCAGGTTCCAAAGATCGGGGTGCTGCCGCCGCAGCCAGAGACCAGGCCAGCAGGGCTGAAGATTGGAGCGCTGCCGCCGCTGCCAGAAACTAGGCCATCAGGGGCCAAAGATCGGAGCACTGGCCGCCACCGGAGATCAGGCCAGCGGGGCTCGAAAATTGGAGCACTGCCACTGCCGGAGACCAGGCTGGTGGGGGCCGAAGACAGCTGTTCAGCTGGGGGCCAATATATGTGTGTGTGTGTGTATGGTGTGTATTTGAAATGGAGAGGGTACTTGTGTGTATATGTGTGTGTGTGTGTGTGGTGTGTTTGAGAGGGGAGAGGGTGCTTTAGTCTGTGTGTGTGCGTGAGAGAGAGAGAAAGCCTATGTGTGATTGAAAGCCTGTGAGAGAGAGAGAGAGTGCACATGTGTGATTGAAAGCCTGTATAAGTAAGAGAGCATTGTGTGATTGAGAGAGACTGGTCTGAGAGGTGAGGTGTGTAAATGTGAGAATGACTGATCAGGAGGTGACTGGTATGTGTGAGAGACAAAAACTGGTGTGTGTGTTGTGTGAGAGTGAGACAGAGATAGAGACTGGTTGTGGTCCCTAAGGAAGAGGACCATGAGGACAGCTTCAGCAGCTACTGCTGCTTCTGGCCTGCAAGGAAAAGGAGTAGGAGAACTGCTGGACAGGGTACGTGCAGGTGGCTTTTTAAGTTCATTTTTCTTGATTGTCTTTTTAATTATTGGGTATTATGTGATGTGTCTGCTGTTTTGAAATATTTTAGTGGTGTTTGGAGAATTTTTAATATTTTATAAGAGTTTTTAATTGTTAGATGCAGTTCTGTTCATCAGCACTTTTGAAACATGTATTCATATAGTTTTACAACTATAAAACTATGTGGGGATCTATAGCAGCTTGGCTTTTTCTGTTTCCCTATTTGGAGGTGTATTGGTGTTTAGGACCTGGTTTAATATTTGTAGTGTTGCCTTTTTATAGGTAGGGTTGATCCATTTGAGTGCATGCTGTAATATAGGTGTAACTTTGTGCAGATTAGTTTGTGTGCATTATTGCAAATCCTGGTACTATGTTAGGTGCTATTTCTGTTTCCATTTCTCCAGTTTTCTACTGCATGCAGAGTGGCTTTTTTGGGTTTCCATTACAGTTTCTGTCTCCATATTTATAATTTGTGGTCTTTCTGTACTTGGTGAAGGTTGATTTTATGTGTGACCAAGATGAGGTATTTACCTAGCATGTAGGCTAGTAAAATACCTCACCTTAATTGCTGTGTTTTCACAGTAGGCGTATTGGTGGTGAACTGCTGTCTTTTATAAGTAGGGCTATTGTGCCTGGTAGTAGAGGAAGTTTGTGTTACTGTTATTGAGATAACATCAGAATATACTTTTTGAATGGTGAGTTATATGGGAATGTTCTAGTTCTGCTTTATACCCATTGCTGAGAGTCAGGGGTGGGGGTGATGTTCCTGTGGACGCAAAATGTACATTTACATTTAGCCTTGTGACAGTCATGTGTTCAGTGTGTCACGCATGTGAGAACTATCTATCAGGTGTGTTCTGACAGAAAAAAAGTTAAGAACCACTGCTCTAGAGCAGCACTTCTCAACCGGTGTGTCGCCATACACCGGCAGGTGTGTCGCATCCCCTGGTGTCCCAATACCCCGTTCTACTTTCCTTTTGCCTTTTTCCAGCCCCCGCGGGCCAATTGGAAGCCTCCTTTCTTCCTACCCCCATTGCCCAATGGGAAGCCTCCTTCATTCTGCCTGCCCCCATGCAGGCCAATCGGAAGCCTCCTCCCTATCAGTGGGAGTAGGAAGAAGAGAGGAAGTCTTTGATTGGTGGGTGAGGCAGGCATCAGAATGCCCGGGGGTGGGATGGGAGGAATAGAAGCTTTTGAACTCCGATGAAGCAAGGCCACGCGGTGAAGAGGAAACCCGACCCCTGACGAAGCAAAGCCGCCACGGGAGCCCATTCCCATGGCGGCAAAGAGGAAACCTGACCCCGACCAAGCAAGGTCTCCACAGCCCGTGGCAGGGAAGAGGAAAGGCCCTCCGGAGTAAAGTCGCGGCGGAACTGGAGCCCATCCCTGCAGTGAAGGAAGAAGTTTTGGTGAGAGCTGGTGCGTCTGTGTGTGAATGAGTGCCTGGCTGAGAGCTGATGCGTCTGTGTGTGAATGAGTGCCTGGCTGAGAGCTAGTGGTCTGTGTGTGAATGAGTGCCTGGCTGAGAGCTAGTGGTCTGTGTGTGAATGAGAGCCTGGCTGAGAGCTGGTGCGTCTGTGTCTGAATGAGTGCTTGCCTGAGAGCTGGTGCATCTGAGTGACAGTTTAAATCTGAAGTATTCTTTTTCTTAGAAAATCATGTTCAGCTTGTATTTTGATTATTTTGCAGGTTACAGAAGAACCCCAGGTCTGTGTGTGAATGAGTGCCTGGCTGAGTGCTGGTGCGTCTGTGTGTGAATGAGTGCCTGGCTGAGAGCTGGTGCGTCTGTGCGTGAATGAGTGCCTGGCTGAGAGCTGGTGCATCTGGGTGAGAGTTTAAATCTGAAGTATTCTTTTTCTTAGAAAATCATATTCAGCTTGTATTCTGATTATTTTGCAGGTTACAGAAGAACCCCAGGTCTGTGTGTGAATGAGTGCCTGGCTGAGTGCTGGTGCGTCTGTGTGTGAATGAGTGCCTGGCTGAGAGCTGGTGCGTCTGTGTGTGAATGAGTGCCTGGCTGAGAGCTGGTGCGTCTGTGTGTGAATGAGTGCCTGGCTGAGTGCTGGTGCGTCTGTGTGTGAATGAGTGCCTGGCTGAGTGCTGGTGCGTCTGTGCGTGAATGAGTGCCTGGCTGAGTGCTGGTGCGTCTGTGCGTGAATGAGTGCCTGGCTGAGAGCTGGTGCGTCTGTGCGTGAATGAGTGCCTGGCTGAGTGCTGGTGCGTCTGTGTGTGAATGAGTGCCTGGCTGAGAGCTGGTGCATCTGTGTGTGAATGAGTGCCTGGCTGAGAGCTGGTGCATCTGGGTGAGAGTTTAAATCTGAAGTATTATTTTTCTTAGAAAATCATATTCAGCTTCTATTCTGATTATTTTGCAGGTTACAGAAGAACCCCAGGTCTGTGTGTGAATGAGTGCCTGGCTGAGAGCTAGTGCATCTGTGCGTGAATGAGTGCCAGGCTGAGAGCTGGTGCGTCTGTGTGTGAATGAGTGCCTGGCTGAGAGCTGGTGCGTCTGTGTGTGAATGAGTGCCTGGCTGAGTGCTGGTGCATCTGGGTGAGAGTTTAAATCTGAAGTATTCTTTTTCTTAGAAATTCATATTCAGCTTGTATTCTGATTATTTTGCACGTTGCAGAAGAACCCGAGGTCTGTATGTGAATGAGTGTCTGGCTGAGAGCTGCTGTGAATGGGTGCTTGGGTGACAGCTGATGTGTGTGGGTGTGAATGGATGCCTGGGTGAGAGCTTGTGTGTGTGGGTGTGAATGGATGCCTGGGTGAGAGCTTGTGTGTGTGGGTGTGAATGGGTGCCTGGATGAGAGCTTGTGTGTGTGGGTGTGAGTGGGTGCCTGGGTGAGAGTTGTGTGAGTGGGTGTGAATGGATGCCTGGGTGAGAGTTTGTGTGGGTGGGTGTGAATGGATGTCTGGGTGAGAGCTTGTGTGGGTAGGTGTGAATGGATGCCAGGGTGAGAGCTGGTGTGAATGGGTGCTTGGGTGAGAGCTTGTGGGAGTAGGAAGAAGGGAGGAAGCCTTTGATTGGCCGGTGAGGCAGGCATCAGAATGCCCGGGGGTGGGATGGGAGGAATAGAAGTTTTTGAACTCCGATGAAGCAAGGCCATGCGGTAAAGAGGAAACCCGACCCCTGACGAAGCAAAGCCACCATGGGAGCCCATTCCCATGGCAGCGAAGAGGAAACCCGACCCCGACCAAGCAAGGCCTCCACAGCCCGTGGCGGGGAAGAGGAAAGGCCCGCCGGAGTAAAGTCGCGGCGGAACTGGAGCCCATCCCTGCAGTGAAGGAAGAAGTTTTTGGTGAGAGCTGGTGCGTCTGTGTGTGAATGAGTGCCTGGCTGAGAGCTGGTGCGTCTGTGTGTGAATGAGTGCCTGGCTGAGTGCTGGTGCGTCTGTGTGTGAATGAGTGCCTGGCTGAGAGCTGGTGCATCTGGGTGAGAGTTTAAATCTGAAGTATTCTTTTTCTTAGAAAATCATATTCAGCCTGTATTCTGATTATTTTGCACATTACAGAAGAACCCCAGGTCTGTGTGTGAATGACTGCCTGGCTGAGAGCTGCTGTGAATGGGTGCTTGGGTGAGAGCTGGAGTGTGTGGGTGTGAATGGATGCCTGGGTGAGAGCTTGTGTGTGTGTGTGTGTGTGTGTGTGTGTGAATGGATGCCTGGGTGAGAGCTTGTGTGTGTGGGTGTGAGTGGGTGCCTGGATTAGAGCTTGTGTGTGTGGGTGTGAATGGGTGTCTGGGTGAGAGCTTGTGTGTGTGGGTGTGAATGGATGCCTTGGTGAGAGTTGTGTGTGTGGGTGTGAATGGATGCGTGGGTGGGTGTGAATGGATGTCTGGGTGAGAGCTTGTGTGGGTAGGTGTGAATGGGTGCCAGAGTGAGAGCTGCTGTGAATGGGTGCTTGGGTGAGAGCTTGTGTGTGTGGATATGAATGGAAGCCTAGGTGAGAGCTTGTGTCTGTGGGTATGAATGGATGCATGGGTGAGAGCTGGTGTGAATGGATGCTTGGGTGAGAGCTTGTGTCTGTGGGTGTGAATGGGTGCCAAGGTGAGAGCTTGTGTCTGTGGGTGTGAATGGATGCATGAGTGAGAGCTTGTGTGTGTGGATGTGAATGGATGCCTGGATGAGAGCTTGTGGATGTGAATGGATGCTGGGGTGAGAGCTGGTGTGAATGGGTGTGAGAGCATTTGTGTGTGATCGAGAGCTTGTATATAAGAGACCATGAGTGTAATTGAGAGAGAGACTGGTCAGGAAGATGACTGGTGTGAGAGAGAGACAGAGACTGGTCATGGGATCTAATTGGGGGGGGGGGGGGGGGTGTGCGTGACTGGTTGTGGGTGCTAAGGAAGAGGACTGTGAGGACAGAGCTTCAGCAGCCCTTGCTGCTTCTGGTGAGTGCTATTGGCCTGGAAGGGAAAGGAGTAGGAGAGTTGCTGGAGAGAGTAAGTAAAGGTGGCTTTTTAAGATTATTTTTCTTGATTGACTGCCATTTTAATTATTGGGTATTATACGATGTCTGCTGTTTTGAAATATTTATTGATATTTGGACATGTTTTAATAATTTTTATGAGTTTTTAATTGTTGGATATTATTCTGTTCAGCAGCTGTTTTGTAACATTTTTAGTATAGCTTTACAGTTATTTCTGTGTGGGGCTCTATAGCAGCTTGGCTTATTCTGTTTTCCCAATAGGAAATGTATTACTGTAGGGCCTGGTTTAATAGTTGTATTTCTTAGATAGGGTTGTTACTGTTTGAGTGTGTTCCATAATGCAGGTGTAACTTTGTGCGGGTTAGTTTGTGTGCATTATTGCAAATCCTGAAAGTCTGTTAGGTGCTATATTTCTTTTTCCATTTCTCCAGATTCGCACTGCATGCAGAGTGGCTTTTTTGGTTTTCCATTCCAGTTTCTGTCTCCATATTTATAATTTGTGGTTTTTCTGTACTTGGTGAAGGTCCGTTCTGGGTGTGTGAACAAGGTGAGGTATTTAACTAGCATGTAGGCATTTGTATCAATCTTATTTGTTGTGTTTTCTCAATAGGATATGCATTAGTGGTAAATTACTGTCTTTTCATAAGGAAGGCTATTGTGCTTGGTAGTAAAGGGAGTTTGTTTTGCTTTTACTGAGATGTCATCAGAACCAGAATATCTTTTTTTGTATGGCGAGTTGTACAGGGTAATGCCCTAGATCTGCTCTGCACTCATTGCTGGGGATTGAGGGGATTCCTGCGGATGCAGAGTGCATGTTTACATTTAGCCCCGTGATGGTCACATGTTCAGTGCATCAGGCATGTGAGAACCATCTGTCAGGTGTGTCCGGCCAAAAAAAGGTTGAGAATCACTGCTCTAGAGAGTCATCTCAAACAAGCACACCTCTGGACTAATGCACCAGGCACCAATGGAGCACCTGCAAGAAAGCACAGACAATAAAGGACAACATTCAAACAAGCCCTTTGCTAAAATGCATCTTTGCACCAGTGTCACTTTTCTTCAACTCCTTCACCTGAACCCCAGGCAGCCTACCTTCCATCCAAAGGAAGAAAGGACCCTTGAGAAAATATTAAGGGTCCACAAGCACAGATCATTTGGGGCTTTGCTTATTGTTGCGATTATGGATTTAACAAGAAGAAAATTGTACTGTGAGTTCCATTCATTTCTATTGAATAATATGAATAGTAAACTTTTATTTTAACCCCCTACTTGAGAATCCAGCCTGTTACAGAAACATTAGGATGTTACAGAGACACAAGAGTTTTACTAACACCCAGAGAAAAGAAACTGACATTATGCCTTGAGCCCTGGAGGTTTATCCTCCTGCTATCACTCACTGCCTTTTTTGAGAATCCACACCAGGGTTTAGTAGGACTGTGCCTCCTACCTTCATAGTTACCCCAAGAAGAGGGGGGGGGGGGGGCTGTGTTTTTTATTTTATTTTATTTAGAATTTTTTTATATACCGACAGCTGTTTGCACATCGTATGGGTTTATGGTTTTTCTGCCTAATTAGCCACTTCTGTATCAGGTATGAGCTGTAGAAAACAATTATTACTCTGTCTTGTCCACAGAATGAGAGATACATCTACACGGGTTCAGTCTCCGGGGTGGTTCAGATTCCTGTTGCATTCTGTGATAAGCATGGAACCTGCGTAGATTGTGTATTAGCCAAGGATCCCTACTGTGCATGGAATCCACGTGAATTGTCCTGTGTTAATATTCTTCAGAAAGGAAACACTGATAGGTAATGGGACTTAGTCATCTCATCATAAATAAAAGTATTCTTTTTCTTAGAAAATCATGTTCAGCTTGTATTCTGATTATTTTGCAGGAATTTGATTCAGAAGTTCGATGGCGATGCTTCTGTTTGCATTGGTAAGCTAATGTCTTTTATGTACAGTATATTTAAGTATACTGTTGACAAGCAGAGTACATATATAAATCTTAAATCTCTAGGCACTAAACCCTAGGAAGGATAATTTTATAGCATTGTGCCTAACATGCAGCAAATATACACAAAAGTTACAATAATTTTCAAAAGGAACTTACCTGCGTAATTTCTCTTGGAAAATTATTCCACTGAATGAAGCTTGAGAAGTTATACTTGCTTTTTTGGTGCATATATTTTTCTTAAATTTTACATGCATACTTTTGAAAATCCAAAAACATACATGTTAGTCCAAACTCCTCTCCAACTCCACTACACCCCCAAGAACTCTACACAGTCCAGATAACCTGTATATACATACCTGGGAGCTCTCCGGATTTGACCCAGAGACTCCGGAATTCGAATGGAATTGCTGTGTTTCTGGGCCAACACCTGCAATCTCCGGGTGTCCTGCTGCTGCTGCACTAGCGAAACTGCCAGGTTAGACCTGTTTCTAACATTGGACACTGAGGCGGGATGCCTCAGCAAAAAAGAGTAAAAGTCAAATGAATCATAGTCCCACATCCCGTGGTGTCTCGCGGAGGGAAAAAAGGGAAGAACGTGCCCAACTATTAAAAGTGAGGTATCCCATGATGTTTTTTTAGAAACAAAATGTATGCATTTGGGTTTTGGCTTTTTAGCAATTGGTCTCTATAATTATAAATAAAGGAAGATGAAAAGTTCTCAGTCTGTTCAAAGTAAAATACACTTCCGGCAAGAAGGAAGCACTAGCAGTCAAAAAACCATTAGTGTCCTTTAGCTCATCATTACAGACATGGCTTACACCTTTCCAGGAATATCTAGATGTTTATTAGTAAGGTATGCTTGGGAGGAAAGGGGGAGGGGAGGGGGCCGGCAGAGAACACTGTTCATGACCCTGTCGGCCACGAATTTCTGGATGTTATTAGTGGAAACGTGAGTGCACCCGGAACCTAAAGAGGGTTTCCCACGTAGCCAGTTCCTCACCAGCCTGCCTCACCTCCCTGGTCCAGGTGATGGAAACTCTAGCTTCAATCAGGATGTAATAGGGAGATGGACTCGGCTATGTGCTGCTGGGGCCTTTGGTAGGGTGCACCCATAGATTAATAGGTGTGGGGAAAAGGACAATCACAATTTCAAAAGTAGATTCTTTAAAAAAAAATTAAGAAAGGGGGTTAGGTAAGGGGAGAGCCAGTAGATGTGGGCTACCGTCTCATTGGCTTGACAGTGGGGGCATAGTATCGGTAAGTGCAAGACCGCTTCGAGTGTGCGACCTGTGCAGATGGCCCCATGCACTATGCCCCAGCTCAAATCCCCGCTGCGCTTGGCTATAGGTGCTTTGTAATGAGCCTTCCATTGTGGTCTTTCCTGACCCCAGATGACACTCCTCCATGCTGTGTCTGGGCGGGAGGAGCGGGCAATGTAGCGTACTGTGTATACTATGAAGAGGTAAATTGCTGTCCTTGGCATTGTCTCAAAATGTGCTGCAGGTAAATCCGCTGTTTACTCAGGCTCCTGAGCAGAGCAGGTTGAGCAGAGAGAGGAGTCTCTGATAATAGGGCTTATACACAGGTCCGAAGGAGGGGGCATGGAACTCTGGTGGGGACCTCCAACCTGCAGACCCCCTGATAAAGTGGAAATAAAAGTTGGTGCCCTGGCCTGGATGGAACTCGGTATTAAGGCAGATGGTAGGATGTATTTTGCTCTCGGCCGCCATGCCACTTCAGCCTGCTGCACCCATGTGTGTCGGTCATCCAACTGTGGTTGACCGGCATTTGTGGTTCCAGCTGAGGTGGGCCGACTGCATGCCTTAGGGGACTCCAACCTCCCCACACCCAGAGTGGGGATATGGAGAGGGGGTTCTTCTGGATAATCCTCCAAGGGGATAGCTGGCACTAGGACTTAAAAAAGGTCTTGATAAAACAGTGGCAGCATCGAGAGGTCACAAGCATACCCTCTCGCGTGGGTAAAAAGCCACCAACCATACTGCAACTTGCTCACCTGGCTGAAAAAGAAAATAATTAAATATCAACACCACCTGACCAGCGATATATAATTATGAATTAATCAAAAAAGGAACAACACTGTTCGATCGCTGTGTTGAAAATACTCTATAAATTCCAATTAATTAACTTATTGATGGCGTTTATAAACACATTTTACTTCTAAAAGAAGTAGTCTGGTGGTGGTCTGGGGGCGGGGACGGGGGCGGTTCCAAGTCCGGCACAGCGGCCGTGCCGGAGGTTTGCGCGCCGGCAGCTGGCCGGTGCGCGCAAGTTAGGCGTAACTCCATCAAATAAGGTGGGGGGAGGGATTTAGGTAAGGCCGGGGGGTGGATTAGATAGGGAAAGGGAGGGAAAGGTGGGGGGGGGGGATCCAAAAAAAGTTCCCTCCAAGGCCGCTCCAATTTTGGAGCGGCCTTGGAGGGAACGGGAAAAGCCATCGGGGCTCCCCTTGGGCTCGGCGCGCACAAGTTGCACAAGTGTGCACCCCCATGCACGTGCCGACCCCAGATTTTATAACATGCGCGCAGCTGCGCGCGCATGTTATAAAATCGAGCATAGATTTGTGCATGCCGGGTTGCGCGCACAAATCTACGCCCGCACATAAGTTTTAAAATCTGGCCCTTTTTGAGGCTGCTACAGTCATTGGAAGCAAGTCAGGTCAATTCTATCATGGTCACCATGGACATTAGCTCACTGTACACTAATATCCCGCAGCAAAGTACCCTTCAGATAGTTGCTCAAGTTTTGGCACAATGAACAACACCACATAGAATTAGAACAGAGTTATTAGAGTTGACAGAATTAGTGCTATTTCACAACTATTTTTGGTTTGGGCGTGACTGCTTTCAGCAGATACACGGGATACCAATGGGTTCCCCATTAGCACCAACTGTGGCGAACTTGTATGTTGCCAACTTTGAGGAGCATTACATCCTTCAATCCGATTGGTGGGTATATATCAAAAGCTGGCATCATTTTATTGATGATATCTTTTTCTTATGGACAGGTTCAGACCAACAATTACAGTCCTTTCTTGCATGGATCAACACAGTGGACAATCATCTTGAATTCACAGCACAGTTGTCTCGAGAGCATGTTACTTTCTTGGATGTAGCAGTAACTAGAATGAATGGACAGTTCCACACCACGGTACATCAAAAATCCACCGACAAGACAACCTATTAAAGTTTCTCAGTCACCATGCTTACAACTTTAAAACTGGCTTACCAGTAAGCCAGTTTTTTAGAATAAGAAGTATTTGTTCCACGGAAACAGAATTTGACAGTCAAGCCAATATACTGAAAGATAGATTCCGAGTTAGAGGATACCCTCAGAAGGCAATCCAGAGGGCATATAAAAGAGCTAAATTTAGTGACCGCCAACAACTACTGTCATATAAACCAAGAAAGGAAGCATCCCTTGAATACCAAGCACTCTGCAGACAAGTACAGGAGGTGGAGAAGACCCACGAATCGGGGGCCAAACCTGAACACCTCAGGGTCTACATGAGATAAGTGTGATCCACTCTGTTGAAGGCCTTCTCCTGGTCAAGAGACAAAAAAGCTACCAACAGGGCCTTCCTACTACAAAAATGAATCAGGTCCCAGACTAAAAAGATGTTATCAAAGATAGAGTGGCCTGGGTCCATGTAGAATTCATCCGGGTGAATCACCTGCTCAAGCACAGGTCCCAGCCTCAACGATAGCGCCTTGGCTATGATCTTGTAATCCATGCACAGTAACAAGACCGGGTGCCAGTACCGCAAGTCACGTGGATCCCCTATTTTGGGGAGCAGCGTTAATACTGCATGGTGACATAACAGCAGTAACTATCCGGTCTCTAGGCTATCTTCTAGCATCTGCAGGAGATCAGGTTCCAGTAGATCAAAAAGTGGCAGAAGAATTCTACCATCAGGCCGTTGATACCCAACATTTTGTTGTAAGGCATCCAGTTTGGGGCCACAGAAAGTTCTGCCAGACTCAAGGGCTTATCTAGCTTGTTTCTGCTGCCCTGGCTGATGGAGGGAAACCCCTTCCACAAGGCCATGCAGTTGTTGGGGTCAACTGGATCCAGACAGAAGAGGATCACGTAAAAGTCCCTAACTGCCACCCGAATCCTCTCTGGTTCCATGAATCGGGCCCTGTTGGCAATCACCAGGGTGGTGATTTGCTTCTAGGCATCCCTCCTCCAACTCATAGAAGAAATGCGAGATGCAATCTATCTCCTGAAGGAACTGGATTCGCAAACTCACATAGGTACCCTGACCTAGCTGCTCCTCGAGGTGATGGAGGGTGTGCTTCTTCTCCATATACTCGTTTCATAGATCCTGATCATTAACGTCAGAGCGCTCCGCTTCGAGCTCCAACACCTCCCCCAGTAGGTGCTCGATCATTCCGCTTCGCTTCCTGTTGACGCCCCTGGCATAATCTTGACAGAGCTTTTGAGGTGGACATTCCTCACGTCCCACCACTGACTTCGTGAGGCAAAGTCTGCTTCAAAGGTGCACCATTCCACACAGAACTCCAGGACTGCCTCCACGAGACCCTCCTCCTCCAATAAGGAGTTGTTGAAATGCCAGTGGATGACTTGAGGCCCGGCCGAGTTGAGCCTCACCTTCACGGACACCAGATGGTGATCCGAGAAGGCGCCGCCTCAATGGCATTCGAAAGGGCCTGTGACTTTAAGCATCCCGTGACTTAGAGCCAGTCAATCCGAGAGCGGATGATTTGTCCCTCCAGTAGTCGGACATAGGTGCCAGAGGTGGAATCAGCCAGGTCATGTATCTGCCAGACATCAGCCAGGGAGAAGTGGGTGACCATCTCCCCCAAGCATGCGACAGAGGCGGAATGTTTCTCTTGACCGCTGCAGTTGAGATCCTTGAGGGTGCTGTTAAAATCACCCCCAAGCACCACCTCCTCCATCACATCCAAGGTTTCCAATAGGGGCATACACATTGAACAAATGGATCGTGCAGCCTTTGACCCAGATCCGTAAGTGCAGCATCTGGCCTGGCATGACAGATCGGACTTTCAGTATGTCAGCCTGCAGGGACTATGTGAGCAGGGTGGCCATTCTCCTGGCAATTTTGGAGTGGCTAAAAAATGCCCCGCCATGCCACTCCAGGAGCCAATTGGGTTCACTCTCTGGAATGGAGTATATCTCCTGCAAGAGCCTTATGGAGTACCCTCCCCTCTGAAGAAAGGAGAGCACCCAGCTCCTGCGAAGACTGTCCCTACTGCCACTGGTGTTAAAGTTGCTAATAGTCAGAGCCATCCTCTGTCAAGATTTTGTTGCTGCAGTGCTGGCGAGTTTCAAGGGAAAACTGCCAGCTGCAAGTAGAACCTTTGGGCTCTCTTAACATACCTTGAGACTGTCGGTCCGCTCTTTTGAGGTGGTCCACCATGGCCTTCAAAGACTTGCGAAACTGGTCCATGTCGGGCCATCTCTCAAGAGCCTTGTCCAGTCTATTGCTCTTTCCGGTGTGCTTCTCCAGAAAGCAGTCCAGCTCGTGGAAGGGGATTAAATGGCATGAGCTCGCTTTGCCACTGGTCCTCTCTGGGGTGTCCAGAGCAGGGAGCTCTTCCTCAGAAGAGTATGGGGAGAGCCTACCTACTGTTGGCTTTACAAGATCCATCCATTGCCCTCATTTATCTTCCATGTGCCCTCCCCCTGGGAGCCACTGAGCCAGACCAGGAATGGCTTGGAGACTGGTCATGTCCATGGCCTTGGCAAACTGTTAGGTGTGAGGACCCTTGAGCCAGGATGAGGGTTGGAACCACTACTGAGGGACAGCTCCCAGTGGTCCTCATCGCCAGGAGGCAGTACTGGTGGAGAAGACCCAGCTGGAGCTTCACCTATACCAGCCCTTGTTCCCCTCAGGTTGAGCCCTTGGGTGCTGGGGCCGGCAGAACTTAGGTGCAGGTTTTCTCTCGACGAGGGTCCAAGACGCAAAGAGGTGGCATCAGGAGGTCCAGGTCGAGGCAGGTGGAAGTCGGAGGAGGCCGTGGACAAACCAGGAGTTAGGGCAGGCAGCGTACGAGGAGACAAGCCAAAGGTCAGGACGGGCAGCGGACAAACAGAGTCAGAAAGCTAAGCTGAGGTCAGAACCAGGAGGACAGCCTGAGGAGCAGGGACTCGGGGTCAGGAACATGTAGGAACTCAGGATTAGGAACAAGCAGGAACACAAGAACGCAGCAACAACACACTCTCACGAGTAGGACCTGTTGCCAAGGCAAGGTGCAGGAAGCCGATGCGGCCTTAAATAGTTCTGATCTGTGATGTCATCCTTGGGGTCTGGGCCAAGGTTTTCCGCTGTGGCTCCTTTAAGTAGGGACGATCGCCGTGCACGTGCCTAGGAGAACGCACGGAGAGAAGAAGTCGGTGGCATCTGGTGCTGTGTGGGAGAGATGCTGTTGCTGGATTTGGTATCTGGCTGCCCCAGGCCATCGAGGAGGGAGTCCGGGTCGAGTGCCTGCTGGTGCGGGTAAGGGGGACCGGCTGCGGGTTGCTTTGGCTGGGATTCCCAACAGTGCAGGGAGGAAAGGGAGAGGATTAACCCCCAAGGATTCTGTTGGTGGATGTTCGGCATCTCTTGTTCCCGAGTTATGCATAGGCAGGAGAGCTCTGAAATCTATTTCTGAGGGTATCTCCTCTCCCCATCCTGGAGGCAATGCATATGGGGATAACATGAAATCCCAATCTAACTGGTCCATCCCCATTGTTAAAATATTGCTGCTACTTTCCTTTTCCATCCCCATCCGAATATGGGTTGGGCATTGCTTCCTACAGCCCTTGGGTATTTTTGCCTGCTCTGTCTCCGATCCTCTTTTTTCCCTCTTGCCAAGGCACACTTTCTCAGCAGCAGGAGGAATGAGGTCAGGGGATTTGGGAAGTTCGTGACTTTTTAAATTCCCCCAGCCAAGGCGTTTTTATGTCTCTTGGCAGGGGTTTCTCCTTCTGCTCCCTCCTCAGCCTCTCGTGGTTCTTCCCTTTCCTCTGTTCGGATAATTTGAGCAGCTTTCTTCCCTGCAGGCAGCAGCATCGCGTCAGGAGCAGATTCCCAACACCAGAGGGTGAGTCTTCCATTGGAGCTACCTCTTTCTCTTCTCTTTGGAGTAGTTTCCATGGTGTCACTTGAGCAGGGAAGGACTTCCTCAGTCTGAGGTGTGGACGTTTTTCTTTTTTGATTCTTCTCTATGGCTTTCTTCCCCTCCTTTGCAATTTTGCATGCAGGATCTTCTATTGGCATCCTGACTTTTAGCCAAGGGACCTGTAGGAGGGGAGGGGTCAGACACTATCACCTCTCAATGATAGAGCCGGTCAAAGCGGCTTTTTCTTTCTGCTGTTGTCGCCGGGCGCTCACCGTTCTTTCAGAGGTTGGGGCTTCACGGACAGTTACATTGGGGCTGGGGCCCTTCCTCTCAACTTGGGTCACCCGTAGGGTGGCCCTTTCCCTAGGACCATGTTCAGAGGGGCTCAAGGCTTGCTGTTGAGGGGACGAGGGGGTCGCCCTGGCTGAGATGCGCAGCTCTGTGGCTGCTAAGGGGCTAGCCTTAGCTATGTTCTTGGCTACAGGACATCCTTTTTGGGTATGTCCTATTCCCCTACAGTTGTAGCACCTTGCCTCCCCTGCTACATACTAAATGTGATACAGGCATCCTTCATAGGGGACGGCGAGCCACCCTTCAGCATCCTCTTGACCCCTATTCAACTTTATTAGCACTTCCCTTTGGTAGGACTGGATGTGCTTAAAGTTACTGCCCTTATGTGACCCTATAGGGTACCGGCTTGCGTGTCACAATTGCGTTACTCCCAGCCACTACTGATGCATAGGTTGGCCTAGCAGTAATTGGGGTAAGAACATAAGAACATAAGAAAATGCCATACTGGGTCAGACCAAGGGTCCATCAAGCCCAGCATCCTGTTTCCAACAGTGGCCAATCCAGGCCATAAGAACCTGGCAAGTACCCAAAAACTAAGTCTATTCCATGTAACCATTGCTAATGGCAGTGGCTATTCTCTAAGTGAACTTAATAGCAGGTAATGGACTTCTCCTCCAAGAACTTATCCAATCCTTTTTTAAACACAGCTATACTAACTGCACGAACCACATTCTCTGGCAACAAATTCCAGAGTTTAATTGTGCGTTGAGTAAAAAAGAACTTTCTCCGATTAGTTTTAAATGTGCCCCATGCTAACTTCATGGAGTGTCCCCTAGTCTTTCTACTATCCGAAAGAGTAAATAACCGATTCACATCTACCCGTTCTAGACCTCTCATGATTTTAAACACCTCTATCATATCCCCCCTCAGTCGTCTCTTCTCCAAGCTGAAAAGTCCTAACCTCTTTAGTCTTTCCTCATAGGGGAGTTGTTCCATTCCCCTTATCATTTTGGTAGCCCTTCTCTGTACCTTCTCCATCGCAATTATATCTTTTTTGAGATGCGGCGACCAGAATTGTACACAGTATTCAAGGTGCGGTCTCACCATGGAGCGATACAGAGGCATTATGACATTTTCCGTTTTATTCATCATTCCTTTTCTAATAATTCCCAACATTCTGTTTGCTTTTTGACTGCCGCAGCACACTGAACCGACGATTTCAATGTGTTATCCACTATGACACCTAGATCTCTTTCTTGGGTTGTAGCACCTAAAATGGAACCCAACATCGTGTAATTATAGCATGGGTTATTTTTCCCTATATGCATCACCTTGCACTTATCCACATTAAATTTCATCTGCCATTTGGATGCCCAATTTTCCAGTCTCACAAGGTCTTCCTGCAATTTATCACAATCTGCTTGTGATTTAACTACTCTGAACAATTTTGTGTCATCTGCAAATTTGATTATCTCACTCGTCGTATTTCTTTCCAGATCATTTATAAATATATTGAACAGTAAGGGTCCCAATACAGATCCCTGAGGCACTCCACTGTCCACTCCCTTCCACTGAGAAAATTGCCCATTTAATCCTACTCTCTGTTTCCTGTCTTTTAGCCAGTTTGCAATCCACGAAAGGACATCGCCACCTATCCCATGACTTTTTACTTTTCCTAGAAGCCTCTCATGAGGAACTTTGTCAAACGCCTTCTGAAAATCCAAGTATACTATATCTACCGGTTCACCTTTATCCACCTTTATCCACATGTTTTTGGTCAGTGTGAGTTGGGGGGGGGGGGGGGGGGGGTGGGATTCATTCCCGGAGGTTGCACTGACCTAGATTTTTACTTTATCTTTCCTTTTCCCCCTACTTTGGGGGCTCTGCCCTCCATGGTCAGGGCTTCAGCTTCAGCTATGATGCCACCGCCTATATTGTTAACTAGGGTGGGTTCTGTATGATGGATCCCACCCATGGGGGCAATGGTGACTGGGGCAGGTAGGTTCTCACCTGCATTGATGTTTTGCTTGTGGGCTGTATCTATCCCTCCCAGGGTGAGCGGGGTTTGGGTGTTCCCTCCCAGAATCATACATTGTGGCTACATCACCCCTCCCGGGGCAGTTGCAGTTGGGGTATTTCCCCCCAGGGCGATGCATGTCTGATGTTCTATTCCTTCCGTGTCAATCGGGGGTTGGGTTGTTCCTTTCCTGGATGCCACATGGCATCTGTGCCCCCCCTCCCCCCCCCAGGGTACTAGAGTTGGTATGCTTTCTCCCAGGGTGGTGCCTGATTGCTGGGCTAACCCTCCTGGGGCACTTGGGTTGGGGGTTCCTCCTTCCCATGCTGCACTTGTTTGGTGCAGATGGTTATCCCACCTGGGGTGATTTGGAAGGAAAATAAGTCATCCCAGGCAGTATTTGGAAGGGCTAGTATACCTGTTACCCCAGAAGTGGCTGGGGTTTTCCTATTCCCTCCCTGAATGGCATGAGGTGGCAGAAACACAGCTTTTCCTTCTGTGAGGGTGGCACTGTCCATGGCGGTTGCCACGGGCCCAGCAGAGGTGGGTGGGGCCATCAGGGCTCCACCTAAGACAAGGTTTATACTCGCGCTCAATGGAAGGCTTACTGTAGCGCATGGGCCTACACCCGAAGCTGCTGGGGCTTGTGTGATATGCCCCGTGGCTTTTAAGATGTTCTGTATAGGAGGAAAGGAAGAAATATTTGTTCCCCCTTTCTTGCTTTTTTTTGTGGCATTGCTCAGGCAAGTATGGAGGCTTAGCGCTTTATAAAGGAAAAAAATATATATTTATTTTTTCCCACAATGGGGTAGGGAAGAGAAGGGGAAGGGCTTAAAAAAAAAAGTTTATGTGCAGAACAAGCTTTACCTCAGCTCTAGGTAAAATAAGAAAAAAAACACAAATGGAGGAAGAATGGGTGCGGCAAAGAACTAATACTAAAAAAAAAACGACTAGGGAGAAAGAAGGAGAAAGGCTCCTGCTTTCTAAAGAGCAGCAAACCTGCTCTGAACTGAAAACTTAGTGGGGGAGGCGGAGGGGTAAACCTGAGGGGAAAGAAAACCTCAGGCAGGGTAAAAGGGAGTTGGACTAGAAATGAGGGCTGAAGGAAAGAAAATAGATAGGGGGAGAGCCTTGTCTGCTCCAAACTGTGAAAAAAAAAATAAAATATTAGTTGGAAAAGGGTGAGGGGAAAAAAGAAAAACCTCTTTTTGGCTGTTGCCTCTGCTCTCCCCAGGTGTCTGTCCACACAGCTGTCCCTGCTGCCCCAGAAGGCGCCCCAAAAAGCAGAGAGAAAATGGGGCACTTAACTGCTTGTTTCTTGGAGCAGCAGTAGAGTTCAACCGGTTAGCAGTTCCCAGGGGAAGAGCAGCTGCAAGGCCAAAGAATGGGGAGGGGGGAGAGGAGAGGAGAAAAAAAAAGCCAAATTGCTTGTTTTAGGGGGGAAAAAAGGGGGGAAGGAGAGGCTGGTGCAGCAGTTGAAAAACCCACAGGCAAAAGAATAGCAGGGGAAAAGAGCAGTTCCCCCCCCCCCCCAAAAAAAAAATGGTCTCAAAGCTGCACCCGCCTCCTCTTTCAGCCAGAAGTGAAAGTGTGAATGAACATGGACGTGCAAGGGTCAGTGGGCACATGTGTGTGTGTATGGACGAGGGAGAGAAGTGAGTGAGCGAGCAAGGCTGTGAGATGGGGTATGTATGTGGGGAAAATGAGAGGAATAAAGCTGTGAGCGTGTGAGAATGTTTCAGAGAACGAGGAATGAGAGTTAGCATGTAAGAATGAGTGTGTGTGTGTCTGGAAAGTGATCGTGAACACGTGAGTGTTAATGTGTGTGTGTGTGTATGAGAGAGTAAGTTTGTGCACAACCAGTCCCTCGCACCTCCCCCTCTCGCATTTATGCTAATCTCAGGGTGACTGGAAATCAAAAGTTCCCAGGTATATACATATCGGGTGGGCAATTTTTTTTTACAATGTATCCTGGGCCACTAATTACTTTTAACCCCCTGTCTCACTGATGCTAGGATTTTGGGTAGGAAAACAATAATCCTCAGTTGCAGACTTTTATGACTGAGGCAAATCAAGTCTGGGTTTGAATCTGCCTGGCCTATGCTGGTGAGAGACAGCGATAAAGAAGGAAATAGAGCTGCTCCTGCCTCTGTGCATTGAGGGAGCTGGTGTACCAACAACATGGGCTCTGAGGGGAAATGGATACAGGCACAGTGATTCTCCTTTGGAGTGTGGCGGGAGAACCGAGGAACAGTAAACAAAGGAGCACTTCGAACACCAGGGAAAAACACATAGATGGGGCTGAGACAGAGTCCTTTCGTGGGAAAAGCAAAAGCTGTTACTTTCCTGAATGAGATGGGGGATTTGGAAAAAAAAAAAAAAAAAGAGAGAACAAAACCTGACTCACTTGCTATCTAGGTCAGAATCCAAATTGTTACCTGTGGAAAAGAAGATACAGTGTATGAAAGCGGTACAAAGTGAAAAGTTAAAGAAGAAAACAATTTACCTGCTGTTTGTTAAGAGTTCTTCTTTCTTTCTGTTAACCAATTTCATTCTTCCAGCTTGAGGTAGAGTGAAATAAATGTATGTAATAATATTTTAGTGTCTGGTTCGTGAGACAGATACGCACACACACACACACAGCATTATCTTCCTGCCTGCAAAGAGTGAACATATTTTTGTTTTTCTGTCCTGAGCCTCTCCTCTGTACCTGCGGGAGGCACATTGGCAGAGTGGAATTCTGCATTATTCAAATTACCCTGCAGTGGGGTTGGATTGCAGGGAAAAGCGTTAGGGCTTTTCCTCTATTGAGTCCATGCACTTTCAGATACACAAGAGAACATTTGCAACAATCCAACATCACACTTTTGACACCTTGACTGGTGGGGAGCTCCTGTGTTGTCCTGTGGAGACAAGGTCACAAGTCAATTCCATGGTTAACATACTATTTTATCCTTAGAAATGACTTTGAACATTACTATCTTTGGGACCAAAATTCATAAACATAGTTTATAGGAATTACATTTTCCTGGCAGTGGAAAATAGTTTTAATAAATGCCCTCAGTACAACTTTAGTATACAAGCCTTTTTCAATATGGCAAGAGTAACAAAAATCTTCTGGTCCGATTCAGATAACTTTATTGACATGAAAATGTTACATGTGTGGGCAAAGTAATATACAAAGGGGTAGATTTTTAAAAACAGCGCAATCGCGTACTTTTGTTTGCGCAGCAGGCGCAAACAAAAGTATGCTGGATTTTATAAGATACACGTATAGCCGCGCGTATTGGGGTAGATTTTTAAAAACAGCGCGATCGCGTACTTTTGTTTGTGCAGCAGGCGCAAACAAAACTACGCCGATTTTATAAGATACGGGCATAGCCGTGCATATCCTCTAAAATCCTGGATCGGCACGCGCAAGGCTGCCGATTTTGGGCAGCCGGCACACGCCGAGCCGCACAGCCTGCCTCCGTTCCCTCCGAGGCCGCTCCGAAATCGGAGCGGCCTCGGAGGGAACTCTCTTTCGCCCTCCCCTCCCCTCACCTTCCCCTCCCTTCCTCTACCTAACCCACCCCCCCGGCCCTATCTAAACCCCCCCCCTTACCTTTGTCCGTAGATTTACGCCTGCGAGAAGCAGATGTAAATCTACGCGCGCCAGCGGACTGCTGGCGTGCCATCCTCCGACCCGGGGGCTGGTCCAGAGGCCTGGACCACGCCCCGGGCCAGCGCCATGCCCCCGGTCCCGCCCCCGAAACGCCGTGCCCCGCCCCTGAAACCAGCGTCATCGGGTCACGCCCCCGACACACCCCCTTCCATAAACCCCAGGACCTAGGCGCGTCCCGGGGCTCTACGCGCACCGGCGGCCTATGGAAAATAGGTGCGCCGGCGCACAAGGCCCTGCTCGCGTAAATCCGGGTGGATTTACGCGAGCAAGGCTTTTAAAATCCGCCCGCCAATGAGTAAAATAAAAGGGTAAGAAAAGAAAGGAAAAAACTGCAAAATGGTGTCGTGGGTTCGTGCCACTACTCACGCCCCCCAGTTGCAATCCAGCCAGAATCCTCTGGGTACAAAAGACATTGGACCCCTGGTTAGGGCTGGATTGCTTATTCTCACCTGGTTCCTTCTAGGGTCTCACAGCTAGGGTTCAAGTCCTCTCACTCCCTGTGGTGAGCTGGGTTTAAACAAATATAGTCCCAAATTATCCCGGCAGT
Source organism: Rhinatrema bivittatum (assembly GCF_901001135.1). NCBI lineage: Eukaryota > Metazoa > Chordata > Amphibia > Gymnophiona > Rhinatrematidae > Rhinatrema > Rhinatrema bivittatum. The sequence continues at coordinate 582,580,028 of NC_042615.1, read as the reverse complement.
GAAAACGTCTCTGTAGCTTTATGTTATCAAAACAAAACAGTCTTCAAATAATACAGTATGAAAGCAACTCTTGCTTTAATCCTCCTACATCTTGCTCACAGCTGCTTCCTGCACCAGCCTAAGCATGGCTGCACTTTAGGGGCCTGACTCTTAGGGAATTTGGCATTTGTTGCATAGAAAATTTCCTGAAAACAATTCTGCACACTATTTAGCAGGGATAATTGTGTGGGGGGTAGTTTTGCTAGGACAAAGGAAAAGTACTGTATGTATACACTCATTAGGGATGTGCAGACAAAAAGTTTATGTTCATAAGTCCATAAGTCGAAAAGGGGGGTCAATTTCGGTCAATATGGACATATGGAGAATTCCATAAGTTGAGTCTATGTCCATACGTGCACCGGTTCCCTAAATAAAAATTTAAACCCCTCACCCTCCTTAATCCCCCCCCCCCCCCCAAGACTTACCAAAATTCCCTGGTGGTCCAGCGAGGAGTCAGGAAGCCATTCCTCTATTCCTTTGCGAGGAGCACGTGACGTCCGCGTCATCGACGTGACGCGGCCGTCACGTGGTCCACCGCAGTTCCGCTCCCGGACCCCTCCTTGGACACAAACGGAACTTTTGGCCAGCTTGGGGGGGCCTCCTGACCTCCCCAAGCTGGCCAAAAGTTCCGTTTGTGTCCAACGAGGGGTCCGGGAGCGGAACCGCGGTGGACCACGTGACAGCCGCGTCACTCCGACGTGACACGGACGTCACGTGCTCCTCGCAAAGGAATAGAATAATGGCTTCCTGACTCCCCGCTGGACCACCAGGGAGTTTTGGTAAGTCTTGGGGGGGATTAAGGAGGGTGAGGGGTTTAAATTTTTATTTAGGATCAACGATGCGATTTCCAACGTATTCAACATAGCTATGTTGAATAAGTTGGAAATCCGATCGTTTTCGCCTCATCACTTTTTTAAGTTAAAAAAAAAAAAAAGTAGCGTTTTACATATAAGTTCAAAACGAATGCACACCCCTAACACTCATATACATGTGTACTTTCCCTCTGAAATCGTATGTAACTTGTATGTATTTGCCATCTAATTTATGCAGCTGTTACAAAATTACCCCAATATACTGCATTTTATCTGATGTCACCTGTAGGACATTGTATATTGTTTTGTTTTAGTTTTGTACGTATATTTATCTATCTATCTATTTATTTATTTATTTATTTATTTATTTATTTATTTAATGCTTTTTTTATACCGGTATTCATGATGCAATCATATCATGTCGGTTTACAGGGAACCGGGGTAAAAACAACATAACATTAAATATTGACTATTAAATATTAAACCAGATAAGAGTCAAAATTTACAATAAAACAGGGTAATTGAACTGGGGGAAGAAGAAGACAAAGCAGAAAGTAACTCAAAGACAGGAACAAATATTTACAATGTGCTGAATGATCGGTAGTGATAGCTATGGCAGATCGATGGTTTAGGGAAAGGCCTGTTTAAATAACCAAGTCTTAAGCCTTTTTCTAAATGTCAACAGGCAAGGTTCTTGTCTGAGTTCAGTAGGAATAGTATTCCAAATGGTTGGTTCTGCTGTGGAGAAGGCCCGTTCTCTATTTGCTAGATGATGGGTGGATTTAGTTGGGGGGGGGGGGGGCGGGCAAGGATCCTCTGTAGGCTTCTCTGATAGGTCTAGCCGAGGTGTGTATTCTGAGCGGGAGTTGAAGGTCAAGAGGGGTTCGGTTATGGATGGTTTTGTGGATGATGGTGAGTGACTTGTGTAGAATTCTGAAACTGATTGGTAGCCAGTGTAAATTTCTGAGGATGGGTGTGATGTGGTCTCTTCAGCAAGTGTTTGTTAAGATTCTGGCCACCGCGTTTTGAAGCATCTGAAGGGGTTTGATGGAGGCGGCGGGGAGACTTAGCAAGATGGAATTGCAGTAGTCTATCTTGGAGAATAGAATGGCTTGGGGGACCGTTCTGAAATCTTGAAAGTGAAGAAGTGGTTTTATTCTTTTTAGTACCTGCAGTTTGTAGAAGCAAGCCATCCTTGGTTGTGTGGTTGAATGTTTTTAAATTCAGGCGATTGTCGATTAGTACTCCCAAGTCTCTTGCTTGGGTGACGAAGGTGGTAGTGAGTGTCTTTTGAGGGGGAACACTATTGTCCGGGGAGATGAGAAGGAGTTTGGTCTTTGCTGAATTGAGTATCAGGTTTAGGTTAGTGAGGAGGAGATTGATCTCTTGGAGGCAATTTTCCCAGTATTTGAGTGTTTTTGTGATGGATTCTGTTATGGGGATCAAGATTTGCACATCGTCTGCATAAAGGAAGTGTTTTAGTTTTAGATTTGTTAGCAGCTGGCATAGGGGAAGGAGATATATACTGAAGAGAGTGGGAGACAAGGAGGAGCCCTGTGGAACTCCTAGAGATGAATTGATGTGAGGGGACTCTTTATTGTTGATTCTGACTTTGTAGCCTCTGTTACTGAGAAATGATTCGAACCATTTGAAGGCGGTTTCTGTTATTCCGATGTCAGATAGTCGGTGGAGGAGGATGGAATGGTTTACGGTGTCGAAAGCCGCCGAGAGGTCGAGAAGGATTAGTAGGAAGGATTGTCCTTTGTCCAATCCTATGATGAGGTGGTCTGTTAGAGAGATGAGGAGGGTTTCAGTGCTTAGTGCTTTATGGAATTCGTATTGTGTAGGGTGTAATATTTGATGGTCTTCCAGATAATCTGAAAATTGAGAGCTGACTAGTTTCTCCATGATCTTGGCTACAAAAGGTAGATTGGAAATGGGGCGGAAATTGTTGGGTTTCTTTGGATCTAAGTTCGTTTTTTTAAGGAGATGTTTAAGAGAGGCGAGTTTTAGGTCATCTGGGAAGAATCCTTGTGAGAGAGATCAGTTTATGATATCAGCCAAATGTTTGGAGATGGTGACAGGTACCAGTAGGAGTAGTTTTGTTGGGATTTGGTCGTATGGATGGGTAGAGGGTTTCATTTTCTTTAATATGGTTTCAATCTCCAATGCGGTGGTAGGTTCAAACGATTCAAGTGAAATCCCTTTGTTTGAGAGATAGTAGGGGCTAGGAAAGGAGGTAGGGCTAGGGGGCAGGAGAATTAAGAGGTTGGAGATTTTGGTTTGGAAGAAGATTGCCAGTTCATTGGCTTTGGATTGTGCTTGGTCATTAGGAATAGGCAGGGCGCTGGTATGTGTGAGATCGGCTACATAGGAAAATAGTGTTTTAGCGTAAAAAACGAGGTTGTGAATTCTTTGAGTGTAGAAATCTCTTTTTGACCATAGAGTGGAGTTCCTGTAGAGGTGGAGGGCAGATATGTAAGCAGATAGCATGCTGGGGGACAGGGCCTTGCGCCATTTATTTTCTTTCTGTCTGAGACTTTGTTTAAGTAATCAGAGCTCGTTGGAGAACCATGGTTGTCTTCTGTGTAAGGTGGGATTGATTTTTTTAGTTGACATTGGACATAATTTGTTAGCTACTGTCTCTGTGATGTTGCTCCAGGAGAGTAAAGCTGAGTTGGGGTCTGAAAGGTCTGTCATATAGATGTTGATGCTTCACATCTCCATATCATCTTCCATTGTTCCCAATCCATATGCATTATTTCATATATCTAAATTTCATTTAAATCTGAAAGGATTATCCTTTTTATTGATTTCCTCCCCCCTCAAACCCCTTGTTGACATTTTCTTAACTTTAATTTTCTATTGCAGGCAAAGATAAAATAAAAGAAATTGTTGTGAATCATATGTTGAACCCTGGAAATACAGCAAAACTGGAATGTTATTCAAAATCAAACTATACCAATGCAGTTTGGAGTTTTGGACGCTCTAAGTTGAACTGGAAGAATCCCAAGTATCAACGTCTGAATAATGCGCTGTTAATCTTTGACATCACGAAAGAAGACACTGGCGATTACCAGTGCGTACTGAATAAGTCAGGATTTGATTATCAAGTGGTTAAACATGTTTTGAAACTAAATCCTGCAAAAGGTAATAGTATGACATAAAAAATGTCACCAGTATTAATAGAAGGTTCTACTGCTCAAAAGCAGCAGCCATCCATAAGCATAATAGATTCAGACAGTGTCATTTCAATGAGCATGGCCTCCAACCCAGCCAGAGACCCTTAGAGCAGCCAATTGGAAAAGACTTCTTACTTAACCAAGCAAAACAATAACTACCTTTCCTTGTTTGTTTTTTGCTGTCTTCCTACAATTGTTACTAGGGATGTGAATCGTTTTAAAATGATTAAAATTATCGTCAGATAATTTTAAAATCATCCAAAATCATTAGAGTGCACGATACAATACAAATGCCCCCGATTTATCAACAGGGGCATTTGTATTGTATCGTTAAATAGGGCACGGGAATTATTTGGGGGAGGGCGGGAAAACCAGCACACAAAAACAACCCCTAAACCCACCCCGACCCTTTAAAACCAATTCCTTACCCTCCCCCATCCTCCCGAACCCCCCCAAAATGTTAAGTTACCTGGTGGTCCGGTGGGTGGGGTCCCGGCGCGATCTCCCGCTCTCGGGCCATCGGCGCCATTTTGGCTGCCACTAATTAAAATGGCGCCGATGGCCCGATTAAAAAAAAAAACCCCACCCGACCCTTTAAATCGACCTCCCGACCCTTTTTTTTAGGGAGGCCCGCGCCGCTAAAAAAAAAAAAAAGCACCCGACCCTTTAAATCGACCCCCCCTCCCGACCCCCCCCCCAAAACCTTTTAAAATTACCTGATGGTCCAGGGGGGCCTCGGGGGGCCTCAGGGAGAGATCCAGATGGCGCCGGCCACTTTACTTTACAATGGCACGGATACCCTGTCACATGGTAAGGGCAAAGTGTCATCGGCGCCATTTTTTAGAACAGCTGATGCCTGGGAACGGGAAATCTCTCCCCTAGGCCCCCTGGATCTCTCCTCTCCCCGAGGCCCCCCTGGATCTCTCCCCGAGGTCCCCCTGGACCACCAGGTAATTTTAAAAGGTTTTGGGGGGGTTGTGAGGGGGTTCGATTTAAAGGGTCGGGTGAATTTTTTAGCGGCGCGAGCCTCCCTAAAAAAAAAATTAGCGATGTGAATTGGAATCGGAAACGATTCCAATTCACATATCTTAACGATCAGATTCCCCCCCCCCCCAGCCGAATCTGATCGTTAAGACGATCTGGCACACGATTCACATCTCTAATTGTTACCAAAGCTTTTTCCAAAGCCATGCTTGCATCAAACTTGCATCAGATTTTTCTGACTGCATACAAATAAGGTCATTCATCAAAATGTGTTAACAGTGCATGAAATGCCGTAACGCATGCGAAAAGAATTGTAACGCGTGGTGCAAATGTACATTTTTTGGGGGGGAAGGATCGGGGAGGAGTTTGGGTGGGAACTGGTTAAATGAGGGGCAATATCGCACCATGAGATAGCATAATGTATGCTATCACACGGTTTTAATGCCGGAAATAACGACACCTTTTTGCCTGACGTTAGGCTCTTCGATAATCCTGAAATGGCCAAAACGCAATTTGTGATAAATTTTTGGAATTGCATTTTGGCCATTTCTGGGCTTGGTGTGGGGGGGGGGGGGGGAGAGAGCCTCTGGGGTGGCCTCACTGGGTGCACCTATTTATATCTCTATAGGAAGGCCATCTAACAGATCAAGGTGAGGCACTGGTGGTGGTTTAGGGTTTAGCAGCCAGTTTTAAATGTAGAGTGAGACATACAAACAGTACAGTACACCTTGGTGAAGATTTGACATCATTTGGAGTGAGGAAAGTCTCACAAAGATGAAATTTTGTACTATGTTCTCTCATCCTAACTTGATGGTACTCTGTTACAGAGTTTTGTATCAATGCTTATTAACACTTTTTGATGAATCTAGGAATAAGACTGCAGTAGATTTTGGTGGACCACAGCAATGTGTAGAACCAGAATGGAGAGCAGCAATCTCTGGCTATGAGACTAAGGCAGACTCTGGCAAAGGCAGAATCCCTTATAAATAAGTTGCCAAATACAGAGGAGATGAACATAGCAAGGAGAAACCTTTTTAATGTCTGATGTGACAGTTACTACACAGATTCAGATGCAGAGGGCAATTGAGGGAGATTCTGGCCCTTTTTCAGCAAAACTCCTTTGGACTTTAGCAGGAACTGAGAGATGCACATTACAGTTGGGACACCTTCTGAGCCATAGCTATGAACTGTTTTCTGCTCAACCCATAAGATTTTATGAACTTATTTGAAATCTATATAGAAGTAGTAACATATCTGGGAGGGATGTCCTGCTGTCACTTCATATTATAATCTTAATATTCAGTAGTTCCAAACCCTGACTATGCTTTTTTTTTTTTTTTTTACTGAGAAATTTCCAGATGATTTAGACCAAGGGTGACCAACTCCAGTTCTTAAGAGCTACAGACAGGTCTGATTTTCAGGATATCCATAATAAATATGCATGAGAAAGATTTGCATGCACTGCCTCCATTGTATGCAAATATATGTCATGCATGTTCATTATGGATGAACTTGAAAAACAGGCCTCTCTGTGACACTTGAGGCCCAGAATTGGCCACTCCTGATTTAGACATTTGTAAATCTTGCTGAGTGATATAAAAAAACTAGGTGTCCTATAAAACAGAAAAGTCAATTTTGTTAAATTTAATTGGATTCTAAGTAAAACATCATTCAGCATCCATTAGAATTTGGCCTTTTATTTTAACAAAACAGCAAACAACCTTGCCACCCTCCCATCTAACATCCATACAACTTATGCTTGTCCCATTTCACCTATTCTCATACATAAAAGAGCACTCTCCACTGCGGGACCACACCAATGGAATGCGCTCCCACCAGACCTTCGACTCGAATCCAATCTACCAGAGTTCAAAAAAAGGTTAAAAACCTGGCTCTTCAGGCAAGCTTTCCAATAGGCACCTCCTCCTGACTTTCAGATCCAACCATTGCAGGGTATCACCAACACCTTGCCACTTAATTTTCATACCGTAATTGCTTATTCACAATTCTAACAGTCATTATTCACCTTTATATAACCGTCTACTGCAGACCATATTCGCTACTAAAGTTCCTTGTAAAAAAGGTTAAATCTGTTAAACGCTATTGTTACACTCTATGTTATTTGTAATAATGTTCAATGGTTTATTGTTATTGTTCCATGTTCTATGTAAAAAAAACCCAGGTCTAACTTCCCAGACCAGGGCAACCTCTTTCGTTACTTGTAAACCGGACTGATTTGTATTGCATACAGGAATTCCGGTATATAAAAATTTAAAATAATAATAATAATAATAATAATAATACTTCCAGGGTATGATTTATTCCAATTTTGTAAGTAATCACCATTTGCATAGATAGTTTCTTCTTTCTTCTCCAGACTTCTCTCATGTTATTTCTCATCTGACTAGTTCAAGGGTCACCTTATCAATGTTAGGCATGCTTTGAAACAAAAAATTCCATTTCTGTGAAAATTAACTTTCTCCATTGACAAGCAGGGCTGAATTAGCCATGACATATGGGTGATGTTGTCCGATTGTGTCAAATGGACCCATCTCTCTAGCTCAGAAATGTTTTATTACTGAGCATGTGTGGAAGTTCCTGCACTTGTCCTGCCTCATGAGCCGCTCAATCTTTTCTTTGTCTAAGTTTCTGAATGGACATGAACCCTCTAACTCTTAGATTATTTCTTCTTATCTGCTTTTAAAGTTTTTCTGCTTTTTGTTGCTCCCTTGGAAGCCCCTCAATAGCACTACAATGCTCCCAAAAATAAATAAATAAATAAAACCAGAAGAAGAAAAGTTGTCATAATGTCAGGTACCAAGGCCACTCTTGGTGGATTCAAGGACTGTGTCAGCCTATCAGGGAGTCATCTGGACCATTAGATGATCAAGGGATAAAAGGGGCACTTAGGGATGGTAAGGCCATAGCAGAGAGATGAAATGAATCGTTTACTTTGGTCTTCACTGAGGAAGAGAGATACCCATGCCAGAAATGATATTCAAAGATGATGATTCAGAGGAATTTAATCAAATCTCGATATAACTGGAAGATGTAATAGGGAAAATTGAAAAACTAAAGAGTAGCAAATCACCTCGACTAGATGGTATACATCCCAGAGTGCTGAAAAAACTGGAAAATGAATTTGTGGACATGCGATTGTTAATTTTTAAACTATCATTAAAATCGTCTATGGTACCTGAAAATTGGAGGGTTGCCAATGTAACGCCACTTTTTAAAAAAGGATCTGGGGTGATCCAGGAAACTACAGACCATTGACTTTGATATCTGTGCCAGGCAAAATGGTAGAAACTATCATAAAGAACATAACTACTGAACATATAGATAGGCATTGTTTAATGGCACAAAGCCAACATGGATTTAGCCAAGGGAAGTTTTGCCTCGCCAATCTGCTACATTTTTTTGAAGGCGTAAATATGGAAAAAGTTGAGCCAACTGATATAGTGTATCTTGATTTCCAGAAAGCATTTGACAAAGTCTTTCAAGAAAGACTTCTTAGGAAATTAAGAAGCCACAGGATAGGGAGCAGTGACTTACTGTGGATTGCGAATTGGTTGAAAAAGCAAAAACAGAGAATAGGGCTAAATGGTACATTTTCTTCCTGGAGAATGATGAATAGTGGAGTGCCCCACGGATCTGTTCTGGGACCACTGCTTTTTAACATATTTATAAACGACTTGGAAATAGGAACAATGAATGAGGTGATCAAATTTGCTGATGACCCAAAATTATTCCATTACAAGAGGATTGTGAGAAATTGCAAGAAGACTTGCAAAACTGGGAGATTGGGCAAATGGAAATCTAATGGCAAATTAAATGTAATGTGGATAAGTGAAAAGTGAAGTATTTAGGGAAAAGAAACCCAAATTATAGCTACACAATGGAAGATTCCACAGTAGGAGTCACTATTCAGGAAAAGATCTAGATGTCATCATTGATAACATATTGAAATCTTCTGTTCAGTGTGCAGCAGCAGCCAAGAAAGCAAATAGAATGCTAGGAATTATTAGGAAAGGAATGAAGAATAAAACAGAGAATATCATAATGCCTCTGTATCACTCCATGGTGCAACCTATTCTTGAGTATTGTGTGCAATTCTGGTCACCATATCTAAAAAAAATATATATAGCAGAATTAGAAAAGGTACAGAGAAGGGTGACCAAAATGATAAAGGGGAAGGAACAATTCCTCTATGAGGAAAGGCTAAAGAGGTTAGGACTCATAAGTTGGAGAAGAGACGGCTGAGGGAAGATATGATTGAGGTCTATAGAATAATGAGCAAAGTGGAATGAATAAACGTTAATCAATTGTTTACTCTTTCAAAAAGTACAAAAACTAGGGGACACACAATGAAGTTATGAACTTCTACGTTAAAAAACTAATAAGAAATAATATTTTTTTCTTAATGCATAATTAAGCTCTGGAATTCTTTGCCAGAGAATGTGGTGAAAACTGTTAGTGTACCTGCATTTAAAAAAGGTTTGGACAAGTTTCTGGAGGAAAGGTCCATAAAACATTATTAAAGTGAAATTGCAGAAATCCAATGTTTATCCCTGGGATAAGCAGCATGGAATCTATCTACCCTTGTGACCTGGATTGGAAACAAGATACTGGGCTTGATGGATCTGTGGTCTGACCAAGAATGCTAATTCTTATGTGCTTATGATGTATTCCGTGCATTTCAAAGGGCATAAACCAGATGTATTCCGTGGATTAGAAAAGGTGGAAGGAAGGCCAAACAACTGCCAAATGGTTAAAAGATCTTCTTTCAAAAATTAGAAAGTTCCAGCTGAAGAAAATAGGAAAAAGCATAAGCATTGGAAAGTTAGATATAAAACATTGATAAAGCAGACAAAAAGAGAATTTGAAAAGAAGATGTCCATTGAGTTGTAAACTCATAACAACCTTTTAAAATATTGTATATCCAAAGCAGGAATCCTGTTATGGAGTCTGTCAGATTGTTAGATGAATGAGGGGGTTAAAGGGACACAGAGGGAAGACAAGGTGATAGCGGAAAGACTAAATGAATTCTTTGTTTTGGTGTTTACTAAAGAGTATTTTTGGGAGATACCTGAGTCAGAAATGCTATTAATATCACAAAGCATATAGAAAAGCATGGTTTAATGAGACACAGCCAGCATGGATTTACGCAAGGGAAATCTTGCCTCAACAATCTGCTACTTTTTGTGAAGAGTTTAATAAACATGGATAAAGGTGATCCAGTGGTTATAGTGTATTTGGATTTTCTGAAGGCTTTTGACAAAGTCCACCATGAGAGACTCCTGAGAAAATTAAAAAGTGATGGGCTAGGAGGCAATGTCCTAGTGTTGATTGCAAATTGGTTAAAAGAGAGGAAACAGAGAGTAGGACTAAATGATCTGTTTTCTCAGTTGAGAAGGGTATATAGTAGAGTGCCTCAGGGATCTGTACTGGGACTGTGCTTTTTAATATATTTATAAATGATCTGGGAAAAGGAACAATGAGTGAAGTTATCAAATTTGTAGATAACACAAAATTATTCCGAGAAAAGAAATAAAAAATGGATTATGAGAAATTGCAGGAAGATCAAGACTTAGAGTTTGAGCATCTAAATGTTAGAAGAAATGTACTATGGGCAAGTGAAAAGTGATACACATAGGTAGGGACCTTAATTTTTGGTTTACATTGATTTTCACCCATAAATTCATGGATTTTTACCAATTTGGCAGGTATCAGAAGCCAGGAGTGTGTGGGAGGGATGCAGGGGCCATGACAACAGGCACATCAAAAAATGAAGCTTTGGCCTGGCGTTATTCTCCATTCACCAGTGATAGCTGCTGCAGCTGCCACTACCCCTGCCCCAATCCCTGTCACTCACCCAGTGCTGCTAAAATTGGAGGATCCTGGCTTTACAGCCTTGGTTCCTCTTCCTGCTCTGCAGATGCTGGTGCCTAAATGACATCATCAGGCACTAACAGCTGTAGAGCAAGAAGAGACCCAAGGACCAAGTCCATGATTCTTTAGAAGGTGGTGAGTGATTGCATCATGGCAGCCCCTGGAGGAGAGTGGGAGCGAAAAAGGTGGCTGAGAGGATTGTGGGGAGGGGGGGAGGGAGTGAAGGGATTGTGGGAAGTAAAAGAATGAGGGGCTTGTTGGAGGTAGGAGTGAAGGGACTGTGGGGGTGGGAGTGAAGGAGGTGGGTGAGTGGTTATTGTGAACGAATGAGGGGATTATAGGGGAGGGTGTGAATGAGGGTATGAGGGTATTAGGGAAAAGAGAGGTAAGGGCAAGGGGAGATAAAAAGATTGGAGATAGGATGAAGGGGCAGGGGATGAGAGCAAGCAGCTGTGGAGTTAGGGAGAGAGAGGCTGGATGGGGTCTGGGGGCTGGAAGAAAGGAAGGGGCTGAGGCCTGGTTCTTATTTTTGTTGGGGGTGCTCCTTTCTCAACCTTCTCCTCTCCCATCTGCCCTTCCTCCTCCTTTCCCCTGTTCCCACTCTCTCTTCTTGCTCTTCTCCTTCTTGCCACCACTCCTATCCATACCTCCAGTTTTTTCATAGTAAGGTGATTCTTTATACCCATCCTAAATTTCAACCAAAAGTGGTTTCTGCATTTTACTTCAATCAGGCCATTGTTTTGCCCATGTTCTTTCCAAGACGATGTGCGCAGAAGGCTTCCATTTGCTGGATTGTAAGCAGGCTTCAGCCTGTTACCTATGGAGAAGCCAGCCTCATCATCAGGCTTCTCTATTCACATTCTACGATGGTAACAGACTCAGCATGGCTGCCGCAAAATGAACAACTGGCTAATGGATTCTATCACGCATTGATATACATTGACTGGCCATCAGATTACAGACTCTTAAGGCTCATCTACTTCAGATGATCACCTTAGAGCCATTTCCATTGAGGACATCTGCAAAGCTGCAACTTGGTCATCAGGTTACAACTTCACATCTCACTACTGTTTTGATAATCTATCAAGAAGTGACAGTAATTTAGGCCAAGTAATTTCTTGCATAGCCTGTTTACCCAATAGTCCACTCTCCGCGAGGGAGCCAGGTTGCTCATTCAGTAAGAACTTTATCACACAATACTCAGCTTGGTACTCCCCATGTGTCATGATTAATTCAGCCTGTCTTGTCAACTGAGAAAGTGAGTTTGCTTACTATTATTGGGATTCTCCATAGACAGCAGGATGAATTAGCTATACTTAATATTCACCCACCTCTTTGGAGATTTGACTACCTGGCTAAAGCTAAGCTCTACAATCGAATAAAGGACTTACAAGATAGCAGGAGTGCAGGAACTCCCATGCATACTCAGTAGTAAAACTTTACTGAGCTAGAGAGATAGGTCTGTTTGGTGCAATCAGATGATGCCTCCCACATATCTTGGCTAGTTCAGCCTGCTATTTACAGAGAACCCCATTTACAGTAAGCAAACTCACTATATCCTTCCTCAGACAGCACAATGGAGAATCTATCCATCAACATATACTCTTTGTGCTTCTAGACCTAGATAACTAAAGATAATTTATCCTCTAATCACATGTTCAATATGCATTTCTTATCTGACAAAATTATCAGATTAAATGAACTTTTCGTCAGCACAATTTTTATTCCTTTAGGCCAAAAAAGGACATTTTTGTTTTGCAAAGGAAAATAAGACCCTTGTTCGTCAATTACATAATTTTTCAGTGGTTGTTGCAATTTTCCAGTTACCTACAATTACTAGAGCAGGTAGTGGTATTAATGTATCAAACAGATTTTACCCTCCAGCAGACATATTTTGAACCAGAATTAGGGATTTCCTCACAACTACATGTAACCCCTTGGCTGATTGAACCCAGCTAGTGGTAATATCTATTATTGTTCAGTTGCCTTAATTCTGTAGGATTCCCTTCATGAGGGAGTAGATATTCTTTCAAGGCCGTTCGCATTGCAATGCTTAATTCCCATTTCAAGTATATTATATGCAGCACCGATGGGTGCTATATGATATGCAATGATGAAAATAGTCTTAAAAGCTTGTTAGTTTAATAGTGATGTTGCAAGTGCTTTAAATACATTTGTAAGTTCTCATAGTCTTGCTTAAACTGATGTTTCTCATATCCCATTGGCATAGGGCAAGTTAATGCATCCCTATTCCAATGGAATAAAAAATGGAATTTGTTTTATGTAGACAGTTATCTCCTACCTCCTCCTTGTTGCTTTCTCCTTGGAATTCTTTAGATTCCTCACTGTACTTGAGTGATGTCCTCCTCCTTTCTCCCCAGTTCAGTATGATGATGATACCTGTAGCTTCTATTCTCTTCATATTTTGTAGATGTGCATGGGTTGAGTTGGGGTTCACTCCAACTCCTTTCTCCTCTCTCTTCCTCCTTCTTCCTCTCCATAGGATGGCTGGAAATCATCCATCTCCTTGGATCTTGGTGATCTCAGGTCCCTCTTGCAAGAAGGAAACCTCTCCCATTTGATGACAGAGTAAACAAATCAGTTTGAGTCCCAATTTACAGAGCTCTCGAAACTCAAATAAAGTACTTTAAAGAGCGGACTGGGAGAGTGGAAAGAAACTCCCATCCAAATAAAAGATTTTCATGGAAGCTTTAAGTGAATTAATAGAAAACTAAGAGCACAGCACAAAACAGCATGTCTCCTCAAAAGCAAAAGGGAATCCACAATGTAAAATGGTGAATTGGCTCTAATCGCCAGAAGGACATACCATTACCAGCTTCCACATAGGGGAGCTCTAAATACACAATGTTATCCTTATGTCTCTCCCCACACTTATTGGTATATTCTTCTATCTTACTCTAGTACCAGTTACTCTAGTATCAAAGTAACAGAATTCTTACATACGTTAAGCACAATATCCCCTTAAATAGCAAGAAGAGTTTTCAATCCATTCTAAATATCTCTCTAAAATGTTTGCACACAAGTACAAAAAAAAGTAACATATAGGAAAAGGTTCCAGACTCAGTCTTACAAAACCATTTGCTGTTGTATGAAGCTAGTTAGCATATGTAAACAATAAAGAAATAGGATCAAGTCATTACATTTTCCATTTCTCATTCAATCTCATGATCAACATCTATTTGCCATACATTTTCAGCATCAATATTGCTCAGTGTATTTACAGACTTTAGAAACATAAAAATTAGAGACTGCTTTGGGTAAAGTAATTATTTTTAAAGAGTGCATTATACTCGACAGGTTATCTTTCAGTTCTGATGATTTATGCCTACGGCTTCCTATGCAGTTTGATAATTGCAACCACTCAAAGAAATGAGTTTATAGCAAAGATAATTTAGATTGCAGCTCATGAAAACATGTCAGTTCCCATTCATAACATGTTCTAGTACACATAGTCCCTTAGGGGTCGATTTTAAAAGGCTCACGCATTTCCTGGCACATACATGGGTATGCCGATTTTATAACATGTGCACATCAGCGCGCGTATGTTGTAAAATGCATTTCCCTTGCAGACATGAAAATCCAGCGCACATGTGCAGGTGGGTGGCCTGCTCCATGCGCGGGGGAGGGATTTTAGAATAATACGCACGGCGATGCGAGTGGGACTTCTTCAGTTCTCTCCCACAGACTGCTCCAATAAAGGAGCGGACAGGAAGGGAACTTCCCTACCCTTAACCCTATCCTTTCTCCCTCTTCCCCTCTCCTCCCTGACCCCTAACATAAACCGTACTTATCCTCATTTGTTAAATTTTTGTACTTACTGTTCCTCTGGAGCAGAAGTAATCTCCGCATGCCGGCCAGCTGGCCAGCGCGCGCTTCCCTGGGACAGCATCTAATGGCACTGTCCCAACCTGTCTCCCACCCCACCCCTTTCAGCAGGCCCAGCACTTGTGCGCATGGCTGGGCCCATTCCAAAATGCACACACATGCGCAAGGCCCAGCCACGCGCTTAACCCCCAATTTTTACGCGCACGGACCTTTTAAAATTTGAGTAATAGAATGCCAACTGGGTCAGTCAGTACATTACTTAATTCTGTGTTTTAAACAAACTGGGCCTGATTTCAAAAGCATTTACATTCTTAAAACTGGTTTTTTCAAGTGCAAATTCACTTTACCCATGTAAGCAGGCTTTTGAAAATTGTGTAATATATGCCATTGAATTTTCAACCTAAGATGGGTAAATGGCTTTTGAAAATTTCTACAATAGCATGTTACAGTTACATGTGTAACGCCTTTGAAAATCCACCTAATTATGTACAAAAATTATACCAGATAGACATTTAAATCAAATTTGCCCACATCACATTAACCAAAAAGTCTATCTTTTGAAATGTTTTGAAAGTAAATGGTAAATCATGTTTCTCTTTTTATTTTTTTCTAGAAAGCAACCTTTAGTGGGATGGGTGAGACAAGTTCACTTTCAATCAACAACCGAGAAGAGTCGCAGTCATTTTGATGTCCGGTTCATTGACCTCCCTGTCTCAAAATATGCCATGTGATAATCAATAAAATTTGGAAAATTAACCCTTCTTTTCCCTAGTCAATTTTAGTTTACAAAATGCTGTTCTCAGGGTTTTATATTTTCAGAGGAGCTCTGATAAAATTTGGTTAATACATTTATAAAGCTCCTCCCATATAGCTTGACAGATTTGTAATTACTTGTTAATTCAATGGAGAACCTGAGAACTTCATACTTTGACCAATTAATTTTGTATCCTGATATCATTGAATACTGACCGATTAGCTCTAATATTATGGGTATACTGTTTTCTAGGTCCATTAAGTAGTGTAAAATATTATCAGCATAGAGAAACAGTTTCCAGTAGTATGAGAACATGACCTTGACAGGACAAGCCAGTCAATAAACGTTCGTCTCCAAGTTTAAGTCCAGCCTATTTCCTGCCCCTCCATAGAAGTTAGTAGCACCATCCATGCCCCACTCACCCCAAACAACACACTTTAATTACCCCAAAACATGGTTCCTACAATGTCACCAGAAATGGGCTCTGTTGCTTTTCATTATTACATCAGAAATAATTATGCTACTGACATAATTAGGAACACTATCTTTTACCTGGTGCTTGTCACAAGTTGTTGACAGGGCAGAAAATTTCCAATTTCTGGATAACCTATGATGTAGCTGGGAATGCACTCTCACTTTTCATCAGAAATGGTCTTCTTAACTTTGGAAGATCAACTTTACACCTTGAAAATGTTTAAAAACCACACTCTTCTAATCACTCAACATGAAAAGTATAATAATAATACTGATACTGAAAGCACAACAGCATTTGTAATGGTAGCCAAATATGAAGACCTCCCCTTAGTAGTAGTAGATGTAGTAGTATTGTAACCCTTGGGTGGGATGGCTCCCATAGACTAGCCCCAGGGGCACATTGAAAGAGAGATAAGCCCTATCTGCACCACTTCTCTGAGGATGGTGTTTCACTTCTGAGGTCCTGGGCTCCCTATGGGGGGAAGCATAGCTTCAAGGCCCTTTTGCAATAAACATCGTACCAGCCCTTTTTTCCTCCTCTTTTTATAACACTGATAATCTCCACAGTTATTGGCATCACAGATCACACTGAGAGGCAATGTGGTTTCCAACTTCTTTATTGATAGTCAAATTAAATTGACTGCAGAATATTTATAGCTCTCAAACCTGATTTTAAATAAAGTTTATGAACAAATAACACAGAAAGAATAATAAATTTGTGATCTCACTTTTATAGTAAAGTCTCTGATTCTCTTTGGAAGCCAGTTTCTTACTACTTGCTCTTCTTCACTTGCCAGTTACTTGAAGATAGATCAATCCTTCTTCCCACTTCCAAAATTATCACAGCCTTCTCCCCATGGTTAGAATTTAGTCTAATTCCTTATCAGAGCACAGTAAGTCCCAATTCTCATACCTTTCCTGGTCTTAACTTCTTCTGAAAGTACCAAGTGGATACTCCCTTCTCAAATACAGCTCACTTGAGTCAGCAGCAAACACAGACAATAACTTCAGCTCCTTCCCTTCTTTCCATGGGCAGGGATCCATTCTTTACCCATGACTCCACCAAATTTCAGGTTCTTCCAAAATAAAAGACACGTCTCTCCCACAGGGTTGGTAACTGATTCCTGATACCAAGAGCACTCAGTTCTGAAGAACAAAAATAATCTTTGACTCCAACAAGGGGAAAAATCAAAACAAAAGACAGAAAGGGTGATAAAATTTCCTTGTCTCTGAAATGAGAAAACAGTCACAAAAGACAGATAATTAAAGTTGAAATTCTTCTGCAATGGGTCACTGATAGGTCTATATCCTGGAGGAGTAATAGAACACTGCAGGATCTTCCCTACCCTTGATTAAACCATGCACAGGGATGCTCCAATCCTCTGTGAACAGTTTACACAAGTGTCTTACAATGGGTCTCCAAAATTTGGCTTAAAGGAGCAAAAAGCAATCAGAAATAAGTCAGATTGACAGGCTGACTCACAAATGGTAAAACAGGAGTGCATCGCAGTTAAATATCAGCTTGTGGGATATTTATCAAAACCAGCCCTTGAGGTATCTGACTCTCTTGTGTTCCCTGCAGTGTGTGTTTCAACAGTTCCCAAAATCATGCTAAACTGACCCTTCAGAGGTATATCATGTGACCTGTCTGCCAGTTAACATGATATACCTCAGCCAAAAAATCTCCAACATAAATTTCGCATTTTTCTAAGTAACTAAGTTGATAGCATACCCCAGAACAGGCGTGAGGAAACATAGCTGCAAGCCCCTTCCTTCTAAGCAATCAGTTGCTACTCTTCCTCCCCCCAGTTTGGTTACATCTCTTATATTATACATTAGGGATATGCATCATTTTTTTAACGAATTAAAATATCGTACAATATTTCCTAATTCGTCATGTATGGGGGGGTCCCCGAAAATGAGAGAAAACCCCCACGAAATTTCATGTGGTTTTCTTATCGGTTTGGGGGGGGGGAGAAAGGGCACACAGAAAAAAAAACCCAACCCACCTCCAACCATTCAGATCTAATTATTTACAATCCCCCACCCTCCCGACCCCCTAAAACTTGCCTAAAGTACCTGGTGGTCCAGCGGGGGTCCTGGGAGCGATGTCCCCATCTCAGGCAGTCAGCTGCCACTAATCAAAATGGCACTGTTGGCCCTTTGCCCTTACTATGCGACAGGGGCTATCAGTGCCATTGGCTGGCCCCTGTCACATGGTAGGAGCAATGGATGGCCCGCGCCATCCATTACAGTAATGAATCAAACTGCCCTACTGATTAAAAAAAATCCCATTTCCACTCGCATACAACAAATACACCACATATAAATGTCACATCATAAACTCAAACAATTCTCCTACTTAGGTGGATATCAAATGTACATCTTAAACCCATACATAAATTCAATTACAGACAAGATGTGCTCAACAAAGAACAAATTCCAAACATAGTACCGATGATGGAGCCCAATCATGGAACACTTTTGTCAAAGTTTCTAGAACTTTGACTGGCACCTACTGGGCATGCCCAGCATGGCACTAAACCTGCAGCCAGCAGGGGTCCCTCTTCAGTCTTCTTTTTTCTGCGCAGCAGTAGCCACGTGAGTTAAGAAGCTCCACAGAGATTCCTGACAGGAATTTTCCTCATAGAACTACTAAAAAATTTCATACCCCACAGGGGTCCCTCCTTCGAATTTTTGACTCCGCAGTACTCTGGTAAGTTTTTTACCCGGTTGCATTCAATTCCGGTTGAGTTTGGCCCTCGCGGCCTACTGGCCATGGACCGTACCGCGGCTAAATTTTTCAAAGGCCATGGTGTTGGGGTTCCGTCGGTGCCCGGACTGTACTCGTACATGTCCATTACAGACCTGCATAAAGTCTGTGTAATGTGTCTTGGGTGCGAGCATGATGTCCTCACGTGCACCAAATGTGCCTTAATGACACCAAAAGGTCACAAGGCCAGAATGGAGAAAATGGAACTTCTCTTCCGTTCTCAAACTCCGACGCTGTCTATTGCATTGACGTCATCTGAACCGGCACCGTCCACTTCACGCCAGTATCGGCCACCGGCCGATGACTGTCCGGCAGCGATGACTTCTTGGCCTTCAACTACCTCTACTCCCCCTCAGGAACGAGGGGATCGTAGAGAGAAACATCGGCATTGACACCGCAAGTCTCGGACCATCGAGGAAGGAAAATCTTCAACCTCGCCATCGTTCGAGCCACCATCGAAAAAAACCCTGTCCAGAAAAGGCACCGACCCTTTCTGCGACCGGGTCACTGAGGCACCCCTCACCCGGATGGGTATCGGGAGCTGCGACTCTGCCTTTAATGGTGGTCCCTCTGGCTATGCCTCTGCCTCCTTCTTCCCTTCTGGAGCTGGGACTGCTTGATCCAGGTCTCCATGAAGAACTGGACCGGATGGTTCAGGAGGCCATCGATAAGGTGATGCACAGACTTCAAGTTCCTCCGCCACTGACACCGGTACCAATTGTGGAACCGACCACCAATCCGATTCCGGCAACACTGGCACCGCTGCTCTTGAAGATGGAAGCGCTTATAGCCACTTTTCCACCGATGGATCCTGGGTCACTGATGGCTCCGGTGCCTTCCCCGCTTACCCTGTCATTGGGAGGGGAAACACCGTTCCGCATTCCTCCATCAGGAGTTCTTCCGATGCCTCAACCATCGATGCCGATGCGCCCATCAGCGCCACTGATCCATCCATCGATGCCCTCGATGGCTGCACCGGTGCCCTCGATGCCTTCGTCAGTGCCCTCGATGCCTTTGAAGCCTAGACTGGGACCTTCAGAAATACCATCATCCCATCCTCTTCAGGCTCCTAGAGGGGCAAGTCCTGATCCCTATGACACCTGGACCGACGATTCCTCTCAAGACACCGATGACTTGCCATCGCCGCCTTCTCCTGCTGAAAGCAGGAAGCGTTCTCCGCCAGAGGACCTATCCTTCATAAATTTTGTGAAGGAAATGTCTGAATTGGTTCCCTTCCAATTTCAGACTGAACATGATGACAGGCATCAAATGATGGAGCTGTTACAATTCCTGGATGCTCCCAAGGAAATAACTTCCATCCCTATTCACCAGGTTCTTTTGGATCTCCTCAAAAATAACTGGGAACTCCCTGGTTCTGTTGCCCCAGTCAACAGAAAAGCTGATACCACTTATTTAGTCCAGTCAGCCCGAGGATTCCAGAAACCTCAGCTGGATCACCAATTTGTGGTAGTAGAATCTACCCAAAAAAGGGCAAAAAAATCAAAACCCCACTCGTCCTTTCCCCTAGGTAAGGAATAGAAATTCCTGGATGCCATTGGCCGACGTGTCTTCCAGGGATCCATGCTTATCTCTTGGATCGCCTCCTACCAGCTATATATGACCCAGTACAACAGGGTCTTATTCAAGCAAATACAGGACTTTGCAGAGTCCCTGCCTCAGCAATTCCAAGAACAACTTCTAACCCTAGTACTCAAGGATTTTGAGGAAGGGAAGCATGAAATAAGATCTTCTTTTGATATCTTTGACACCACTTCCAGGGTATCTGCAACTGCTATTTCGGCTAGAAGATGGGCCTGGCTTAAGTCTTCGGACTTGTGCCTTGAAGTACAAGACAGATTATCTGATCTGCCCTGTATATGAGACAATCTGTTTGGGGAACAGATTCAGCAGATGGTGGCGGAACTCAAGGACCATCATGAGACCATTCACCAGCTCTCTCTGATGCCCTCTGAGTATTCCTCCAATCATCCTTTCAGGAAGGATATCAAAAAGTTATTCTATCCACCGCAGTCTAGGACTCGTTCCACGAGACCTTTCCAAAAGGTCCAGTCTCGTCAACCTCGTAAACAAAAACCACAAGCAGCTCCTCATCCGGGCCCTGCTTCCGGTTTTTGACTCCTGCATAGAAAGCAGCAGCCAGTTTCCACTGCCTCAGTTACCAGTGGGAGGTCGATTTTGCCATTTCAACAACAGGTGGCACACAATCACCTCAGACCAGTGGGCCCTTACCATAATCTCTCAAGGTTATCGCCTGAACTTTCTTTCCATTCCACCGGACTCCACACCTCTACTGGCATGGAGAACATCCAACCACTCACTACTCCTGGAGTAGGAGGTCTCCCTCCTCCTCCTCCAGTCCAGAGCAATAGAACCAGTACCTTACTCTCAACAAGGCCTAGGATTCTATTCCCGGTACTTTCTCATCCCCAAAAAATCGGGAGGCGTTCGTCCAATTCGGGACCTATGTGCCCTCAACAAGTACCTCCAACAAGAAAAGTTCAAGATGGTAACCTTGGGTTCCCTCCTTCCTCTTCTGCAAAGAGGAGACTGGCTCTGCTCTCTCGATCTCCAAGATGCATACATGCACATTGACATAAATCCATCTCATCGCAGGTTCCTGAGATTTCTAGTAGGCCACAACCACTATCAGTACCGAGTGCTACCATTCGGCCTGGCATCTGCACCACGAGTCTTCACCAAGTGCCTCATAGTAGTAGCAGTCTTCCTCAGGATTCAAGGTGTTCACGTCTACCCCTATTTAGACGATTGGTTGATCAGGGCTCCCACTCAGCAAGCTGCTCTGTCGTCCCTCCGTCTTACTTTACACACTCTGATTTTGCTAGGATTTCTCATCAACTACGCAAATTTCTGATTAGTCCCATCTCAAACTTTATCATTCATAGGGGCAGACGTGGACACCTTGCAGGCAAAGGCTTTTCTGCCTCAACAGCGAGCTCTCACTCTCATCTCCCTCGCACACCAGCTATAGTCTCAGCAATGCATGATTGCACGCCACTTCCTCATCCTACTGGGACACATGGCTTCCTCAGTACAGGTTACCCCAATGGCCCGCTTGGCCATGAGAGTCATGCAGTAGACTCTAAGGTCGCAATGGACTCAGTCCTTCCAACCTCTATCAACCACTGTCCACATCACCGACCCACTCCATCAGTCTCTAGCCTGGTGGCAAAATCAGGTCAATTTCCTCCAGAGCCTGCCCTTCCAGGCTCCAGACCCTCAAATAATTCTCACCACCAATGCTTCCAACCTCGGCTAGGGAGCCCATGTGGCCAATTTGCAAACACAAGGAACTTGGTCTCCAGAGGAAGCCAGATACCAAATCAATTTCCTGGAGCTTCGAGCAATCAGATATGCTCTCAGGGTGTTTCAGGATTGCCTTTCCAATCAGGTCATCCTGATTCAGACGGATAATCAGGTGGCTATGTGGTACATCAACAAACAGGGAGGGACGAGCTCCTTCCTACTGTGTCAGGAAGCTGCACAGGTATGGACAGAGGCCCTCTCCCACTCGATGTACCTCAGGGCCACCTATTTGCCGGGAGTGGACAATGGGTTGGGGGACAACCTAAATCGCGCTTTCCATCCGCATGAGTGGTCCCGCAATCTCTCAGTAGTGGACGCAATATTCCAACGTTGGGGTCATCCTCGCATAGACCTCTTTGCGTCACCTCAAAACCGCAAAGTAGAGAGCTTTTGCTCTCTCACTCGCAGCCAACACTCTCAGCCAAGAGATGCATTCTCCCTCTCATGTGCAACCGGTCTCCTATATGCATTCCCTCCACTTCCACTTCTCTAGAAGACTCTTCTGAAGTTACGACAGGACAAAGGATGTATGATCCTGATAGCACCTCACTGGCCTCGCCAAGTGTGGTATTCAATACTTCAGGATCTCTCCATTCGCAGGCACATTCCCTTGGGAATGGACCTGCTTCTGATCACTCAGAACGGTGGGTGCCTATGACACCCCAATCTTCAAGCTTTGTCCCTGACAGCCTGGATGTTGAAAGGTTAATTCTTCAGCCACGTAACCTTTCGAAAACAGTTTCCCATGTCCTGATTGCTTCACGGAAGCCTTCCACGAGAAAGTCTTACCTATACAAATGGAACAGGTTTAAGTCATGGTGTTTCTCACTGTCACTTGATCCTTTTGACCTGTTCCACCACGAAGATTCTAGACTATCTCTGGCACTTGTCAGAATCAGGTCTAAAAACTTCCTCCATCAGAATGCATGTCAGTGTGGTGGCCACCTTCCATAAAGGTGTCAGGGATGTTCCTATTTCGGTACAACCCCTTGTAACACATTTGTTTTGAAAGGATTGCTTCACTTCAAGCCTCCTCTATGCCCTCCGGCCCCTTCTTGGGACCTCAATTTGGTTTTAGGTCGGCTCATGAAACCACCATTTGAGCCTCTCCAATCCTGTGATCTTCGCTATCTCACATGGAAACTGATTTTTCTTTTGGCAATCACATCTGCTCGCAGAGTTAGTGAGTTACAGGCCCTAGTTACCTATCCACCTTACACTAAACGTCTGCAGGACCGGGCAGTACTCCGCACTCACCCTAAGTTCTTACCTAAGGTAGTATCGAAGTTTCATATTAATCAATCCATTATACTACCTACCTTCTTTCCCAGGCCTCACGCCAATCCAGGAGAACAGGCTCTGCATACCCTTGACTGCAAATGGACTCTAGCCTTCTATCTAGACCGTACAGCTGCCTACAGGAAAAGCTCTCAATTGTTTGTCTCTTTCCATTCCATCAAATTGGGGCAGCCTGTGGGTAAGCAGACTCACTCCTCCTGGTTAGTGGACTACTTATCCTTTTGCTATCAGCAAGCAGGCATTCCGCTTCAAGACCATGTTAAAGCACACTCTGTGAGGGCCATGGCGACTTCAGTAGCGCACCTACGCTCGGTGCCGCTTCCTGATATTTGCAGGGCTGCTACCTGGAGTTCTCTCCATACCTTTACAGCCCATTATTGCTTAGACAAGGCCGAAAGACAAGATTCCATCTTTGGCCAGTCTGTCTTGCAAAACCTTTTCACAACTTGATGTACCAACACCTTTCCGCCTGCCCGTTAGGGTTCAGGAAGCCCTCTACAAATTCCACCCCAGTCCTTGTGCCTATTGCACATCTTGGGTGTTACAGGTAAGCAACATTTGCTATACACACACACACATATACATATATCTATCTATCTATATGGATAGATAGACACATCTACACACTGAGAGTGAGTATGTGGGTGTCTGTGCCAACCAGAAAATCTTGCAAAAAAAATACACCGGTGAATTAGGCCTATTGTAACATGTTGGGTGTGAGCTCAGCTCTCACAAACTCTTGGGTAAACTGAATTATAATTAAGATAAAGTAAACCTCCCATACCAAAACAGCACTAAATGCCAGAATTCAAACAGTGATAACCCTACGTATGTAAAGGCATTCTGCAAATATTATTCCAGGCCCTAAAATACCCATACACCTCCTATTTGGAAAACAGAACAAGCCAGGCTGTTATAAGCAGAATACCTAACTTTGGCTATACATGTAAAACATAGATAGATCCTCACTAAATACAGAATAAAGAAACCAGAAAATATAAATAAAAATTTGCAGACAAAAAATGAACTGGAAAACTCAACAAATCAGACCCTAAATGCAGAGCAAAATGGAAAAAAACCCCATCACCATTCCTTATAAAACATCAAGCATGTGCAGAAGACAAAAATGTTTTGGTTCATATATTCATTTCATTGGGACTCATATTCGTTTCGTTATTTTCAATACGAAAAATGTTTTTTCGTCTTTTTGTTTTATTATTTCCATTAATTTTCCATTAAAGTATATGGGGGAATTATTACAGTCTATAATAGGCTGAAGAATAGTGTTTTTGTTTTTTTTAGTAATTCCAATGAAACTTGGGAGAAAAAATAATCAAAAGGGGGAAAGAGCCACATGGTACTTTAGAATGTGGCAAATTGGCATAAAAAAGCAGCATAAAGTAGCCTAAGGCTCCGCAAAGGGATACAAGGCTTATGAGATTGGCAGGAGTTCTCTAATGCAACATAAGTGAAGCAAAGAAGCAGTATGATGAGGAAGAACACCTCAAGGTTTAGAAAGAGGATTGCAGCCCAACAATAGTGTCATGAACAGTTGATGGCATCACGAGAGGCAAAGTGGCACCAAAAGTGGCATCAGCACCCTAAGGCACCATGAAGGGGGAATGAAGCAGAAATTGTGGCAGAAAAAATCCCAAGGTACAGAAAAAAGGGACCAAAAATCAGAAAAAAGTGGTATTAAGATTTCAAAAACATTGAAGAGGTGCACAGCAGCACCCCAAATTGGCAAGAAGTGTATCGCATAATACTCCCAAAGGCATTTGCCAGTTCTTGCAAATGCACAGAGCAATGGAGCAAGCGAACACCATAATGTGTCAAGAATGTCTTGGAGCACCAGCAATAGAATGGTATTGGTTGATAATTGTAAAAAAAAAAAAAAATGGGAATGGTAAGAGCAGAGCAATACAGCGAAGTGTATAGCTGTAACACCCCCAAAGCTGTGGTGTTGTCAGTTTTAGGTCCATGGAAGAAAACCCAAGAGGTCTATTGAAGTGAAAATCAAACTTAGTACAGAGACATACTGTCTAGCAGCTCAGCATCCTGCTGTCAACAAGAAAGCTGCATCTCTTCCTATCATTTCTGTTGCTTGTTCCAGCTAACTGCATCTCCTACCCCTTTCCTTTGGATGTTTCACCCCACCCACTCTGATGTCTTCTGAGTGCCAGGCTTAGGTAGGACGTACTACGCCAGAGGTTTCAGCCACTTGCCAGCTGAATTCCCTGCTGTCATTGAAGGAGTCATGTCTCTTCCCATCGTTTCAGCTATGAAGTTTTGTTGGTTACAGCTTCCTTAACCAAATGTGCCTTATAATGATTTATCCCCTCTAAGTGAATTATTTACCACTTTACTGACAGACATTTTGAATACGATAGTTGCTGGTGATTTTAATCTTAATATGGATATGATACCCCCCCCCCCCCCCAACTGCTGTAACATCATTATCAGACTCCATGTCTGGTCTAGGCTGGGAACAAGTAATTACGGCGCCAACTCATAACCATGGCCATATCTTAGATCTAACTGTTATCAATTCATCTAGAATTCTTTCTTCTTCCTTATCAATAGACATAAAGCATATACCTTGGCCAGATCATCACCTGATTTCTCTGCAATGCACTTTGAATTCTAAACAGATCCTAATCAGAAATAAAACAAAATTAATATATAGATGGCCATCTACTGATCCTATGGTGTTTAGCTTGACACTAACACCATTACTTTCTACTTTTCCATTAAATGACATAGAAAAGTTCACAATGGGATAATTCAATTTTAAAAGTAATCGATGATATTTCTCCAATTAAATTAATTACACCTTTTCATTACCTATTGTGCCCCTTGATACTCTGAGTCATTAAAGTATATGAAACATTTTTTAAGATGACACAAGCGCCAATTGTGTAAAAAAACAATTCCTGAAAGGAAAGAAGCCTTTATGACCTTCCTTCAAAAATATAGGGAGATTGATAAAATTAAAAAAGCTTTTTATGTAGGAAAGATCCAGGCAGTTTGTGGGAATCCATCAATACTGTTTTATATTGTTAAATCGCTTACAACTGCTAAAGATGCTACTAATACATGTGTAGACCAGAATTATTGCAATGAAATAACTAACTTTTTCATGAACAAATTGAAAAGTATTACGGCAGAATTCTCTAATCTCTCCTTTCCAGTCATTAAGATGATAAATTTTGATGTGCAATAGACTGAGTTTGAAAACACAGGAACAGCCACAATTGAAAAAATAATAGACAAACTGAATGTGTCATTTAATCCACTAAATCCATGTCCAATTATGCTACTAAAGCAATCAGAAAAGGATATTGCTAAATACATCACGCAAATTGTAAATTTATCTCTGTCCTCTGGTTTAATACCAAATTTGCTAAAACATGCCTCAGTTATGCCACTTCCGAAGAAAGAATCAAACGATCCTCAAGATTATGCCATCTCTTCCTTGACTAAATACGCAAGAAAAAGATCCAACAATGCTAGACACTTAAAAAATATCAATATTTGTGCTAGACCTTCTCATACATATTGATATCTCTTCCTTGACAGCACTAGCAAAAATAATTGTCTCTTGTTTCATATCAGCTAACAGATTACATAAGTAAAAATGCATTTCTAGTTGCAAATAAAAATGGCTTTAGACATGTTCATAACACAGAATAACTCTTGCTCTCATCTTTCAACACTATCATTCAAGGATTTGATTCTAACACCGATTACATTCTAGTGTTTTTAGATATAAAAGCCGCTTTTCACACATTGGATCATAATATCTTGCTGCAGTGCCTAGAATCGAATGATATTGCTGGCATTGTTTTCAAATCATACACAGCAAATCGGGATTGGTCAATTCCACTCTGATATTAACTATTGTCCCA
The DNA here is from genome assembly GCF_901001135.1 of Rhinatrema bivittatum. NCBI lineage: Eukaryota > Metazoa > Chordata > Amphibia > Gymnophiona > Rhinatrematidae > Rhinatrema > Rhinatrema bivittatum. The sequence goes on along the minus strand of NC_042615.1, from coordinate 582,552,720 downwards.
TAGGGCTTTGCTCCCTCGGCCACCATTTTTAATATCTGTCTAGTACCATTATGTCAGGATTTTAGAACATAAGTGCATAAGAAAATGCCATACTGGGTTAGACTAAGGGTCTATCAAGCCCACCATCCTGTTTCCAACATTGGCCAATCCAGGCTACTACTACCTGGCAAGTACCCAAAAACGAAGTATATCCCATGCTACTGATGCTAGTAATAGCAGTGGCTATTTTCTAAGTCAACTTGATTAATAGCTGGTAATGGACTTCTCCTCCAAGAGCTTCTCCAAACCTTTTTTAAACCTAGCTACACTAACTGCACTAACCACATCCCCTAGCAACAAATTCCAGAGTTTAATTGTGCATTGAGTGAAAAAGAACTTTCTCTGATTAGTTTTAAATATGCTACATGCTAACTTCATGGAGATCCCCCTAGTCCTTCTATTATTCGAAAGAGTAAATAACCAATTCACAATTATCCATTCTAGACCACTCATGATTTTAAACACCTCTATCATATCCCCCCTCAGCCATCTCTTCTCCAAGTTGAACAGCCCTAACTTCTTTAGTCTTTCCTCATAAGGGACCTGTTCCATCCCCTTTATCATTTTGGTCGCCCTTCTCTGTATCTTCTCCATTGCGACCAGAATTGTACACAGTATTCAAGGTGTGGTCTCACCATGGAGCGATACAGAGGCATTATGAAATTTTCCATTTTATTCACCATTCCCTTTCTAATAATTCCTAACATTCTGATTGCTTTTTTGACTGCCACAGCACTCTAGCCAATGGTTTCAATGTATTATCTACTATCACGCCTAGATCTCTTTCCTGAGTGGTAGCTCCTAATATGGAACCTAACATCATGTAATTATAGTGTAACCCTTGAAGTTCAATTTTCTTTATGACTCCTTGTGTCTGAAACCTGCACTTTGATTCCCAACCCAGTATCAGAAATGAATCCACACGCTCTTTAGTGAGTAACAGTTTTATCTTTACTGGAATGAATGACTGAAATAAATCTGTTCACTTCCTAAGCATCTGCATTTGTCATATAAACACATGTATATAGTACAAGAGAAAACTCAACTTTGTCATAAACTCATGTTAAGTATTTCAACCAGAATCAGCATGTGATATAGCACCCGACCTTAAGCAGTCTCTGAACAAGCAAAGTCCCAGATTGTATCCTACTGTGTGTCCATTTGAATATAGAACTGAAGAGGGCGTCAGTACTGCTGCTCCAACTGCCAAATCCACAATACAGCAGCCTCTATCCGAAAGAAGAGCTTCAAATCCTGACAGGGCACAGTTCAACTACTCCCAAGTCGTCCACAGCAGGGTTCCAGAAAAGAGAACCTTAATCAGCACAGATAATATTTATTAGTTCAGAGCAGGGCAGGAACTCTGTTCAAGCTGAGCAGTGATCTGTTCGCACACGCTCAATACAATCCAATTTTTATAAATCTCTTTAGGTAAAGTAAAAAACAACTTCAATACATCTCAAAACAATGTTAACTAACATAAATACATTACACATGAATACAATTATAGAGGGCTGCTCACCTTAATCAGCACAGATAATATTTATTAGTTCAGAGCAGGGCAGGAACTCTGTTCAAGCTGAGCAGTGATCTGTTCGCACACGCTCAATACAATCAAATTTTGAATCTCCTTTCCCCCCCCCCCCCCTCAGCTCTTAAAGAGACAGCACTCTATTGTCAGTCTTTTCATGTCACAATGATGATTCAACATTTCTCTGCCCTAGTTCCTAGAGGTATGTTACATGGTCCCCTCCTAAAACCTGATGTCCCCGGCAGGTATTTATGTCCACAGCTTATATATTAACTCTGTTTGTTTGCTCAATATCTCTTGCATCATACTACTTAGTTGCTGCATGGATATACACGTCTCCAATGGATTCCTTGAATATGACTGTCTCAATATGTTGTGGCTGTGCAACCCCTTGGGCAATTGCACTTCAAAGTCATCGAATCTACTAGGCAGTCTCCTTGGTCTCTGCGATCTTTGAGGTAACGGTAGAAGTCCTATTTTGGTCATTGATTCATCAAGAGTTTTCCTCTTCCCCGAGGAGGATGCACGCTGTTCTTCATTGACTGAGCTGTTCAAATTGCATGAATTGTTATGATTTACTGGTATACTAACTTCCACAGGATCCTCTTCCCATGACTCTGGATGAAACTCCTCCGCATTAGGATTTAATGTTCCATTTGACTGAATTTCACCAGTAATTGGACTCTCTTCCAGTTCAGCTGGATCTGAACTTCCGCTCTCCATGATAGAGCCATCCATACTATCCTCAGCGTCCTCCTTCTGCTTTTTCATCAATTGCTTGGTACTATTGAATGGTTCACAGTGAATATCAGCCTCTTCTCTTCCAGAAATAAATCCACAGGGGCGCAGTAGATCCCTGTGTAACGTCCTTTCGGGTCCATCCCCTGTTTCTGGCTTCACCACATAGACTGGTATACCTTCAATTTGTTTTACCACAATATACACTGAAGACTCCCACCGATCAGCCAATTTGTGCTTGCCCCTCAACTTCACATTCTTGACCAATACTCTATCACCCTCTTCCACTGAGGATGGCATTACTTTCGCATCCCATCTGCGTTTGTTGGCTAGTTGATGTTTCTCAGCTTCCTGAGTAGCCAGCTCGTATGCATACTTCAACCTCTGACGTAACTCTCGTACATATTGGTGATGAGTTTTAGCGTTATGACCCACTGGACTGATGCCGAAGCATAAGTCTATTGGAAGTCGAGGTTCTCTTCCAAACATGAGAAAAAACGGAGAAATTCCAGTACTGTCATTCCGAGTACAATTATAGGCATGTACTAGTGGCCGAACATATTTTCTCCAATGTTCCTTACGCTTATCCTCTAATGTACCCAACATTTCTATTAAGGTTCTATTGAAGCGTTCTACTGGATTTCCTCGAGGGTGATATGGAGTGGTTCTGGATTTAGTGCCTGCTATTCTACATAGCTCTGCAATGAGTTCAGATTCAAAATTGGCTCCTTGGTCACTATGGATTCGTTTTGGAAATCCATAGTGGCAGATGAAATTCTCCCACAGGGTAACAGCAACAGTTCTTGCAGTCTGATCTCTAGTGGGATATGCCTGAGCATACTTAGTAAAGTGATCCGTGACTACCAAAACATTTCGTGTATCCTTGTCGTCAGGCTCTAAGGTAAGGAAGTCAATGCAAACTAGCTCCATGGGGGCGTAAGCTTTTATATTTACCAAGGGGGCTGCTTTTTCTGCTCTAGCTTTTCTCCGCACACATCTTTCGCATGTCTTCACCCATTGCTCTACCCCATGTGCCATTCTCGGCCAATAAAAACGTGCACGTGCTAAGTCCAAGGTCCGTTCACAACCCAGATGGCCAGTTTCATCATGTACCCCCTCCAGAGCTCTCTGACGATATTTTCTTGGAATCACAAGTTGTTGGTGTGGTCCTCCACTCCTCATCACTTTTCTGAAAAGTACTCCCTCTTGAAGACATAGGTTTTGCCATTCTCTGAAGAATAATCGCAATTCTGGATGCTCCCGATTCCTGTCTCGATCTTCAAATTTCTCACCTCTCTCCAGCATCATTATGACTTGGGATAAACATGGATCTTCCCTCTGGAACACTCTCCAGTCACCCAAGGTAAACCCAGGTAGGGTGGGTTGTCCAGGCCACAGGTCCGGGTCATCAAAATCATCTGGAACAGCATCTCCTCCTGCAGGTAAGATTTCCACCAAGGCACCAGGGCTGCACTCAAACTTGGAAGTAGAATGAGGTGTAATGGGAGTGTCGTAGTCTCCCGAATCTTCTGAAATATGTGTCAAAATAGAGACATCATGCTTCTGGAATGCCGCCTTACATATTACCTTAGATAGAGTGTCCATTCCTTCTTGATCTGTCTTCACACGAGATAGCATCTTGGCAACCCTCTCCTCATATTTCAAAAATTCTTCATCATCTTATTCAGGATCATGTGGTCTCCTAGACAACCCGTCAGCATCTATATTGGCTTTACCAGATTTGTATCCGATGTCAAAGTTGTACAGGGAGAGGGATGCTAACCATCGATGACCTGTGGCATCCAGTTTAGCAGTCGTCAGGACGTACGTCAGAGGGTTATTATCTGTCACTACTTTAAACTCTGCACCATATAGATAATCATGAAATTTTTCACAAACTGCCCATTTAAGGGCTAAAAATTCCAATTTGTGGATAGGGTAATTCCGTTCACTTTTAGTGAGCCCACGACTGGCATATGAAATCACTCGCAGTTTTCCTTCTTGAATTTGGTAAAGTGCAGTGCCTAGCCCTGTAGTGCTGGCATCAGTGTGTAATACATAAGGTAGCTTCCAATTTGCGAAAGCCAACACAGGGGCAACCGTGAGTTTTTCCTTTATAATTTCGAATGCTTTCTGACATTCTGAGGTCCACCGCGTACCCAATAGCTGCTGACTTTGAATCCGGGCTTCTTTCCTATCCTTTCGACTGTTTGTTAGTCCCACCAACAGATTACTGAGCGGCTTCACCAAGCGTGAGTATTGATTCACGAATCTTCGGTAATAGCCCGCAAATCCTAGAAAAGATCGCAGCTCTCTAATGTTTTTAGGTTGTGGCCACTTAGTAATGGCTGAAATTTTCTCTTCATCGGGGAGCACCCCCTTCTCTGAGATATGATGACCCAAATATTTCACTGACTTCTGAAAGAATTTACATTTAGATGGAGAGAGCTTCAATCCACATTTCAACAGTTGTTGTAACACCCTCATCAATCGGTCCTCATGCTCTTCCAGTGTGTCCGAGAATAATATAAGATCATCCAAGAAGGCCACAACTTCATGTAGATTAATATCAGTCATTACTTTCTCTATCATTCTTTGAAAACTTGCTGGAGCATTTGTCAGTCCTTGAGCCATTCTCTTAAACTGCCAGTTTCCAAAGGGCGTGGTGAATGCAGTTTTAGGCCTATCCATTTCTTCTACCTCAATCTGATAGTACCCACTCTTGAGATCTAGTACTGAGAACCACTTGCTACCTGATAGGAGAGTGAATGTCTCCTCAATTCGAGGCAACGGATAGGAGTCTTTTCTGGTTATGTTGTTCAATTTACGATAATCAACAACCATCCTCAAGGTACCATTCTTCTTTCTAACCAATACCACAGGTGAAGCATAAGGGCTATCAGACTCCTCAATCACTCCTGTGGCTAATAGCTCCTTCAGGTGCTGCCTGAGATCCTCAAAGTCAGCTGGGGATACATGACGTGTGCGCTCTTTAAATGGAGTTGGATCCAACAGGGTGATTTTATGCATTATTCCTGGAATACATCCAATATCAAGGTCATGACAGGAAAATGCTCCTTTTGCCTCTTGATTAATTCTCTTTTCTATATGCTGTTTAAACTCTTCAGATATTGGAGAATCTCCGAAGTCTAGTGACACCTTCTCAGACTCCATGTTACCCTCTCCAATAGATTCTAGTTTAGCACCATCCTTATAGGTCGAGCCTGTAACGTTCATGGTCCTCACTATATCGACTGGCTCACCTACACCCAATGTCCTTCTAGGAGGCAAACTGATGCTACAATCCGATATATTCTTCAATAGCACCCTAGCCTTTGTGTGCGACTTACTGCCAGTTCGGATGAGTTGAGGTTGTACTAGTAAGCCTCCGGGTAGAGGATAATTTTCTGAAGCCTCAAGCAATATGGACAAACTCTGACCATGTCTGGGCATTCTCAGAATGCATTCCACTTCCTTCGCTTCATCCCTTTCGAACACTATTGGTCTGGTGCTGGTCAATCTAGCCATCATTGGCCTAGTAACTCTTTGATTGGAACTTTGATGAGAAACATAGGTCTGATATGTAGTTACCCAATTTTTGTCCATGGCTAACTCCTTAAGGTAATTTGGGCCAGCCAGTTCTTTACAGTCATGTATTAGATGTCTGAGAATATTTGTTCCCACTATTAAAGGCAGGGGTTTGTTCTTTTGATCGGGACAGACTAGAGCAAGGACAGAATATTTGTTCCCACTTCCACAGGCCTCCTTGGGAAACTGTACTTCAACTTCAATATACCCCAGATAAGGAACAGGTTGACCTCCTGCACCCGTAACACAAAGTAAGTCTTCTAGCGGGTATAGCTTCCGATGTGATAAATAGTCTTCATAGAAGGTTTGTGTTATGCACGTCACTTGAGAGCCAGTGTCCACTAAGCAAGGGCACTGCACACCATCCAAATAAGCGGTTGCAGAACAAACCTTTCCCACGAGGCGTTTCAAAACATCATCTGGTAGAGGACATGGTGGGATATGATCACTGGATATTTTTCTTTTGGGACTTATCTGAATTGCATTTGGTGCCTTTGTCTGCCCCTCACAAAAGCACCTTTTTAGTTTAAAGGAGTATTTGAAACCTGCCTAATGCTGGGTATTTTTTTTTTTTTCAAATTTTTCCCGCAATTTCTGTTGGACTAGAGCAGCATTTACAGGATTGATGCATTCTCCCATCATGTGTCCATTCTCTCCACAGTTATAGCAAAATGAAAGTATCTTGGGATGATGCCTCCCTTTTTGAGGCATCTTCTCTACCCAAGAGTTTCTTCGCATCATGCTGTTTGCAACAGGGCTATTTACTATTTCTGAATTGGCAGCTCTACAATGAGTGATCAATGGGGCGAGCAAAACATTATCTTCTCCTGAAAATGTTCCCAACTCAGATCCCACCTTAAACTCACTTGCCTCTGGTGTCATATGTTGAGCAATGCTTATGTCATTTGCTAGGTAAGTCCTGCTTACAGGTTTAATCTGGGTAACTCCCAATTGACGTATCCTCCTAGATTCTTTCATGTTTCTTTCTTCCTCAATCGTTCTGATTTTAAATAGCAGCTCCGAGTACTGTGGCAGTTTCTTTGACTGGCTCTCTAATAAGTCCCTCAATTGCAGTCGGGTAATCAGGGTCTCCTCCCAGCACCCACGTACAAACTGTTGTAGTAACTGCCTGTCTGGGGCGAGCCCAAAGAAAATTCCCCGCTCCACGACTTTCTGTAACAGGACCTGAAGCCTTCTCAAATAGTCTGAAGATTTTTCTTTGCCATTCTGGAAAGTTTCAATAAATTGAAAAAATAATTCCTCTCCATTAGTTACACTGCCATATGCCTTCTCCAGTTCCTCTAAACACTGCTCTGCTGTGGCGCTTTTATCTATGTAAGAGACAATATTTAAAGCTGGAGGAAGGAGACTTTCAATTAATTTCCTTTTTTTTGCACCTGCGGTGAGATCTGGATCCTGCAGTAATTGCTTAATTTGAATATGCCAAGTTTCATAGTCTCCTTCATTACTAGGTTTAGGGACATTTCCAGAGAAAACTTTAATTTTGTAGTACGTATGATTCAACTCTGCACCCTTTTCCTTAGGAGTTTTGATCACATGCTCCACTATAACCTTTGAAACATCCGCAGGAATAGAAATTGGTGGAATGGAATATTGAGAAGAATTGACTGCCACAGGATGTTGGGTTAGCATAGCATCCAAGCACTTGGGGACTCTTTTTCGGCTTTTAACTGGAGTCTGCAATATACTCTGGGGTGATTGATCTATATCTCGTGTTTCTTTTTCTTGTGACCCCAAACTCTCAATCATGAGAGCAGATGTTCTTTTTCTCAGATCTTGAATATTGATTTTATGACTGTCAGCTATATATGCTAATTCTTCTTGAAGTCGATCTGTCATATCTAAAAGTATGTCACTCACTAGTGGGTCAGTGCATGCTTCAGGGGACATTGACTCAACATCCTGTTCTGATACTGTCTCATCTAAGACAGGTAAAATTATCCACTGACTGTCCAGTTCCCCTTTTAAGCTCATTCTTTCTAAAATAATTATAGAAAGCGGTTCTTCAAACTCACACAAAACTTGATCAGATGACTCAGCTCTTAAACGTTTCAATTTTGTAACTACACCCGCTGGGCTTAATGCATCTTCTACACTTGCTAAAGATATTTCAGGATTTACAGAACTCAGAATAACAGATCTATCAGGAATACAATCATAGTACTTGCAATACTCCATTTTGTATGAGAAAGAAACAAAGAGAATACTGTGCTCACTTCACTAATGATGCTGGGTCGCTCAGTAGCAGGTCAGACAGAGAGAAAAAAAAAAAAAAGAAACACCGCCCCACGTTGATGCGCCAGAATTTGTTGTAACCCTTGAAGTTCAATTTTCTTTATGACTCCTTGTGTCTGAAACCTGCACTTTGATTCCCAACCCAGTATCAGAAATGAATCCACACACTCTTTAGTGAGTAACAGTTTTATCTTTACTGGAATGAATGACTGAAATAAATCTGTTCACTTCCTAAGCATCTGCATTTGTCATATAAACACATGTATATAGTACAAGAGAAAACTCAACTTTGTCATAAACTCATGTTAAGTATTTCAACCAGAATCAGCATGTGATATAGCACCCGACCTTAAGCAGTCTCTGAACAAGCAAAGTCCCAGATTGTATCCTACTGTGTGTCCATTTGAATTTAGAACTGAAGAGGGCGTCAGTACTGCTGCTTCAACTGCCAAATCCACAATACAGCAGCCTCTATCCGAAAGAAGAGCTTCAAATCCTGACAGGGCACAGTTCAACCACTCCCAAGTCATCCACAGCAGGGTTCCAGAAAAGAGAACCTTAATCAGCACAGATAATATTTATTAGTTCAGAGCAGGGCAGGAACTCTGTTCAAGCTGAGCAGTGATCTGTTCGCACACGCTCAATACAATCCAATTTTTATAAATCTCTTTAGGTAAAGTAAAAAACAACTTCAATACATCTCAAAACAATGTTAACTAACATAAATACATTACACATGAATACAATTATAGAGGGCTGCTCACCTTAATCAGCACAGATAATAATTATTAGTTCAGAGCAGGGCAGGAACTCTGTTCAAGCTGAGCAGTGATCTGTTCGCACACGCTCAATACAATCAAATTTTGAATCTCCTTTCCCCCCCCCCCCCCCCCCCTCAGCTCTTAAAGAGACAGCACTCTATTGTCGGTCTTTTCATGTCACAATGATGATTCAACATTTCTCTGCCCTAGTTCCTAGAGGTATGTTACAATAGCATGGGTTATTTTCCCCTATATGCATCACCTTGCACTTATCCACACTAAATTTCATCTGCTATTTGGATGTCCAATTTTCCAGTCCTCCTGCAATTTATCACAATCCGTTTGTGATTTAACTACTCTGAATAATTTTGTATCATCTGCAAATTTGATTACCTCACTCATTTATTCCTTTCCAGATCATTTATAAATATATTGAAAAGCACAGGTCCCAGTACAGGTCCCCAAGGCACTCCACTGCCCACCCCCCTCCACTGAGAAATTTGTTCATTTAATCCTTTCTCTCTGTTTCCTGTCTTTTAGCCAGTTTGTAATCCACGAAAGGACATCATCACCTATCCCATAACTTTTTACTTTTCCTAGAAGCCTCTCATGAGGAACTTTGTCAAATGGCCTTCTGAAAAATCCAAGTACACTACATCTACCGGTTCACCTTTATCTACATGCTTATTAACTCCTTCAAAAAAGTGAAGCAGATTTGTGAGGCAAGACTTGCCTTGGGTAAAGCCATGCTGACTTTGTTCCATTAAACCATGCCATAAGAACATAAGAACATGCTATACAGGGTCAGACTAAGGGTCCATCAAGCCCAGTATCCTGTTTCCAACAGTGGCCAATCCAGGCCATAAGACCCTGGCAAGTTCCCAAAAACTGTCTATCCAAAGCTACTGATGCTAGTAATAGAACTGGCTATTTTCTAAGTCAACTTAATTAATAGCAGGTAATGGACTTCTCCTCCAAGGACTTAGCCAATCCTTTTTTAAACCCAGCTACATTAACTACACTAACCACATACCCTGGCAACAAATTCCAGACTTTAATTGTGCATTGAGGGGCGGATTTTAAAACGAGCGCGAATAGCCTACTTTTGTTTGCGCTCCAGGCGCAAACAAAAGTACGCTGGATTTTAGTAGATACGCGCGGAGCCGCGCGTATCCGCTAAAATCCTGGATCGGCGCGCGCAAGGCTATCGATTTCGTATAGCCGGCGCGCGCCGCGCCGCACAGCCTACCCCCGTTCCCTCCGAGGCCGCTCCGAAATCGGAGCGGCCTTGGAGGGAACTTTCCTTTGCCCTCCCCTCACCTTCCCCTCCCTTCCCCTACCTAACCCACCCGCCTGGCCCTGTCTAAACCCCCCCCTTACCTTTGTCGGGGGATTTACGCCTCCCAGAGGGAGGCGTAAATCCCCGCGCGTCAGCGGGCCTCCTGCACGCCGGGACGCGACCTGGGGGTGGGTCCGGAGGGCGCGGCCACGCCCCCGGGCCGCCCCGGGCCGTAGCCACGCCCCGGGCCCGCCCCCGGAACGCTCCCGACACACCCCGAAAACGCCGCGCGGTTCGGGCCCGCCCCCGACACGCCCCCCAACACGCCCCCTCCGAAAACCCCGGGACTTACGCGAGTCCCGGGGCTCTGCGCGCGCCGGTAGGCCTATGTAAAATAGGCTTCCCGGCGCGCAGGGCCCTGCTCGCGTAAATCCGCCCAAAACCGGGCGGATTTACGCGAGCAGGGCTCTGAAAATCCGCCCCTGAGTGAAAAAGAACTTTCTCCGATTAGTTTTAAATGTGCCACATACTAACTTCACGGAGTACCCCCTAGTCCTTCTATTATCCGAAAGAGTTAATAACCGATTCACATTTACCCATTCTAGACCTCTCATGACTTTAAACACCTCTATGATATCCCCTATCAGGCATCTCTTCTCCAATCTGAACAGTCCTAACCTCTTTAGTCTTTCCTCATAGGGGAGCTGTTCCATCCCCTTTATCATTTAGGTCGCCCTTCTCTGTACCTTCACCATCGCAATTATATCTTTTTTGAGATGCGGCGACCAGAATTGTACACAGTATTCAAGGTGCGGTCTCACCATGGAGCGATACAGAGGCATTATGACATTTTACGTTTTATTCACAATTCCCTTTCTAATAATTCCCAACATTCTCTTTGCTTTTTTGACTGCCATAGCACACTGAACTGGCAATTTCAATCTGTTATCCACTATGATGCCTAGATCTCTTTCTTGGGTGGTAGCTCCTAATATGGAATAGGGGTGTGCATCCGTTTTCGACGTATTGGCAATCCGCAACGTATTTTGTCCTATCCGTAAAATACGTGGGGAGGCGAAACGCATCGCGACTCCCCAAGTATTTAACTTATTATCCATTTAATTTGGTGCGCCCAGCGGCGCGCGCTTTTCTTCGCCCCCATTAGCTACTAGCTACCTATTATTTTCACAATATGGCAGCGCCCATGCCGTACATTCCGGTATCCATGCCAACCTGTCCGACCCTTTCCTGTGAGTCACAGTGACTCACAGTGACTCACAGGAAAGGGTCGGACAGGTTGGCATGGATACCGGAATGCAGCGTATCCGCGCTGACATTTTTTAACATGCACTGAATGCAGCCAATCGTGTTGTCATTCAGTGCTCTCTGTCGATTTTACTGATGAGCCAGCACTATATAAACATCAGCACGAGGAGCCATCCACTTATTTCCAGTGATGCTGTGGGGAGGTGGGCTGGGTGTAAGAGAAGGCTGCACTGAAAGATAGGCTAGTTAAGGAAAGAAAAAGCTAATTATTCTTTGTTTTGCTGCAGTGCCAGGGTCAGCTAGTCCTGTTTCTTTCAAGCTGTTTATTTTGGTGATCTCTGACTGAGAAGAGAAGCTGTGCTAGGTCAGCTAGCACTGACCACCGTTTAAGGTGTTGGGCTGGCTTGGAGAGATATATTATTTTCAATTTCATCCATTTTTCTGGAGTGACAAAAATTCCAGCTTTTTTTAACTGATTTTTTTTAAATTCAAATTACTTAGTCTCTCTGTACACTGGGCTTCACTGGGCAGTTTAACAGACTGAACCTAACTATTGAGTGGGTCTGTGTAGTCAAGTGCCCAGGGAGTCTGCCTCTTTTGTGCTTACAAGCAAGCAGCTTTTGTGTACACGCCACAAACATTAGTGCACAGCCAGGCACCGTGACAGTGGGCAGTGGGTAGTTTTAACAGACTGAACCTAACTATTGGGTGGGTCTGTCCAGTCAAGTGCCCAGGGAGTCTGCCTCTTTTGTGCTTACAAGCAAGCAGCTTCTGTGTGCACGCCACACACATTAGTGCACAGCCAGGCACCGTGACAGTGGGCAGTGGGTAGTTTTAACAGACTGAACCTAACTATTGGGTGGGTCTGTGCAGTCAAGTGCCCAGGGAGTCTGCTGTTTTGTGCTTACAAGCAAGCAGCTTCTGTGTGCACGCCACACACCTTAGTGCACATCCAGGCACCGTGACAGTGGGCAGTGGATAGTTTTAACAGACTGAACCTTAATATTGGGTGGGTCTGTGCAATCAAGTGCCCAGGGAGTCTGCCTCTTTTGTGCTTACAAGCAAGCAGCTTCTGTGTGCACGCCACACACATTAGTGCACAGCCAGGCACCGTGACAGTGGGCAGTGTTACTACTCAGTGACATTAAATCCATAATGTCAGGGAAAGAGAGATGTAGTCGAGTGATTGGGACTGGCAGAGGAGGCACCTCAAAAGACACTAGTGCAACACCACCAGTACAGCTAAAAAGGCAACTGTCGCAATCTAAATCTACAGAGAAGGGCGACCTAAATCTAAACTCTTTGAAGGCGATCGCAGTTCCATGCCAAAAAAAATGAAATCTGACCATGATGCATCGTCATCGCCACCACTTGTTTCTGGCCCTGTAGTTTTAGAGGTGAGGGAAGGGGAGGCAGAGTCATGCCAGACAAAATGTAGACACCCAAAAGCAGCGGGGGGACAGATGTCTCGACTAACACTTAGCGTTGACAAGGTAGCACAGTCACTATTTGCTTCTGATTCAGATGAAGAATCTTCTTGTGTGGGATTCTCATCAGAAACGGAAGAAGTAATAGCAGACGAATCTTTGGTAGAATCAGTTAGTCCTGTCTTACCCTCCACAAATGTACAGCAGGGGAGAGATGAAAGTGATAACAAGGAGGAGGAAGAGCAGTCAGCACAGGCACATAGGGTGACTGAGGTCCCCTCTGGCATTGCTTCTCAGGGTGCACCCACAACCTCAGCTCCAGTGCCAGCATCCACCCCCAAGGTGTTAGAGAGGGGAGGATCACGAAAGACATCTGTGATCTGGAGACACTTTAAAGTGACGGAAGACCCGCGTTATGCTCTGTGTAATTACTGTGCCAGGGATATTAGCAGAGGCAAGCAAATGGGACATCTATCTAATTTTGGCATGTATGAAGAGGCAAAACCCAACAAGATTACTGCCATCTGGGGATGGTGGCAGTACCAATCGGGGGACCCCTTCCAACCAGTGTGCAGTGGTAGGAAAGCAGCAGAGTCAGTCCATGCCCTCATCCCCTTCTAGCAGTCAGGTGGCAGGCCAGCAACCCCCTGACATGTGGCAGAAGCGACAATCCACCCTGGAGGAAATGGGGTGGAGTGTGGTAACACTATCCCAGGGTAGGAGGCAGGGAGCCTCAAAAGTTGTAACCAGGACTATTGGGGAAATGATTGCCCTTGATGACCAGCCCTTGCAGTTAGTGGAGAATGTGGGTTTCAAGCGTTTTTTGAAGGTCGTACTTCCAAATTACAAAATCCCCTGCAGAACCACATTTAGTAGAAAGGTCATCCCCAGCCTGTACAAGCAGTGTCGCAGTCGCATGCAAGCACTGCTAGCTAAGGCAGAGGGAAGATTGCATTTCACCTGCGATATCTGGACTGCCATGAATGCTGCACACTCTTACCTCTCTCTGACAGCACACTGGTGGGACATGGCTGAGGCAGGGGCAGCCAGCAGCTCTATTACTGAAGAAGTATCAGGGTGGAGGTGGGCTTTACTGCACACCCACCTGACGGACCAGGCCCATACCGCAGCCAATATTCTAGCATGCATCAGATAGATGCTGGAGGGCTGGCAACTACACCAGCGAGACAGGAAAATGCAGGCAGGGTTCTTTGTTACAGACAATGGTGCAAACATGGTTAAGGCTTTAAGAACATCCGATGTTTTGCACACACTCTGCCCCTGGTAGTAAAGTCAGCTCTGGGCTTGGAGTCCAATGACAAAGAGAATGAATACCTGCATAGGTTAATACAGAAGTGCAGGAACATAGCAGCACATTTCCACAGAAGTGTCAAGGCGGGGCAGGTTCTCCGACAAAAGCAGACTGATTTGGATATTCCTCACAAGTGTCTCATTCAAGACACTGCCACCCGGTGGAATTCCACCTTTATGATGCTGGAGAAGTTACTGGAGCTGCAGACACCCCTTCATGAACTTTCTGGTACAATGGACATAGGTGTGCACAATCCCCTAGGGCATCATGATTGGTTAGTCATGAGTCAGCTGGTAAAAATCCTGCAGCCCTTCAAGGATGTCACGGAGGAGCTGAGTTCCAGAAGTGCCACATTGGCTGACATCATCCCTATAGTTAATTTCCTGGATGAACAATTGGAGGCCTTTAAACGGGAAGAGGGAATGACAGTTGAGGTGCTGCAGTGTCTGGACATTTTGCAGCAGCAGGTGAAAGACAGATTAAGGCCTTTAACAGACGACCGCACATACATGCTCGCCTCAGTCTGCTAGCCCAAGCAGGAGCAGCACTGTGTCAGCGACAGATAGTACCTCCTCCTCCACGTCAGAACGCCCAAGGCATGTTGCCCATAAAGATTCATCAATTGTGCAACGGGCGAGAGAAAAAGCAGCTGGCATGAGTGACTCTGAGACCGCCCAAGCAAAGGAGACACCAGCACAGCTGTCAGTAACACGGTATCTCTCAGTGTCGATAGAGAAAATGCAGACAGATCCGCTGGCATATTGGGTACACAAGTCCACTGTCTGGCCACACCTAGCCAAAGTGGCTCAGCAATATCTGTCATGTCCAACAACCAGTGTGCCCAGTGAACATGTCTTTTCAATGACAGGGGATATCATGAGCCCTCACCGCTGAAGGCTGGCACCAGAGTTGATGGAAATGCTAGTATTTTTTAAAGTAAACCTGCCTTTGCTTGGGTTTCCAAATTTTCCCTGTGAATGGCAAGATGAATAAAAGCAATTCAAAACATTGCAGCAGCTCCAACTGCCTCCTATGCTTCAGATAATATAAGCACTGCAGTACATGACCTGACATGAAATGCTGTGCCTGACCATCCACTGCCCAGTCTGTACGTCCCTACAAGGGCCTGACCTCAAACGCTGTGCCTGACCGTCAACTGTCCAGGCCTTATGTTCCTACAAGTGTTTGATCTCGATTGCTGTGCCTCTCAGTCCAGGCCTTATGTTCCTACAAGTGTTTGACCTCGATTGCTCTGCCTGTCCGTCCAGGCCTTATGTCCAGTCCTAATGGCTGAACCCTCGTTGCAAAGGGACACCTCAGTCTCTGGCAATTAAAACTAGTACTCCTTCACAGCATTGATCCTTAAATAAAACAAAGAGTTTTCTTTAGTTTCAGGGCAGAGAAGAGAACTTCCTTCGTCTTGCTTATGAAGTCATGATCTGTTTGCAAATGATTTAATCCGAACAATTTGTACCATTATACACTCTTGGGAAAGGGAACGCTCCCCGGTGTTGCAGCCTATCTCTTAGGACCTGTTGACCCATGTTGAACCGCTGTTCACATGGCACCCTGCTCCCTGTCGCCATGCTTTGAAGGCTCGTGCTCCACTTTAGGGGCCAACCCATTCCAAGGAAGTCCTTTCCTGCTCTTGGGAAAGGAAACTCTCCCCGGTATTGCAGCCTATCTCTTAGGACCTGTTGACCCATGTTTAACCGCTGTTTAGGGGCGAACCCATTTTAGGGAGCCCTTTCCTGCTCATAGGAAAGGGAACTCTCCCCGGGTGTAGCCTGCCTGTTTCTACCCTCTGACCCATGTTGAACCGCTGTTCCATTTTGAAATCAGCCTCTTTCCATGCCAAGCTGTACTCTGACTGCTTTCCGGCCTACCTGTCTTTTGTCAAGGATATTCTCACACTACAGTCCCTGGGAATCCCGGGTGCAGAAAGCCTGATTTTAAAAGACCAGCGAGAGCCCTCTGGACCCCAATGGAAAACCCCACTTTAGGGGCGAACCCATTCTAGGGAGCCCTTTCCTGCTCATAGGAAAGGGAACTCTCCCCGGGTGTAGCCTGCCTGTTTCTACCCTCTGACCCATGTTGAACCGCTGTTTCATTTTGAAATCTGCCTCTTTCTATGCCAAGCTGTACTCTGACTGCTTTCCGGCCTACCTGTCTTTTGTCACGGATATTCTCACACTACAGTCCCTGGGAATCCTGGGTGCAGCCAGCCTGATTTTAAAAGACCAGCGAGAGCCCACTGGACCCCAATGGAAACCCCCCCACTTTAGGGGCGAACCCATTCTAGGGAGCCCTTTCCTGCTCATAGGAAAGGGAACTCTCCCTGGGTGTAGCCAGCCTGTATCTACCCTCTGACCCATGTTGCACCGCTGTTCACATTCACCCTCCTCTGTCTCAGCCTTGAAAACTCTCGTTTGTATATCAGCTACATCCACCAGATTTTAAAAGACCAGCGAGAGCTCACTGGACACTAATGGAAACACCCCACTCTAGGGGCGAACCCATTCTAGGGAGTCCTTTCCTGCTCATAGGAAAGGGAACTCTCCCCAGGGCTCTTGTTTGAATATTTGCTACTACCACCAAAATCGGCACCCGCAGATGCTCCACTCCACCCAGGCATAGTTCATCATGTTTCAGGTCCTAACACTAGTGTTAGACTCCCTGGTCCCTGTTTCAAGATGGGTTGGGTGCACAGCATGCACAGTTGACAGTCCCACCACATGCTGAGCCTCGTCTTGTCTTGCCTCCTTGTCTTTCCCTTATCAAACCACAGGGAACTGACTACCTCGGCTCTGCCAGCCTGTCTTGTCCCTATCAACTTTCTGCCACTCTGCCTTGCTGCCAATCACCAGATGACTCACTCAACTCCTTGTGGTGTTATTGCCACTATCATGGTTCCTCAGTGTGTTGGTGCTAGTCTTTCTGCTTGCTATGTTCCACCTTCATTGTGCTGTAGGATGTCAATGCCACTTGTTTTACCGCTTTGCCTGTCATGCTGCCTTCGAGGGTTCATGCATCTGTTATTGGTGCTCTCTATTGAAACTGTGGTGTGTTTTTGACACTCTTGCTGCACTCTTGCCACTTCTGGTACACCCTTTTGCACCTTTACAGTGCCTTAGGCTATTCATGCCATTTTGGTGCCACTTTGCCACATTCTAAGTACCTTGGAGCTCTTTTGTTGTTGTGATGATTGCTCCCCAGAAGTTTCATCAAAATTGATAATAAAACCCCAATTCTGCAGCCAAAAATAGGCTGGAAATCCTTCCCCCATTGACTTTAATGGGAACCGGAAAACAAATTCACATATCAACGTATCGGGGGCGCCATACGTCCGAATGCAATGGAAATGACCCCCGACGAATACGTATCACGAATGCAATGAACATTTTTTGACTCCACATCCCTAATATGGAACCTAACATTGTATAACTATAGCATGGATTATTTTTCCCTATATACATCATGGTGCACTTATCCACATTAAATTTCATCTGCCATCTGGATGCCCAATTTTCCAGTCTCACAAGGTCTTCCCGCAATTTATCACAATCCGCTTGTGATTTAACTACGCTGAATAATTTTGTATCATCTGCAAATTTGATTACGTCACTCCTCGTATTCCTGTCCAGGTCATTTATAAATATGTTGAAAAGCACGGGTCCCAGTACAGATCCCTGAGGCACAGGGCCGGTGCAAGAGGATTTGGCGCCCTAGGCAAGCCTTCTCCCTTGCGCCCCCCCCCCCCCCCCCGGGTCACGCCGCCACTCTCTGGTCTCAGCCCCGACTCCTACCTCATTCTTGATCACACCCGCCGACTGTGTGGTTTTCTGGGTCACGAGAGGGTTGGGGGCTGCTCGCAGCCCGCCAAATCTCCACTCCTCTTTGCCACCGCTTGCAGCCCCATATGGCTCGCACCCAGTGGCACACCACGGGTCTCCGGTGCCCGGGGGCCAATGCATGTGTGTGCCTCTCCAGCATCCCCCCGTAATCCTTCTTGTACTAATGCTTAAGGTCACAGAAAATCAGTGACATTTCTTCATCACACCCACCTCTATAGCATGGATCCTGTTTTAAAATTGGTTTAAAAAAAAGTGTTAATAAAAAAGTCCAAAGGGTCTTCTGCGTAATTTTAAAAAGCTGGCCAGTTTCACACTATAAAATTATTTGATAGCCTCATTCAACTAATTCTATGTGGCTATGAGAGTGAAGTCTGGAATATATAGGAAGGGACAGAATGTCAATATAAATCCTGCACCTCCAGTTCTGTATATCTGTGCATCCACTGAAATTCCCCCAAACAATGGAGCTTGGGTGTTTCCCTTACAGCTCATCATACTAAAAGATATTTTCAAATTCTGGTGTCACCTCACAGTAACAGCAGCACAAACACCTTCCACTGCCAGGCACGTTGTGAACACACAAAACCTCGCAAAAAAGACACTCAAAATCTATACTGCAATCCCATTGTAACATAACAGTAACACCAAGGACCCAAACAACAATAACCCTACCTGTGAATAAGCAAGGGTAAATATTACACTGGGTCCTAGAATACCAATACACCACCTACTGAGGAAACAAAACAAACCCGATTGCTATAGATCCCTATACAGACACTATATGCTAGCAGAATCTCTCATCATGGTCACACACATGGAGCAGAGACAGACCCTCACCAAATACAGAATAAAGCCACATAAAGTATAAATAGAAAAGTGCAGACAAAAACTGAACTGTAAAACGCATCATGCCAGACTCTATACAGTGTAACAATGGAAAAACAAAAATGTCACCATTCCTCATGAAACAATCAATAAAATCAAGATATATAAATCATGAATCATAATATCATACTAATAAAATAATTTCAAAACAGCTGATGAATAGAATATCCAATAATTAAAAACTCAAGCAAATTTTGAAACCTTTATCAAAACACCAATAAAATATTTCAAACAGAAGACATCACACACTACCCAATAATTAAAATGGTAGTCAGTCAAGAAAATGAATTTTAAAAGCCACCTTTACTTACCCTCTCCAGCAGTTCTCCTACTTCTTTCCCTTGCAGGCCACACCAGAAGCAGCAGTAGCTGCTGAAGCTGTCCTCATGGTCCTCTTCCTTAGGGAACACAACCAGTCTCTTCTCTCTCTCTCTCTCTCTCTCTCACACACACACACACCAATCACACCCTTAAGACCAGTTTCTGTCTCTCACACACCAATCATCTCCCCAACCAGTATCTCTCTCTCACACACAAGCACACACATACCACCAGTCATCTCCCTGTTCAGTTTCACACATATGTCGCCTCTCTGGCCAGTCTCTCTCAATCACACAATGCTCTCGCTCCCCTTACTTACACGCAGGATTTCAATCACACAATGCTCTCGTTCCCCTTACTTACACGCAGGATTTCAATCACACAATGCTCTCGCTCCCCTTACTTATACGCAGGATTTCAATCACACACATGCCCTCCTCTCACAGCCACAAGCCAGCCAAAAACATGCTCCATCTCTCTCTCGTACACACGCATTGACTCACACAAGCACCCTCCCTGACTCACATATACACCACACACACAGAAGCACCATTCCTTTCTCACACACACACACACACACACAGAAGCACACTGAAGCGGCATTCCTTTCTCACACACACACACACACACACACACACACACAGAAGCACACTGAAGCGGCATTCCTTTCTCACACACACACACACACACACAGAAGCACTCTGCCGATCTAAGGCCCCCAGCTGAACAGCTGGTCTCCGGCGGGGGGTTAGCAGCACCAGTGTTCATTTTTTCGCCGCTGCCGGCCCCGATTTTATTTCTTCGACCCCCGCTGCTTGGTCTCTAGCGGGGGCTGACTAGGCGGCGCCCATCTTCAGTTTTTCGGCTCTCGCGGGCTTCGTCTCCCGCGGGGGCTGTCTGGGAGGCGCCGGGCCGGCCCATCTTCTTTTCTTCGGACTCCGCCGGCCACGATTTTTATTTCTTCTGCCCCCGCTGCTTGTTCTCTAGCGGGGGCTGACTAGGCCCTTGAATTGATGGAGGTCACTGGGCTGAATGCAGGCTGCACGCGGTCGAGACCACGTGACCAGCTAAACCGGCCCACCGGGGGAAGCCCGATCCCCCGATAGGTCAATCCGCCCCTGCTGGATGAGCAATCAGATCGGGTCTTGTTGGGGGAGGAGGTCAGATGGGTCTGTTGTGGCCGGCGCCATGATAATTAATTAAATCTGTCTTTGGGGCAGGGCTGCCGGCAGCGGCTCTTTTATTTTTATTGGGGGGGGGGGGGCGGAGGCTTAATGCAGCTCTTTTAATTTTACCAGGGTAGCGGCTCACTTTCATTTTTACCGGGGTAGCGGCTCTCTTTTATTTTTACCGAGGCAGGCTACGGCTCTCTTAATTTTACCGGGGCAGTGCCGCCCCCGGGAAGCTGGCATCCCAGGCGACCACCTAGTTCGCCTAGTGCTTCCGCCGGCCCTGCTGAGGCATTCCCCTGCCCACTCCCTTCCACTGAGAAAATTGTCCATTTAATCCTACTCTCTGTTTCCTGTCTCTTAGCCAGTTTGTAATCCACGAAAGGACATCGCCACCTATCCCATGACTTTTTACTTTTCCTAGAAGCCTCTCATGAGGAACTTTGTCAAATGCCTTCTGAAAATCCAAGTACACTACATCTTCTGGTTCAATTTTATCTACATGTTTATTAACCCCTTCAAAAATGTGAAGCAGATTTGTGCCTTGGGTAAAGCCATGCTGACTTTGTTCCATTAAACCATGTCTTTCTATATGTTCTGTGATTTTGATATTTAGAACACTTTCTACTATTTTTCCTGGCACTGAAGTCAGGCTAACTGGTCTGTAGTTTCCAGAATAACCCCTGGAACCCTTTTTAAATATTGGGGTTATATTAGCCAACCTCCAATCTTCAGGTACAAAGGATGATTTTAATGATAGGTTACACATTTTTACTAATAGATCTAAAATTTCATTTTTTAGTTCCCTCAGAACCCTGGCATGCATACCATCCAGTCCAGGTTATTTGCTACTGTTTAGCTTGTCAATCTGGCCTACTACACCTTCCAGGTTCACAGTGATTTGGTTCAGTTCATCTGAACCATCACCCTTGAAAACCATTTCTGGAACCGTATCTCCCCAACATCCTCATTAGTAAACACAGAAGCAAAGAATTCATGTAATCTTTCTGCAATAGCCTTATCTTCCCTAATAGCCTCTTTAACCCCTCGATCATCTAACGGTCCAACTGACTCCCTCACAGGCTTTCTGCTTCAGAAATATTTTAAAAAGTTTTTACTGTGAGTTTTTGCCTCTACAGCCAACTTCTTTTCAAATTCTCTCTGAGCCTGTCTTCTCAATGTCTTACATTTAACTTGCCAATACTTATCCTATTTTCTTCTGATAGATCCTTCTTCCAATTTTTTAATGAAGAGCTTTTGGCTAAAATAGCCTCTTTCACCTCATCTTTTAACCATGCTGGTAATCATTTTGTCTTCCTTCCACTTTCTTAATGTGTGGAATACATCTGGACTATGCTTCTAGGATGGTATTTTTTAACAATGTCCACGCCTCTTGCCCCCTTTTTACCTTTGTAGCTGCTATTTTAAGTTTTCTTGTAACTATTTTTCTCGTTTTATCAAAGTTTCCTTTTTGAAAGTTTAGCACTAGAGCCATGGATTTGCTTATTGTCCCCCTTCCAGTCATTAATTCAAATGTGATCATATTATATTCACTATTGCCAAGTGGCCCCACCACCTTTACCTCTCTCACCTAATCCTGTGCTCCACTGAGAATTAGATCTAAAATTGCTCCCTCTCTCATTGGTTCCTGAACCACTTGCTCCATAAAACTGCCATTTATTCCATCCAGGAACTTTATTTCTCTAGCCTGTCCTGATGTTACATTTACCCAGTCATTATTGGGGTAATTGAAATCTCAAACAATCACGTTGTATTGAAAGAATTTTTAACTTTTAGCATGTCAATTACTTAATATGTAGGACCATCATACCACCTGCGGTTTGTAAGTATGTAAACTTGTGTTTTCAACCGCTGCAGGTCTTTTTTAATCATCGGTCCATAACCCCAATGTCTTTTTTATTTGCAAAAACATTTTTTTCTTTTATTTTTTCATAAAAAATGTGGAAAGGTACTCCCCTTTGGTGGCGCTACCGCGCTTTTTGGAGATCCAGAGTTTATAAATGCAAGTCCAAAAGTGCGAGTCCAAAAAGCGCGGTAGCACCACCAAAGGGAAGTACCTTTCCACATTTTTTATGAAAAAATAAAATAAAATACATTTTTTGCAAATAAAAAAGACATTGGGGTTATGGACCGATGATTAAAAAAGACCCGCAGTGGTTGAAAACACAAGTTTACATAATTGCAAACCGCGGGTGGTATGATGGTTCTACATATTAAGAAACTGACACACTAAAAGTTAAAAATTCTTTTGATACAATGTGATTGTTTGAGGTATTCTGTGTTATTCGTTGTATACCGGACTAATTGATACAAAGATACTGTTGTAATTGAAATCTCCCATTATTACAGCACTACCAATTTGGTTAGCTTCCCTAATTTCTCTTAGCATTTCACTGTCTGTCTCACCATCTCGGCCAGGTGGACGGTAGTATACTCCTATCACTATACTCTTCCCCAACACACAAGGGATTTTTACCCATAAAGATTTGATTGTGCATTTAGTCTCATGCAGGATGTTTATCCTGTTGGACTCTATGCCATCCTGGACATAAAGCAATACACTGCCTCCCGGGTGATCCTCTCTATCATTGCGATATAATTTGTACCCCGGTATAGCACTGTCCCATTGGTTATCCTCCTTCCATCATGTCTCTGAGATGCCAGTTAAGTCTATGTCATCATTCACTGCTATACATTCTAATTCTCCCATCTTACTTCTTAGACTTCTGGCATTAGCATACAAACATTTCAAAGTTTGTTTTTTGTTTGTATTTTCATTCTGCTTTTTAATTGATAGGGATAAGTTAGAATTTTTTAGCTCAGGTGAGTTTTTAGTTACAGGCACTTGGACTACTTTTCTTATTATTGGAACCTCACTGTCGGGATGCCCTAATTCTAAAGCATCATTAGTATCCTTTGAAAATACCTCCCTCCGAACTATGTGCTGTTGAGCGACTGTCAGCTTTCCCCTTTGTTCTAGTTTTAAAGCTGCTCTATCTCCATTTTAAAGATTAGAGCCAGCAGTCTGGTTCCACCCTGGTTAAGGTGGAGCCCATCCCTTCAGAAAAGACTCCCCCTTCCCCAAAAGGTTCTCCAGTTCCTTACAAAACTGAATCCCTCTTCCTTGCACCATCGTCTCATCAATGCATTGAGACTCCGGAGCTCTGCCTGCCTCTGGGGACCTGCGCGTGGAACAGGAAGCCTTCCAGAGAATGCTACCCTGGAGGTTCTGGATTTCAGCATTCTACCTAAGAGCCTAAATTTGGCTTCCAGAACCTCCTTCCTAGATTTTCTCTTTTTGTTGGTGCCCACATGTACCATGACAGCCGGCTCATCCCCAGCACTGTCTAAAATCCTATCTAGGTGACACGTGAGGTCCGCCACCTTCGCACCAGGTAGGCATGCTACCAGGCAATCCTCATGCTTACCAGCCACTCCCAGCTGTCTACATTCCTAATAATCGAATCATCAACTATGATGGCTGACCTAACCCTTCCCTCCTGGGCAGTAGCCCTAGAGACACATCTTCAGTGTGAAAGGATAATGCACCACCTGGAGAGCAGGTCCTTGCTACAGGATCCTTTCCTGCTGCACCAGGTTGATGCTTTCTGATCATAAGACCTTTTTCTTCCAAGGCAGCACCAGACCTGGACAGACGCAACAGTGTGGTTTTTGAGGTATGTCCCAAATGGCAGTTTTGGGGACATATTAGGACTCAGCATTGGTATGTTTTGGCCCTTGAATTGGTTTTTCAGCTTGGGGAGGCATCAGCAGTGTGGTTCTTGAAGTGCGGCCCAACTGGTGGTGTTGGGGGACACAGTAGGACTCAGCATTGGTGTGTGGTGGCTTTTGGATTGTTTTTTTAGTCTGAGGAGGCAGCAGTGTGGCTGTTGAAGTGTGGCCCAACTGGAGGTTTAGGGGATACAGCAATATTCAGCATTGCATCTCTTCCTACCCTCGATCTGGCATCTTGGGACTGGACAGGAAAAGCAGTGTGGTTGTTAAGATGTGGCCCAACTTGCAGTGTTGGGGTTACAGTAGGAATAAAAATTCATGTGTTGTGGCCCTTGGATTGGCTTTTCAGGCTGCGTTGGCAGCATCAATATGGTGGTTGAAGTGTGGCCCAATTGGTGATGCTGGGGACACAGCAGAACTCAGCATTGTATCTTTTCCAGCCCTTGATCTGGCATCTTGGGCCTGGATAGGAGCAGCAATGTGGTTGATGAGGTGTACCCCAACTGGCAGTGTTAGGTACACAGCAGGACTCAGCATTGGTGTGTTGTAGCCTTAGCATTGGCTTTTTGGGCCAGGGAGGCATCAGTAATGTGGTTGTTGAAATATGGCCCAGCTGGCAGTGTTGGAGACATAGCAGGACTCAGCACTGTTATTTTATGCAATTGGATTAGCATTTTGTGCTGTGGAAGGTTGCTGAAGTGTGGCCCAACTGCCATTGCAGGGGACAGAGCAGGACTCAGCATTGCATCTCTTCCAGTCCTCGATCTGGCATCTCAAGCCTGGACAGGTACAGCAAAGTGGTTGTTGAAGTGTGACCCGACTGGCAGTGTTAGAGACACAGCAGGACTCAGCATTGTTGTGTTGTGGCCCTTGGATTGGCTTTTCGGTCTGAGGAGGCAGCAGTAGTTGGTTGTTGAAGTGCGGCCCAACTAGCAGTATTGGGGACATAGCAGGACTCAGCATTGATGTGTTGTGGCCCTTGGATTGGCTTTTTGGGTGGGGAAGGCAGCAGCATTGAGGTTGTTGAAGTGTGGCCCACTGATGGTGCT
Source organism: Rhinatrema bivittatum (assembly GCF_901001135.1). Taxonomy (NCBI): domain Eukaryota; kingdom Metazoa; phylum Chordata; class Amphibia; order Gymnophiona; family Rhinatrematidae; genus Rhinatrema; species Rhinatrema bivittatum. The sequence continues at coordinate 582,527,489 of NC_042615.1, read as the reverse complement.
AGGGACACAACAAAACTCAGCATTGCCTCTCTTTCAGCCCTCAATCTGGCATCTTGGGCCTGGACAGGAACAGCAATATGGTTGTTGTAGTGTGGTCCAACTGATGGTGTTGGGGACAGAGCAGGCAGATGCAGTTATTCAGTCACAGTCCCTAGATATTGCTGGATGCTGGATGTATTTCCCATGGCTGTTATTGAAGCACAGCAGGCAGAAATGCAGAGCGTCCAGCAGCTACAGTACCTTCAAGTTCCTTTCCTTGATCTTGCCACTCGCATGGCAAATCTAGGAAAGCTAAGCAAAGGCAGATTAATTTTAAGGAACACTAGCTTCTCAATCATGTGTGATGACAGCCTGGAACAATGAGGGCTTATGATGTCTTCTATCATGGAAAGCACTCTTTTGCTGGGGACACTTGTTGGTGGGCAAGAGCGATAATGCTTTGCCATTTTTGTTAGTGACTTGTGAGACTAATATGCCAGCACATTTGTCTCCATGTCCTCAATGGTCTCAGTGAGATAGAGTATAACAGAGATTTGAGCTGCCCTCTCCTTTGCTGGTAGTGGACCTGTGTCTTTCTTCCAAGCTGTTTTAGCAACCACCTGGGTCAGAAGTGAGGATTGTTTCCATTTTACTGTGGAGGACATGCTAGGTGGCAATGACAGGGATGCTGCTCTGACTTGCACTACTGTCTGACCTGGCTAACGATGGTATTTCGTCCTGTGCTACATCCCTCCTCTTCCTCAACCTCTAGTGCTCTTGTTGAAAGATCTCCTCTGTCAGCATGCTCTTCATATGTATCAGATTGTTGGCCTCAGCGCAAGTCTCCCTTTCACTTGTGGATCACATAATGTAGCGAGCATGTATGTGGGATTTCTGGTCAGAGGTCCTAGTGTCTCTGTCACTTGCTTTTCCTAGGACACCAAACAGTGCAGCACCTCACTTCTCATTCCCTCTTCCTGTTGAAAGCTATACAACCTTTCTAACAGGATGTTTACTATCGGGATGACATCTACCAAGATGGTGCTTGTGGCACTCAGCTCCTCTGTGGTATCCTTAAAGGGCTTCAGGATTTTCACAAGCTGTCTTATGACTGACAAATCATGAAGCCCTAGGGGAGCCTGCACACCTTTCTCCTTTTCCTGAGACAGATCATGTAAGGGCGTCTGCTGCTCCACTATCCTCTGCAGCATCATGTAGGTTGAATTCCACTGGGTGCCCACATCTATAATGAGAAACTTGTGAGGCATCCCTAATTCCTCCTCCTGCTTTCACACATCAGTGAAAGTATCCAGCTATTTTTCTACACTTCTGTAGTAAACCATGCAGGTACACATGCTCTGGATCCCTAGAAATTCCAGCCCCAGGACCTCCTTCACTGCTCGGTGCAGAGTGTGAGCAAAGCATCGTACACCCTTATATCCTCCGTTGGATACTGCCTTGACCATATTAGAGCCATTGTCAAAGAACACTGCATTAAGACTTCTGGTTCTCTGATCCAGCTGCCAGCCCTCCAGCATTTCTCTAATAGCAGCTAAAATATTGGCAGAGGTATGGGAACATCCGCCAGGTGAGTTTGCAGCAAAGCCGACCTGTGTTCTGTTGCTCCAGCCCTTGAGCTGCTGCTGCCTGTCCCTACCTCATCCAGGTCTCACCAGTAGTGCCATCAGAGAGAAGAAGGAGTGTGAGATGTTTGTGAATGTCCATATGTCATGTGTGAAATACACACTGCTCCCTTGTGCCTTCACCAGCAACACCTGCACACGGCTACGATATTACTTGCACAAACTGGGAATGGCCTTTCTGCTGAAAGTGATCCTAGAGGGCACTTTATAGTTTGATGCTAGAAGCCGCAGCAAATGCCTGAGACCCATGTTCTCAATGACCTGCAGGCGCTGAACATCTAAAGCGATCATTTTCACCAGCAGTCCATGTCACCACTTTGGGTGATCTCTGCCTCTATCCCCATGACAGTGCCACCAAACACCACCCCATTTCCTTCATTGTGGAGTGTAGCTTCTTAGATATAGCTGGGGGACTGCTGCTGCCGGCCTGCTATCTGAGTGGTAGAAAGAGCAGAAGTCTTGCAATCAGCTTGAGGAGCACTCGTCCCCTTTTCAAAGATTAGTGTCCTCTGTCTTACAGAAGGGGCCCCCTGATGACTACTATTAACAACTCCAGGTGCACATTGAAGGGGATGCTGCTTCTTCAGATGATACTCCATCGCAGAATTACTTAAGTTGCTTCCCTCGGCTGCTGTCCTTTGCGTAATAGTTACAACGTGCAAAGCGTGGATCCTCCCTCATTTGAAAATGGCTTCAAATCACAGATTTCTTTCATGATCCCTTGCCTCTGTCTGCATCCTTGGGGGTGGATGATGCTGCTGGCACTGACGTGGGGGTAGTCACGGATGGAGCCTAAGGGAACTGCAGCAGAGGATTCACTCATCCTTTCTTCCTGCACTGTCCGTCCTGCTCTCTCTCACCAACATGAGCTCCTGCCTCTCTCTCCTCCGTCAGTGAAGTGAAAGCTAGCACAGTACAGGCTAAACCTCCTACTACTGGGTCTTCAGCTAATGCCTCTCTCAGGAAATCCTTTGAAGGGAAATTCTTCAAGTTCTGATTCAGAAGAAGGTGACAAAACTGATTTTATGGCCTATGCTGCACTATGGGATTGTGCTACTGAAGTGGTGAAACAAGTGGTTTCACCGCTTGTTCTTTTAGTTCTAAAGGCACTGGTGGTTGTACTCTGCAGCTGCTGCTATTAGTGCCTTCCCTTTCTCTCTCCCCTGATGCAGGAGGATCTGGCTGAGACACTGGTGGAATTGCCAGTTCCTCACCAAATCTCAATTTCTTGCAGTTTGACATGCCTAATTCTCTTGCTGTCATTTGGGATTTTAAAAAATTTCCTCTTATTTTAGTTGGGGACTCACTGTTTTCTGTCTAGCAAATCCCTTACTAACAACTACAGGCTTCCCACCCCTTTGTCTGACGTGATGGATTTTTTTTTCTGCTGCACTGCTGGACAAAAGACGTTTTCAATTAATCTTTATTTCTGAAAATGAGGTGGATAGATGTGGGACACACTGACGACCCTAGCGTGATTACAGTGAACCTTCTATGTGTAAGGTTGAACACACAGAGGGGCCAATGCAATATTGTGTGCTCAGGCTAACGCACAGCTTAACCAATGATTGGACACATGCTTTGGATGCACTAGCCTATGTGCATAGCCATGGGTTAGGAAAACGGACACTGGTAAATTGAGCGTCCATTTTTCCTAATCTGGCCGTCAAGACTTTTTTTTTTCATGTTGCTGCTTTCTGTGTTTTTTCCTACTTAGTACCACGATGATACTAAAAGAGGAACCTCAGAAAGAAGAATTTTTTTGTTTTGTTTTTTAGTGAGCTCTTGACATGCAGCAAGACAATGCCAACTCTGATGCTGGCATTAAATTTGTTATGTTAAAAAGTGTGCGTCGGGCACAAGGCAATTTTTTGCATTGGGGGTTAATAGCTAATAGTTTCATCTACATTGAATTTACTTATGAGTTTGCATGCAATGACTGCATGCAAATCTATCTCATGCATATTTGCATGCAATGACTGCATGCAAATCTATCTCATGCATATTCATTGTGGATATCCTGAAAACCTGACCTGTTTGTGGCACTCGAGGACTGGAGTTCGCCATCATTGCAACTAGGCTAATACCCAATGCAATAAGGCAGTGGTCCCCAACCCTGTCCTAAGGGCCCATCAGCCAGTCGTGTTTTCAGGATATCCACAATGAATATGCATGAGAGAACATTTGCATGCACTGCCTCCATAACATGCAAATTTTCTCTCATGCATATTCATTGTGGATATCCTGAAAACCTGACTGACTGGTGGGCCGCCAGGACAGGGTTGGGGACCACTGCAATAAGGGATTAGTGAGTCCAAAAGGCAAATTAAACTCATTGGTCCCTGCAAGTTTTTTCTCTGGCTTCTATCAGGCTCATCCCCCTGGTTATCCCCATTTATGACTTTCTTGGTGAGGGTTTTTATTGCCTGCTCAGCATGGCGGTTTCTGTACCTTTGACCTTGGAATGGGATGTGATGAACTGCCGGACGCTGAGGCTTTAAGCGGAGTCCTCAGGGTTGAGTTGGTTAGACAGCATGCGGGTGTTCCACAGGCTTCTTGATGGGGGCAAAAAAAAAAAAGTGAAGAAGAGAAAGGGGGAAGGAAGGTCAGATTGGGGTCTAGCACAGGACTGCAGAGGGCATATCAGATGCAAGTTCACTCCCTGACAGTAGTCTAACACGGCGTGCCCACATTGCCTGGGAGGTAAACAGGGCACCTCGGGTCCATATCAATTATCTCAGCTGTTGTAGAGCGTACCTGTTATTAAGGAAGAAAATAAAAGAGATTGTATATGGACGTATGCCAGAGGCTGGAACCGACAAGAAGGGGAAGAAGAGAGAGGAAACGGGGGCAGTGAAAGAGAGATTACCAGAAATATAATTAGTGGGACTTGGGCATTCCAAAAAATGAGTAGAGTATTTGGTCAGTATGATCCCTCACAATACGACCCAATGCTGAGTTACTGCCCATGTTTCCTCGGAATTCCACTCGTTACCATATTCATTCTTTATCTGGAGAGCAGGGTGTCCTCTCGGCAAGCGCGGACAGTGAGTCTGCATCTCAACCATTGCTGGCATACTCTTGCAGGTTTCCAAATACTCGGTCTCCCTTTCAAAGGGGCCTTCTATGGCGACAGGTATTCGATACTGGAGATGATTGGTTTCCTGCGCGGGCTTTGAAGCATGCAGCTCTTTCTTACGTGGCAACCGAAGTGGCATCGGGAATAGTGTTGCCAGTTCTCTATTCCGACGATAGTGTGTTTATGGGAGGAGGGGGTGTGTAGGTACTCAGTTGTTTCCTGAGGATCGTGTATGGTTCCCCCAACAGGAGCCGTACCCCCCCAGCGATGATTTGATGCGTCTGAACAATCTTGTACTGGGGCACGTGGGGGTCCCTCAAGGACAGCCTGGCCTTTACTGTGACAGTTGTTCCCAGGGGCAGGAATTTCCTGTTTTGTGTAACCTGGTCTTTGGTGGTTCGGATTAGCTCCACCACCGCCGGTGTGGGCCAATCTATCTGTAGAAGAACTAGCCTGCAGTCAAGCTCCTTGGGGAGTTTGGTGGGCTTTGGAGGGGCTTCATAGAACTGTTGCCAGCTTTGGCTTTCAGCTGTGCCTAGCCGAGGATGCTTCGGGGTTGCTGTGGTAGTGTTTTTTGTTTCAGGGAGCAGTTTCAGAGGAGCAGTTTTCGGAGGCCTCGGCCATCCAGTGGTCCGGCCAATATGCGATTCCTCGGCCCAGGCGTAACTTTTCGAACAAGGTGGGGGGGGGAGGTTTAGATAGGGCTGGGGGGGGGTTTAGGTTGGGGAAGGTGCGGGGGGTGGAAGGAAAGTTTCCTCTGAAGCCGCTCCGATTTCAGAGTAGCCTCGGAGGGAACGGAGGCAGGCTGCGCAGCTTGGCGTGCGCAGGCTGCCGATTTTGCACAGCCTTGCGCGCGCCGACCCCAGATTTTAAAGGATATGTATGTATCTATTAAAATCCGGCGTACTCTTGTTTGTGCCTGGTGGGTGAACAAAACTACGCGCGGGCGTACTTTTTTAAAATCTACCCCTTAGCGTATAACTAAATAAACAGGCTCGTGCCTGTTCATAAACATTTCACAGTGTAAGACAGTAAACAGGAGTTCACTCAGAGGTTGGCCTATGGCCTTCAAACTAGTTTGTGTCTGGGTGAACACTCTGAAACCATACGGCCTATCCTCTATATACGTCCTCAGCAAAAAGTAACAAAAAATGACTCCAACATATTCCACCCTTGGATTCAGAGAATTCACACTGACACCTGCTGAGTGAAAAGTTTCCTAATCTATAGTTATATTGTTGTCAGCATTAATCTCAAGAATGTGTATTACTTGTTGGATATATACATGCATTAAACACTGGTCCCCTTAGGACTAGCAAATATAAAAGACCAGGGCTACTGCCATATTTGGAAGAAAACCTAAATCCATTAACTCCATGCTCCCTCTATGCAGTTGGTCAGAATACCCTTTTCAAGAATACCTAAACCCCATCTAAGCTGCATGGCCCTGGAGTTTAACTGACACAGAGATCTGCCCAATTTAAAACATTAATCTATCAAAAACCCGCACTGAAAACCCAAACGTAACTTTTTATTTTATTTTTAATCAAAATATTAAAAATGTTAGATAGGTGTAAGGCAATGTTTCATAAAACGCAAAGTACACTAAACCTTAGTGCCCTGCTCAATTTCTCATTTAATCATCAGCACCACCGTCCACCCTTTAAGTATTTATTTGAAAAAAAAAATTTTTGATTTCTAAAAAGAATTTTTTGTTTATGTATTTAGTATATAAACAATTTTTTGAATTAATCTTTTCTAAAGACAATCTTAAAACTCTGCAATTCAAAATGTTCAAACAGAGCGTATCAGGTCGCCAATCTGTTTGACCGGAAGTTGAAAAAAGCACTTATCTTGACTTTAGCCTGTAAAGTTGATCCTTTGGCGGCACTTGCCCCAACAAGGCCCGGTTTCGATTGCTCTTCATCAGGGGAAACCGCTCTCCTGGTGCAATGAAGTTTAGATTTTTTCTTTTAGTTGTAAAAAACTTTTATGAGCTCGTTTTAACGCTGCTCGCTCTGTACTTCTCTTCAAAAAATGGCCGACCCGCTCTCATCTGTTGAACTCCCCAATTTAAAGGGACTACATCACATGACTGGAGGCATGGCTAAAAAGGAAAACTCCTCCCCTGGGATTAATTCAAAGGAGAGACAGCCAATCGATCTGGTCATTCAAACCAGAAGGCGTTTCTGTTTTTAATGTGAAAATCCAATATTGTTCCCTTCGATTAAGGATGGATCCTACATCATCCCACTCGGATTTTGCTATAATTTGTTCAATTATGGTCCATTTCAGATCCTCGAACTTATATCCGTGTTCTGTACAATGGTTTACCAAAGGAGCTGTGATAACTCTGTTGTTAATTCGGGACCTATGCTCCATCAAACGGGCTTTAATTGGTCTGCTTGTCCGTCCAATGTAAACTTTAAAACATTTGCATATGATGGCATATACCACATTCCTTGATAAACAATTGGTCATAGATTTGCGTTTCACAATGTACCCCGTATTGACCTCAGTCCAATTATGACCTTCAATAGTGTTAAAACATACTGAACATGTGCCACACTGCTTGTGTTCACCAGTTTTATTCCGTGAAGGGTCCTCCTTTATTAGACTTGCCCTGACTATTTTGTCCCTTATATTGGAACCCCGACTCATTGCAAATAAGGGGAAATCAGAAAAAATGTTATGAAGACCTAAAACATGCCAATGTCTCCGAACCGACTCAATTAGTAACATAGTAGACGTGCTCTGTTGTGTTACGAACACCAGTTTTTCTTGTGATGCCCTTTGCCGATATGTAAGTAATTGAGCCCGATCACTATATTTTGATCTCTTGTATGCCTGTCTAATTACCTTGGATGGATATCCACGATCTTTAAATTTTTTTGTGAGGAGTGCGGCTTGATTCTCAAACTCTGTCTCAGAAGAACAAATTCTTCTAATTCTGAAAAATTGCGATACAGGAAGACCCTTTTTGAAAGCTGTAGAATGATGACTGTGGTATCGCAACAAGTTGTTCTTATCTGTAGGCTTCCTATTTACAGTGGTAACAATCTGACCTCTCTTTATCTCAATCACTACGTCCAAAAACGTGATTTTAGATTCACTTTGTTGAAATGTAAATTTCAAATTCTGATCAATGTTGTTAAGCCAAATTTTAAATGTCTCCAAGTTATCACGTGTGTCTCTCCACACGACGAAAATGTCATCAATGTATCTATACCAGGCTCCAATCATGGGCCACCATATAGATAAATAAATTACTTTTTCCTCAAAGTCAGCCACAAATAAATTCGCGACTGCCGGAGCCAAAGAAGATCCCATGGGAATCCCATGGTTCTGATGGTAGAACTGTCCTGCAAAACTGAAGTAATTATTAAATATTACCAGTTCAATAAATTCACTTAATAGTTCTGCTGTGATCCTTTGTGGTCCTTTATGATGTGAAACAGCTTCCTTAACAATATCCGCAGCAGATCTTTGGGGGATACAAGTGTACAACGACACAATATCCATAGTCATTAATATGACCGGTTCTCCCTCTACAGAAATCTCACCCAATTTATTGAGGAATTGTATCGTATCCTTCAAATACGATCTTTGCATTTGTACCAAAGGTTGAAGAAATTTGTCAACGAAAATTGCTGGAGGTTCCAAAACTGAACCCTTCAATGACACAATTGGCCTAACTGGAGGATCATTAAGGTTTTTATGTATTTTTGGCAAGCCATAGATAGTCGGAATCCTCGGATGTTCAACTATCAAAAAGTTTTTTTCTTTTTCAGTAAGAGCCTTAGATGAAGATACCACAGTTTTTACTTGCTCCACTAATTCCTTAGTTGGATCTTCTAATATGACACTATAAGTAATAGTGTCATTAAGGTGTTCCATCATTTTTGCTTTATATACTTCCTTATCCTGTATCACAATTGCCCCCCCCTTGTCGGCCGGTTTGATAACCAAATTGTCACAGTCGCTTAAATCTTTTAATGCTATTCGTTGTTCCGATGTCAAGTTGCAAAAAATTTTTTTGGAGACCGTTCAAAAGATTCAATATCCCGCAATACCAAATCTCTAAAGGTCGCTACGTACATATCAATGGGACCGGGGGGGTTCCATTTTGATTTACCCCTCACCACCGATAAATCCTGTCCTCCCACGTCACCTTGGAAAAATAAACGAAGATTCAATTTTCTGATGAATCTATACAAAGATATTCTACATTCAAAAGCATTATGAAAGTTTGTAGGAACAAACGAAAGACCATTTTCTAACACTGACTTCTGAATAACATCCAGAATTGAACTAGATAGGTTGACTATTGCCGTTGATTCCTGGTGCTCTGTCGAGTCCCCCTCGTGTATTTGGACTCTCCTGGTTCTTTTTGCCGTTCTTTCTTTGAATAATACTGTCTCGGTTTTACTTTGTCCTTCTTTGTAGTGCCGCCTTCGGGTAAAAAAGGCTTAGTGCAGTTGTTATCCTCTGTGGATTCAAGTTCATCCGATCCACTAGTGCTATCACTCGATGAAAATGGAAACCGTACCTTCTTTTGGTTTCCACTAGTCTTCGCCTCTTTCTTTTTATCTGTCCAAATATATACACTGTTGCTGGCATAATCCCCTTGATCTCTCTTAATTTTCCCAATTTTCATCTCCTTGATTTCACCCCGAAACTCATCCAATTCCTTCTTAAAATCATTCAATTTCTGTTCAAAGTCAGTCAACTTGTTTTCCACTGTAGCTGTCTCCTTTAAATCTTTCTCAATGTCAGAAATCTCCTGGTTCAGTTCTTCATTACACCTGCTTGTTCTATTCACGATAAGTAGCATCAAATCTAAAGAGCACTTCATTGCACCAGGAGAGCGGTTTCCCCTGATGAAGAGCAATCGAAACCGGGCCTTGTTGGGGCAAGTGCCGCCAAAGGATCAACTTTACAGGTTAAAGTCAAGATAAGTGCTTTTTTCAACTTCCGGTCAAACAGATTGGCGACCTGATACGCTCTGTTTGAACATTTTGAATTGCAGAGTTTTAAGATTGTCTTTAGAAAAGATTAATTCAAAAAATTGTTTATATACTAAATACATAAACAAAAAATTCTTTTTAGAAATCAAAAAAATTTTTTTTCAAATAAATACTTAAAGGGTGGACGGTGGTGCTGATGATTAAATGAGAAATTGAGCAGGACACTAAGGTTTAGTGTACTTTGTGTTTTATGAAGCATTGCCTTACACCTATCTAACATTTTTAATATTTTGATTAAAAATAAAATAAAAAGTTACGTTTGGGTTTTCAGTGCGGGTTTTTGATAGATTGATATTTGTGTTACCCCCACTTGGGTGGATAAAATAAGCATTGTTTGTCAATTTAAAACATTAGCAAGGCTTGCCTATGGCCTGCCAGGAGTGTCCAAGGTGATTGGTCTCAGTATCTTCTGTCATCCATTGCGATCTCCTTGCTGGTTGTTGTATGTGGTTGGCCTCTCTGACTTCTGGGGGACACCCAGCTCATCAGGATATATAGGCTCATTGATTATCCAGTATCAGGCCTATTGCACTCAATATAGCCTGCATCCACATGTGCAGTTATTTGGATGCCTCTCCACCTGTAACACACCCCTCGATGAAGTATTGTCTCAGGTCTTTGCTCAACAGCCTCTCCCACTGGCAGTGTACAGCATGCTAATCCTTATCTTTTAGGTATCTGGAACAGTTAAACTCAGGTGTAGTACATTTTCCCCCACCCCCCAGTAGTGCAAAAAAAAAAAAATTCCTATTTCAAAAATCTACTTTAGTTCTTTCTACAAAACAAAACAAAAAATACTATCTGGTGTCAGATTTAACGTTCAGATAGTGCATTCTGCTGAACCATTAACACAGAGAACAACAACTATGGAGCAATAAAACTGCATCAATTCAGACTGTATCATTAATGTGAGAATCAAAATAGTAGCATCTGCAAGTAACAGTGTGACTAGGTATTAGCTAAGGGGCAGATTTTAAAACATACGTGTGGGCATACATTTGTGCACACAACCCGGCGTGCACAAATGTACGCCCAATTTTATAACATGCGCATGCAGGCACACGCATGTTATAAAATCAGGGGTCAGCGCGTGCAAGGGGTGCACACTAGTGCAAATTGCGCGCGCCGAGCTCTTGGGGAGCCCTGCTGGCTTTCCCCATTCCCTCCGAAACTGCTTCGAAATTGGAGCGGCCTCGGAGGGATCTTTCCTTCCCCCCTACCTTTCCCTCCCTGTCCCGCCCCCAGCCCTAAAGAAAATCCCCCCTGTACCTTTGTTTTGGAAGTTACGCCAGAGGCAGGCATAACCTGCGTGTACCGGCCAAGTGCCGGCGCGCGATCCCCTTGTGCCGGAGTCCTCAGCCACGCCTCTAGGACCGCCCCCAAACTGGCCCGCCACACCCCCGGAGCGTCCCGCCACACCCCCGGACCGTCTGCCCCACCCCGTCCCACTCCCATCCCACTCCCGTCCCATCCATTCAGAAAAGCCCCGGGACATACGCGCATCCCGGGGCTTTATGTGCACCGCCGGGTCTTTTGAAAATAGGCCCGGCGCGCGTAACCCCCCTACGCGCGTAAATCCTTGAAAAACTGCCCCACAGTGTATCATCATATTTCATCATGATAATCAGTTATTACATTTCAAAGAGATATAAATATTCATATTGCTTAAAAACAGTGTCTGAATAAGGTCACCCTCATGGAATAAGGAAATTCTGAGCATTCCAGTCCACAAAAGGCAAGATTCAAGATGTCTTCTGTAGCAAAGGGTGGGATGATTTCAAGTTATGAGGTCAATGACAAACGATGTATATAACTCTCGCGCACAGCACTCTGAAAGCTCTCTCGAAGTACAGCCTCTGCACTCTCATCACTAATTCAGGTGTTTGTGTTTATGGATTAATACCTGATATGAGATGAGTAAAAACTGAAATTAAGTAAATAAGAAACTCTAGAATAAACATCAATAACTTCTTGTATGTAATAATCCCTATATACACTATTCATATGGATATCCAATATTGTTTTGTCATAGTTCAAAGAAACAGCTACATAATGTCTAATCCCTTCTTTCTCCACTTTCCTTTAAAATAAACTATACAATATTCAGACAAAAGCAAATCAGATGTTCATTCATTCATTCAAACTGTACATATAAAATCATGACACATAATATAAACCCCAAAAAAGGGAAGGAGAAAATAAATCCACAAGTACTTGTAAAAAGAAAACAAAAAAAACCCCAAACAAACCCCAGTGTGTGTGTGTGGGGGGGGGGGGGGGGGGGGGGGTGAGGAACACCCTACAGTACCTCCTTGCCTGCATGTTCATGGATTGTGACAGAATTTAAAGAAAAGTTAACAGGGAAAAAGGAGTAAGAAAAAAAATTAAATTATCATCCCTTAGCATATTATACTCTAGAACATTATTTAAAAACATTTTTGCCCATAAACTTTCAGCAGTGCCCTGTTTCTCTTAAAACTAAGCCGGTAGAAGCCCGTAACAACGTGCTAACATTTAAAAAAAAATTTTTTTTGGTCCATTTCCTTCCCAGTCCCTCCCCCTCATTCTCCCCTCCTCCCTCTAGTCTCCTCCCTCCCTCTGTCTCCCCCGGTCTCCTTCCTGCCCAGAAAAAAAAGCCCTCCCCTCTCCCCTTCCTTCCCCCTCCTCCTCTTCGACCTTCCGCCCCCCTTCTCCCGCTCCCCCCCCTCACTCTCTCCTCCGCACCCCATCACTCTCTCCTCCCCCCTTCCTCCTCGTTCCCCCCCTCACTCTGTCCTCCCCCCTCACTCTCTCCTCCCGCCCCCTCCCTTCCCTCACTCTCTCCTCCCCTCACTCTCTCCTCCCTCTCCCAATCCCCTCCCCTTTCAGATCATCCACAACCGGCAGACAGAAGATCTCCGGGGGGGGGGCCCTCCCGCGCGCGCGTGCCGCTACTGCTCATCGTCGCTGCCACCGCTACTGCTCCTCCCACTCCTGCTTCTCGCCGCCACCGCTCCTGCTTCTCACCGCCGCCGCCGCTCCTGCGGCCCCAGCGCCATTTTTTTTTTCCGGGCACGCTCAGCTCTGACCGACGTGCTCGCCCGCGCATGCGCGGTAGAGCTGCTCTCTATTGCGCATTTGCGGGCCGTCGGTCAGAGCCCATTTATAAGGTAGATGATATCAGAAGCTATTGTTTATTCATTGCACTTTCTTATAGTCAGTAAACTCTGTCTTCATCTATACACAATGTAACATGTATAACATATAATGACACACAAACATAGCACATAATGGCAAAGAACCACAAACAGTAAACAATTATCGAACATTAGAGTTAAAAAACTAAGCTTTTTAAAAGCAAAAAAAGAAAAATATTTTGATCCAGAATTAAGCAAAAAAATCAGATTTTTTAAAACAGATCTGTTCAAAAAACAAAACAAAATCTAGGCAAGAGAAAAAAAAACAAGTTTTGCACTTTGTCCTGTACAGCAGCTTTTATTCTTGTAAATCTGTAAAAAAAAGCTTTTAAATCACATTACAAAGTAAGAAATAGCTAGCTATAAGCAACTGAGCTATACCAGTGGTCCCCAACCCTGTCCTAAGGGCCCATCATCAGCCAGTCGGATTTTCAGGATATCTACAATAAATATACATGAGAGAAAATTTGCATGCACTGCCTCCATAACATGCAAATTTTCTCTCATGCATATTCATTGTGGGGTAGATTTAAAAAAAAAACGCGATCGCGTACTTTTGTTCGCGCAGCAGGCGCAAACAAAAGTACGCAGGATTTTATAAGATACGCCCATAGCCGCGCGTATCTTATAAAATCCTGGATCGGCGTGCGCAAGGCTGACGATTTTGGGCAGCCTGCGTGCGCCGAGCCGCGCAGCCTGCCTCCGTTCCCTCCGAGGCCGCTCCGAAATCGGAGCGGCCTCGGAGGGAACTTTCTTTCGCCCTCCCCTCACCTTCCCCTCCCTTCCCTTACCTAACCCACACCCCCCAGCCCTATCTAAACCCCCCCCCCCCCTTACCATCTTTACTCATCAGCCCCTATTCTAGAGTATAGTATAATAGGGGCTGATGAGCACTGGATGGCCGGCGCCATCTTTAAAGATGGCGCCGACCATCCAGTGCTCCTACCATGTGACAGGGGCCGGCCAATGGCATGGATACCCTGTCACATGGTAAGGGCAAAGGGGCATCGGCGCCATTTTTTTTTTAGAACAGCTGATGCCTGGGAACGGGAAATCTCTTCCCGAGGCCCCCCTGGATCTCTCCTCTCCCTGAGGCCCCCCTGGATCTCTCCCTGAGGCCCCCCGAGGCCCCCCTGGACCACCAGGTAATTTTAAAAGGTTTTGGGGGGGTCGGGAGGGGGGGTCGATTTAAAGGGTCAGGTGGGTTGTTTTTTTTAGCGGCACAGGCCTCCCTAAAAAAAAAGGGTTGGGAGGGTGGGGGAGGCTAAGGGGGGTCGATTTAAAGGGTCGGGTGGGTAGTTTTTTTTATCGGGCCATCGGCGCCATTTTAATTAGTGGCAGCCAAAATGGCGCCGATGGCCCGAGAGCAGGAGATCGCGCCGGGACCCCCCCCCCCCCCTACTGGACCACCAGGTAACTTAACATTTTGGGGGGGTTCGGGAGGGTGGGGGAGGGTAAGGAATTGGTTTTAAAGGGTCGGGGTGGGTTTAGGGGTTGTTTTGGTGTGCCGGTTTTCCCGCCCTCCCCCAAATAATTCTCGTGCCCTATTTAACAATACAATACAAATGCCCCTGACGATAAATCGGGGGCATTTGTATTGTATCGTGCACTCTAACGATTTAGGACGATTTTAAAATTATCTGACGATAATTTAATCGTTCAAAAACGATTCACATCCCTAATACAGATTGCCACACAATTACTGGGATTTTACCTGGGGGTTTGAATGCAGGGGCTTATCCCCTATAAAAAGAGCCACAGACAAACTTTGATTCAGTACATCACGGTTCTAAATAATGAAGTAAGTTTATTTGAGCAATAGGAGGCTAGAACAAATAAAATCAGATCAGATAGAAGAAGTAATGGTAGATAATAACAATTGCTACATAGATATAAAAAGCTTTCATTTCCAAAGGATCAGCCATACCATCACATCCAGGGTTTCAGTCTCGGCAGTCTTCACAAGCTGTCGTGGCATATGGGTCAAGGGACACTCTTTTGCTTTTTGAGAGGTGCGGCATATAATGAGGAATCCCATTGACGGGGGGCTGTAGGTCACCAGGGCCTGCTTCCCCAGTGTGGCAACAGACTAGATGCTCCCATGCTGCGACTGGGCAGTCACCTGGCTGGAACAAGGTGAGTGCCCGGAAAGTCCTGGAAATTGTTTCCTCCTGGAAGGCGGGGCCCGCTTTGTTGCAGCGGGCCCTGGGCCAGAGGCAGACTGCTCCTCACACCAGCTGGGTGTTGTGCTGAGCAATGGCATAGTGTGATCACAGAATCATAGGGGCTTGCATTGTGACAAGTTTGTTGCCCTGCTTAGGTGGCAAATGACAAGATTTGCCACTATAGAGGCATTAATATACATCTTGGAGGCAATGATCCGCCTGATCCTGGACAGTATGAGGAATGACATCGCAATCAACCTGTCCTTGTTGCTCCACACTAGATTTATTTTGCTCTGAGACCATCCCCCACCGCCATTCCTTGTTCAGAGACATCGATTCAGACCAAGCGGGGGTCTGTAGGTAAGACACAATATGGGTGGATGCCCAGGGTCAAGGTTTATTTAGACCTGACAGAGTCCATCTTGTGCACATTTAGTTATTATTTATTCAGCAAATCCTGCAGGAGGCTCCAGTGGGACAGTTGTTGGGAATTGACAGTGGCCATAGCTTGATGTTGGTGGGGAGGGGCATGAGGCAAGGGCTCTCCCTACCTCATGCCTGTGGTGGGTTATCCGGGCTAGTAGGGGCATTTTGGATGTGTTGCCAGCAGGCATCATGGTCCAGTTCAGCATTTGACTTGCGCCTTTGGTGGCGCAGAGAGGGACATTCCTACACCAGAGGTTGGGGGTCCTCTTGATTGGGGATGAAGTGGGGGCCCGGTGCGATGTTGTCTTGCTTGGTTATTGCGGCAGGCAGCAGAGGTGGTGGAGTATCCTGGTCTTTGGGCAACTGCCTATACTGGCTCGGGTCCCAGTTTGTAGAGGGATATACATATGTACAGTTAATAAAGCTGCGGCCCTTTTTATCCAATATCTGTCTTTGTGATTATTCTGTTGTATACTGTATGCATGCAGCTATGGTGGTGGGTCAATCAGAGGTGATTGGGAGAGGGAGGGATGCGGATGGGACAACACTACAGTCGCAGCTGCCAGAGTTAATAAGTGGGCCCGCGCCCCCATGAACGGAGTCCACCACATAACCGGGTGCCGCGCATGGCATTCCGGTCGAGTCCTCTGCTGCGGGCTCCAGTGGTTAGCCGAGCCACAGTGCAGCTCCTCTTTTCCCCTCTTGTGCCAGCCCGACACACACGACAGTGGCATGGGCGGGTGGAGGGGGGAGATGAGTGGTTGCAGGATGATGACGGTGCGGCCCGTTTAAAGGGCTGCGACTGAGGCGCACTCAACCTCTTCCTGCTCAGCCGGCATTCCCACTCACCCACCCTGCTTACCTTGTTAAACAGGAGACTGCAGGCTGACTAGTGTCAGTGGTTTTATATTAGTCAATTGTATATCTATAAGAATATTTGCTTAATCTGTATTTGATTGCTTGTACATGGGATAGATAGCACCTAATGTTAGCCAGCGTGACATGTGTACTATTGTTATATGCAAATGAGGCAGATAGAACATGTGTTAGATAGTCACATGATGGTGAAATGTACAGTTGTAGGGTGATGTCTCAGCAGAAAGGGGGTGGCGGGTTATCCCGGCAGGTAGGGGAATTTCAGACGTGGTGCCGACAGGCATTACGGTCCAGGTCAGCAGTTGATTTGCGCCTTGGGTGGCGCAGGGATGGGCCTTACTACACCAGAATTGGGGCCCCCTTGCTTGGGGACAAGGCGGGGGCCCGATGCAATGTTGCCTTGCTTGGTTATTGTGTTGGGCAACGGAGGTGGTGGTGTAGCCTGGTCTTTGGGCAGCTGCCTATACTGGCTCGGGTACCAGTTTGTAGAGGGATATATCTACTAGATAAATGAAGCTTGACCGACGTGCCGCAAATGCGCAGTAGAGAGCAACTCTACCGCGCATGCGTGGGCAGCACGTCGGTCAGAGCTTGCCTTTAACAAAAATGGCGCGGCGAGGAGCAGGAGCTGTGGCGGCACGCGCGAGGGAGGGAGGGACCTCCCCCGGAGATCTTCCATCTGCGCTATCCAAAGGGGTTGTGAATGAGCTGAGAGAGGGGGGAGTGACTGAGGGCAGAGAGTGACTTGAGGGGAGGGAGGAGAGAGTGACTGAGGGGAGGGGGGAGGGGGAGAGAGTGAGCGGAGGGGAGGGGGAGGGAGGAGAGTGAGGAGGAGGGGATGAGGGGGAGGGGAGGGGGAGGAGAGAGTGAGGGGAGGTGGGAGGGAGACTAGAGGGTGAGGAGAGAATGAGGGGGGAGGGGGAGAATGAGGGGGGGGGGAGGGGAGAATGAGGGGTAAGGAAATGGACTGAAAAAAAAAATGTTAATGTAGCCCATTGTTACAGGCTTAATGGCTAGTGTATATATATATATATATATATATATATAGATATAGATATAGATATAGATATACTATAGAAATCCAAGAAAGGCAATGTAATCCCTAACTCGTGCTTATTGTGTTACACAAGACTACCCCCAAAACATATTTTTGGAGAATGGAAAAAAGCACTTTAATTGATCTAAACAGAACACCATACATCAGAAATTTTTTAATTGTATGTAAAACCATTTATTTATTTCAAATATTTTAAAACAATTTATATCCTTCAAATTTAGATTTTTTGTAAAAACAATTATGCCCAATATCTGGCTATACATATATTGCACTTATTCCCTCAAATACAGCTTTTACACATGCATCAAATCATGTGCAAACCTACATATAGCATTTTACTTGACCCTTACCTCTATGCTATTGCTAAACTCAATCTCACCCTCAAGAATAATACATTTCCTTTTTAACATGCGATATTAGTCACTGCTGACAGAAGACACTAGACTGAATAAAATGTATCATTCATCATCCTATCCACATGGCAAGTTTAGTTTTACTTTTTAACCCTCTTTTTATAATCTATAACATAGCATGTGAATATTTGAGATGTAACATAATTCAACTCTCATCTGTAGTGTTCCCAATTGTATTGTATTCTTTCCCAACAAGGCCCTTGTTTCACCTTCCCGGCTTCTTCAGGGGAATAATTAAAAAAGGAACGATCAACAGTGAGTGAATCTCCTGAACCACTCGATTCTTGCCAACAAGGAGTGAGTCAGAAAAGTCACTAGGTTCAACAGTGCCTCACGGCTAAATCCTTCCATTTTGATTATAAACAGTGTTCGTATTTCCCAAACCCATGTGTACACTGACATGACCACTCTTCAGCTGTATAAAATTGCCGATAAGAAACTCCTAGTGTCATGAAAAAATTTTTCAACGGAGCCGAAGACCATGCTTAAACAATCATTTTTAGGATAACCTCAATACTGGGTAGAAAAACTTTCCAAACATTTTTTGAGAAGTATCGAAACTTAGTATTTGCGGCTGACGCTGTTTTCATCAGCCATTCCGGTCAGCTCCGGCTCAATGTTTTCAGCTCATATTCTATTCCACAGTGAACCCGGTTGACTATCGAAACATTTGTTCATTCATATGTACCCTGCCGCCATCTTCACGGCATTTACCAGTCTCCAAAGGTTTGCACAACATATATATATGAACAGTTAATAAAGCTGCGGTCCTTTTTATCCAATATCTGTCTTTGTGATTATTTCGTTGTTTTAGGGTATGTATGCAGGTATGGTTGTGGGTCAATCAGAGGTAATTGGGAGTGGGAGAAATGTGGACGGGACAACACTACAGTTGTGGCTGCCAGAGTTATATTTCCAAACCGCTGATGAATAGAACATCTAATAATTAAAAATACATATAAAATATTTGAAAATTTTCCTAAACACCAACAAAATATTTTAAAACAGCAGAACATCAAGTAACTCCCCATAATTAAAACTAATAACAATTAAAAATCCCCCCTTTATATACTTGGGAACTTTTAATTTTCATTCTTTCTGAGTTTTTTTTGTGGATTAGTGGAGGTAGGGTGCACAAACTTTCTTCTCCCTAACATACAGTCTCTGACATTCACATGCTCCCTCACAGTTTCTGACATGCATGCTCTGGCATTCACATGCTTCTTCAGGGTCTCTGATACTCACATGCTCTTTTGCGTATGCTGACACACTTATCCAGCTGAAACACACACACACTCCCATTGCACATGCTGATGCACACATGCTCCCTCTCACATACTGACACACACCCAGCTGAAACACACACACACACACACACATGCTCCCTCGCACATGCTGGCACACACATCTAGCTGAAACATACACATGCTTCTATCGCACATGCTGACAGCTGAAACACATTCACACACTCTCTCATCACACATACTGGCACACACATGTTCCCCTGCACACGTTGATAAACACACACTATCCCTCGCACACACTGGCACACAAATACACTCTTCCTCACATTTGCTGGTGCAAAGATACACACATACATATGCTCCCTCACACATACTGATGCCGACACACATGCTGCCTCGCACAAACACACTCACATGCACGCACATAGATGCTTACATGGACATATGGCTCTCTCACTCACACACGTACATAGGCACTCACGCTCACTCTCCCCTCTGCTGCCTTTAAATATATAACAAAACATTTTTACTTACATTGATGGTCAAGGGGAATTTAGGCAGGGAAACCTGCTGATGATCCTAATATGAGAAGAGGTGGACAGGAAGGCCCCGATGTAGGGAGGGAGTTGGGGAAAGGTTAGTAAGTTTTTCCATGGCCTCAATGTAAGGGGGGCCTGGCCAGACCAGCAGCAGAGTTCAAGGAGAAGCCTCCCAGAGCTGAGTCATAGACAGGGATAGGGCTGGTTTGATGGGAGGCAGTGGGGGCATTTTCTGCCATTGCGATGATGAGGGAAGAAGGAAATCAGTCGCATACTAAATTCAGTGATGCCATGAAAATTAAAAAAACAAAAAAAGGCAAACCCATGTAGCTAAAGGGAAAAAAAAAATCAGGTCTTTGGAGCTGTAGTTCCAACGGCACAAATAACAAAAGTAAAGAAGTGAGCAGAGAGCCTCAGGGGAGGCTCCTGTTTTATCAGAAGAATTGCTGCAGAGCCTGATATCAATCACAGCGGCTCCGGAGGTATGGGGCACTGCAGTCAACGCCAGTCATGTGCCTGGCCTGACTGCCCACCAGGACATGCACGAAGCCCCAATAGCCAACCTGCAGACAACCCTTCTGAAATAAGTTAACAAAACAAATAGCAGGAGACAGAGAGCTTCTGCCTTCAGAAAATCCAACTAAAAATCCCACACCATAAGATGATGCCTAGCAGTCAAAAATGCTACGGCTACACCATTTCAGTTTCCAACATGGGGAAGCAAAATCCAACCCACTGTTTACTAAATCTCTCTGAACTTCCCTAGCTAGTTAGTATACTCCTTTGGTAATGAAACCAAGGGTTTCTTACATTATTATTATTATACATTTCATGTTAAGAGATTAGAAGAGTCTGGTCTTTAAAAATGTTCAAAGTGTGAAGTGAATATTGTTGTGGACATTGCACTCAATTTTCACTTTTGATAGTGGTGGTTTATAGATACTGTTGTCACTTATTTTTTCCCTTGATGCACATGGATCCCTGGAAACAGACTTTCAGCTACTTTGAAGACCAGATAGCAGACATAAGAAAAGAAACCTCTTTGTTGTTGAATCTATCACAATACTGGTATTGCATGGGTAGAATACGTGAAATTAAATAAACAGATAATTGGAATGGAATTGCATGGTGCCATGCTCATTGAATATGTGAAAGCACAGGTGATCCTTCGGGGACTGAGAATTCAAAAGGAAACTATGTTATTCATTAATGAACAGGATTTTGTTAATAAATAAATGGCAATACTTGACAAAGTGTTAAGCCGTATATTAAACAAATTTGATTCAGATAGATACTCTGGTTTAGGAGAAGGAACAGATAGTGATCACCACGTTTGACACTAAATTGGAAGAATTGAAGATCATGTTGGAAAAATTTAGGAGAAGAAAGCTAAAATTGACAAATTTTGTAGAGGCAATCACGATGAGGAATGCATATTTGTGACACGTAAAGACCAGAAGGAGAAGAAAGATAAAAATGTCAAGTTTGATTTTTCCTTGGATGACTATTCAAGTGGGTCACAATATTTGGATTCATTGAGTAATGTGATGGATTTCAAGGAAGGAGACGTCATTCTAATTCTTATTAGAATTAATAAGATTGTAATTGTAATTGTAATAAAAATGTAATTGTAAACAAATGTACATGTAATTGTACATTTGTTTAATTGTTCAATCTGTTTGATGTAATTTTCTGTTCCTTGTTCCGTGTAAACCGAAGTGGTATGCACTAGTGCATGAACTCCGGTATATAAAAGCCTTTAAATAAATAAATAAATAAATAAATTTAGTGACAGCTCACAGGGTAAAGATCACGACTTCCTTTTTAGGGATGCAGGCCTCCAAATGTTCAGGAAGATGAAGCATTTCAATGTCTATCACACCTCAGCAAGTAAAGAAAATGCAGCAGTTTTAAAATTGTCTACCAAACTACTATTGCTTTAAAGATATGAAGCTTTAATGAGTGTCAGTATGTCAATAAGTAAGGATAATACAGCTGTAATAATGTTGTCAGCAGCACAGGAAGATGTGCTGAACTGTGTGCTGTACTTAATGCCAACCACTTGTCATAATCCTTTTTTAAGCAGGATATCCATATATAGGTTTATCTATTTATTGAGTCTACAATTATATTTTTCAAAATTTCAGAAAAATAAGATGGACATTTTAGTAGTTAAGAATAAGTCCAAATGATCCCCCCCAAGTCCTATTGATCCCCATATTCAAATGTTTAGAGATTTAGTATTAAAAGATCTGATTGAAATTGAACAATCATAGAAGAAATCTTATCATAATTTATATGTTCAGTATTGTTGTACTTGACAGATGAGAGATATTATAAGCCTCTGGATGAGGATCCAACTAATCCATTGCAGCAGCAGTTTGCCAGCATACTTCAAACAGCCAATTATTTGACTGAAAAGGAGAAAATGTTTTAGCAGTGAAGTACCCATGTAATCCAGTGATTTACTCAATGCCAAAGATTAATAAATCTTTGATTGATCCACCAATAAATCCAATAGTCGCTTCTAACAGATCTTTGTTAGAACCATTGTCTCAATTTGTAGACCATTTTTTAAAAACAGCAGTCACTAAGACTTTGTGGTACCATGTCCAGTCGTGGCATAGAAAACAGCCAAACGTAACTGGTTTTTGCAGATGCTGGTTTCCTTCCTGTTTTCTGATGCCTATCTAACCCTTTTGGGCCCTGCCTTCTTATGCTAGGCTGAAGAGATCCTCCCTAGGCCCAGAATCCCTTGCTATAAAAATTGTGGGATGGGGGAGTGGCTGAGTAGTAGGTTATATGTCACAGAATACACAACACACTTAATTACAAGTATGGAAGCTTTACTTATAAGTCTGATAATAAGCATTAAAAAGCATAAAAGATGAACGTTTGCATTAAAGAATACACAAAATACTTCCCTCACAATTCCTGATGTGAAATATTTTGGAAAATCTGGAAACACAATGCATTGGAAAATCAGCAACAACTCATTGGTCACTTCATTAACCACTGATAATGACCAAAAAGCTTTTCCTACTTCATGGGTCACTTCATTAACACTGGTAATGTCCAAAAAGCTTTTCCTCCGAGCTGTTGGTTCTCTAATTTCAAACAGTCTCATGTTGATCTTTTTAAGTTAATTCTTCTGACATTTGTCCTAGTTTCTTTCTCTGACCAGTCCCCATGTGCTCATTGAGACCCCAACTATCTGTTATTGCATCAGCAACAAACAGAGAGGTGTGGCCAGGAGGCTAAGTCCTGGTTTTCTCAGATATCTACAGTTAGCCTTTCTGAGTAGCGGCTCTCCAATATATTTGATCTCAGGTTTTGTTACAAACAATGTTTTGGTACAAGCAGGCTAAGAAAAATGGCATATTGTATTCTCAGAATTTATAGGTCCTAAATTAAATAATTACACTAATAATAGTGATTTTCTCTGCTTCATTTCTGTCTAGTGGCACAATACTCTTCCGCATGCTAACTTCCTCCTTAAAATAATTTCCCACACTTGCTGGGTTGAAACTTAAGAAGGACTGGGCCAGATAGCTGTGGCTGGTCTCTTAAAGTGGACCAACAGAGTTTCCTGTAGATTCCTTCACATACTTCCCCCCCCCCCCCCTCCCCCTCAGTTCAGCCTTGATGGGAGGAGTGCCTGCCTTTACTAAGGACACCTCTCTAGAAAGGAAATCAGCATTAGTGTTTCTTTTTTACTGCCTATGTTGGATCTTATAGTTGAAGAGCTGTAGAGCCAGGAAGCATCTTATTCACCCTTGCATTCGTCTCCTTATTTCTATTTGTCCAGTTGGTGGTCCATTGTGATCATGAACTGCCATCCCAGCCGGTAGTACAACAAGGCTTCTAAGGCCCACTACACCTCCAAGGCTTCATTTTCAATTGTTGAGTAATGCCTCTTCCATGACATTAGCTTCTGACTCTTGTATTCCAGAGGGCATTCTTGGCCATCCATCTCTTGGATTAAGATTGTTCCCAAGCCTACTTCTGAGGCATCAGTCTGCACCGTGAAGGGTTCAGTGAAGTTTAGACTTATCAGGACTCGTTCAAAGCATAAAGCCTCTTTCAGGGCCCAGAAGGCTTCCTCTTCTTCAGCTGACTACTTGACCTTCTCTGGTGCTTTCTTCAACAACAGCCTTGTCAGAGGATCTGACTTCTCAGAGTAAATGGGGATAAATCTTCTGCAAATCCCAATGAGGCCTAGGAATGCTCTCACTTTTGCTTTTGCTGCGGGAGTGGCACCCGAGTGATTGCCTTGATCTTCCAGGCCTGTGAACGGACCTTGCCCTTCCACAGGATATAGTCAAGATATTTATTTAATTTATTACATTCATTTAATTTAATTTCTATACCGGTATTCTGGTACAATCATATCAGTTTACAATTTTGAACAATATTAACATAGAAACAAACTTAAAAATATAAATAAACAAGATTAATAGGTAACAAAACATAAAAAAATCACATCAATAAATATTAAAACAATAAAAGGTGACCAAACCCCTCAACTGACATCCCCATACTGTACTGTTTTATAAAATTGTCAATATTGGACTTCTTGTCCTCCCAACAAGCACTTTTTAGGGTTGGCCATCAGACCTGCTTTCCTCAGGCTAATTAGCATGGCTAGGAGTTGGCTTAGATGTGTCTTCCAATCTGGGCTATACACCACAATGTCATCCAAATAGGCAGCTGCATACCCTTGAAGTGGGCAGAGAAGGCGGTCAACCAAGTGTTGAAGAATTATAAGGGCCCTATGGAGTCCAAAAAGAAGTACAGTAAACTAGAAAAGTCCACCTGGTATTGAGAACGCAGTCTACTCCTTCGCTACTGGTGTAAGAAGTATTTTCCAATACCCTTTTGTAAGGATCGGGATAGAAATGAACTGGGCTGATCCCAGACACTCAAAAAAGCTCATCCACTTGAGGCATCGGGTACACATCGAGTTTTGAGACCTTGTTGACCTTTTTAAAAGTTGATGCAGAACCTTATGCTCTCATCTGACATTGGCATCAACACTATGGGGAAAGACTAGTCACTGTTAAATTCCCCTATAACTCAGAGCCGGAGCATCTTCATCACTTTGGTCTCAATGACATGGTGCCTGGCCTCGGGAATCCAATAGGATTATTGCCGCACAACAATTCCAGGAGGCGTAATGATATCAGGCTGCACCAGGTTTGTTTGACCTGGTAGGTTCGAGAAGATCTCTTTGTTTTGTTCCTCCAGCTGTGAAACAGCTGATCTCTGAAAGGAATATGGGTTCAATACACTTTAGGTCTAATTTCTGGACAAAACTCTTTTTCTTATATCACTCCACACACCTGTGCAACCTACTTCAGAAGTTGTACATGGCAGATTTAAGTTTTCTTCCATTTTTTTGGCTGGGTTATTTTGTAATCCACAGGCCCTGTTGTTACCAAAACTTCACAGGGCCCTTACCAACAGGCTAACAACTTATTTTCCATAGAGGGAGGAGGACAAGGACCTGGTCCAATGGCTGGAACACTCTTTGGACTGTGGGGTGATTGTAAGTTTGGGCTTGGGTAGCCTGAGCCTTTTCTAGGCTTCAATTACCTCATCCCCAATTGCATAGTAGTTTCTTACAGCCTAGATATTAATAACTGTTCTGTTCAAACAAATGGTAATGGAACCGATGAGGGAGGGAGTTATACTTGACCTAGTGCTCACTAATGGGGTTAAAATCTCTAATGTCCAGGTGGGTGCACATCTCAGCACCAGTGATCATCAAACAGTATGGTTTGATATTGCAAATAGGATCCAGAGAAGTCACACAAAGACCCGAGTTTTGAACTTCAAAAAAAACAGACTTTGTAGAAATGGGGAAATATCTGGAGGCAGAACTTGAAGATTGGGAGAAAATGGGAGAGGTCGAACAACAGTGGGCCAAACTAAAAGGAGCAATTACAAAGCAACAAATCTATATATTTGAAAAGTAAACAAAAGTAAGAGAAATAAGAATCCAATCTGGTTCACAAAGGAGGTGGCTGATGAAATAAAAGCAAAATAAGCAGCTTTTAAGAAATATAAAGGCTCCCAAAAAATGGAGTTAGAGTGTATAGCAGCAAATGATGAGATTGACATAATTGGCATCACAGAGACTTGGTGGAAGGAGGATAACCAATGGGACAGTGCTATATCAGGGTACAAATTATATCGCAATGATAGGGAGGATCAACCTGGTGGGGGTGTGGCACTTTATGTCCGGGAGGGTATAGAGTCCAACAGGATAAAGATTATACAAGAGAGTAAATGCTCAGTAGAATCTATATGGGTAGAAATCCCATGTGTGTTGGGTAAGAGTATAGTGATAGGAGTATACTACCGTCCACCTGGACAAAATGGTCAGACAGATGATGACATGCTAAGAGAAATCAGGGAAGCAAACCAATTTGGCAGTGCAATAATAATGGGAGATTTCAATTACCCCAATATTGACTGGGTAAATGTAACATCAGGACTTGCTAGAGACATAAAGTTCCTGGATGTAATAAATGATTGCTTCATGGAGCAATTGGTTCAAGAACCAACAAGACAGGGAGCTATTTTAGATTTAATTCTTAGTGGAACGCAAGATTTGGTGAGAGAAGTAACGGTGGTGGGGCCACTTGGCAACAGTGATCATAACATGATCAAATTTAAACTAATAACTGGAAGGGGGTCAATAAGTAAATCTGCAGCTCTAACACTAAATTTTAAAAAGGGAAACTTTGATAAAATGAGGAAAATAGAAAAAAACTGAAAGGTGCAGCTGCAAAGGTTAAAAGTGTTCAACAGGCTTGGACATTGTTTAAAAATACAATCCTAGAGGCGCAGTCCATATGTATTCCGCGCAATAAGAAAGGTGGAAGGAAGGCAAAATGATTACCATCATGGTTAAAAGGTAAGGTGAAAGAGGATATTTTAGCCAAGAAAACATCCTTCAAAAATTGGAAGAAGGATCCATCTGAAGAAAATAGGATAAAACATAAGCATCGTCAAGGTAAGTGTAAAACATTGATAAGACAGGCGAAGAGAGAATTTGAAATGAAGTTGGCCATAGAGGCAAAAACTCATAATAAAAACTTTTTAAAATATATCCAAAGCAAGAAACCTGTGAGGGAGTCGGTTGGACCATTAGATGACAGAGGGGTTAAAGGGGCTCTTAGGGAAGATAAGGCCATTGCAGAAAGACTAAATAAATTCTTTGCCTCCGTGTTTACTAATGAGGATGTTGGGGAGATACCAGTTCCAGAGATGGTTTTCAGGGGTGATGAGTCAGATGAACTGAACGAAATCACTGTGAACCTGGAAGATGTAGTAGGCCAGATTGACAAACTAAAGAGTAGCAAATCACCTGGACCAGATGGTATGCATCCTAGGGTTCTGAAGGAACTAAAAAATGAAATTTCTGATCTATTAGTTAAAATTTGTAACCTATCATTAAAATCATCCATCGTACCTGAAGACTGGAGGGTAGCCAATGTAACCCCAATATTTAAAAAAGATCCAGGGGCGATCCGTGTAACTATAGACCAGTGAGTCTGACTTCAGTGCCGGGAAAAATAGTGGAAACTATTCTCAAGATCAAAATCGTAGAGCATATAGAAAGACATGATTTAATGGGACACAGTCAACATGGATTTACCCAAGGGAAGTCTTGTCTAACAAATCTGCTTCATTTTTTTGAAGGGGTTAATAAACATGTGGATAAAGGTGAACCGGTAGATGTAGTGTATTTGGATTTTCAGAAGGCGTTTGACAAAGTCCCTCATGAGAGGCTTCTACGAAAACTAAAAAGTCATGAGATAGGAGGCGATGTCCTTTCGTGGATTACAAACTGGTTAAAAGACAGGAAACAGAGAGTAGGATTAAATGGTCAATTTTCTCAGTGGGAAAGGGTAAACAGTGGAGTGCCTCAGGGATCTGTACTTGACCGGTGCTTTTCAATATCTACCTTATAAATGGCCTGTGACCGACGGCCCGCAAATGCGCAGTAGAGCGCAGCTCTACTGCGCATGTGCGGGCAAGGATGTCGATCAGAAAAAAAAAAATGGCGGTGGGGCCGCAGGAGCGGGAGGAGAAGCAGCGGCGCCGCGCGCGCGCGCGGTGCCGCTGCTTCTCCTCCCCAGATCTGCCGGCAGATCTCGGGGGGGGGGGGGTGTCACTCCCGCGCCCCCCCACCGAGATCTGCCGGCAGATCTCGGGGGGGGGGGTGTCACTCCCGCGCCCCCCCCACCGAGATCTGCCGGCAGATCTCGGGGGGGGTGTCACTCCCGCGCCCCCCCACCGAGATCTGCCGGCAGGAGCGGGAGGAGAAGTAGCGGCACCGCGCGCGCGCGGTGCCGCTACTTCTCCTCCCCAGATCTGCCGGCAGATCTCGGGGGGGTCACTGCCGCGCGCGCGGGAGTGACCCCCGCCGAGATCTGCCGGCAGGAGCGGGAGGAGTTAATGGAGCCGGGTGAGGGTTGCGGGAAGTCGCGCTTACGGCGCCGGGAGGAAATGGAGGTGGGTGAAGGGAGGGAGGGAGAGGGGGACTGAGTGAGTGGGAGGGAGAGGGGGACTGAGTGAGTGGGAGGGAGTGAGGGAGAAGGGGGACTGAGTGAGAGGAGAGGGAGGGTGGAGAGGAGTGGGTGGGGGAGGGGGGTGGTGAAGAGTGAGGGGAGAGAGAATGAGGGGGAGGTGAGAGACAGAGGGATGTAGCCCGTTAACGGGCTTTACGGCTTGT
Organism: Rhinatrema bivittatum; assembly: GCF_901001135.1. NCBI lineage: Eukaryota > Metazoa > Chordata > Amphibia > Gymnophiona > Rhinatrematidae > Rhinatrema > Rhinatrema bivittatum. Next base: position 582,499,119 of record NC_042615.1, on the reverse strand, counting down.
ATATATATAAATGATCTGGAAAGGAATACGACAAGTGAGGTTATCAAATCTGCGGATGATACAAAATTATTCAGAGTAGTTAAATAACAAGCAGACTGTGATACATTACAGGAGGACCTTGCAAGACTGGAAGATTGGGCATCCAAATGGCAGATGAAATTTAATGTGGACAAGAGCAAGGTGTTGCATATAGGGAAAAATAACCCTTGCTGTAGTTACACGATGTTAGGTTCCATATTAGGGGCTACCACCCAGGAAAAAGATCTAGGCATCATAGTGGATAATACTTTAAAATCATCGGCTCAGTGTGCTGCAGCAGTCAAAAAAGCAAATAGAATGTTAAGAATTATTAGGAAGGGAATGGTTAATAGAACGGAAAATGTCATAATGCCTCTATATCACTCCATGGTGAGACCGCACCTTGAATACTGTGTACAATTCTGGTCGCCGCATTTCAAAAAAGATATAGTTGCGATGAAGAAGGTACAGAGAAGGGCAACCAAAATGATTTATTTATTTATTTATTTTTAATTTTTATATACCGGAATTCCTGTATGCAATACAAATCAATCCGGTTTACAAGTAACGAAAAGGTTGCCCTGGTCTGGGAGGTTAGACCGGGGTTTTTTTACATAGAACATTGAACATTAACAATTAACCATTGAACATTATTACAAGGAACATTGAAAGTAACAATAATATTTAACCAAATAACGAATAACCTTATTCGTGTATTGAATAGTATGTGTGTGTTCACCTTTTATGGAACAGCTCCCCTATGAGGAAAGGCTGAAGAGGTTAGGGCTGTTCAGCTTGGAGAAGAGACGGCTGAGGGGGGGATATGGTAGAGGTCTTTAAGATCATGAGAGGTCTTGAATGTGTAGATGTGACTCGGTTATTTACACTTTCGAATAATAGAAGGACTAGGGGGCATTCCATGAAGTTAGCAAGTAACACATTTAAGACTAATCAGAGAAAATTCTTTTTCACTCAACGCACAATAAAGCTCTGGAATTTGTTGCCAGAGGATGTGGTTAGTACAGTTAGTGTAGCTGGGTTCAAAAAAGGTTTGGATAAGTTCTTGGAGGAGAATTCCATTAATGGCTATTAATCAATTTTACTTAGGGAATAGCCACTGCTATTAATTGAATCAGTAGCATGGGATCTTCTTAGTGTTTCGGTAATTGCCAGGATCTTGTGGCCTGGTTTTGGCCTCTGTTGGAAACAGGATGCTGGGCTTGATGGACCCTTGGTCTGACCCAGCATGGCAATTTCTTATGTTCTTATGTTCTTAACACAGGGATGATTATCTGGCAAAACTGAGGGAGATGAAAAACGTAATCAAGAAAGCAAAAAGTCAAGCAGAGGAAAGGATTGCCAAGGAGATAAAGCGAGGTAACAAAACATTTTTCAGATATATCAGAGAAAGGTCCATAGTGGTATAGTGAAATTGAAAGGTGATAAGGATCAATGGGTGGAGAGAGATAAAGGATTAGCAGAAATATTAAACAAATACTTCAGTTCAGTAAGGAAGACCCTGGAGAAGGACTGTCACTTGTTATCAAGACTGTAGAAGGGGGTGGGGTAGACGAAACTCCATTTACAGAAGATAATGTATGGGAAGAACTATGAAAACTGAAAGTGGACAAAGCCATGGGGCCTGATGAGGTTCACCCCAGAATATTGAGGGAACTCAGAGATGTGCTGGCGGGTCCACTGTGTGACTGTAGAAGAGAGCGGTGGTGGTCCTGCTTCACAAGATTGGGAGCAGAGAAGAGGTGAAAACTACAGGCTGGTTAGCATCACCTCTGTGGTAGGCAAATTAATGAAGACTCTACTGAAGGAAAGGATAGTGAACTATCTACAATCTGGTGGATTGCTCGATCAGAAGCAGCATGGATTCACCAGGGGAAGGTCCGTCAGACAAATCTAATTGATTTCTTTGATTGGGTGTTGCGTTCATGCCTCTTCTCGCCCCTTGCTCCACCCTCTCTACCTTGGGAGTGACTCCCTTCGGCTCTGACGGATAGATGCAGCCGCGGCTTCTCCCTGCCTCTCGGTCCCAGTGTCCCTGGGCTGGCTTGACGCTACGGATCTGCCATGTTCCTGATGACGTAAGGGCACGTGCACTCCAGACTTTGTACCAGCAAGGGCGTGAACCTCAGGGGCGTCCCCCCATAGTGACGTCATCCATTTTCACTTTAAAAGTTCTTTGTTTCCTAACCTCTAACGAGTTAGCAAGGAACTCCAACAGGACTTGCTCCAGCAGTCCACGATACTTGCAACAATGATCCAAGTCAGCGAGGGGAATCCTTCTCCACTGCTCAGCCTTTTCAAACTTACCAGGAGTACCCGCTCCATGGGGGGCTCCGCTCTCTCTTCTTGATTTCAGATTGCCAAGACAGGATCCGGTACTCGTTCCTCAAGGGCCTACGTCCCTGAATACTCAGAAGACTCCTCATTGCCTGGAAGTGATCACAGACATGAACACAGTGAGTTCTATTGTAGATAGGAATCGGTACTTGCTCCATGAGGGCGTACCTTCCTATAGCTCTGAAGACAACCTTCCATCCAAGACATTATCACAGGTACGTAGATTGAGAGTTATATTGGCAAGTTGCAGATAGGAACCGGTACTCACTCCATGAGGGCCCAAGTTCCTAGAATCCTTTACAGACTCTCTTCTACTCTAGAAGCCATATCATATACAGCTATTGTGAGTTCTTATTACAGACTGTTTATAGGAACCAGTGCTCGCCTACGGCTCCTGTTCCTGAATATACTGAAGACTCTTTGTGGCATAGAGACATTGCAGACATCTACTATTGTGAGTGTACCATCTTGTATCCAGTATACCCTGTCTACTCACTACTTCTAGCCTCTCTCTACAGCTCAGCAACCCAGAGATTATATTCCAGTATCAGAAGGACTTCAGCCCTACCGGACACCTCGACTCACTACTGCCACCACTGGTGGTCCAGCTTCCAGCCTAATAAAGAACTATTTTGTATTTATTTCATATTCTAGCCTAGCCGGTGGTTCCTCTCAGGATCTCCTCTGGGGGCGCTGTCATCTGCCATCGGCCCAGGGATTCACCATTTCCTCCAAGTGGTCATTCTTTACACTACTGTCACTCTGTGGGAGCCAACCACTACCGACCACTACACCGCTTATGGAAGTATTATATAGATAGCTACCTTCTCTTTCTATGGGACTTGCCAGCAGCCTATATATAACAGATTGCTACTCCGTAGCGGAGGCATGATAGATTGCTATCTCAGTAGCGAAGTACAATATACCTATTGTTAGCTCCTCTCCTCAGAAGAGTATCATTGAACAGATTGCCAACTCCTCTTCCCTGGGGAGTTGATCCATAACAGATTACTACCTCCTTCCTTACAGGAGCATCTAACAGCAGTTCGCTAACAGATTACTAACTCCTCCCTCCTGGCGAGGTAAGCACTACAGATAGCTAACACCTCCCCTCTGGAGGAGCAGATCATGACAGATTGCTAACTCCTCCCCCTTTCAGGAGAAAAGCAGAACATTGGGTGACTAGAGAACTGGATCAGGGAAGAGCGCTCAATGTAATTTACTTGGATTTTGGTAAAGCTTTTGATACAGTCCCAAATAGAAGACTCATCAACAAAATGAGAAGCTTGGGAGTCAGCTCCAAGGTGATGGCATGGATTACAAACTGGTTTATGGATAGAAGACAACAGGTGATGGCAAATGGAACCTATTCTGAAGAAAGAATGGTGTTAAGTGGAGTGCCACAGGGATCAGTGTTGGGACCGGTTCTGTTCAACATCTTCATGAGCGACATTGCGGAAGGGATAGAAAGTAAAGTTTATCTATTTGCGGATGATACTAAGATCTGCAACAGAGTGGACACACCGGAAGGAGTAGAGAGAATGAGATGGGATTTAAGGAAGCTGAAAGAGTGGTAAAAGATATACAGCTGGGATTCAATGCCAAGAAGTGCAGAGTCATGCATCTGGGGTGTGGTAATCCGAAAGAACTGTATGCATTGGGGGGGGGGGGGGGGGGGGTGAAGGTCTGATGTGCATGGAGCAGGAGAGAGACCTTGGGGTGATAGTGTCTAATGACCTGAAGTCAATGAAGCAATGTTACACAACGATAGCCAGGGCCAGAAGAATTCTAGGTTGTATAGAGAGAGGAATATCTAGTAAGAAAAGGGAAGTGATAAAGTCCCCTTGTACAGGTCCTTGCTGAAGCCGTATCTCAATGGAGACAGACAGGATGAAGGTGGTCCAGAGAAGGACAACCAAAATAGTGGGTGGTCTCCATCGAATGACTTATGAGAAGAGGTTGAAGAACCTGAATATGTATACCCTGGAGGAGAGGAGGAGCAGGGGGTAATATGATCCAGACCTTCAGATACTTGAAAGGTTTTATTTATTTATTTATTTATTTACGATCTTTTATATACCGACGTTTAGCAATTAGCCTTCACTCCGGTTTACATCAGAACAACTTGTTACATCGAAATGACATTGGAACAGAATAGAACAGTTATTTTACAATTGAACGAGAGATTATTTATTGATCAACTATAACATTTTAACAGAATAAATTCTAACAACAAACTAATAGAACGGTGAGATAGGACTGAGGGGGGAGACTGGGATTCGGAAGGTGGGGTGGATCAGATCTTTAATTCACTAAAAAGGGCTTGTTAGAACGGAGAGTGGGTGATAGAGAGAGGTGGATATGTGAGGTGTGAAAGGAGAGTATTTGGTAAGTTTAGGGTGTGCGGTCGACATGGATATTGGGTGTTGGTAGCGGTATGCCGCTTAGCCCACGCCATCTCTGAACATTTGGCTGAATATCCATGTTTTCAATTCTTTTTTGAAGGATTTGATATCGTTCAGTGAGTTTAGGTATTGTGGCAAGGAGTTTCATAAGTTTGGTCCTGCTATGGAGAATGCTCTGTTCCTAGTGTTAGTAAGCTTCGCCAGAGGAAGAGACGGTATGTCTAGCAGTAGTTTGCTGGCGGTTCTGGTGGTTCGTTGAGGTTTGTGTTGCTGAATCATGTTGTTGAGTGTGGTGTTGTCTGCTTTGTATATGGCATTGTGAACTAATGTTAGGGTTTTGAATTCGATTCTCTGTTCGATCGGGAGCCAGTGGAGACTTTTCAACACAGGGGTGATGTGTTCTGATTTCTTCTTGCCGGTTAGGATTCTGGCTGCGGTGTTCTGTAACAGTTGCAGTGGCTTTAAGGTAGATTTAGGAAGGCCAATCAGGAGTGAGTTGCAGTAATCAAGGCTGTTGAAAATCAGCGATTATAGCACTGTTCGGAATTCATGATGGTGAAGAAGCGGTTTTAGATGTTTCAGGATGTGAAGTTTGTGAAACCCTTCTTTAGTTTTAGTTGCTATGTTCTTTTTTAAGTTAAGTTCATTGTCGATCCAGATGCCGAGGTCCTTTGCAGAGTTTTTTAGTGGGATGTTGATGTTATTGATTTGTAGGGAGTTTGTAGTGGTAGTTTGTTCTGAGTTGTTTCTTCCTATGAGTATGCATTCAGTTTTATTCATGTTGAGGCATAGCTTTAGTTGGTTCAGCATGTTTCTGATTGAGATTAGGTGATTGGCTGCAGTGCTTAGTGCCTCTTCTAATGTGGTAGTTACTGGGATGATGATCTGGATGTCATCAGCGTACATATAGTATGTTATGCCGAGACTTGAGATGAGGTGGCAGAGTGGGAGTAGGTATATGTTAAAAAGTGTGGCCGAGAGGGCAGACCCTTGTGGTACGCAGGTTTCAAGTGGTAGGGGGTTTGAGGATTTGTTGTTCATTGTGACCTTGAAGAATCTGTCATTTAGGAACGAAGTGAACCAGTTGAGGATTTTGCCGGAAAGGCCGATGTTTTCAAGTCTTGATAGTAGTCTTTTGTGGTCTACAGTGTCGAATGCCACAGAGAGGTCGAGTAGTATTAGAAGGTGGCTTAGTTTGTTGTCGAAACCCCTTATAATTTTGTTAGATAGGTTGACGAGCAGTGTTTCCGTACTGCGATTTTTCCTGAATCCGTGTTGTGCAGCGTGTAGAATATTGTTGTTCTCTGAGTGTTCGTTAAGCTGTAACAGTGCCGCCTTCTCAGTCATCTTTGCGAGTAAAGGTAGGTTTGAGATAGGATGGTAGTTATTCAAATCAGCAGGGTCTAAGTTCTTCTTTTTTAATATCAGAGTGATAGTTGCAGTTTTTAGTTCAGTTGGAAGCTCGCCTTCTTCAAGTGATTTGTTGATAATAGCAGCTATGGTTGGGGCGATGATATGTGCCATTTCTTTCAGATTACATGTTGGGATTATATCTAGATCGTGACGTGCAGGGTTGATTTTTTTTTAGCATTTTTTCAGCTTCATTGCTAGATATTGGGTCGAAATGCGACCAGGGGGGTATGGTTTTTGTTTCATATTGTTCCTCTAAGGGTGAGGAATTGTTGAAGGTGTTAGTTATTTTACTTATTTTATTTTTAAAGAACATGGCTAGGTCTTGGCTTAGATTGTTTGTTTTGGTTGTGGGGGCGTTTTTTTCTTCTATGAGGTTTCTGACAATGTTGAACAGTGCGTTTGAATTATTTGAGGAGTTTTTTATCTTTTGACTAAAGTAGTCACTCACGTTTAGTGATCATTATCATGTTTTTATAGGTGGCAAGTTGTGTGCGGTATCTTTGAAGGCTTGTTGGGCAATTGGATTTTCTCCATTCTTTTTCCATTTTTCTGAGGTTTCTTTTCATCGATCTGAGTTGAGAGTTAAACCAAGGGTTGTTTTTATCTCTGGGTTTTTTTAGCTGTCTTGTTTTTGCGGGGTTTATGTTGTTTGCGGTTTTTTCAGTAAGGTGGAGCCAGGATTGTATAGTAGGGGTGTGCATTCGGATTGACCGCATTAGTAAAACGCAACTCATATTTTTTTTTTACTTAAAAAATTGATTCGACATAAACGATCGGATTTCCCACATATCGAACATAGATATGTTCGATATGTGGGAAATCGCGATTGTTGAGCCAAAATAAAAATATAAACCCCCTCACCCTCCTTAATCCCCCCCCCGACTTACCACAACTCCCTGGTGATGGAGCGAGGAGCGAGGACGCCATTTCTGCAATCCTTGGTGAGAAGCATGTGACGTCGGCGGCACGTCGAGTGACGCCGGCGTCACGTGATTCCCGGCTCGTTCGCGCCGGACGGAGGCCCCCCCAAGCTGGCCAAAAGTTCTTTTTGGGCCGAACGAGCCGTCCGGCGCGAACGAGCCGGGAATCACGTGACGCCGCGTCACTCGACGTGCCACCGACGTCACATGCTTCTCGCCAAGGATTGCAGAAATGACGTCCTCACTCCTCGCTCGATCACCAGGGAGTTGTGGTAAGTCTGGGGGGGGGATTAAGGAGGGTGAGGGGGTTTAAATTTTTTTTTTGCACATATGTACATATACCCAACTCATTGGATTTTTTTTATGTCCATATTGGCCGCAAGTGGGACCCCCTTTCGGACATAAAAAATATGAACATAAAATTTTGCTCTGCACATCCCTATTGTATAGCTCTGTTGATGTTGGAGAGGTCTAAGTTTGCAAGTTGTTTTCCAAGCTCTTGTTAGAGCTGGAAGGGAGGTCAGTATTTGAAAGATGTAATATTGCTTGAGCTTGTTGTGTTGTTGATCTGTACATGTGTGTTGCATTGTATAAGGAAGTGATCTGACCATGGGACTGGGTTGGCTGAGATGGATGTGCCAGATAAGTGGTGGTTGGTGAATATCAGGTCCAATGTGTGACCTGCTTTATGAGTGGGGGTGTTTACTTGTTGTTTCAGGTTAAAGCTGGATAGCATGTCTAGTAAGGTTTGGCAGCTTTGTGATTTGGGATTGTTGTCTGTGTGGAGGTTGAAATCCCCAAGTATTATAGTTGGTTTTTTTTGTGCTAATGTTAGTTATTAAATATTCTAGGAGTGGGGATATTTCGTTATCTAGAAGATTGGGAGGGCAATAGACTAGGCATATTTGTAGGTAGTCTGAGTCAAAGAGGGCAATTTCATATTTCTTGGGGAGGTTGTGAGGTATCAATTTCATGGAGAGATTCTTTTTTATTATCAGAAGTAGTCCACCTCCTCTGCGGGACTTTTGTGGGATTGAAAATAGGTCGTAGTTGTTGGTTATCTGATTCATTAGTACTTGATCAGTATTTTTGAACCAGGTTTCTGTTATTACTATGAAGTCGGGATTTTTATCTTGGATTAGGTCAGTTATTAGTTTGAATTGTTTGGTTAATGATTGGGCGTTTATTAGAAAGAAGGTGAGGTAGAAAAGGTTTTTGATGTTTTTCTTCAGTGGGATATTGATGAGGTGCCTGAATTTCATCTGAAGAGTCATTTTTGGGGGGTAAATCATAATTGGGTTGTTTGGTGTTTTGGAATTCAGTTTCCCTTAGACTTTGATGTCGTTGGCTAGGTGATGTTTAGTTGAGTACGATATATTTTGTCTGAGCCTTGATGGACGAGTGCTTGAGGCCCTGAGATTGTGTTTTGTGGAGTGTTGATCTTTGGATGACTGCTGATATGGCTTCAGATGTGCGTCGGTATTTGGTTGGTGTTGTTCTGAGGCAGCTTATCTGGATGATTGTTTGATGTAGTTCTGGTGAGCATCTGATGCAGATTGGATGAAATTATGGTGTTTGTTGGATGCAGACAGGTTGAGTTCTTGGAGAGGTCTAGCTGTGAGCAGGCTGGTGTCAGGATGGTAGTTGGATGAGGATAGGACTAGGGTAGGGGATTGGACTAGGGTTGAGAGACGTCGGGAGAGATGACTGTGGGCTGGGTGCGTGTTTTATGAGGTTTGTGTGGTGTCTAGTTTCAGTACAGGGAGTAAGATGGTTGAGGGTATGATGCGGCTGGGTGAGATAGTGAGGAGTTTTGGTTGTGATTTTGAGGAATGTGATATGGTTGTAGTGTTGAGATATGAGAGAGATGAGTAGATGGTTATAGGGGTTTGGAGTTAGATGTTGGAGGCAGATGACATGAGGCGTTGTTGATGAGCTGCTTGTAGATGTTCCTGCCACCTGGGGCTAATGGTATGCAGGATGTTTCCTGAGATCCAAAATTAGAGGTGAATTGGGAATAGTTGTGCTGTTGGGCTGCACTGCAGGGCTGCACGAAGGGGCGCACAATGGGGCAGGCTCCTTTGTCGCGCTCCTTTGTCACGCTCCTTTGTTGCGCTCCTTTGGCGCGCGGCGCCCGGAGAGCGAGCGGGGATTTAAATCCCTTCCTGGACACGTTTTCGATGACGGCGGTGCGACTCGATTGGGGCCGGCTTTCTCTTGATGGCGGTAAGTAAATGTTGCCTCATGGCCGGCGGTGGGCCGGCGGTGGTAGGGTGAGTATAGAGGGTTTTACCCCAATGGGTCCCGGCGCCGGCTGCGCGGCCCTGACTCCCAGCTCCTACAGTCGATGGTGCGGGGAAGTGGTGGACGGGCGTCGGGTTCGCCGGCTCGCGGTCAAGAGGATGTCTGGAGAGCGAGCGGGGATTTAAATCCCTTCCTGGTCGCGTTTTCGATTACGTCGGCGGTGCGACTCGATTGGGGCCGGCTTTCTCTCGATGGCGGTAAGTAAATGTTGCCTCGTGGCCAGCGGTGGGCCGGCGGTGGTAGGGCAAGTATAGAGGGCCTTACCCCGATGGGTCCCGGCGCCGGCTGCGCGGCCCTGACTCCCAGCTCCTACAGTCGATGGTGCGGGGAAGTGGCGGACGGGCGTCGGGTTTAATGATCCATGGTCATCAACAAACCTTTTCCATTGGAAACAATTTAGTAGAACTAGGGGTCATGATTTGAAACTCCAGGGAGGAAGACTTAGAACCAATGTCAGGAAGTATTTCTTCACTGAGAGGGTGGTAGATGCCTAGAATGCCCTTCTGGAGGAAGTGGTGAAGACTAAAACTGTGAAGGATTTCAAAGGGGCATGGGATAAACACTGTGGATCCCTAAAGGCTAGAGGATGGGAATAAATAAAAAAAAACTTGGGGGTAACCTGCACAGAGTGGCAGTTCTTACCTTGGGAAGCTTGCTGGCAGACTAGATGGACCATTTTGATCTTTTTCTGCTGTCATTACTATGTTACTATGTAGGCATAGGTAGGCTGCCTCCCCATCCTTTTTTAGGTGGTCCTGTACCCAGAGAATGTAGTCAGTGGGGTTCTGCCTGGGGTTTGCCTCATCTTCCCAACTCTCATGAACTTGACCAAGATTCCTCTAGGTCTCCTTCCATACAGTAACTCAAAAGGGGAAAACCCTAATGAGCTGTGGGGTACTTTGTGGATTGTGAATAGCACATAGGGTAGCAATGAGTTCTTTTTGTCTTCATCTACAAATTTCCTCAACATTTTCTTGAGCGTTTTGATTGTCACACTTCACAAGGCCATTGGTCTACAGATGATACACTGAGGTACATAGAGTTTTTACCAGGATCTCTTTGGGCAGCTCAAGTTGTGAAAATACCTCCATCAGAGCAGTCACCACCATCTGGGTCTTTATATTCCATAGTGATACTGTATTTCTGCTAGGGTTTTTGCGGCTTCTATGCACATATGCAGGCAGATTTTAAAACATGCTCATGCAAGGGAAAAAACATTTTTTCCAATTAATCCACCATTTTCTCCAGTTGATATTGAGGTCTTCAAGACCCCTCTGGTTCTTCATCCTGTAAGCCCTCCAATTGACCCCGAACCTTCATACTGTGCTGAAAGCCCTAAAACTTGAGATCTCCAGACTTGCTCCTCATCAGGACCAGGAGTAAAGTTATGCGGATAACATGCCGAAATGTGCTATGGTCATCTTTTTTAAAATTCGGAATAATGAGCGTAAAACTTGGCCCTGCCCAAGAATGCTTATGCCCTGCCTATGCCCCTCCTTTCCCGCTCCCTTATTCTTGACACGCGCATGGGCATGTATACGTGTACTTCAAGGCTTCTTAAAATGTGCGCTCATCCCGTGTGGCCCACATACACACGTATGTGGCCATTTTTGCGCATGTAACACTTTAAAAATCTACTTCATGGGTTTTTGGTCCTGATTAATCAATTGGTCAGTCTGACCTAGGTTCTATTTGCTAATAGGAAAAGGTCACATATTATATCTATTTTCTATCAATTATAATTATCTTTTATCTTGTCCATGGAGCCAAAAGGTCTACTGATATACAACCTTGTACAAATTTGTTTACAAATCTGTCATTCTTATTACAATCCAAATAGTAGCTTTTATGTTTGTTCACAGTAAACATAACAAGCACAGCACAAATCAAGAATGAACATTATTAGCTAAATTGAAGTATATTGCACTACATTGAACTACATTGAACAGAGAGATACAATAAAACTTTTTTATTTCCTCTATAGCCTGAACTCAGTCAGAGGTAAGGGAATGTTGACCTTTAGAAATAAGATACCCAAGGTGAACCACTGACGACTTATACAAGATCTTCAACCCCCTTCACAGCTAATTATTGTAACTTATTCAGAATGTCTTCCATTGAAGCTGAATAAGAAAAAGAACAGAGCAGGAGATCATCAACATACTGCAGAAGAGATAAAGAGGGAAAGGAAAGGTCAGAGAGAGAGTAAAATGGAGAGCTTGGGAAAAGATGGAAGGGGAGTGAATTTCTTTTGGCCTTGGAAAGTAAAGGCCAAAAGTAATTTTAACTATTCATGAACAGAAACCGAAACAAATGTGGAACATAAGGCAACACCTGAAAAGGTGTCAGAGTTTTGGGGACACCAGGTGGAGGAGGGGGTAGGGATCAGGCACTACAGGAGCTCATGGCAGGACAATAGAATTAATGGCTTGGAGGTCCTGAATAAAATATTTGCCAGTGCCTGGCTTTCAACCTGGGAGAATGGGGGTGCTGCAGGAGCTGGAGGATCAAGAGGACTCGGAAACACAGAAAGAGAATCCAGCTGAGACGAGACTCCAATGACCCTCCAGCTCCTGTGGTTCTCCAGATGACACTTGGCCTCGTCATTGGAGTTTCGTCTCAGCTGGATTCCCTTCTTGCGCTTGTCCCGCTCTCCGCGTAGTCCGTGACCAGCCTCTTCAGGTTGTGTAGGGCATGCAGTGGGACAGAGTGGTCCGCGGCCAGCCCATTGGGTCCGTCCATGTCGGTGGGCTGTGTAGGGCGCCCTGAGAGTCAGTGCCAATGTCTGAACCTTCCCAGCTTCTCGTCCCATCCAAGAGTCTTCCAAGTTCCTCATCTTGTCGAGAGTCTTCCAAGATCCTCATCCACTTCCAGAGCCTTCTCGTCCATGCCTTGAGTCTTCTGTGTCATAAGGCCTCCATCTGCCCTCATCCTCAGTCCGGCCTTCTGCTTCTTGCCGATACCCAGTGGCAGGTCCGAAAGGGCTGGGAACAGTTGGAGGACTGTTCAATAACTAACATAATGTTGTTGGCTTTCCAGAAGCATGCAGGTCCGGCAGAGGGTTAGACTTTGTGTTCGCCCATCCTGGGACACGCCTTGCCAACCCTCGGAGCTGTCTTGGATTCATCTGGGATCATGCCGAGGCCCAAGGGCACATAATCCCCCTCAAGTTGGGATCACTCTCCTAGAGTTCCCTCACACAACAGTATGCGAGGCCTCCTAAGGCCTCCCTTCTGAGACAGAATGCAAGGCCTCTCAAGGCCTCCCTAACATAACAGAATGCAAGGCCATGTGTTCGGTGAACGTGTTCTTGTGATGGACCCGCCTTGTCTTTGAGTTTTACTTGAGTTTTCGTCTTGAGTTTGTTCCTGGACTTGTATTTGGACCTGAAACTTTTTTTGGTTCAGGACTTTTCTCACAAACTGCTGGAGGCACCAGCTGTCTGGATTCCATGACCCGCAGGAGGCGCCTGCGTCCAGACATTTTTACACCTTTTGCCAGGTTGGAGTTTTTATGACCTGCAAGAGGCGCCTGCACCCTACCTGGTTTGCTGGTTCCGGTTGGTCCCACCCTGGGTCCCTCCCAGGTCTTTCCTGAAGTTTCTTGTGCTTTTCGCCTGGTTTCTTGTGCTTCTTGTGTGTTTTGTGCTGTCTTTTTGCTTCTTTGTGCTTTTTTTGTTCTTTTGCTTCTTTGTGCTGTTTTGCTTTTTTGTCGTTTTGCTTCTTTGTCCTGTTTTGCCTTTTTGTGCTGTTTGGCTTTTTTGTGCTCCTTTGTGCTGTTTGTTTGTTTGTGCTGTTCTCCTTTTGCTCGTTTGTGCTGTTTTTTTGCTGTTTTTTGCCTCTTTGTGCTGTTTTGCCCTTTTTGGCTCTTTTGTGCTGTTTTTTTGTCTTTTGGCTCTTTTATGCTGTTTTTTGTCTTTTGGCTCTTTTGTGCCATTTTGCTTTTTTTTGGCTCTTTTGTGCGGTCTTTTGCTGTTTTTGCTGTTTGCTTGTTGCTCGTTTGTGCTGTTTTTTGTCTTTTTGCCTTTTTGTGTGGCTTGTTGCCTTTTTGCCTTCTTGTGTGGCTTTTTGCCTTCTTGTGTGGCTTTTTGCCTTCTTGTGTGGCCCTTTGCCTTTCTTGTCCTTTTTGTGTGGCTTCTTGAGGCTTGTCTCTTCTTGTGTTTCTGCAGTTTCTTGTTTTTTCTTCACTTCAGTCCCCGGATTTACCATCTTCCGTTTTTGGACCCTTGATTTCCCTCTTTTCAGTATGGACTGATACCTTGTTCTCTCTTGCTGTTGATATGAGGCTTGAGGAGGGGGTCTTTGAGGAGGGAGTACTGTTATGCCTCCTGCCCACAGAGCTGCTCCCCATGAGCAGGTCTCTCACCTTCTTGTGCTGACTTCCCGATGCGGCAGTACGCCACCGATGCTGGGCCTTCACAGCGGCAGGAGGCTGCTCCTGTCGTCGTCTCCATCTTCGCGGCCAGAGGTCGCAGTCCCCGGTCTCTACTGGTGGCTGGAGCCGCCTTCGGGTTCTCTAGCAGTGGAAGGAGCCGCTGCCGACGACGGGGCCTGCCTGCACGCAGGCCCAGCTTCTCCTGCCTTCAGTGTCTTCAGCAGCAGCATGCCGCTCTCCAAGGTCCTGCCCCCTTCCTAAGGGGCAGGTCCGCATCTTCTTCCCCTTCTTAAAGGGGCAGCGTAGGTGGGGTCCACCTGGCCCCATCGGAAGTCAGCTCTCCTGGTTTCCTGTGCCAGCCCTATTTAAGGGCTGCTTCTCCACGTCAGCTTTGCCTTGCATTGGAGTCACTTGCTCCTGGAAGTCTCATCTTCCAGTACTCCGTCAGGTCTTCATTCTTTGTTGGAGCTCCATGTCTCGTCTGCTTCCTGAGTCTTCGTTGCTTCCTGTGGTGTCCTGATGTTCCATGTCTTCATGCCCTGAGGTTCCTAGTCCAGGCTTCCTGATGTTTCACCTTCTGATGTTTCAGGTTTCCTGATGTTCCACTTCCTGATGTTCCGAAGTTTTGCTCCTCCTTCGCTCATTTCGAGTCCTTCTGACCCTCTAGCTCCCGTGGTTCTCCAGATGACATCTTGCTTTGTCATTGGAGTCTCGTCCCAGCTGGATTTCCTTCTTGTGCTTCCGAGTCCTCTTGACCCTCCAGCTCCTGTGGTTCTCCAGATGACACCTAGCCTCGTCATTGGAGTTTCGTCTCAGTTGGATTCCCTTCCTACGCTTGTCCCGCTCTCCACATGGTCTGTGACCAGCCTCTTCAGGTTGTGTAGGGCGCGCAGTGTTCTGCGACCAGCCCATTGGGTCCGCCCATGTAGGTGGGCGGTAAGGGCACCCTGAGAGACAGTGCCAATGTCTGAACCTTCCAAGCTTCTCATCTTGTCCAGATTCTTCCAAGTTCCTCGTCTCGTCTAGAGTCTTCCAAGTTCCTGGTCCACATCCAGAGTCTTCTCATTTCATTTTGAGTCTTCTGTGTCACAAGGCCTCCATCTGCCCTCATCCTCAGTCCGGCCTGCTGCTTCTTGCCGATACCCTGCGGCAGGTCCGAAAGAGCTGGGAATGGTTGGAGGACTGTTCACTAACCAACATAGTGTTGTTGGCTTCCAGAAGCATGCAGGTCCGGCAGAGGGTTAGACTTTGTCTTCATCCATGCTTGGACATGTCTCGCCAACCCTTGGCGACCCCAACCTTCATCTGGGGTCGTGCCGAGGCCAAAGGGCACACTATCTCCTCAGGTTGGTATCGCTCTCCTAGCGTTCCCTTCTATAACAGAATACAAGGCCTCCTAAGGCCTTCCCGAACACAACATACCCAAAGTATGCCCTACTCTCTGGATTGCTTATTCCTGAAGAGGAAAGCTAATTTACGCTGGTCTATAGGAATACAGGAACAGACCAGAACACAGAGGCTAAGATGAGGCTGGTGAAGTATTTGGAACTTTGAATTTTGATCAAATTCTAATCTAGGTGGGTCATGGGCCACCAGGACAAGGGAACAATTTTATTTAGCTTCCTGTAGTCTATAGCCAGTCTCCATGTGACATTCTTTTTCAAGATTGGCCATATGGGGCTATTAAAAGTATTGATGTGCAAAAAAATGGTCTGATTTTGGACTCTGTGGGCACTCAATTGACATGTAAGTCAGCCAGGCCACAGTCATAAGTGTTAGTGGCAAATACATCGTCTTTATATCAATATAATGATTCCTTTAGCTGAGCTTTCTTTGCTTCAATCATGCAAGCCTCCACTTCCATGAGCTGGTTCTTTACCATCTCCTTAAACCATGGGAAGGATTCATTCGAAGCAATCTCCACCCACACCTCCATCTGCTCGATATGCAGTGAGCCTGAACTGTGTAAACAGTTCTGATTTCCTGGGCCTAGACTTTGCTTGTTTCGCTTTGTTCAAGCTCTCTTGAAAATAGAATACAATTGTGTTCCAGCTGTATCTTGAGAAGCTTGATTATCATAAGGCCAGATGAACTGCAAAGTGATCAGGCCTTTGGGCAGGGTCCTGTAACATTCAGGTGGATCATCCCCAGAGTGCATCTCCATGTTCACAGGTAATATGCTTTTGGTTGGGAGATTCAACTCTAGGTCAGGAAATGATTCACCAGCTAAGGAATCTAAGCATTCTCCACCCTCCCCCCCTTAGTGTGATTCTCTCTGGACCAGTATTAGGTATAGCTCCATGTCATACACTTCCATGCAAGGGGTGGCACCCATAGACAACCCAGACTCTAGAAATCTGGTGTTGAGGCAAAGAGTGCCAATTGGTCTAACATTTGTTGATGCTTGGCTATTCTAACCTTGAGGAGGTAGTTCTGCATATGGCCAGAGATACGGCTCTTCTTCTGTGCTCTTTAATTTACATACCTAGGGGATCACTTGGCTGACCTTGAGGGATTTGTGCATATCAGTGATGTTTACAGGGTCACCTTCGAGCCGGCTCCAGAGAATGTCATTCACTAGGTCCATATAGTCCCCCAATCTGATAAGACTGTCAGAACCCAAATACATCGGTGAATCTAGACCCCTGATTATGACGAAGTTGGGTTTAAAACTTTTCTCATCCAACTTAAGAGGTTGCGAGCCCCCACTACTAACTTGGTTTCTTCCCGGGATCTCTACCAGTGTATTACCATGTCTCTGCATCCAGTTCTAGCCCACTTTTCTGTCTGCAGAAGAAGGATTCACTGACAAGGGAGTTTTTGCTACTGAGCATCAAGGGTACCTGTATGTTTTGCATGTCTGTCAACTGGACATACACAGAAATGCCATCTCCACTTTGGTAAATGCTGATCAGCTTCCTAGGGTGTGACAGGTGTGAATTCTTTGTTACAGAAGAACGTACCTCCTGAGCTCCAAGGTTCGCTCTGTTCTGCTCAGATGGAAGCAGGGGCCAGCTGCAGTAGATCTCGGTCAATATCTAGTACAATGCTATTTATGGCCTCCTTTTCCAGGAGCATCACATTGTCATCGTTTTCCCCCCTTTCCTTGGCCCCTGCATATTGGAGTACTAGCAGAAGGGATCCGCTGACCTCTGGAAGTTGATCCTTATGGTGATATCTTTCTGCTCTACAGTGCAAGTACCATGGGCCAACTTCTTCCCTTTTGCTACCCTTCCATACGGGAGAGGGTGCTTGACCTGAGTCCACATGATTTTATTCATGTAGCCAAGTACAGGAGACAGCCTCAACAGGAGTTCATTCCCATTTAGGAACTCTTCCCCAGGGCTCTTAGTGATTAGAACT
This sequence comes from Rhinatrema bivittatum, assembly GCF_901001135.1. Classification (NCBI taxonomy): domain Eukaryota; kingdom Metazoa; phylum Chordata; class Amphibia; order Gymnophiona; family Rhinatrematidae; genus Rhinatrema; species Rhinatrema bivittatum. The sequence goes on along the minus strand of NC_042615.1, from coordinate 582,481,967 downwards.
GGGTGCTTTACTTTCATCTTCCTGAACTGAATGGTGAACTAGATCTTTTCTCTTATTTCCAAGGGCATTCCCCCATGGGCCCTTAGGACCTCATTACACAGAACCTCCCTCTGAGTAAACTCTCACTCTAAAGAAGCTAGAAAATTGTTGAACAAGCTCTGAGTAATTAGGATGATTTCACAACTGAATACACAAACAACAAAATGGCATCCTCCGCTGAGGAGAATGCACCGGAGTTAATTTACTCTGGCGTGTCCTCAGTGGATACCATAATATCAAGAAAGAAGGCGAAGAAGAAATAAGACAGCATACTTTTAAAAATAATTTACATGCTGAAGCTGGATTTTTTGACTGATTTGAACTTTTCTGGTGCATAATGAATTCCCTCTTATGTAGGACATATCACCAGCCTTGAGGCTTTGTATTAGGTGTTCAAATATTTAGTGCTTTCAAAATTCAAAGAATGTGATTTTAGGTACATTTTGAGAGTAGATTACTATAATTTTCTATGGTACAGTCCACCAGATACCCTGTCTCCTTGCAAATTAACTACTTGCCCACTGTTGGCACTACAGGAAACAAGTAACCCAGATATACCCACCATACTAGTTGCTTTAATCTAGCCTCACTGTATTTGTAAACGATATTAAGACACAAATTATAATTAGTAGGAAAACAAGATAATCCCTTAAATGATGCCAAATGGCAGATGAAATTTAATGTGGACAAGTGCAAGATGTTGCATATGGGAAAAATAACCCTTGCTGTAGTTACACAATGTTAGGTTCCATATTAGGAGCTACCACCCAGGAAAATGTTCTAGGCATCATAGTGGATAATACTTTAAAATCATTGGCTCAGTATGCTGCAGCAGTCAAAAAAGCAAACAGAATGTTAGGAATTATTAGGAAGGGAATGGTTAATAAAACGGAAAATGTCATAATAACTCTGTATCGCTCCATGGTGAGACCGCACCTTGAATACTGTGTACAATTCTGGTCACCACATCTCAAAACAGATATAGTTGCGATGGAGAAGATACAGAGAAGGGCAACCAAAATGATAAAGGGAATGGAACAGCTCTCTATGAGGAAAGACTGAAGAGGTAGGGCTGTTCAGTTTGGAGAAGAGACCGTTGAAGGGGGTTATGATAGAGGTCTTTAAGATCATGAGAGGTCTTGAACGAGTAGATGTGAATCAGTTATTTACACTTTCAAATAATAGAAGAACTAGGGGGCATTCCATTAAGTTAGCAAATAGCACATTTAAGATTAATCGGAGAAAATTCGTTTTCAATCAATGCACAATTAAGCTCTGGAATTTGTTGCCAGAGGATGTGGTTAGTGCAGTTAGTGTAGCTGGGTTCAAAAAAGGTTTGGATAAGTTCTTGGAGGAGAAGTCCATTAACTGCTATTAATCAATTATACTTAGGGGTGGATTTTAAAAGGCCCGCGCGCGCCGGCGCGCCTATTTTGCGTAGGCCGCCGGCGCGCGTAAAGCCCCGGGACGCGCGTAAGTCCCGGGGCTTTCAAAAAGGGGCGGGAGGGGGCGTGTCCGGGGGTGTTCCCGAAATGACGCGGTGTTTCGGGGGTGTGCCGCGGCGTTTCGGGGGCGGGCCCCGGGGCGTGGCGCCGGCCTGGGGGCATGGTCGAGGCCTCCGGACCAGCCCCCGCGACCGGAGGACGGAGCGGGGCTGCCGGCCGGCGCGCGCAAAGTTACGCCTGCTTTCAGCAGGCGTAACTTTGCCAACAAAGGTAGGGGGGGTTAGATAGGGCAGGGGGGTGGGTTAGGTAGGGGAAGGGCGGGGAAGGTGGGGGGAGGGCAAAGGAAAGTTCCCTCCGAGGCCGCTCCAAAATCGGAGCGGCCTCGGAGGGAACAGGCAGCACGCGCTGGGCTCGGCGCGCACAGGTTGCACAAATGTGCACCCCTTTGCGCGCGCCGACCCCGGATTTTATAAGATACGCGCGGCTACGCACGTATCTTATAAAATCCAGCGTACTTTTGTTCGCGCCTGGTGCGCGAACAAAAGTACGCGATCGCGTATTTTTTAAAGATCTACCCCTTAGGGCAGAGCTTTCCAAACTTTTCATGTTGGTGACACACTTTTTAGACACAGTAATTTCGGGACACAGTAATTCAGTCTACTAGCAAACCAGAGGTTAAAGGTTAAACGAACAAAATGTATTTCGACAATTTACGTATGTTTCCTTAAATATATACATGATAAAATGTTTCACGACACAGCCTATCTTGTGAAAACCTTTCATTTATATTAAAAATATATAATATTCCAAGATTAATGTTATTGTTATAATTTATGAATAACAATAATAAAACAAAGTTATTGTGTTATTCAATTTACCTCTTTAATGAGATATATGAGCTTGATGGGATGAACACAGCTTTTGAATATTTGGTGTTAATAAAGTCCAAAGGGTCTTCTGCGTAATTTTAAAAAGCTGGCCTGTTTCACACTATTTTATTTATTTATTTAATTCTTTTATATACCGACCTTCATGACGGGTGTCATATCAAATCAGTTTACATGGAACGAAGGGGAAAACATTCTTATCAACCGATTAACAATAAAATAATCAGAGGAGGTAAAAAAGTTACATATAACAAGGAGATCAAACTTGGGAATTGAAGAAAGAAGGACAGAGAGATAGCAAAACCCTTTAATCACAATGGTTATGTAAGTTGTAAGGAAGGCTTAAGATGTAGAGTATCTAAAGTGAAAAGATTAAGGGAAAGCTTGGCTAAATAGCCAGGATTTAAGTTTTTTTCGAAATGTTTGCAGACAGGGTTCCTGCCTGAGGTCCGGTGGTAAATTGTTCCAGATAGTGGGTCCTGCTATCGAGAATGCTCGTTCTTTGGTTGCGGTGAGGCGTGAAGTTTTGTTAGGAGGGCACTTGAAGAGATCCTTTGTATGATTCTCTGATGGGTCTGGAAGAGGAGTGGAGTTTGAGGGGGAACTGGAGATCCAACGGGTATTGTTTGTGGATCGTTTTGTGAATTATGGTGAGGGATTTGTGTAAGATTCTATAGTTAATTGGTAGCCAATGTAAGTTCTTTAAGATGGGGGAAATGTGATCTCTGCGGTTTGTATTAGACAAGACTCTAGCTGCTGCATTCTGGAGCATCTGTAAGGGTTTTATAGAGGAGAGTGGAAGCCCCAGAAGGAGTGAGTTGCAGTAGTCAATCTTGGCAAAGAGCGTGGCTTGGAGGACTGTCCTGAAGTCATGGAAAAACAGGAGGGGTTTGAGTCTTTTTAGGACTTGCAGTTTGTAGAAGCCGTCCTTTAAAATTATAAAATTATAAAACTATAAAATTGATAGCCTCATTCAACTAATTATATATGGCTATGAGAGTGAAGTCTGGAATTTATAGGAAGGGACAGAATGTCAATATAAATCCTGCACCTCCAGTTCTGTAACTCTGTGCATCCACTGAAATTCCCCCAAACAATGGAGCTTGAATGTTTCCCTTACAGCTCATCATACTGAAAGATATTTTCAAATGCTGGTGTCACCTCACAGTAACAGCAGCACAAACACCTTCCACTGCCAGGCACATTGTGAACTGAAATAAAACCTCGTAAAAAAGACACTCAAAATCTATACTGCAATCCCATTGTAACATAACAGTAATAACACCAAGGACTCAAACAACAATAACCCTACCTGTGAAAAAGCAAGGGTAAATATTACACTGGGTCCTAGAATACCAATACACCACCTACTGAGGAAACAAAACAAACCAGATTGCTATAGATCCCTATGCTAGCAGAATCTCTCATAATGGTCACACACACAGAGCAGAGACAGACCCTCACCAAATACAGAATACAAAATAAAGGAGCACAAATTAGACAAAAACTGAAATGGAAACCCCAAGAAGCCAGACTCTGTGTATTAACAATGGAAAAATAGAACCACCATTCCTCATAAAACAAATAAAATCAAGAAACAAAGCATCAGTTATAATAGTAAAACCATACTAATAAAAGAATATTTTAAAACTACTGATAAATAGAATTTCTATTAATTAAAATCATACATTTTTTACAATTTCCCAAACACCAATAAAATATTTCAAAACAGCACATATATCAAATAACACCCAATAATTAAAACTAATAAGGATTTTAAAAAGCCCCTGCTGTCCATACGTGGGAGCTCTTGATTTCCAGTCACCCTGATATTGTCCAGAATTAGGAGGTTATCCTCTCTCACACAGACTCACATGTCCATTCTCTCTCACACATACACTGTCACATACATACACATTCATGCTCTTATACCCACCATAACCTCTCGCTCTCACAGACACTGACACACTCTCAGGCTCTAAGACACTCTCTACCCCTCCACACACCCCCCACACACAAACTTACTCCCCTGGATTTTCTCATACACACTCTCTCTGGCTCCCTCACGTACACACAAACACACACACCCAGGCAAGCTTCCAGTCATTCTCACACACTGAAACTGACCCCCAGGCAGGCTCCCATTCTTTTTCACACCACTCCCTCACCATCCCCCAGGCATGCACACATTCATTCTCACACACACAGACCCCCAGGCAGGCACCAATTCATTCTCACACACACACATATACTACACACTGGCCGGCACCTATTCTCACAAATACAAACCCCAGGAAGACACCCATACATTCTCATACACAGACACACCCTCAGGCAGGCACCCATGCATTCACACACATACACCCCTAGGCAGTCTCCCATTCATACACATGCACACTAAAGGCAGACCCCCTCTCTTTCTTTTGCCAGCAACCTCAGAGCCTCTCTCATTCCTCTGCTGCCACTGTCACTGATGCCGCATGGCTTGGGGAGGCGCTGATTGCTGCTATTGGCACTGAAGCCCATTCCTCTGCCTCCTCTGTGCAGGCCCCGTGGGTTTCCACTTCCTCCATGTTGATCTCGTACATTGTGAGATCCACATAGAGAAAGTGCTACTCTTGCACATTACCAAAGATTACATGTGCCAATCAGTAAAAAGTAATTTATTTCTTTTTTTTTTACCTTTGCTGTCTGAACTTAGTTTTCTAATCGGTTGGTCACAGGCTTTTTTTTCCACCTCCCCTTTCTTATTTTTTTGCCAATTCCTTTCATATTGTCTTTTTTTCTATTTCTTTTCTCTCCATCTGTCTTCTTCCCTCAAACATTGTCAGGTTCTCATTCTCACATGCTTTCTCTCTCTCTCACACACACACACACACACACACACAAACACACACACAGGCTCTCACTCTCACATGCTCTCTCTCATACAATCATTCATACAGTCTCTCTCTTGCAAATGCTGTCTGACTCACACACCCAGGCTCTCTCTCACTCCCTCATGCTGTCTTGCTCAAGCACAGGCTCTCACTATCACATGCTGTCTCTCGCACACACATACAGGTTCTCACATGCTGTCTCTGCAAACATTCAGGTCCTCACTCCCACACCCAATCTCTCAACGCATCTCATACACGCAACCCAATCTCTCAACGCACCTCATACACGCAACCCAATCTCTCAACGCACCTCATACATGCACACAATCTCTCAACTCATCTCATGCACACACTCTATACGGGCCCTCAGCCTCTCTCTTACCTCTGGGCCTCCTCTTCACGGGTCGCTGCAGGACGGGCTCTGCAGCGGCCCTGATCTTTTCGGACCGATCCGCGGTGGGGGCCTTCTCCTCTTCTCACACGCTGTAACGACGCTGCTCCTCTTCTGCACGCGGCTGATGCTCCTCCCCCTTTCAGCCCGTGAGGCTCCGGCAACATTTTCCTTCCGGGGCCGCATGGGCAGGAAGGAGGCGGAGCATCTGCACGTTTCGACGTGACCTTATCTTCAGGCCGTGGTGAGGTGAGCTCCACCACGGCCATGCCGATCTTCCTGCTGTGTGTCCGCGGCACACAGCACAGCGATTCTTTACTGCTCAGCCGCCAGTGGGATGAGGTCCACTGGCGGCCGCATTGGCTCCCACTTGCCGGTGTGTCACGTGCACCGGGCTTGCGCGGCACACCTCAGGCGACACAGTAAAGTGTCGCGACACACACTTTGGAAAGCTCTGCCTTAGGGAATAGCCACTGCTATTAATTGCATCAGTAGTTTGGGATCTTCTTAGTGTTTGGGTAATTGCCAGGTTCTTGTGGCCTGCTTTGGCCTTTGTTGGAAACAGGATGCTGGGCTTGATGGACCCTTGGACTGACCCAGCATGGCAATTTCTTATGTTCTTATGATGCCATTAAAATCCATGGGGCTTAGGCAGGGCAGCACAGTTATTGTACGGGCAGCAAAACATGTAGCAGCAGCCCTGGAGATGTACTTCCTTACCATCTCCTCTCTATGATGATTCTATATGTTTTATGATCAGGAATTTCAACTTAATTATACCGTATTCCTTCTCAATTCAATATTCCACTATTGAAGCCTCCTGATTTCTGATGCAGTTTTTCGGTTCTATAATTCTAATTTTTAGGGAACATTCTGTTTTTTTCCCCTTCATAAAGTACACACGTAGACAGATAATTAAATATATCACCAACTTGTTAATATTATCACAGTTTTAAAGTCCTTAGCGAGATTCAATAGGACACCCATGGAACAGCAAAACCGATGTGGTCAAAAAGAAAGAACAAGCAGCACATTTCCCACAGAATGGTGAGCAGTCATCCGTGCTATCATAGAAGTATCACTCCCTCTTCTTCACACTACAGCTGTGGTGAGATCATCTTCTAAATTCTTTCCTCTAATGAAAGCAGAAATAGTTGTTGGTTGAAAACATGATATAAATTTAAAATATGAAAATGTTTTATAACTTGCTTAAAACAAAATGCCTTCAAAGTGAAAAAAAGAACCGAAGTTATAGACAATTCTCTAGCTCCCAATTGCTAGCTTCCCTTTGTCATTTTGCAACTAAGGGATTCTCTGTTCTTATCCCATTCCTTCTTAAACTCTGTTACTATTTATACCTTCACCATCTCCACTGGGGGGGGGGGGTGTTCTATGCATCTATTACCCTTTCTGTGAAGAAATATTTCCTAAGGTTACGCCCGAGTCTATCCTCCTGGAGTCTCAAGTCATGACCTTTTATTCTAGAACTTCCTTTCCATTGAAAAATGCTTTATGGGAGAGAGTTGGAAGTGGTGAAGAAGCCTTTTCTGCCGTACAATAAATCACCTGACATGAGTAACAGAAGAAGACCCTTGATGGGGTGAGCCCCATGGTGCTGAATATTGCCTTCCAGTGGTACAAATGATTAAAGCCTTTAACCCTGGCATCCTTTATAAATAGTGATTGAATATGACTTCCTCATATAGTGTTATCCAGTCTTAAGTAGCAGCTAACTGATAATCATTTCCTATGACAGCCAGGTTATTTGTGTATCTCAGAATACCACTTTTTCCTATATTTTGGGACGATTGTTTTTTTTGTTTCTTAGGGTCTAATTTTAAAAAGCATTTACATGCTTAAAAATGGACTTTACATGTGAAAATGCACTTTACTCATCTAAGTGTGCTTTTGAAAATTGCTATAATATATGCAATTGAATTGCCCATAGGATTTACCCGCATAAGTGAACTTTACGCGTGTAAATGGCTTTTGAGAATTCTTACAATAGTAGTTACATTTGCATGTGTAAATCCTTTTAAAAATTACCAATAGGTTTTCAAGTCTATTATCTTCTTATTATTTTATATTTAATTTCTTGTATTAATTTACTTTTTTAGATAAAAAAAAGATTTGTGACTGCTATTACGGGTATGTTCCTTATTTTCAAAAACCTCTTGAGTTCATTCTGTGGTTGTTCATGCTATATTTCTACTTTACTTATTATCACTGAGATGTCTCCATGGGTTTTTATTTACTTATTTTAGAAATTTATATTCTGCTCACATCTCCTGTTCATGGTGGATCACATAAAAACATGCATAGTTAAAACACACAAAACAAAACTATAAAAGCCAAAATATAACCAAAATAATACCTACAAAATGCTGTATCAAAATAGTACAGGATTTATTTCCAGACCAATAAGATCCTTTTTTTTCCAAGTATATTTATTGTTTTGTTTCCACATATTACAATGGAAGCATATAAAACTCATAAATAATAAACAAGAAGTAACAAACATAAGGATACTTCTTTGCTATCCCTCCCTTCCCTGCCCCCCCCCCCCCACCACCACCACCACATTTGACAAATGCAACATAACAGTAATGGTAGAGATAACAAAGTTGAGAAAAAGAAAATAATGGTAATGGTGCAAGTCAGGCAATACTGAAATATGCTCGTGAGTGGCAAGTACCCATTCTGATAATATAAAATCAAATTTACAAATTGGAGATGATTTTCTTAGTCTTGGTGGGGACTGAAGCTTGAAAGGGTCACCAAATTGCCAGCTTAATTTCTTGTTTTTTTCTTAGTAGATGATTTAGCAAACAGATATTCCGGGGTAAGCTATTTTAACATCTTTGTTTTCCAGCAAGTTAGAATCACTTGTTTAGCAATAACTCCAGCTCTGTCTAAGAATAAAGTTTGAGGTTTAGATAGTGACTGGAAAGAAGAATAGAGACCAAATAACCAAAAATGCAAATCCACAGGAAGAGGAATCCTCAAAATAATAGAGCACATTTTATCAATTACAGACCAAAAACTTTGAATCTGTACACAATACCAGAAACTATGCAAATAATCATTATCTACAACAGTACATTTTTCACATATTGGAGTTGGACAAAGTTTACTTTTAAATGCAATAGATTGGAAGGTATATATCTGCCAGACAAATTTAAACTGTATCTCTCATAATGTTACACTTTCTGAGATCTCTGGGATATGAGAAAAATAATACTGAAAATCTTTGAGAGACAGTTTTACTTCTGGCCAATGAGACCAACACATAGAGATTTGAGTGAAATCCATGGAGGCTGCCAACATAGATAAATGTTTAGAAAATAAAGCACAAGAAGTCTTCTGTTTCTTAGATATTTGGAATATGGTAGTTAAGTTATCAACGTATCCTAGACTGGGGCTTTTAAAGAGTAGAGAAGTAATATAGTGCTGTAATTGTAAAAAAGCAATCAGTACACAGAAGCTGGAATTTACTCTGCAAATCGAGGAAGCTAAATATATTACCTGAATTGTCCATGAATAGATGTCGGAGTTGGGTAAGCCCTTTCTGTGTCCACCTTAAACACTCCTTGTGATAGCCCCGGGGGGAAATCGGGATTATCACAAATCTCCAAAAAAGCAGTAGTGCTATTGTTATAGCCCAACAAATTGCAAAGCAAGTTCCAAGTCCGCCAACAAGAAAAAACTGTCGTAAAAGATTTTGGGAACTTCAGAAGGGCAATCCCATCCAGTTGCAATAAAGAGGAAAGAGAAAGACCTTCGAACCACGCCCACAAATGGTCATTAGGAGAAAAAAGAGAAGAACCCATCAGCCAAACCCTAAGAATATGCAACATGCAAGCTAAACTGTAGTGTCTAAGGTCATGGCACTTGAGTCCTCCTTGAGCTAATGGTAGTTGTAATAAGCTTAAGGAGAGCCTAGCTCTCCTCTCTTGCCATAAGAACATTCTGAACACTTTCTGAATCTCTCGGATGTCTTTTCAGACTGGTAACATTTGTAGTAAGTAGAGCATTTAGGGAGCTCAATCATCTTCAAGAGATGAATTCTTCCAGTCAATGAAAGTGGAAGATTCACCCATTTACTAAGGTTATTGTGCAGGGATCTAAGAAGTGGTTGTCCATTACCCTATGGAGGGAATGTATGTCAGCTGGGATACGAACCCCCAAATATTTCTGTTCTGAATGGACCCATCTCAAGGGGAAAGAGCCCACCCAGGTCAGATGTACCCTCCCAGTCACATCCAGTGCTTCTGATTTATCCTGATTAATTTTTAAACCTGCGAAAGAACCAAATTGTGTTTGATATATTAGGATTCATCTTCAGTGAAGGTTCACAGAATGGGGTCAATAGAGAGGAGGTATAAAAGCTGGGAGAGGGGGCATCCTTGTCAGACCCCCCTGACAAATTGGGAAAGGAGCAGATCTGCAACCATTTGCTAGAATAATAGAGGTAGGATTGTCATAAAGAAGGTAAACATTGGTCATAAAATTGCCACTGATTTCAAATCTGCCTAATGCTGAAAATAAATATGGCCAAGATACTCTATCAAAGGCTTTTTAAGGGTCAAAACTGACCGCTATGGCTGGGATTACTTTTTTTCCACAAATGTTCATTGTCGATATTAGTTTAAAAATGTGAGTCCCAGCCATCCTGCCCTAAGAAAGCCAACTTGATGGGAAGAGATAATAGCAAGAAGGATGAGACTTAAGCTATCAGCCAGGACCTTTGCAAAGATTTTCAAATCCCAGTTGAGTAATGAAATCAGCCTGAAAGATAACGGTAGAGAAGGGTCCTTACCTGGTTTAGGAAGGACTGTAATATGAGCAGCATTGAAATGTTTTGGAAAGTGACCAATGCTTAGGGCTTCATGAAACAGAGCCTGAAGTGGCACCATGACATGATCTTTCAAAATTTTATAATAGTCATAGGAACATTCATCCGGTCCAGGGGCTTTACCAGGTTTACTAGATGAGTCCAGACCAAAAAGATCTTAAAGGCTGCCCTATCCACATCCCAAGCACACATGTATAAATGTCACTGGCTCAAATGTAAGGTAACATAAAGAAACATTACAGTTTGTAACAAATAAAAACCATTGCTTCTGTAGTGGTGACAGTACAATGGACACCACACCAAGTGGTAACCTATTCCACCGGTATCATAGATATACTAGGGAAAAGCTATCAGTGTGATTCCACTTCAAAAGCCTGTTTGAAAATAAAATGCTTTTTAAAAAGTTTGTGTGTATGTCATGATTTAAAGATCTCAGAAAGAGTATTCCAAAAGAAGGGGCCTGCCACAGAAAAAATACAGTCACAAGCTGCAGCTAAATGTACCATTCATGACTACGGGATTTCCAGGAGACCTCAATGGGCAGATCTCAGAGAGCAAGTGGGGGCATAAACACACAACATTGAGTTTATCCATGATGCCAAATTGTTTCCCAACAATCTATGAACCAGCATAGTGATTTTATAGTCAATGCACCACTCAATAGGAAGCCAGTGCAGCGACTGGAGAACTAATGTTATACATTTACGATTACTAGTTCTTGTTAGGAATCTAGCAGCTGAATTCTGGACAATTTGAAGTGCAGTCAGCATATAAGCAGGAGTATCAATGAGCAAGGGGTTGCAGTACTCCATTCCAGTGAGGATAAGGGCCTGAATGACCTAGCAATAATCAGATGTACTAAATAGGGGCTTCAGCCTACTCAAAATGCACAACATGAAAAAAGAGGCCTTTACTACTGCCTTCAAATGGGCCTGCATTGATAGAGAGGATTCCAAAATAATGCTCAACTTCCAAATGTGTGCTGATGATACTGGTATTTTAAGTCCGTTTTCAAGCAGCTGTAACCCCTGTGATGGTTGAACCTGGATAGTAGTTCAGAAGCCATACCTCGAATTAAAAGTTTGGAGCAATTCACTTTCAGAAGGTTAAAAATGTTATTTCAGGGTTACCTGAGCATGGGGATGGGTGGGGAATCTCTTTCAAGGATCTTCGCATTGCTACTCTGAATTCACATTTTAAAGTTCATGTATACTACAGTGATGATAACAGTATGGATAAATGTTAAAGTCAACCAGGGAAATACGCTGAAGGCTTTAGTGGTTTCCAACCACACTTTTACTGATAGGTTGTAAGATGTTGTAATAAAGCTCTTTACAGCTGATTGATTTACTTTTAAATGATACAAGTGCTTTTTAAATAAAGGTGTGACTTCCTTAAAGTCTTATTTAATTTCAAGATGGTAAAGCCAATTGATATAATCTTTAAATTGATTAATTCTTCCCGCCTATGAGTATAGGATAAATTAATTGCTTTCTTCCATATATAGGTGAAGTATCACAGATGGGTTTCATATTACATTCTCTCTCGCATTCATTACAAAACCTTGACCATAATACACAAATCCATCCACGCCCACAATTCCAATTGGCTCGACATCCCCTTCAATACCCCACAGTCCACTCACCCCACCAGATCCACCAACAAGGGCACACTACGGGGTAGATTTTCAAACCGCGCAAATTGGCGTACTTTTGCTGGCGCATCAGGCACAAGCAAAAGTACGCGGGATTTTAGTAGATACGCGCGTAGCCGCTAAAATCCTGGATCGGCGCGCGCAAGGCTATCGATTCCGTATAGCCGGCGCGCGCCGAGCCGCGCAGCCTACCCCCGTTCCCTCCGAGGCCGCTCCGAAATCGGAGCGGCCTCGGAGGGAACTTTCTTTTGCCCTCCCCTCACCTTCCCCTCCCTTCCCCTACCTAACCCACCCGCCCGGCCCTGTCTAAACCCCCCCCTTAAATCCCTGCGCGTCAGCGGGCCGCTTGCGCGCCGGGACGCGACCTGGAGGCGGGTACGGAGGGCGCGGCCACGCCCCCGGACCGCCCCGGGCCGTAACCACGCCCCCAGGCCCGCCCCAAAACGCTGCCGACACGCCCCCAAAACGCCGCGTCGACCGGGCCCGCCCCTGCCACGCCCCCTCGCCAAACCCCGGGACTTACGTGAGTCCCGGGGCTCTGCGCGCGCCGGTAGGCCTATGTAAAATAGGCGCACCGGCGCGCAGGGCCCTGCTCGCCTAAATCCGCTCGGATTTAGGCGGATTTAGGCGAGCAGGGCTCTTAAAATCCGCCCCTACATGTTCCCTCTCTGAAAACAGCCCACCTCTCCTCCACTCGCGATCGTGCTCTCTCCATAGCAGGCCCCTCTCTCTGGAACTACCTCCCTGTTCACTTGCACCTCGAACCATGTTTATTCAAATTTAAAAAGAAACTAAAAACGCTACTATTCAAACAGGCCTATCCAGAATAGATTCCCTCCCACCCCATCCCTGCACCGCCTTCTGGTGATCGCACCTTCCTTATATTAAGGAACTAATTACACTGCTAACTTATGCTTGTTACTGTTACGTTATTCTGTCCTTCCTCACTGCTCCTTGTTCTCCCCCTCCCAGTTCACTCTCCCTGTTAACATGTATTTTCAAGCCTCTTTTGTTCAAATGTAAACCGGTATGATGTCCCCACTAATACCGGTATATAAAAGTTTCTAAATAAATTTAAAAAAATAAGTAAATAGTCATTTATCTCCTACTTCCTCCATACTTTCTCCTCACACTCCTTAGTGTCCTTACAGTACCTGAATGGCAGCAGTCCTTCTTCTCATCTCCTTTTAAATATCAAGATAATACTTGTAGCTCCTCTCCTCCAAATCTCCAGTAGATATTCCTGTTCCCATCTGTGGGTCCAGACCACTCCTTTTCTCCCCTTTCTCCTTCTCACCAGGATTGCTTAAAGCCATCCTCCTCCTTAGATCTTGATGATCTCAGGTTCCTCTTATATGAAAGGAACCGCTCTCATTTGAGTGTAGAGCAGAAAATTGTTGAACCTACTTGAGTCCCTAGACAATGGATACTCCAAACTTAAATAAATCAACTTAAAAATAAACAATGGATTGGGAGGGTAGAAATGATCTTCCATCCAACTAATATGATCCATGGAGGCACCATCTCAAATAATAGAAAAATCAGAGGTCATCTATCTATCTATTTATTTATTTATTTATTTAAAAACTTTTCTATACCGTCGTTTAGCGATATACCATCACAACGGTTTACAAATAGGCACATAAATAAATAATTTTGCAATAGATTGTAATTTAACCTGTAGGTGCCGAGATTGTTCAGATACATGATTCAAATACTCTATGCTATATGTAATGTATATTGAAATTCCATTTATGGATTCTCCATATATGCGATATACTGTAATTCTTTAACTTAATATATAAGTGTGAAAAATAAAAATAAAAAACGCATATATGATCTCTGGTGACTTTTTGCCTGTGTGTATAAGTCCTTTACAGACATGATGCCTCTACAAAAGCAAATAGGAAATCAACACAGTAAGATGGTGGCAATGTTCTAACTACCTATTATAGTAATAGCTTACTATTTACCAGCTTCCATACCCTCAAGGTTACTTTTATGTCTCCTCCCCACATTAAGGGCCTGATTTTCAAACGTTTACGCGTACCAGGCCTATTTTAAAAAGGACCAGCGGCGCGTGTAAAGCCCCAGGACGCGTGTAAATCCCAGGGCTTTACAAAAGAGGTGGTCTGGGGGCGGGGCAGGGGCGGGGGCGGGGACAGTGGCCTCCGACAGAGCAGCCATTGGAGCTCTGTCGGAGGATCACGTGCCGGCAGGCTGCTGGCAGGCGCAAAAGGTAAGACGAGTCAGGGGGGTTAGAGTAGGGCTTGGGGGGGGAAAGGTTAGGGGAAGGGGTGGGAAGCTTAGGTTAGGGGGAAAGGAACGGAGGAAGTCAGCGTCCCTCGGCGCACGCAAGATGCAAAATTGTGCACCCCCTTGTGCGAGCCAACCCCGGATTTTATAACATGTGCGTGCCTGTAAAATCGGGCATACATATGCATGCACCAGGTAGCATACGCACATGTAGGCCGCACGTGCTTCTTTTAAAATCTACCTCTAATGGTATATTATGATTAATCCTAGTAGGGGACTAAAAGGATCCCTACACAATGTTGGAAGGCATTTCACTGCCACTTGAATGGAATCTACTCAAAATAATAATATCTGTTTTAACCAAATTGAGAGCTAACCGATTGTGAAGTAGCCAAGATTTAATTGATGACAAGCAAATAGAAAGCAGATCATTTGTTGTTGACCATGATGACAATGTTCAAAAAATGATGAATATCATCAGTGTACAATTTGGCTAGCCAAAAGTTTGCATAACAGGGTCATGAAAATATTAAATAATACCATAGATAGAGTGGATCCCTGTGGAACACCACTTGTTATACTGTGCCATGTTGAAGATGCTGAAGTAATGCTGACTTTTTGTATTTGGTTAGGCATATACAATACAAACCACTTAAGCACCATCCCGACATCTCTATTTCCATCAAACAAGACTGTAGTATGGAATGATTAAAGGTGTCAAATACTGCAGAAATATCAAAGAGCACCATTACGTAGCTCATAGCACTATTGAACCCCTGTCTAAATGTGTCAATACCTGATTACAATAAGGTTTCAGTGCTGAATAGTTTTTGAAAATCAAATTGGTATTGACTCTACATCATTCCATATAATAGTAAATATCCTCTTGTTAGTATTATCAGCAACACAAAATAATATCCCATGGAGCTGGCAGTTCTGTAGGACTTCTTTTATTTTAGTTCTAGTATTTTGACACCATGTGTGCCAGTGTGTCAAAGATGTAATTTGAAGGAATAGATCTTGTATTATTGCCAAGTATGTAACTTGGGAATCCAGCTGGATTGTGAATTAGCTATGAAAGATCATTTTTGTAAGCTGGCAAAAATTGGGTACTTCAAGTTTCGATTGTTGTATCAATTAAATCCATACCTGGAGAATGATGATTTTGGTTAGTTATGCAAATAATGGTACTAAATAATATTGACTATTATAATTCACTTTTAGGATTACCAAAAAACATGATTAAATTGGTACAGTTGTTACAAAATTCTGTGGCCAGAGTACTTTGTGGAGTGAGGAGGTACGAACATATTATGCCTATACTTAAGGATCTTCATTGGTTGCCAGTAACTTTTAGAATCCATTTTAAGCTATTAGTAATAATACATAAGATACTCTATAAATTGGAAAATGGATGATTGAGATCCAGATTATGTGCTGCAAATGTAACTATGCGTTGCGCTTGGAGGTAGACCCTTGTCCTGGAGCAGTGGAGAACGGCTCCCTGGTAGGGACCAGGAAGCACCTGCCCCCAGGGGCAGAGCACAGGAGGCTAGGATGAGCTTCACCACTGGAAGCCCGAGGTCCCCCTGGGTGGAGCCCGTAGGGACCCGCTTGGACTTAGGTGGTCCTCGCAGGGTCGCCCAGAGAGGTAATAGAGAGGCGTGCCCACGATCAACAAGGGAGCATGGTCGGGCTTCACTGTTGGTCTGGAGAAGCAAAGAAGACCCAAACAGCGTAGATGACGACAAGGCAAGGGACAGAGCCAGAATCAGGAAACATGGTCAACAAGGCAGAGATCAGAATCTGAGGGTCAGTCCGAGGAGTGGTCACTCAAAGCAGAGGTCAGGTTCCAGAGGTCAGACATCACAAGGCAAGCAGAGGTCAGTACCAGAGAGACAGTCCGAGGGTACTACCTGGGAAAATGAACGGACAGACGTGAGAACAGGAGGACACTGGAACAGTAGGAACTGGAACAAGGCTGGAACAAGACTGGAACAGAAGGATCCTTGAACAAGGCTGGAACAAGCCTTGAGAACGCAGTGACAATCTAGCACACAATACAATGACAACCCGATTGCCAAGGCAAGGAAGTGCAGGCAGGAACTTCCTTATATTGTTCTTTCAATCAGGGCGCGCCACGGAGCTAGGACACGCCCCTGGACCTACAAGAGGCCGGGCGGTCCGCACGCGCGTAGGGGCATGGCCAATGCCACTAGAGCTGCTGAACTCCGGCGTGAGGCCTGGTGCGCAGTGGAAGGCCCAGCAACTGTCATTGCGGGACTCCGAGGCCTGGAGGAGCTCGCGGCTACAGCTGGGGAGGCCAACCTGTGACATGCAGAGGAGCTAGCGAGGTGAGCAGGCCCATGCATGGGCTGGGCGCGGATGGGGCGTGCAACACTATCCCCTCTTCTAGGCCTCCCTCTACGCAGCCGTGGATTTTCAGGGTAGGTCTATGGAAGACTTTAAGGAGTACTTTGTCGAGATTGTTGTGGGAAGGTTCCCACAAGTTCTCCTCAGCCCCATAACCCTCCCAGGCTAAGAGATACTCCTATTTTCCTCGATACCGTCGAGAGATGAATCTGGTTCGGTAGAGACCTGTGGAGGAGAAGGAACTCTACGAGAGGGCCAGGAGAGGACCAAAGGCTTCAACTTCGAGACATGGAATGTGTTATGGATGCCCGTGGCAGCTGGAGCTGATAAGATACTGCTCCCACTCTTCAAAGCACCAGAAACTGGCCAATGTACTTGGGAGCCAAGCGATGAGAGGGAAGTCTCAATCTTATGTGTCGGGCGCTTAGCCACACCTTCTGGCCAGGATGGAAGAGTGGAACTGGGCGTCTGTGGGCATCAGAGGTATGCTTGTAGCATTCAGTGGCCTGGGTAAGGCGTTCTTGGACTTGATTCCACACCTGTCGAATGGTGTGGGCCATGAATTGCGCAGCTGGAGAAGGAACAGTCAGTGGAACTGGAAGTGGTAGCCAAGGTTGTCATCCAAATAGTGCCTTCACCCCGGTTTACAGTGAAACAACTTCATACAGAGAACGAGTTATAAAACTTCATACAGAGAACGAGTTATAGGTTGAAAATAATTACAGATAATATAAATATAACATCTCAGCAAAAGGCAGAGTAGAATAAGTTATCAGTAGGCAATATATAACTTAAATAGAAAAAGGCTTGTTACAGAAATCAAGAAGTGGGATAAACCAAGATTTATCAAATCAGTCTGTGAATGATTGTCTAAACAACCATGTTTTTAGTTCTTTTTTGAAGGTTTTGGGATCTCTGATAGAGCTTAGGTATCCTGGGATAGAGTTCCATATTATCGGTCCTGCTATCGAGAAGGCTCTGTCTCTAGTGGCCGATAGTTTCGCAGATGACAGGGGTGGAATGATTAGAATTAGTTTGTCAGACGATCTTGAAGTACGTGGTGATTTGTGTATTGAGATCATGTTGTTCAGAGAGGAATTGTTATCTTTGTAAATTTTGTTATGGAGAATGGTTAAGGACTTGTATTTAATTCTTTGTGAAATAGGTAGCCAATGAAGATTTTTTAGGGTTGGAGAAATGTGATCAAACTTCCTTTTGCCAGTGAGTACTCGTGCAGCGGCATTTTGCAGTAATTGTAGTGGTTTTAGAGTAGCTTTGGGTAGCCCTAAGAAAATTGCGTTGCAATAATCCAGGCTTGAGAAGATGAGGGTTTGAAGAACTGTTCTGAAGTCATTTGGATACAAAAGAGGTTTGAGGTGTTTGAGAATCTGGAGTTTATGAAAGCCTTCTCTTGTTTTTATAGCAATACAATTCTTGAAGCTCAGATCATTATCTATCCAGATGCCAAGATCCTTTATTGGATTCTTCATTTGAATATTGGAGTTATCAATTTGAATGTAGGGTATTTGTGAGGGTTGGACTGAGGAGTTTCTTTTTATTAGGATCCATTCGGTTTTGTTCATATTTAAACATAGTTTTAGTTGGTTTAGAAAAATTTGGATTGATTTGAGGTATTTTACTGTTAGGCAAATGGCTTCTTCAATAGTAGATGTTATAGGGATTAGTAGCTGGATGTCGTCGGCATAGAGGAAGAATGAGATGCCTAGATTAGAAATGAAGTGGCAGAGTGGTAGAAGATAAATATTAAATAGGAGTAGGTTTGATATGTCCATTAAGTAAAGGGAAAGACCCTCCTTCCTCCGACGAAGATGTTCGGTCGGAGTCAGTCACCCACGGTTCACCTCCATAGATTCCACCACAGAAGATGGTGGTAGTGCTGGAATATTAGCAGGAGGACTCGGGGCACATGTGGGACCTGGTGTAGGAGAGCGGGAAGCCTTTACATCTAGGTGCCTTTGCCGGAGATGATGGTCGATCTTCCCAGTGAGGGAAATCAGGTTCTCTAGAGATGGGGGAGTCTCATAGATGGAGAGTTCATCTTTGAGAGCTCTGGAGAGTCCATCTAGGAAGATGGCTTGCAGACAATCTTCTTGCCTCTCAAGCTCAGTAGCCAGGGTCCTGAACTCCACCATATACTCAGAGAAGGTCTGTGACCCTTGAAGGAGGTGGAGTAAATTATGGCTGGCTACAGCTTGGTGGCCTGGGTCTCCGAAGGTCTGCTTGAAGAGTGCAATAAACTCTGACAACTTGGAAAGCATAGGATCAGATCATTCCCATAAGGGAGAGGCCCATGCCAGAGCCTTCCCTTCCAGGTGGGAAAGAATGAAGGTCACCTTGGTTATTTCCTTCGGGAACAAGGATGGTTGCAGTGCGAATTTCATGAAGCTGATTGAGGAAGCCACTACAGGAGCGTGGGTCCCCATTGTATTGAGGAGATACAGGGAGCACCAACGATGCTTTGGGTAGCATGGTAGGCTGATAGGCCCACGGGATTGGCCAGGGCTGTATCTCTCAGCTGGGAACAGAGCTCTTCCACCGAAGAGGCCAGTGATTCCAAAGCCCTGCGATGTTCTTGGACTGTGGCAGCCAAACCCGGTAGGGCCCTGGAGGTGGAAGACTCCGCCGAGTCCATGGCCTTGGCAACCTATTGCGCTTGTCCTGGAGCAGTGGAGAACGGCTCCCTGGTAGGGACCAGGAAGCACAGGAGGAGACAGAGGCTAGGATGAGCTTCACCACTGGAAGCCCGAGGTCCCCCTGGGTGGAGCCCGTAGGGACACGCTTGGACTTAGGTGGGCCTTGCAGGGTCTCGCAGGGTCTCCCAGAGAGGTAGTAGAGAGGTGTGCCCATGATCAACAAGGGAGCACAGTCGGGCTTCACACTGTTGGTCTGGAGAAGCAAGGAATACCCAAACAGCATAGAGGACGACAAGGCAAGGGACAGAGCCAGAATCAGGAAACGTGGTCAACAAGGCAGCGGTCAGAATCCAAGGGTAAGTCCCAGGAGTGGTCAATCAAAGTAGAGGTCAGGTTCCGGAGGTCAGACAAGGTCACAAGGCAGGCAGAGATCAGTACCAGAGAGACAGTCCGAGGGTACAACCTGGGAAGACGAATAGACAGACGCGGGAACAAGAGGACGCTGGAACAGTAGGAACTGGAACAAGACTGGAACAGAAGGATCCTGGAACAAGGCTGGAATGAGACTGGAACAAGGTTTGAGAATGCAGTGACAATCTAGCACACAATACGATGCCAACCCTATTGCCAAGGCAAGGAAGTGCAGGCAGGAACTTCCTTATATTGTTCCTTCAATCAGGGCACGCCACGGAGCTAGGACCCGCCCCTGGCCCTACAAGAGGCCGGGCGGTCTGCGCGCGCATAGGGATGTGGCCAATGCCACTGGAGATGCCGAACTCCGGCATGAGGCCTGGTGCACAGTGGAAGCCCCAGCAACCACCGCCCCAGGACGCCGATGCCTGGAGGAGCTTGTGGCTGCTGCTGGGGAGGCCAACCCGTGACCTGCAGAGGAGCTAGCGAGGTGAGCAGGCCCGTGCGTGGGCCGGGTGCGGACGGGGCACGCAACACTATGGTCTTTTAGAGACTGCCTCTGTGAAGCAAGCTTGCCTGAACATGATGCGTAAATGAGCAGTTACAGTGGCAGGACCAGTACTCTGGAATTCAATGCCCAAGTTGTTACAGCTAATTAGAGAGTAAAAGCTATTTAGGAAAGTGCTAACAACCTGGCTTTTTTAAGGAGGCTTATAATGATATCTAAAAGTAAAGAGACAGGGCTGAAGAGTTAAGCAACAAAAAGGTTTAGAGGGGAAGGTCAAGAGTCGTTTATTCATGTTGTATGCTTTATATTATCTTGTACAAGTATTGTATCATTTATTTTAAAATTTTATGTATGTCAAAAATTTGCAAATCACCAAGATTGATGATAGGCGGCATAGAAAAAAGAAAATGAAAAAAATAAATAAATAGATTGAAATTTGTTATTCAGTCTTTCGGTTTTTCTGACCTGCTGAACATTAGTTTTTGTACAGCATCCCAAATGACTTCTGTTTCTTTCAGTTATTCCACTTCTGTACTGCCAATTTACTTGGCATTGTAGGAAATAAATTGTTTTAATAAACTCTTAGGTGTGTGTATCTATGTTTTAGCCTTTTTTCTGCTAGTGGCAGGATAAACCTATCTAGCTAACTTTGGAGGTATATTCAATAGTGAAACCGTACTATTAAATACAGTCGGCTATCTAAAAGTTAGCTGGATAATTATAGCCACCTAACTTTAGGACAACTCTTTGGCCAGACCAGGCTTAGCTGGCTAAGTTAACTGGCTAACTCTGAATACTGGAGTTAGCTAGTTATCTTAGCCGGCTAACTCAACTCCTCCCAGTTAAGTCCTCGGAACACCCCTAACTTAGCTAGATATGTTCCTAAATATTCATTTAGCTGGCTAACTTCTGTCATTTACCTTTGCCCAGGGTCCAAGAGAAAATGTCACCTCTGGCCATGAGAGTGTTTGGTATAGGAGCTATTTGAAAGGAGGATTATGAGGGGTGAATGGTTTGGGGGTTGGATAAGGTGGAGAAGAATTGGCTGTGGAGAGTGAGAGAGGGGGAAATTACAGAGGATCAGCTGGGGATTGTAAGAAGGGCTTGGGGTGAGAGAGGATCAGCTGGGTGATGCAAAATGGGTTGGAAGTAACAAGATGAGGTGGACTTGAGAGGTGAGAGGAGTGGAGGTTAGGAAAGGGGGATAAACTGGAGGAGAGGAATTTCTCTGGATGGGGTGGAGGTTGGGAGATACGATTGACTGGAGAGGATGGTTGTTGAACAAGGAATCAGCTGGAGTCAGGGAGGATGAGGCGTGATTGATGGAGGCAAACCATACCACTAAAAATTTGTTTTGGTCATCTTCTGGGGTCATATGAATTTTCAATTGCTAAAATGGGGTCACACTGACCAAACTTTTGGGAAGCTCTGTTTGATTTTTGTCTCACTTTCAGTAGAGAAAATAAGGAGATACATATTAGTTGTCTTTTGTGTTAGGCTAAGCAGCTGTGAATTAAGCATAAAGTTGATCACCAAGGTCTGCCTAAAAGGCATAGTTATTTTGTAACAGGTAGACCTAAGCTGATTCTGAAAAGCTCTCTAGATTTTTCTGCAGTGTTTGAAATATTGCTGTTTAAATGTGACCTAATGTGGGCAATGTTGCATGATGTTCTCCCTAAACTTTGTGACATTCTTAATATATGTCTCTGACCTTGATTTTAAAGCCTTGGATTTCTGCCCTTGGAAGCCTTGCAGACATGGCATCAATCAGCATGATTGATGTCATAGTACATATGGTTGAAGATGATTAGTCCAGAGAACAAGTCAGTGTAGTATAAAAAGCATTCAAGAAATTAAGGGAGAGTATTAGGCAGCTGTGAAGAAAAGGGGCATTTTCTGAGGTATGTATGGCAAAGGGAAAGACAGATTTATGTCTCATCAAGATCTCCAATGCATGGATGAAGAGCTGTTGTAAAGTAGAAGGTTTTGGATATCTTGTGGATTTCAGTAGGCTCTTGTGACTGTTCCATACAGAAGACTGGTAAACAAGCTGGGCAGAACGAGAGTAGATCAGAAAAATGTAAATTGGGTGAGGAACTGGTTGAGCAACAAAATACAAAGATTGGACTACACCAGTAGCAATGAACTATCCCAGGGTTTCAAAATGTTTATTAATGACATTGCAGATGACCTAAAGGTAGTCAATGTAAAAAGGCAACAGAGAAAGCTGGCAATATGTTTGTGTAACTTGGTTGGTCACATAAAATGTCGAGATGGTCTGACAACTGTGGGAACTGAGTGCCACTCTTTTAGGTTTTAGGGGTCAGCAATATGAGTCTGAAAGATGGCGTAGTGGGACTTTGGCAAAAGGCAGACAGAATGGTAACTTTTTCATTGTGCTGGATCAGGAAAACCACCCTTTAAAACCGTGTTCCCAAACCCTCTCCTGGAGGCGCACCCTAACCAGTGGAATTTTCAGGATTGCCACAATGAATGAGATAGATTTGCAGATGTTGGAGACCTAGGTATGCAAATCTATCTCATGTGTATTCATTGTGGAAATACTGAAAACCAAAGTGGCTAGATGTGCCTCCAGCAGAGAGTTGAAAAACATTGCCTTAGGGTCTCCAGTATGTGAACCCTGACCCTCCCCTTCTCTGTAGTGGTTGCTGGCAGTCAAGGTGCATCTCCAATGAAAATCCATTCTGTTATAATTCAAAACATTAAACCTTTGTTTTTGGTGTTACCAGCCAGCAACTATTCACAAGATGAAAGAGGATAATACAGGATTACTACATTAATCAGAGTTCACTGGCTTCACAGCCATGATACAGGTTTCTAAAGTAAACGGTGATCATTTACAATGCTCTAGTTATTCCTCCAACTATTCATTGCCAAAATATGTTACTTACATTCCTGAATTACTTCACAGAAATCCCAGGAAGACATTTCACCTCCTTATTACTAAGATCTATAGCCCTTCTCTCCATACATAAACAATAGTACTCCATATATAGACATCTAGCTGAGGACTATAAGCCACCAGGCATCATTTCACTTTGGGTCCTATGCTCTGTATCCCAGGAAATGTTAAGGACTTCCTCAGCATTGTTCCAACTCTAGTTCCTTCAAATGCCTCTAATTCCTTTGATCCTTCCACCTCCCACCACTACCACCACCACCACCAATTGTGCTGTCAAATTATTCTCCAACTCCTCCCTTTCAGAGGTAAGACAGGTCTCCAAACTATTTCCTCGTGAGAAGAAACACCCCCTTTATATTGGGCCTTCCCCCTTCAGGGAGAAAGCCCCTGCAAGGCCCTTTCCAAACAAAGGACAGGTCCCTGGGCTCACCATTCTAGATGGTTAGCTCCTTTCCACTCTAATCCTCAAATCTTTTCCTGACTAAACTAGAATATATACTCTACGAAAATGATGCAAGGCCTGAAACACAAACCTTAGAAATAAAGTCTTACTACACTCAAAATGTACTCACTGTAGAAAAGAAGGGAAGGGGTATGTAACAGAAACATTAAAAAAATTGCAGGATAGTGAAATTTTCCACAAAATAGAATTTCAAGGACAAGGAATCATGATATGAAGTTGGCAGGAGAAAAGTTCAGAAGAAACTCAAGAAAATGCTCTTTATTTAGAAATTAGTAGATGCCTTGCATAATCTACCAGCAGATGTGGTGAAAAACAATACTGTGACAGAATTCAAACATGCTTAGGACAGATACAGAGGACAGTGAAAGGAACAGATTTGGGAGGTTGCAGTATTGAAAATAACCCACTCTTCACTCCCTTCAGAGTGGAAGTAAGGGGAGAGGGTCATAAGAAAATTAGGGCAGATACAGGAAGGACAACCTAGTGACAAGCTGCAATTCCCCAGATATCAACCAGGTTGATGCTGGTAAGTTGATGGTGACCAGTTATTGAGCAAGATGGCGAGGTGAAAGCAAGTAACAGAAAAGGGAAGCATAACTTAGCAACACCATAGGCCTCTGTTTAGCCAGGTTGGTAGTACTTTCAAGCTAAAATTCCTTGGAAACCAGATGGGTTGATAGTGCTATCACATGACTTAGGCAATCCGAGATTCTAGCAACAGCCTCTGTTTACATTATTGTAAACTTGACATGGATTAAACCATTGTGATGGTCCTCAAATAAAGGTTTATAAAAATTCTTAAATAAATAAATAAGGGAATTTGAATTTGAATCCACAAAATTCTAAACAATGATCATCAAGGTCTTAACACCCTAAACATAATCCCTCAAAATCCTCCAAGAAACCTACGCTCTAATAACTCAGGCTACCTAAACATTCCCCCTATCAAAGATGCACATCTGGCAACCACAAGAGAAAGAACCTTTTCAATTGCTTCACCTAAACTTTGGAACACCCTACCTAAATTCCTGAGAACCCAACACGACCTAAAAATATTCAAAAAGGACCTAAAAACACTAATGTTCCGCAAATTCTACACTGACCCTCAGACGTTTGATCATTCCAACTCTCAACACAACTCTCAGTTATAAACCTCTTAATACATTTTCTTCACCCTGAACTGCATACCCTCCTCTTCCAACCTAATAATGCTCTCTGGACTTGATATGCTTATTTCTGATATTGTTCAAATTGTTTTTTATTGTTGCACAACTGCTAAGAAAATGTATAACATTCACATTGTTTTTTCTGTTACACAACTGCTAAGAAAAATGTATATTTTTGTAAACCGTTATGATGGCTCTACCGAATGACGGTATATAAAACTCAACAAATAAATACATAAATAAATAAATGATCATCTACCCAGGATAAGTAGAGAACCAAAGGACAACAAACACTGACAAGGATAAGAAGTGATATCTTACAAACAGTCAAGCTTCTATGACAGGCAGCTGTGATATATCCTGAGAGAATGGAAAATTAGAAAGGCAATGCTTGGTGAGGTTCATGTTCAGTCATACTTTAATAAGGAGGCATATAGAAACACACACAGATCTAAACTGCATTCTGGCAGGATGGTACTTGGGGTTCACTGACTTTGGGGTTCCATCCATCTTCATATTTTAGTATGATTGAAAGTGAATCTTACCCAGCACACCCTTTTTCTCAGTTTGTCAGATTTTTGGGGGGTAAATGATTACATGCAGGGAATATCCCAAATTGTCATATAAGTGATGCAGTCAGTTTGGCAAAGAATAGGTTCGTGTTTTTTTAAATATCTTATAATGGAAGTACCACTTGATATGGATTTTTTTTCCCGCAGGTAACCTAAATTCCATCTCTCTTTCTCCAAAATGCATGCAGTACTCACACATCATTTTCAGAAAATCTTTCTACCTTAAGTGATGGTGGTATGAAATGTCTTTTGAATAGTCCTGAATGCATTGTGGGTATAATGGGGCGTGTTTAAACATTGGGTGGAAGATAACTTGGAGACAGAAACAGAAGCAGAACCAATATTATCTTTGTGGGGCAGTGTCACAAACCTGAGTTTTTGTGTTTTATAATTGATATAGTTTTCAATTAGAATTTGGTACACCACAAGGAGAATGGCAGATTGCTGTTTTATGTTATCATTTTGAAGGTATTTTTAAATTCTAAAATATACAGTATTGATTTTAATTTTAAGCCATGAAAATGATCTAATTAAATATGATTATAGTTTAGGAAACACAATATACATTCTCTGTTAAACATTACTGGTGGGTTTTGCAAATTAAACCACAGATGCTGAATTGCCACCAAGTTCATACTTTTTCTGAGTTCCTTCAGATTTACATTTGCTATACAAATATTAATAAGGCTAATTTTATTTCAGTCTAAGGATACAAAAAGAGATTTTTTTCCAATTCCTATAAAACATAAAAAATAGTTTCTAAAACTTTTGATGCATATGTCAGGCCATCCTCCATCCAGTTCCTGATCTCAAAGATTGCTTTGTCTTCTGTTTACTCCACTGAAGTCAAGGTTTTCATTTAGCTCTGTTGTCTTCCAGAACAATTGCTGCCAGTTCATGCCTTGCCGTTTTGCTGAGTTGCAGTGGGATAGGGCATAGGGCTCGCTCACTGACCCAGGTTAGAGAGCGAGCACCTATCCCTATCCCTAGCAGGTCCAATTTTGAGGAATACAATGCCCCTCGAAACTAGAGTACAGAGAGACTTAAAACTATTCAAAAAAAGTTTAAAAACCTGGCTTTTTAAAAAAGCTTTTTACACTGATAACGGAGAATAGAAATATGAAACAGCAGTCCACGGAACAACAAATCACAGCTCAAAGTCACACAGAAGCGCAATTGCATATTTTAGTTTTCTCACATGTTAAATGCTAGATAGAAACAGTTCAAATAATCATTTCAAATGGAAACTTACATGTCACCCTTCATATAGATTGTATTATTGAAACATGTAACCGAATCTATTTTGGTACTTTGTAAGATAGCACTTCACAAACTGAACATTGATTAAAATATATGTGCCTCTCTGTAAACCGTTGTGATGGTGCATACAGTATAGAAAAGATTTTAAATAAATAAATAAAATAAATGTAACATTTAATTGAACTTTTCTTAATAGGAAATATGATTGCATTTTGTGCTTGAAGATTGCAATATGCTATGAGCAAAGTCTTTGGATCAGTGGATTAGCAATTTTCATTAATAAATACATAGAAAAAAGGAAGCAGGACTATAAGAGGGTAATTTTGAACAGGGTACATAACTCAGCATATACACATATAAATAGGTACAGCTAAAGTTACACCTGTATTTTCTAAACTGTGCGGTGGGAACCTCCCATATTATAAAATACCACCTATCACTGCCTTGTAAGTATGTGTATATGTTTCAGTGCATGCAAATTTATCTAGTGATGGGATCCTCATAGTTTATATATCTATGTTATAAAAGTATGTATATATATATATATTTTATGTGTTAAATACTTGTAACATGCGCACAAAATAACCCTCAGTTTATGCCCAGACAGGGTCATTTATCAAATTGCTATAAGGCGTTTTCGCATACGTTAAGTCCTTTTAATGCATGCGAAAACACCTTTAATGCCTGCGAAAGCACCATAACGCATGGTGCGATGCAAATTAGAAAAAAGGGAGTAGTTTGGGGTGTGCTTTGTGACTGAGTGGGCTGGGTTCACAATTTTGTAAAGCCAAAGGGGTAGATTTTTTAAAAAAGCGCATTCGCGTACTTTTGTTTGCGCACCAGGCGCAAACAAAAGTACACTGGATTTTATAAGATACGCGCGTATCTTCTAAAATCCTGGATCGGCGTGCGCAAGGCTGCCGATTTTGGGCAGCCGGCGCACGCCGAGCCGCGCAGCCTGTCTCCATTCCCTCCGAGGCCCCTCCGAAATCGGAGGGGCCTCGGAGGGAACTTTCTTTCGCCCTCCCCTCACCTTCCCCTCCCTTCACCTCCCTAACCCACCCCCCCGGCCCTATCTAACCCCCCCCCCCCCCTACCTTTATCCATGGATTTACGCCTCCTGGAGGGAACTTTCTTTCGCCCTCCCCTCACCTTCCCCTCCCTTCCCCTCCCTAACCCACCCCCCCGGCCCCTATCTAACCCCCCCCTACCTTTATCCATGGATTTAAGCCTCCCGGGGGGAGGCGTAAATCCACGCGTGCCAGCGGGCTGCTGGCGCGCCGAGACTCGACCCGGGGGCGGTTCCGGAGGGCACGGCCACGCCCCCGAAATGCCCCGGGCCGAAACCACGCCCCCGGCCCCGCCCCCGAAACACCTTACCCTGCCCCTGAAACGCCGCGTCATCGGGTCCCGCCCCCGACACGCCCCCTTCCAAAAACCCTGGGACCTACGCGCGTCCCGGGGCTCTGCGCGCCTAGCGGCCTATGGAAAATAGGCGCGCCGGCGCGCAAGGCCCTGCTCGCGTAAATCCGCCCGGATTTACGCGAGCAGGGCTTTTAAAATCCGCCCAATTTTGCATGGCTTTAACGCATATTTTAACTACACCTTTTTCATTTGTGTAAATCCGTGAGATAGGGCTTTATTGCGCTCCGATGTATTTCAACCAGCCTAGCTATCAAGGCTATAGGGGGAGAGAGAGAGATTAGCCATAATGCCCTCACACTAGATAGGTATTTATATCTGTATGGGAGGCCCACCTAGTAACTCGAGGTGAGGTTTAGGTATTAGTGTAGGGTTAGGGGCCACTTTGACATTCAAAGTCCCAGTCGAAATGTGGGGAGTGCAATTGTAGCCATGGTAGACCGAGGATAATAGGGTGTACTGACCGTTTCAGGATTAGGAGCGTAATTTCTTCTTCATGAAGGGTCCCTACGGTCAGTTGGATGGTTAGGGTGCGATGGGTGATGCAATCAGGCAAGAGTTCTCCATGAATGGAGGCGATTCACAATGGTACCTCCAGGGGTTGCGTAGGAATCTGAAGTAGAGTAACTAGTTCTTCCAGAATGAAATTCCCACCGGCTCCAATATCCCTGAGGGTGGTGGTAGAGAAGGAGTGCACTTCTCTGAAGAGAGAGACAGGCAGTAGAAGTTGAGGGCCAGTAACTGTAGTGCCCAAGCTCGAGACCCCCGCTGGGCTTAGGCTTTGGAGTTTCCCGGATGCACTGGACATGTCTGGATAAGGTGGCCAGGACCCCCACAATAGAGGCAGAGACCGGACTTCCGCCTTCAGAGGCGTTCCTCGGGAGTAAGACGACCACGGTTTATCTGCATCAGTTCTTCCTTGGGTGGGGAAACCGCCAGTGGTGCCCTTGATCTGGGGCTATTGGACCGAGATGGTTCCAGACCGGTCATCGGATAGCCTTTACTTCCCAGTGTCGTTTCTGAAGGCGGTGGTCAATCTGCCCAACTAAAGAGATGAGGTTCTCCAACGACAAAGGAATCTCTCAGGCTGCCAATTCGTCTTTCAGAGTGGGTGTCAGTCCCTCAAGATAGAGGGCCTGCAGGCAGTCCACCTGCCATCCCAATTTCATTGCCAGGGTTCGGAACTCCACGGTGTATTCAGAGAGGGAATGGGACCCTTGGCGGAGGTGGAGGAGATGGTGTCCAGCGACCGCCTGTCGGCCTGGATCATCAAAGGTGCGTCAGAAAGAGGAGATGAATTGAGGGAGCTGCTGAAGTACGGAACCAGAATGCTCCCAAAGCAGGGAGGCCCATGCCAGGATCTTCCCCTCCAACCAGGATAAGATGAACGTGATCTTTGTCACTTCATCCAGAAATAAAGACGGTTGCAGTGAGAACTGCATGTAACACTGGTTGATAAAACCTCAGCAGAGACGAGGATCCCCAATGAAACAGGGAGGAGCTGGGAGGGCCAGCAGTGCCCATGAGGACGATGAAGCAGAGGAGACATTATTCGCCAGAGTCCCTGGGTTAGCCATGGCGGAGTCCTCAAGTTGTGAGCGTAGTCTTTCTTCCGAGGTGGCCAATGCCTCGAGGAATTGCTGCTGCTTCCGGACACATGTAGCCAGGCTTGGGATAGCCTGTAAGGCGGAGGACTCCTCCGAGTCCATGGCCTTGGCAACCTGTTGCGCTGGAGGTGGTCCCTTGCCCTGGTGCAGGATAGGTACGGCCCTCTGGTCGGACCCAGAGAGTGCCTGCCACCAGGAGGCGGAGCACACTAGGAGACAGAGGCTAGCTAGAGCTTCACCAATAACAGTCCAGGTTCTCCACGGGTTGAGCCCTTGAATTCCCGGACTGCCTGGTCTTAGGTGGGCCTCAGAGGTTCTCCTGGAGAGGTAGCGGAGAGGTGTGCCCACCAAGAAAAAAGGTGGGTATGCGGCTAGTGGAGAACAAGTGAGCTAGTCCAGAACAAGGATTACCGGAGACCACTGGAAGGAGATAGGGACTGAAGGTCCTCCAGTCAGGATAGGCAGCGCTTAATGATCTAGCTTGTAGAAAGCCGCGGGCAGCGTCAGAGCAGGTAGGCCTGGTGGTCACAGGAGTAGTGAAGAGAGTGTCCGAATGAGCGCAAGGGTCAAAGCCAGGGTATCCATCCGAGAATGGTCAGCCAAAGCAAGGGTCAGTTCCAGGAATCAGACCAAGCATGGTCAGAGGCAAGCAGAGGTCAGTTCCAGGCAGTGGTCAAACATGGTCAGAGGCAAGCGATTGGCTTTTCCCCAATAGCCACATGGCAGCAGAGGAACGAAAGAGATTCCAAGGCTGCTGGCAAAAGAAAGAGAGGGGGGTCTGTCTTCAGTATGTACATGTATATAAATGGCAGTTTGCCCGGGGGAGTGTGTGTGTGAATGAATGGGTGTCTTCCTGGGGTCTGTCTGTGTGAGAATGGGTGCCTGCCTGAGTGTGTGTGTGTGTGTGTGTGTGTGTGTGTGTGTGTATGTGAGAATGAATTGGTGCCTGCCTGGAGGTCTATGAGTGTGTGAGAATGAATGTTTGCATTCCTAGGGGGGTGGGGTGGGTGCGGTATGAGAAGGAACAGGAGCCTGCCTGGGTATCTGTGTGTGTACGTGAGAATGAATGAGAGCTTGCCTGGGTGTGTGTGTATGTGTATGTGAGAGAGCCAGTGAGAGTGAGAGCGTGTGTGTGTGTGTATGAGAGAATCCGGGGGAGTAAGAGCTTGTGTGTTGGGTGTGGGAAGAGAGAGAGGGTCTTAGAGCCCATGCATGAGAGTGTGTCTGTGTCTGTGAGAGAGAGAGCTTGTGGGTATGTAAAAGAGCATGTATGTGTGTGTATGTGACAGTGTATATGTGAGAGAGAGAGGATAAAGTTTGTGTTTCCTCCTAGCCCCCTAATCATCGACAATCTCAGGATGACTGGAAATCAAGAGTTCCCAGGTGTGGGCAGCAGGGGCTTTTTTTTATTAAATCCTTATTAGTTTTAATTATTGGGTGTTATTTAATGTGTCTGCTGTTTTGAAATTTTTTATTAGTGCTTGGGAAATTTTTAAAAAATATATATGACTTTAATAGATGTTATTTTATTTGTCAGTTCTGAAATATTTATTCTTTTATCAGTATGGTTTAACTATTATAATCTATGCTTTATGTTTCTTGATTTTATTGTTTGGTTTATGAGGAATGGTGGTTCTGTTTTTTCATTGTTTCTCACAGAGTCTGGCTTCTTGGGTTTCAATTTCATTTTTTTGTCTGCATATTGCTGGTTCTAATTTGTGATCCTTTATTCGGTATTTGATGAGGGTCTGTCTCTGCTCTGCATATGTGACAAAGATGAAAGATTCTGCTAGCGTATAGTGTCTGTGAAGATCTATAGTAATCAGGTTTGTTTCATTTCCTCAGTAGATGGTATATTGGTATTCTAGGACCCAGTGTAATATTTGCATGTTCTTTTTCACAAGTAGAGTTCCTGTTGTTTGAGTCTTTGGTGTTACAACTGTTACGTTATAATAGCTTTGCTGTATAGATTTTGAGTGTCTATTTTGTGGGGTTTTGTGTTAGTTCACAAAGGGCCCTATTTACTAAGCATTTTTCCCATAGACACAAAATGTAAGAAAACCTTTAGTAAATAGACCCCAATGTGTCTAGCAGTGGAAGATATTTGTGCTGCTATTACTGTGAGGTGACACCAAAATTTGAAATTTTTTTTTGCACAATGAGCTGTAAGGGAAACATCCAATCTCCATTGTTGGGGGAATTTTTGTGGATGCACAGTGTATTGCAGAACTGGAGGTGCAGGAGTTATATTGACATTCTGTCCCTTCCTACATACATTCCAGACTTCACTCTCATAGCCATATAGAATTAGTTGAATGTGGCTATCAAATAATTTTAATAGTTTTACTAGAAGGATGAAACTAGCCATCTTTTTTAAATTACGCAGAAGACCCTTGGGACTTTCTTATTGAGACTTTTTTTTATAGCCAGTTCTAAGGCAGGGGACCATGCTATGGAGGTGGGTGTGATATGAGGAAATGTCATTTTGGCTCCCCCCCCCCCCCCCCCCAATTCTTCTGGCTAGAAATGCCACAAATTTTCTGTGACCTTAATCATTAGTACAAGAAGGATGGGGGGTGCGCTGGAGAGGCACACAAATGCATGGGCCCCCGGCACTAGAGACCCTCGGTATACTACTGTCTTTTAGCTATTATAGCCTCTCTCCTCACCTTTTAAACTTGCCAGTAGACGTTTAGCCTTCCTTCCACCTTTTCTAACATGTGGAATACATCTGGTCTGTGCTTCCAAGATGGTATCTTTAAACAATGTCCATGTCTGAGGTAAACTCTTAACCTTTGCAGCTGCTCCTAAACATTTTCTTCATTTTACCATAGTCACCTTTTTTGAAAGTTAAATGCTGTAGTGACAGTAAATTTCTCTACTGTCTTCCCACTGGTTATTAGGTCAAATTTATACATGTGATCACTGTTGCCAAGTGGCTCCATCACTGTTACCTCTCGCACCAAATTCTGTGTTCCACTAAGGACTAGGTTTAAAATAGTTTCCTTTCTTGTTGGTTCTTGAACCAGCTGCAACATGAATCGGCCATTTATTTCATCTAGAATTTTATCTCTCTAGCGTGTCCTGATGTGACATTTTTCCCAGTCAATACCGGGGTAATTTAAATCACCCATTACTATTGTGCTGTTGATTTTGTTAGCTTTCCTAATTTATTTTAGCATTTCATGGTCTGTTTGTTCAGGAGGGTGGAGGGTTGTAGTTAATTTAATTTTAGTGGGGGAATGAATAGAAATCGACGTATTAACGTATCGGGGCGCCATACGGCCAAATGCAACGTATCTGCCCCCTGACGAATCCGAATCCCGAAT
Organism: Rhinatrema bivittatum; assembly: GCF_901001135.1. Taxonomy (NCBI): domain Eukaryota; kingdom Metazoa; phylum Chordata; class Amphibia; order Gymnophiona; family Rhinatrematidae; genus Rhinatrema; species Rhinatrema bivittatum. Next base: position 582,448,873 of record NC_042615.1, on the reverse strand, counting down.
GCAACATATGGCATCCCTCTGCACATCCCTAGGCTACTTGATAAGCTGTGTGTGCTGAGCCAAGTTGGCTCACAGCATAACATAAATACAGATTGAAATACAAATGATATTTTAGAAATGGTTACATTACCAGGTTGATACAGAGAGGTGTGAGCTTGCAATTCTGAGTTGGTCACTAATAATAAACAGGCAGAGGAGTTTCTCCGTATGGGAAGTACGAGAACATTTGTACCCAAGGAATGTGAAATTAAAATAAAATAACATCTGCTGTTCTCAATCCAATCATTTAAGGATGAGGGTCCATAACAACAGCAGTCTCTGTCAGTCAGAGGTACGATGAGGAATACAGATTCCGTCATGTGTAGGGATCTGTGGGCAACATGGCCAATCTTACTTACCAATTGTTCGAGCAGACGAGCCGAAGTGGCAGAGGTGCATGATGGGAAATTGGTTTGATGGTGAGTAAGACACATACCAGCCCTTTCGATAGTGGGCAAATATCGACAGTCCTCAGTGGATCCATCCGGATCATAGGTATAATGTACCTGGAAGGTTAGCATGAAATATCAGGTGGTATCTGATATATCCCGCAGCTCTGCATACATGTGTAAATGCCTGAACAGGCCATTTCATACAAAGGAGGCTCCCATTCCATGGGGCCAGGAAGTAGTTGGGTGTATTCGGGTTCCGTTTCCTCTTCCGGATAGGGAGATCTTGGTTCTTGATCATTTTCATATGTGGATTCCGAGTGTGAGCATCCAAGACCCTTCTCAGTGATCCGCAGATGGCTGGTGACAGTTTCTTCGGCAATGTCCAGCTAAAAGAGTATTGGAGGAAATTGATTACAGTATAAATTTATTTTTTTTAGATTTATATTCCGCTTTTTCACACTTTCATGCAGATAAGAAGGCTCACATAGACAAACATGGTTCTCTGAATACATCCACTTCCCATTCGCTGTGTGCTCATTTATGAGATCAGGTCCCAGGCTAATTATCAGTGCTTCTATCATAGGATTTGTCGGAGGCTGTGTCGTTGAGTTTGCACATGCTATCTCCAGTTCGTGGCTCTTTTGTCCAAAAACAGAAGATTAGAATGCCAATTATTACTATGATTCCCAGGATTAATGGGAATAGGTTGATCCCTAAATCATGAAGAAGTCCACCCGCCTCTTCAGTTATTGCTCTAACTACTCCTGCAACTGTTTTTACTATACTACCCACTAATCAAAAGAAGGCTCGACCCAGGGCATTGGAAAATACCTCCGGTTCAGCAGTTCTTCCAGGATCAGTTCGATTCACTTGCTGTTAATTATATCATCCTCAGATGCTGCAAGAACTTATCCTCAGACATTAGCCAGAGCGAAGACAAATTTGACAATAATACATTCACATTTAAAACATGAGTCAATAGCATTTTTAACTCAGTGAATTGTACTGGCTTAAATTCCATATATTGCACAGCTTTGGTAAGCCGGGATCTAAGCATGGGATAAAATTCCCATGGTCCACACCTAATGACAGATCGGGCAGTGACTAGGTACAATATTCCCAGTTGAAGGATCGAAGGATCCATTGGGAAGTTTCAAGAAAACCTCTACCAGTGGTCCGGGATTCAGTTCCAGAGGGCAATCGGCCTCTCCTTCCAGTGTGAGGCTGGTATTATAAACTTGCACCAGGGAATTGCACACAGTTACAGGAACCCTGTGGCAACCCTGTGCTATTATCCAGTGATAACCAGCATTATTAATACACAAATGTGTTAGTTCAAAGATTTTAATTGTCTTTATCCATTCGTTGCTACCATACTGCTTTCAATATATTGTCCCCAAGTTTGAATTTCCCAACATCTCTTCCACATTTATGTGGTGATAGGGAGAAAAATGCGTGTAATCCCTTGTACTAACGTTGATCCCAAGGTCGCCCATGGTTCTTTTCTCATTTCATGTTTGGTGACCTACAAAATAACTTGCAAGGCCTCCACATGGGCATACTGAATTTGTTCTGCTGTGAGGTTTATTTCCTCTAACATTTTTCCCAGTTGAAGGTCCCCCCATTTCGGTTTTGGGGAAGTGAGACCATCTATAAAATGAGTTAACTGTTCTATTCTTGCTAAGACCTGTATTTTCTCATCAGTCGTGGTTATGGCCTCAATTCCTAACTGTAGGGTTTGAGCCAAATAATCCCTTAACTGAAAAACTCCTGCTTTCAGCTGATATTCATTAGACTGAATACCTTTGATAGCAGCTTTAATTCTATTAAGATTAAGAAAAGTGCTCTGAGTTTCCTGTTTCAGAACATTTCTTCTTTTTTCTTCTTGCTGTTCTTATTACCCTGTCGGGTAGGGAAAATGAATCGTTCAGCCACTTAGTCTGTATGATAAGGTCTAAAATGGCTGTAACTTCAGTTTCATTTTTACCTTCTGCTAAGCCTCGAATGCAGGCAGCTGTCAAAGATCTACCTTGTACTAGTCTGTTTGAAAAGAAATGTGCTTCCTGTGTAAAGAAAGGTCCCCATACTCTATTATGAAATCTTTTATTGCAAAGGTTAGCTTGATAACCCCAATTAGGGCATCACAGGCATTGTGTCTGGGTGGAAGAAGACTGAGCACAAAAGAACCTATTGTTTCCACAAGCATTGTTCCACAAAGTAATATTACAATAAGGGATTCCTTCCCAGTGAGTGAAATTAACAGGCAATTCATCACAAAATATATTATAATGTGTACTATTTAAAAACAGAATTTCATACAGTTACCTGCAAACATAAGACAGAGAGTCTTTAATCCTTGGGAGGGGGGAATCCTGTATCTTCGCGCCCCCCCCCCCCCCCCCCCCCCCCCCCCCCCCAATGTGGAATAATTGTCATAAGAGAGTGTTACCTCAGGAAAGATGTCCATCCAGGAGAAAACGAGACCTTTAAGTAAACCTGAAAGTCCATGCATAGGACTAGGTGAGGAGTCCTCCAGAAGTACTTCTGATAGGAGGTTTTGGCAGGCACAGGAGTCATTATTGAGACAAGGTTGAAGGGCAAATCTTTTCAGGAACTGTTCTGGAGCGCCAATATATGGTAGAGAACAGTGCTGTAGTTTCCATGAAGGTGATTTAAGGATCTTAGTAAGATTGGCACCTTCTTTCCGGAAAACCAGGAACAAGTTTTGGTACTTAGATGAGCAGAACTCAGCGTGGACACCATCAAGAGGAGATTCTGATGTGATTGAAGTAAGCTGTAAGTTGCTGGAACAGGGCAACAAGCCTGGACTCAAGACCCTCAGGTTGAGATTCCAGAGAGATGCCTTGCCAGACTTGGTGAGTGTAGTACCTAAAAGGAACATCAATATGCAAAAGAACAGGGTTCTGCACCAACCAGCCATGGTACGGAACCAAGATTACACCAGATGGCAAGGGCACTGTGAGGAGTGACAGTGGTTTAGAAAGTGAATGTTTATTTATATGTGAGTGAGGGTAACAAAGTTTCCAAGAGGTTTCGGGGAAAGTTGTGGAATGTACTTGGGTATGAGATAAAAGGTAGTAGAGAGAGAGAGACGGGAAATGCAATTACCAAGAACACCAACATGCGATAATATACTTATAGTAAGGTTTATAGAAAAGAAATCCGCAAGCAAAAATGTACTGATCGGGGAATAAATTGTACAACATGCACTTTGAAGCTGTTGCTGGATGTGGGTTAAAAGCAGAAGGCATTCAGACGTAGGACTAAATATGCCGAGAACGACCTGTTCTTGTTCTGGGGTTGACGCGGTCGGGTCACTTCTCAGAAAAACATCAATGTCTTGTGTGGTGGGGGCACTTTGCAGCGTCGATTCCTCCTGTCTCATTTGTGTCAGTGGAAACTGTGGATGCAGTAGAGGCTGGGGGTCGAATGCAGGCGCTTGCATCGGAAAACCCCAGTGTCTCGGAGACCAGCTTGACATCTCTAATAGACACAACTTTTCTGTTCTCTGGATCCTCAGAGTCAGAAAGTAACAGTCCCGAGGTACCTAGACGTTCTGCAACAATAAAGGGTTTAGACCAATATTGTTCTAATGATCCACGAACATGTGTTTTGCTCAATACTATGGAACCAATCAAAATGGATTTGGATTCCAGGGGGCTTCATCAGAGGCAACCATCAACTTCGAGGACCCCATGTTTTCTAGCATAGAGAACCCAAAAAGAGACATAGCAGGCACTTCATGATTGGCAGTTATGGTACTATTTAGCTGGATTTGTATCTCCGGGAGATTATGGTACCAATCTTTGGACTAGTTTTTAAGGCAAAAATTTGCAGACTACACTTAACCTCACCGTTCACCCGTTCCACCATACAATTAGATTCCGGACGGTGGGGGTACAAGAACTGATGGGTAATGGAGTGATCAGCACAGAAGGTTTCCATCTCTACATTTCTGAAGGCTGGACTGCCATCTGTGCAGAGTTAACAGTCACTGCTACTGTAAGGCATTTCTGTGCAAATAGGAAAATGAAGCTCGAAAAAGAGTTTAGCACCACTAAGATATGTCGGTTGTCACATGAAGAGGCAAGTTGTCCAATGTGATCCATATAGACTACCTGTCCTGGTCTTATCCCCCGTGGAAGTGCTCCTTCTACATAAGGGGGTTCAGTTCTTTTAGGGTTTGTATGCTGACATTCTATACAGTTGCGAACCACTTTCTTAGCCTGATTTCTGGTTAAAATCCCATCTGAGTGATGACACAGAGTTGCTGCATTTAAATGTTAGGAACCATATCAGGCGAGCCGTGTCCATACTGTGGTGTCCTGCTGAGAGGCCGCTCTTTTGGCAGTCTCATCCACCATATTATTAAAATGAGCATACCACCCTTCCGCCCGGTGAGCTCGTACATGTAAGACCATTACTGGGACTGTAAAGGTTCTGGAAGATGAAAATATCAATCTCCAGTGTGCTCGGTGTGTTATTGGCTTGCCAATAACATCTAAAAAGTCATTGTTTTCCCAGACTTTCATGTGTGTGTTGTATCCTGTTATTTCCTTCTCTTTGGGGGTTATTTTCTAAAGCTATCATGGAGTCGGCCCCGGAAGAGGAGGAGTCTGGGCGGCACCGGGGCCGACTCTGTGAAGACTTTTCAGACAGCGAAAGGTACGCAACCTTTTCGCTGTCATTTTCTCGCCGAATAACTACACCTTTTATGGTGTAGTTATTTGGTGTGACGCCGGCAGCGATTGCACCGCCACGGTGCGATCGCTGCCGGCTATCGCAGGACCACGCCCCGCTTCGCCCCCCCACCCCCCGTTACCGTGGGATTCAGAGAGCCCGGCGGTGTTAGTGAATCCAAGCCTATGTCTGGGCATTGTCCACAAGGCATATGATTAACTTATGGAGCATTATATTTTTCAAATCTATTTCTTAATCAAACAGTATAGAGCAATAAGTATAATAATGATAACTATAGTTACTGAAATTATAGCAATCAGATAAATATCTACTAAAGACATTTTCTTGTAAAATATATTCTTTCTAGTACATAATTTGCTAACACTAGCTAGGGTTTAATGATACTAGATAGGGTTCTCTTATGCAGAACATAACTATAATCAAATGCTTACCAATATCATGAAGCGATTAGCCCTTTAAAGTCTCTCAGTCAGGGTTTATCTTGCTCCTCTCATCTCTCCCCCTGCACTGTCCGTATCAGGGGTTTAAATAGACAGAATAGCCAGATGGGGGCTAAGAAAAGTTAACTTTTGTATCATTTTGAAGCCTCCCAAGAACAAAGATAACAGAGGTGGGGGCTAGACTGAACTCCTAACTGAAAAAAACTAAGTTTCTTATACTTTTGAGCCTCCAAGGACACAGGTGTCTGAAGTTGGAAGGCATCCCAGTTGAGGCCCTCATAGTGGAAAAGTACAGGGAGTGTAAAAAGCAATTCTTATGCTTCAAAATTAACTTGATTTTACTGACTACAGTTTTTACATGCATGACTACTAAGAAACACATTTTCTAACACATTTTCTGACAAATAAATACTTTTTCTAACACATTTTCTGACAGTATCCACATTTACCAAGGCAGTTGACTATTACTCAGCACAATCTAAAATCCTATCTATGTGATGTGTGAGGTCAGCAGGCAGGCAAGTTACCAAATGATTCTCACATCCAACAGCCACCCAGCTAGCTACTTTCCTAATAATTGAATCACCAGCTACAATGGCTGTCCTAACTCTTTCCACCTAGGACTTGCCCCTGGAGACATATCATCGATGCGAGAGGAGTGCAAGTCCTAACTACAGGATTGCTTCCTTCCTCACCAAGGTGACACTCTACTACTACCTGGAAGAGTTGTATCAAGACGTTGTAGACAAAAGTGCTATAGATCCCCAGATGCAGGCCATTGCCAAAATATTGATATTGGGACATTTTATCTATTGGACTCTGATGGTAGTAATTACTAGAGATGTGAATCGTGTGATCGATCGTCTTAACGATCGATTTTGGCTGGGGGGGGAGGGAATCGGATCGTCGCGGTTTTGTTTTTTTAAATATCGTGTAAATCGTAAATCGGGGGAGGGCGGGAAAACCGGCACACTAAAACAACCCTAAAACCCACCCCGACCCTTTAAAATAAATCCCCCACCCTCCCGAACCCCCCAAAATGTCTTAAATTACCTGGGGTCCAGAGGAAGGGTCCCGGTGTGATCTTTTACTCTCGGACCTCCTGTGCGTTGTAGAAATGGCGCCGGCGCTACATTTGACCTGTCATATGACAGGGCAAAGGTAGCGCCGGCGCCATTTTGTTTTTTTGTCCCCCGACGGCAGGAGCGTAGGAGATCGCTCCCGGACCCCCGCTGGACCTTTTGGCCAGCTTGGGGGGGCCTCCTGACCCCCACAAGACTTGCCAAAAGTCCAGCAGGGGTCCGGGAATGACCTCCTGCACTCGAATTGTGTTGCTGTATTGCAAAATGGCGCCGGCCATATGGCCATACGGCCGGCGCCATTTTGCAATACGGCAATATGGCCATACGGCCGGCGCCATTTTGCAATACGGCCCGAGTATCAACGCACCCGTGGCCCGAGAGTGGAAGATCACACCGGGACCCCCCCACTGGACCCCAGGTAATTTAAGACATTTTGGGGGGGTTCGGGAGGGTGGGGGATTTATTTTAAAGGGTCGGGGTGGGTTTTAGGGTTGTTTTAGTGTGCCGGTTTTCCCGCCCTCCCCCTTCCCCTGATTTATGATTTTTGACGATAAATCGGGGGAATTCCTATTATATATCGCCTCTAACGATTTTTGACGATTTAAAATATATCGGACGATATTTTAAATCGTCAAAAAACGATTCACATCCCTGGTAATTACAGAATGTATGTATTGATTTAAAAGAGAGAATTATGATTTTAGAAGTTTTGTGGCTTAACACATTGTGCACTTCATGAAACTTGCTAAAAGAATAATCTAAAACTGCATTTTTTAAAAAGCACATACAAAAAGGATAAAAATATATTAAAAAGAGAGAAATATATGTTGACACATTATTATACCACAGTGATAATGTCTTCAGTCACCAAATTATATTGAACTAGATATACCAAAGATTTTGTTTTAAAACTATATTTAAATATGTAAATGTGATTATTAAATGATTAGAGAGATATTTACATTTTTGATGATCTATTTATTAAGTATTAATCATGCAATACATAACATGATAGCAGATAAAAATGATATGGCTCCTCCAGTCTGCCTATCCACTGTTGTGCATCCCAGCTGCACTGGTGCCATAACCGGGCCTGCTCACCTTGGGCTCCCCTCCGCGGGTCCCGGTCCATCCTCCCTTGCCGTGGCTACCAGGCTCCGATGCATATCCTGAGCACTTCCGGCCTCCTCTGCTACTCCGGCCTCTCAGCAGAGCTTTTGCAGGGGCTCCGCGTCCTCAGCCCTGCCCCTAGGCGCGAGTGGCCAGAGCTCCGTCCTTTAAGGTGCCCAGGGCAGGAACCTCAGTGAGGGTGCCTCCCGATGACGTCACCTGAGCCCTTTATACCTAAGTCGGTATAAAGGCCGGGCTCAGTCTCATTTTCCTTGCCTTGGCAAACGGGTCGTCACACTTGTGTGATCTAGTTGCCGTCCTCGTTCCTGTGCTTGTTCCAGTGTTCCTGTGTCTGTTCCTGTGTTCCTGATCTCGTTCCAGTGTTCCTGTGTCTGTTCCTGTGTTCCCGTGGTCTTTCCTGTGTTCCAGCGCCTGTTCCTGTATTTCTTCGTTCCTGAGTCTTGTTCCACCTTCTGCAACCAGGCTGTACCTTCTCGGACTGACTCCCAGTACTGACCTCGCTTGCCTCTGACTATGCTTGTACTGATACCTGGAACTGACCTCTGCTTGCCTCTGATCTCGCTTGGACCACTACCTGGAACTGACCTTTGCTTGTCTCTGACTACGCTTGGACTGATATCCAGAACTGACCTCTGCTTCCCTCTGACCATGCTCGGACTGATAACTGGAACTGACCCTTGCTTTGGCTGACCATCCTCGGATGGATACCCTGGCTTTGACCCTTGCGCTCCATTCAGATACTCTCTTCGCTTCTCCTGAGACCACCAGGCCCACCTGTCTTGACACTGTCTGCGGCCTTCCTCGAGCTAGACCACTAGGCGCTGCCTATCCTGCCCCGGAGGATCTTCAGTTCCTGCTTTGTACCCGAGGTCTCTGGACTCTGTTCCGGTCTAGCTCGTCTGTTCACCATTAGCCGCGCACTGCTACTCTTTGTGGGCAAACCTCTCCACCATCTCTCCGGGAGACCCCTAGATGCCCACCTAAGCCCAGGCAGCTTGGGAATCCAAAGGCTCAACCCGCAGAGCCCACGGGCCATTATTGATGAAGCTCCAGCTTGCCTCTGTCTCCTAGTGTGCTCCGCCTCCTGGAGGCAGGCGCTCTCTGGGAACCCTCAGAGGGCCGTACCAATCCATGCAACATCCACATCTGCTATTCAGCTTTTGTATTAATTTCCTCTCCCTCAGAAATCCTCTGTGCTTGTCCCATGATCTCTTGAATTCTGATACTGTCCTCATCTCCATCATCTCCACAGGGCGGCTGTTGCATGCATCCACCATTCTTTCTGTAAAAAAATAATCGTCCTTAAATTATTCCTGAGTCTATCATCTTTCACCCTCATCCCTTGACCCTTCTTTTCAGAGCCTCTTTTCTGTGGAAAGAAGCCCGCCTCCTGGGCATTTTTTTTAGGTATTTAAATGTCTCTGTCATATCTCTCCTTCCTTTAAGTCTATCCTGATATACTTTATTATGAGCACCCTTGACAATTTTAGTTACTGCGCTCTGGATCCACTGCAAATAATTTATATCCTTTTGAAGGTTTAGTCTCCCGAATTGTGCATAGCACTCCAAATGAGGTCTCAATAATGTATAAATAAGCAATGTCACCTCCTCTTTACTGCTGATTATTCCTCTTCCTATGCACCAAAGCTTCCTTTTGGCTTTTGCTGTCATCTTATCTGCCTGTTTGGCCACCTTGAGATCATCAGATATGATTAACCCTAGATTCTGCTCCTGTTTTGTGCACAGAATTTCACTCATTATACTGTACTGCTCCCTTGGGTTTTTGCAACTCAAATGTTCAGCTCTGCATTTTTTTTTTAGCATTAAGTCTTAGCTGCCAGACTCTAGACCATTCTTCAAGTTTCACTAGATCCTTCCTTATGTTTTCTACACCATTCAGGGTGTCTACCCTGTTGTAGATTCTGGTATCATCCACAAAAAGGCAAATCTTTCCTGATAGCTCTTCTGAAATATCACTTACTTATCAAAAACAGATCAAAGACCAATTCTTGTGGCACATCATTGCTAACCCCATTTCCTCGGCATGAATTCCATTTATCACTAATCTTTCTCGCCTCTCACCCAACCAGTTTCTAACCTAGTCATTCACTTTAGGGCTCTTACCAAGGACATTCAGTTTGTTTATATCACCTCTGCGGAACTGTGTAAAAGGCCTTGCTGAAATCCAAGTAAACTATAGTAACCAGTAACGTCATAAATTTCTTCTCAACAAATCAATCAGAAATCTGACCTAAAAAACAGACATCAGTAACCAGTGATGTCATGTATTCTTCTCAAGAGCCAATCAGAATTTTTACCTAAAGAACAGACTGAATTTTGGAGTGCTTCCGGGGTCAGGCTAGAATGTGTAGACCTGTTGAGCCTTATATGAATGGTGTGTATGTCACTCTAACCATTGTGCTATAAGCTAGTATTCTATTTTAATGCTTTTCTTTACAGTTCAGTACTGGTACTTCATAAGGTAATCCCCTGAAGCAGAGTTTTACCTCGAAACACGGTGCGTGACAAGCACACAGCATGCTATACAACACAACTTCTGTATTGCCTTCTTCCCTACTGCACTATAACTATCGTGCCCGGTATTGTATCAACATCTTGTCTGACCTTTGCCCATGTTAAATATCCTGAGCTCCAATTTACAAAAGAAGAGGAATGTTTGGGATCTGATTGCATATATCTTGCATCATCAAGCAGCATCATAAGACTTAACTTGCAAATAGGTCAAAATCTATAGGTTCCAAAGGGCTAAATTGTTTTGTATTGTACTCATCAGGAGGTTTCATACATCTTGGGCTGCTTCACTCCTAGATTATGGGCTTGTGCCTGAATAGTTGCAGATTCCAATTCTCTTACTCCAGTGCTGATTTATGTATTTGCTAAGTAGAGTGCGAGCCTGGTATCCTGTTATTTCCCTCTCTTTGGGGGTTATTTTCTAAAGCTATCATGGAATCGGCCCCAGAAGAGGAGGAGTCTGGGCGGCACCGGGGCTGACTGTGAAGACTTCTCAGACAGCGAAAGGTACGCAACCTTTTCGCTGTCATTTTCACGCCGAATAACTACACCTTTTATGGTGTAGTTATTTGGTGTGACGCCGGCAGCAATCGCACCGCCACGGTGCGATCGCTGCCAGCTATCGCAGGACCGCCCCCCGCTTCGCCCCCCTGCCCCCCGTTACCGTGGGATTCAGAGAGCCCGGCGGGGTTAGTGAATCCAAGCCTTTGTCTGGGCATTGCCCACAAGGCAGGATTGTAGAAGTGGTCATCTTGCTGTCTTCCTGGCTCTGTCCTGAATTCTTTATTGTGGTCATTTGCCTACTAAGGAACATACTGAGGGACAAGGCCTGTAGATCAGGCTGTAGTGGAACAGTGCAAGAAGGAGCAGGTTACGGAGGATGGCCGCCAGCATGAGAATGAAAAGTGGGAATGTGAATTGGCACACACTCCAACAAAACTTCAAAGCTGTAACTTGGTGGATGTCCCACATTGAGAACTTAAGGAATTTGTGATCCAGGTGCAACTGGATGAAGTTCCCACCCAAGTCCTGGCAGACTCAGGATGTAGTAAGACTCTTGTTCATAAGAGCCTGATCAAGAAAGAAGTTATCAATGAGAAGAAGAAGGCAAATCTTATTTGTGTACATAGCAACAGACAGCAGTACCCCACCATTCAGATCCTGCTGACAACACCAGCAGGACAAGTTGTTATGGAAACGGGAGTACATCCCAAGCTCCCATAATCAATGGTTTTAGGGCACAATTGTCCCCAGTGTAGAATCTTGTGGCATCAGCTTATGGACAATCAAGCTAGACTGGAACAGCGGGTATCCAACAAACCCTGGAGCGGTTTCCCAAATGAGTTGAGGAGGAGAAACCTTAAATGGGTTAAACAGTCCCAGCATAGGGTAGGGAGTAAAGAGAGGAACAGAGGTCTTCTTTGGAGTATAACCTTTCTAAGGGCAAGCGCTCAACCAAAGAAGTTTGAGCTGAGGGGGAGGATATGTGAAAGGTTATACACAAGAAAACCCCAGAATACCTTAAAGAACCGGATCCAGAGATCTGGCCTGGTCTAATTTAAACCCCAGGCAACAGGGAATCCTAGTCTGAGTGGAGTCTCCTGGGATGATATATATCTAGCCAGGTTCAAGAGAGAATGGGAGGCCCCGGGGAAAGGAGGAACCTAGGAAAGGCCCAGTCCAAGAGACTGTAAGTTCTTATACTGCTTCTTTGTTTATAAGCTGTAATGGTATGCAGAGCAAAAGTTCATGAACATCCAGCTAGAGCCTAGCCTGCTTCTATTCTATTACCATTCTGACTGCTCACAGTGCCACACAACCTCAAAAGGTTTTGTTGTTTACAAGAGATTACTTTTTCTCTTTATTGTGTGTAGCATTCGGATAAGACCAGTATTGTCTTCTTTCTCAAGGGAATCACTGTGTCAGATTAAGAAACATATTTGAAGATTTTTATTTTTTAAGCAAGGCCCTCTGCTGTGTCCCACAAACCTGGTCAGATAAATCTATTTATTCTAAAATGGGCCTAAATCATGGGACAAAATCTAGCTTTTTTTTCCTGTGCTGAAAGATGATGGCTGAAGGACTTGAAAGTTAGTTCTAAAAGGCTACAGTGAATCACAGGACTGGGATTTCTATGATGTTCTCAACCTAATGCACTTGGAAGTCAATATTTAGTGCCACTTAGCTGGCTACATTTGGATTTATCTGGCTAAGTGGCGCTGTTTGAATATGTATTTTTATGTTTGTTATATTGTTACCCATCCTGAACTTTAGAGGGTGTGGGATAGAAGTAGTTTTAACTAAACACGTAAGTAAGTAAGTAAGTAAGTAAGTAAGTAAGTAAATAAATAAATAAATAGATAGATAGATAGATAGATAGATAGATAGATAGATAGATAGATAGATAGATAGATAGATGTGGCTGCATTTAGCATCTGACACCCAGATAAGTAACTATTTATCTAGCTAAATAGTTATCCGGCTAAGAGGAGAGCATTACATAAGAACATAACAACAAAACAACATGCCATACTGGGTCAGACCAAGGGTCCATCAAGCCTAGCATCCTGCTTCCAACAGTGGCAATCCAGGCCATAAGAACCTGGCAAGTACCCAAAAACTAAGTCTATTCCATGCTACTGTTGCTAGTAATAGCAGTGGCTATTTTCTAAGTCAACTTAATTAATAGCAGGTAATGGACATTCTGGGACATGGCTAATTATCCAGCAAATTAAGTAGGTGATGCATCAAACTGCATTAGTGCTCTAAACCCATTATATCAAGTATATCGCACGATATACACAATATTTTGCATCTCCCTACCCACATACCCTTCCCTATTACAATGACCTTTGCATGCGATTTGCATGCACGAATAATACAAATGCATGCAAAGAAGGTCATTACTAGTCAATTTGATGTAAAATTTTATTGTGGCCAACCAAGAAGTTGGTCAGTTGTGATAAAATAACACCTATTTGAAATGCATTAAATTTGAGACAGGAGGCCCAGGACCCATAATGGGTTCCAAAGCCCCCGCTGCACAGTTAAATCAGCAGGGAAAAATCAAAGATACAGCAAATGGGGAGGTTGAGCGAGGATCAGTGTTGACCCCCATCTTAACTCAGGTCCGCCAATCAAGACAAGCCAATCAGGACTACCAGACTCCTCACTCTATCCCCTTCAATTGATTCAAAATAGCGCAGCCCGGATACTAACCAGAACCCCTTTGCATAACCATATCACCCCAATTCTGCAATCTTTACACTGGCTTCCCAAAAAAGTTCAGGGTAAAATATAAAATTCTCTCCACTATCCATGGTTTAATTCACAATCCAACCTCCACGTGGCTCTGTTCTTTACTACGGATTTACAAACCTGCACGACATTTAAGATCACTCACTCAAAATTTCCTAGATATTCCCTCACCCAAACAAGCCAGGCTAGATGTTACCAGAAAGAGAGCCTTCTCTGTAGCCGGTCCAATACTTTGGAATTCTCTTCCAAATTCACTGCGGTTAATATCAAACCCCTCTCATTTCAAAAAATCACTTAAAACTTATCTTTTCCAACTTGCATTTAATATCCCCACCCAAGACCAAACCTGACAGCTAACACATATCACCAACCTATCCACAGCACTCATTCATCTTACCCATTTCATCTCATTCCCATCTCCCTTCCTCCAGCAACAGTAAGTCCCATGGCAACAATGTTTTATGTTTTATTTTACTTTGAGTAAATGACTTATTTTTATACTAGAATTTCTTCTAGCTATTAATTAACTTTATGTACTTTTAAATTTAATTTGATCTTGATTTTTTTTGTTTTTTTTCTTTTAATTTTTATTTTACCCATTGTAAACCGTTTTGACAAAATTTACTTTCCTAAAACGGTATATAAATATGTTTAAATAAATAAATAAATAAATAAATAAATAAGACAACCCCCGACTTCCCCAAAATGTAAAAAATAAATAAATAAAAAATAAATGACCCACGCAGCGACAGACCTGGCCATTCCTTACACCTCCCCAAAGTACAAAAGTAGAATGTGGCCCAGGACCCCGAACCTGATCCCCCACCCTCCAATTGACAGTGATAGCCCCTGATATTCCATACTCCCCATCCCCCAAGTGACAGTGACAGCCCCCATGAATTAAGAAAACAAAAGATCCTGGGCCCCACCCATCCCACCCTACCTGCCTTCCCACCCTCCCCCGCCCTCGAAAGCAAAAAGTAAAGAAAGTAGTGTCCCAGCCTCCACTCCTGACCTCTTTTACACACCCTCTCTCATACCTAAAAACAGATCTTGCATTGGGGCCGAATGCACCTTCACATCCGGCCTGGTCAGCATCATTTTCCAAAATGGCACCAATCTGAGCTTGCCCCAGTTTGGAAAATGGTGCCGACCAGTCTGGATATGAGGGTGCACCTGGCCCTAATGTGGGATCCATTTTTAGGTATGAGTGGGGTGGGGGCTGGGCACACTACTCTTTTTTCCCCCCTTTTTGGAGAGGAGGGTGGGAAGAGGGGGTGGCATGGGGTGAGGCCCGGGACCTGTTTTTTTTTTAATTGGAGCAGGCCATCATTTTTATTTTGGGGGTTGAGGGGTATGGACTGTCAGAGCAGTCACTGTCCCTTGGGGGGTTGAGATGTATGGACAGTTGGCGGCTGTCACTTTCACTCAGGGCTTGGGGGAGGGAAAGAAGCCATCAATGTTACTTGGGGGGTGGGGAGATCAGGGGTTGGGGGGCCATGTTTTACTTTTGTACTTAGGGGAGAGGGAAGGAGGCCAGGGCTGTCACCGCACCAGTCTTTTTTTTTTTTTATATATTTTGGGGGAGTCAGGGCCATCTCAACTGGCAGCTCTGGGTTGAGATAGGGTCAGCACTGACTTCCACTCAATCTCCCTGTTTGCACGCATGCTTTTTTTTTTTTGGGCCAGTAGCCTTTTAATGTGATGGCAGTCCCGTGAGGTTGGGGCTACTATCTCGTTAAAGGGCCATTCACAGAGTTCTTTTGTCCTGCGGTGTTTGACCGTGAGATAAAAGAACTCACCATAAAGCTGTTTTGCTTTTTTGGGAGAAAGGCCCCACTATTGCGGCAACACCCCCCATGATAGTGGGATGACTCCTGCAATAAAACATAGTAGCTTGATGCATCTAAGGGTAAAGCCAGATAAGTGGCAATATTCAGATTTATCTAAATTAGCCAGCTAAATTAGACCAGCTATTGAGCAGGTCAAACATTACCTAGCTAAACTTATCCAGTTAACTTTTAGATAGATGAGTATATTCAGCATCGTGGCTGCACCATAAGAACATAAGAACATAAGAAATTGCCATGCTGGGTCAGACCAAGGGTCCATCAAGCCCAGCATCCTGTTTCCAACAGTGGCCAAACCAGGCTAACTTACTCAATAGGATAATGACTGAATATGCAACTCACAGTATACAATTCAGCAGCACAGACTTACACAACTATATCAATGTCCTATGGGGCAGGTGAAATATTTAATGAATGATGATGGTTTAAGAACTGTAGCTAGGATGATGACTGTCAATAGTGTTTGTTTCATGGAAAATGCAGTCTTTGATGTTATAAATTACTTCATCTACTACTCCCTTTTTTAGTGACACTGCCGAAAAGGAAGATTTCCGAAGACACAGGACCAGTTGATGAGAAACCCCATAGTGAGCGTGGAAGACCCAAGTGACGTGTTCCTGCTTGCCAATCAGGAAGTGACATTCAGATAATCAGATGCACATGTCTAGGAGCCCTTTGGAGTAAACCCATTTTTCTTGATAAACAAGTTTCTGTTTGATACAGTCACATCACAGCTGCTAGATATTTAACATGGCTCTGAGGGTTCTGATTTTGGCTTTGGATTTATTACTTGGAGTAGAAACATTATTCCCACTACCAAAGAACATATGGTACGCCTCAGGTAAGGATTGTGACATGGGTGGAAAAGGGATCAGGTCTTCTGAATTTTTTGCTGTGAATTATTTTTAATCTTTTTTAAGGTAGATGGACTGGTTTTATAGGGGGGTTTCCAAAACTTGGTAATCTCTTCTTTTGTTACCTTCATATCTCAACCTCTTGTAAGGATTTGCTACAGGGTAGCAGAGGGCTGTTCTCTGCTGAATGGCAGCAAATCTTAGCCAGAGTGCTGCCCACAAAAGTTTTCTGCCTTAGGCAGATATAATGAGTGCCTATTTACAAATCCAGGGTTGTATACTGAAAAGATTATTACAGTTATACAACACAGGAAGACAGATGGTTGACACTGAGATGAGCAGAGGTGCTTCACAACTCTCTGTTACAGAGTCTGCTCAAGTATCAGATTTTTACAGTAAAACATAAAAGGAGTAAATAGGTACAGGAAAAATGAGTGTGTGAGTGTTTGTGTAGATCATTTTAAGCTATTTTTCCTAAGGGACAGAATCCTTAAGTTAAGGAGCAGAGTAGTATATGGTAATAAAAAATGAAAAACAGGCTTTCAATTCAGCTTAATTATATAATTATGTGAAAAACGGCAATGTGTGAACATTGCTGTTGCACACTTATACTTTGGTATAACAACTAATGTACTAAGTATTCTTTCACTTGAGTAAAATCACCCAAGATATAAGCTCATAGTTATATGAAGTACAGGGGAATTGCTGCTTTTAAAAATAGAAGGAAATAAAAGAAAATGTCCCAGCTGGTGGGATTTATATATAAAACTGGCATTATCAATTATTTAAAACTACATTCTGGAGCTATAATCAAAGGCCTGGGAAATTTACAGGCATGAGAAAGCTTTTATTAATTTGAGGACTCAATGTAAAAAAAACCCACAAGATATATGTCTAGTTACAGCAGCCAAAAAAAAAAAAAAAAGAGGAAGAGAGAATATATTCATCAGCCATACCATAATGTAGAACATTTATTCCCTCTGAACCCTATAGATTAGAGAGACAATGCTTATCTGTTGTTGTTTTTCTTAAATTGATACTAGCTAGTATAAGTTCAACAAGCCAGCACAGAGTACACTGAGGGAGCATGCAGGTTTCCACTTACAGAAGATTATCATGATTAATGTAGTTAGATTCTCCCATTTATTTTAATTAAAGATCAGAGTAGTAGGCTACCTGAGAAGAGAGGAAACCCATGAGAGAGCCACATAAGGAGACATCACACTCAAGGAAAGAGAAGAAACAGAGCTAGAGCTCCCTAGATATCAAGCTGTTCACACTAACTGTAGTCTCTAGCCTCCAACACTAGCGGTGGTAGGGAGATTAACCATGATATCCAGCTACAAACCCCTGTTGCACTATCATCAACAGATAAGTGCATGCACACAAGCTGTGACAGGACTCCAAGAGAAAGCCTAGCTAAACAGAAGCTCACATAGAAGCATAGACAATAATAAAAGTAGAGAAAAAGAACAACATAAGTAGTCGATGGGTACACGTTCACTTCCAGTCTAAGCCCCGCCCATGCCCCACCCACTCTGCATAGAAATGAATGGGATTGTAATCCCACCCCCTCCTATCCCTGACCCCTCCCCTAGATCTGCCCAGGCCCCACCCATGTTCCTCCCCAATAGAAGTAACTGGAGAGACCCTTCCCATGTCCTGCCCCCAAACCAACCCCCCCTATGATGTCACTGGCGGCCCCACCTCAAGCCAAACACCCTGCTATGTTGTGGGTATAACATCACTGGAAGTCCACCCCCTCACCACCCCCTCAAAAACACGCCCCCTAGAACGTCATCAGAAAGGGGCCCTGTCGCTTTTTAATGATGACAGAATGAATGGACTCTGGATGGTTTTGATGATCTCACCGGAAGTACAATACAAAACCCAAACTATTCCCAAAAATGCGCCCCCTAGAACATCAGCAGAAATGTCCCTGACGCTTTTTAATGATGACAGAGCGGAAGCATGCTTTTTTTTCCTAGCCCCTCTGTTTTAAAAGTTACTAGCTGTGAGGTGGCAGGAAGCTTTCTCTCATTCTGTAC
Source organism: Rhinatrema bivittatum (assembly GCF_901001135.1). Lineage (NCBI taxonomy): Eukaryota > Metazoa > Chordata > Amphibia > Gymnophiona > Rhinatrematidae > Rhinatrema > Rhinatrema bivittatum. The sequence continues at coordinate 582,430,525 of NC_042615.1, read as the reverse complement.
ACAGAGACAGGGAAAATCAGCCTCCCTTCCCTCCTCCCCTCACTGTAGATACACATGCCCCAACCCCTCAACCGCCCCTATCCTGGCAGAGTGAAATCTGAGCAGAGGATAATTAACAGCAGGGTGTTGGGTGCTGGAAGTTGTGGGTCTACAAAGGTGGATAAAACAAGGATTTTGATTTCTTTTAAAAAATAGACCTCTGTATTTACAGTCATATAAAACAAGAATGCAACAGCAGATATTAAAGAAAATTTATTATGAACCAGACGCTGTAGGTAGTTTTGCTGGTATAAATCCTCTTTTTCAGACTGTTAAAACATGTACTCAGGCAGTGACCAAAAAACAAGTGACTGATTGGCTTACAGATCAAGATGTTTATTTGCTACACAAACCTGCTAGGGTACATTTTAAAAGAAATAAAACCATAGTGTCTGATAGAGATGTGAATCGTGTCCTCGATCGTCTTAACGATCGATTTCGGCTGGGAGGGGGAGGGAATCGTATTGTTGCCGTTTGGGGGGGTAAAATATCGTGAAAAATCGTGAAAAATCGAAAAATCGTAAAATCGCAAAACCGGCACATTAAAACCCCCTAAAACCCACCCCCGACCCTTTAAATTAAATCCCCCACCCTCCCGAACCCCCCCCCCAAATGACTTAAATAACCTGCGGGTCCAGCGGCGGTCCGGAACGGCAGCGGTCCGGAATGGGCTCCTGCTACTGAGTCTTGTTGTCTTCAGCCGGCGCCATTTTCCAAAATGGCGCCGAAAAATGGCGGCGGCCATAGACGAACACGATTGGACGGCAGGAGGTCCTTCCGGACCCCCGCTGGACTTTTGGCAAGTCTTGTGGGGGTCAGGAGGCCCCCCCCAAGCTGGCCAAAAGTTCCTGGAGGTCCAGCGGGGGTCAGGGAGCGATTTCCCGCCGCGAATCGTTTCGTACGGAAAATGGCGCCGGCAGGAGATCGACTGCAGGAGGTCGTTCAGCGAGGGTTCTGGCGCCTCGCTGAACGACCTCCTGCAGTCGATCTCCTGCCGGCGCCATTTTCCGTACGAAAACGATTCGCGGCGGGAAATCGCTCCCTGACCCCCGCTGGACCTCCAGGAACTTTTGGCCAGCTTGGGGGGGGCCTCCTGACCCCCACAAGACTTGCCAAAAGTCCAGCGGGGGTCCGGAAGGACCTCCTGCCGTCCAATCGTGTTCGTCTATGGCCGCCGCCATTTTTCGGCGCCATTTTGGAAAATGGCGCCGGCTGAAGACAACAAGAATCAGTAGCAGGAGCCCGTTCCGAACCGCTGCCGTTCCGGACCGCCGCTGGACCCGCAGGTTATTTAAGTCATTTGGGGGGGGTTCGGGAGGGTGGGGGATTTAATTTAAAGGGTCGGGGGTGGGTTTTAGGGGGTTTTAGTGTGCCGGCTCACGATTCTAACGATTTATAACGATAAATCGTTAGAATCTCTATTGTATTGTGTTCCATAACGGTTTAAGACGATATTAAAATTATCGGACGATAATTTTAATCGTCCTAAAACGATTCACATCCCTAGTGTCTGATGTGGATGCACAATGGCAAGCAGATCTGGTTGACCTGACCGCCTTGTCTGGTTATAACAGCAGCTACAAATACATTTTGATGGTAATAGATGTTTTGTAAAAATACGCATGGGCGCTGAGCCTAAAATACAGAGGTGTTCATCATTTTGAGACCAACAACGATGTTAAGGCAGTGGTTGTGGAGAGATTTAACAGGACTTTAAAATCCAAAATGTGGCGATACTTTACAGCATGCAACACTTTTCGATATGAAGATGTGCTTCAGGCTTTTGTGAACAGTTATAACCACAGCTTTCACAGAACAATACAGGCTCGCCCCATCGATGTAACAGCCTCAAACTCTCTGCGGTTCTGGAAAGTAATCTACGGCAATAACAACAAACATGAACCTGCTAAGCCTTTTTTTAAAAAGGGGGATCATGTTAGTCTGTCAAAAACTAAAGGGAAATTTGAAAAAGGTTATGAACAAACATAGACAGATGAGATATTTATAATAACTGACGACTTAAACAGGGGTCAGAAATCAGTGTACAAGATACAAGATTATGGTGAAGAAGCCATTCAAGGTTCTTTTTATCCTGAAAAATTACATAAAGTCAGCCCTCAACAGGATGGAATATACCGCATTGATAAGGTTCTAAAGTTAAAAGGGAGAGGTAAGAACAAGCAGTGCTTTGTAGGGATGTGAATCATTTTTCTGACGGATGAAAATATTGTACGATATTTTCTAATCCGTCAGATATCAGGGGGTACCTGAAAGCGATAGGAAAACCCAACGAAACATTTGTGTAGTTTTCTTATCATTTATTTGAGGGGGGGGCGGGAAGAAAGGGCACACAGAAAAACAACTCCCAAACCCACCCTGACCCTTTAAATCAAATTATTTAGAATTCCCACCCTCCTGACCCCCCCCCCCAAAACTTTCTTAAAGTGTCTGGTGGTCCAGCGAGGGTCCCGGGAGCAATCTCCCGCTCTCGGGCAATGGATGGCCGGCGCCATTTTTTAAGATGGCACCGGCCGTCCATTGCTCCTACCATGTGACAGGGGCCGTCCAATGGCACCGATAGCTCCTGTCACATGGTAAGGGCAAAGGGCCATTGGCGCCATTTTGTTTACTGGTAGCCGACAGCCCGAGAGCAGGAGATCACTTCCGGGACCCCCGCTGGATCACCAGGTACTTTAAGAAAGTTTTGTGGGGGTTGGAAGGATGGGGGATTCTAAATAATTTGATTTAAAGGGTCAGGGTGAGAGGGTTTTTTTTAGACTTGGGACAGCCGAAAAAAAAGCAGTTAGAATGCGGGAAATGAGGATTTCCCACGGTTCTACGAACACGATACTGGAAACAACTCCGGTACCGATTCACATCCCTAGTGCTTTGTGAAATGGTGAGGGTGGCCTGAAAAATTTAACAGTTGGATAAAAGCATCAGAGATTCAAGACGTTTGATTTGAAAAGGCCTTGTATCATAAAAAAGAAAAAAAATGTATGAAGGGGAATTTTACATAACACTGCCTGTAACGCCTCTGTGAGAATATTTCCACAAAACACCAGCTCTAATTTCACCACACAATTAGCTAGGCCTTTGGACCTCCGTGGAAAGTGGGGCTGGTGGAAATACAATACCCGAACACATGGGATAATATTAAAGAAGACAATAAGTATGTTGTCACCACGGGTGAAGGAAGCATGGAGCATCACTTTGTTGTACGAAGAGGGTATTATGCAACTGTTCAAAACCTGGTGGACCAAATGAACCATGACATGAACAGTCTCCTTAAACCCATGCTACCATGAATCATTTATGACCCATATATCTGAAAAATCAAATTAAAGTCAGAGGACAATTTCCGCAGAGGATGATTTAGCGGCCATTTTGGGGCTAGAAGCCAAAGTGAATACGAGGCGCTTGTTATTTCCAACAGATAGCACAGGTGGGTTTAATATCCTATACCTGTACACAGATATTGTAGAGCACCAGCTGGTGGGAGACCATTTTGTGCAGCTACTTCGCTGTGTTCCCGCTAAAGCGGGTAAGGACAAGTTTATCACCCTCACTTATGATAAACCGCATTATGTTCCTTTGAACAATCAGCACATAGACACCATAACATTTGAAATAAAGACAGACCAGAACCAACACCTCTCATTTCGCTATGGGAAAGTGATCTTTAAGCTACACCTGCGACCTCGGAAAACTATTTTTTAAAATGGTTGTGGTTAAAGACTATGGGGACTCTGGCGCATACAGAAATTACTATGCAGCAAAGGCCGGTCAGATCCTTTCGGGGTATTATGGTGCACCATTCATGTACGGGGCGGGGATAAGCGGTGTGTTTCATAGTCTCTTTAGAATAGCAATACCTCTTTCGAGAAGGGTTTTTGAGATTGTTAAACCTCATGTGAAAAATGCAGCAAAAAACATTGCCAAAGATGTTATGGGCCATGTCACAACAGTCGTTCTGAATAAAATGAACAATAACACAGAGCAGGAAGGGTCAGGATTAGTGGTTATTAGAAGAGCTGTTAAAAGAAAGAGAGCCAATCAACAGGGGCCTCCTGAACCTTTTAAAACAAAGAAGACCAAACGTGTCAAGTCTCAAAAGATTAAGCACAAGGCTAAGAAGAGAAACCTCTCCACTAAGAAGCAAGATATATACTAAAAAACTATGGCTTTTGTACATCAGGGGTCTGACGAATGCTTGAAATTAGAATTGGATCTGTTTCAACTGGCCTCCACACAAACCAGCATAGAAAAAAGTATTTATGTGGAGATTCCACCATTATCTGCCTTGTCAGAAACAGCCCCTTTAGATTTTTATATAGCTGGACATGGCGAGGATTACCTAGATTTGAACAACACATTGCTGTACCTGACCTGTAAAATTGTGAAAGAAGATGGGTCCGATCTTGATGTAGGGACCAAAGTAGCTCTCGTGAACTATCCAATAGCCTCTATTTTTAGCCAGCTGGATGTCACTCTCGGAGACAGACTCATTAGAGCAACAACTGTTACCCTTACATAGGCCTCTTGGAACTGCTTCTCAATTATGGTGAGGGCCCTCTCAAAACACAGTTTACAAGTGGTCTGTTTTATAAAGACACAGCCGGAAACCACGAAGTGAGAGACGTGGGGCCCCGTAATACTGGTTTTACTGAAAGAGCTTTTTTTACAGCAGTTAGCCATAAAGTAGAGCTTCTGGGACATTTACATAGCAATCTGTTTTTTCAAGAAAAGCTGCTCATAAATGGCGTGGATGTGAAAATTAAACTAACGCGGCACAAAGATACGTTCTGCTTAATGAGCAGAGAAGCCGATGAGAAATACAAATTCCTTATTTTATTTGCAGCCCTCTTTGTAAGGAGAGTGAAAGTGTCCCTGGGAGTGTGCGTAGGGCATGCAGAAGCACTGCTGAGAGCTAATGTTAAGTACGCCGTGGATCGTGTAGGTCTGAAAGTCTTTAGCATACCAGCTGGCACCCATGTGACTAACCAGGAAAACCACTTTTTGGGGCAGCTACTCAAAATTATCGTATTAGGCTTTGTGGATAACGACGCTTTCAGCAGTAATTAATCTAAAAACCCCTTCAATTTTAAACATTACGATATTAACTTTGCTGTACTGTATGTGGATGGTGAGCAAGTCCCTGGGAAACCTCTCCAACCGGATTTCGATAATGGCTATTGTGTCAGAGAATAAATACAGCTGGTTCAAGTGACGGGTAAACATTTGAAAGACAGTGCTCTCTTGATTGATTGTCACTAGTTTTACCAAGGTTATACCTTACTGGCCTTTGACCTATCACCAGACCAAGAGTGCACGGACCACTCTTTGATTAAAACTGGTAATCTGCGGGCTGAAATCCGTTTTGCCAAAGCTTTGACACACATGGTGAATATGATTGTGTACGGTGTCTTTGACAATGTGATAGAAATTAACCACAGAAGGACCGTTTTTTTTGATTATCTATGATGATGAACACCATACAGATCTTCCATATTTTAAAGAAGGATCCGTATGTTACAAAATCTTTTGTAGACGTCCTGCCCAGTGACTGCCTGTCTGATGTACAAATAGAAAGGAAACCTGCAAGCTTGGTGGTAAATACCCACCCCCCACGACCTACCTGGAGAACACTGGTTAGCAATATATGTGACTGAAAATGGCACAGGAGAATTTTTTGATTCCTATGGGCAACAGCCTGATAGCTTGTTCTTCCCTAACAGTATTATGAACTTTTTCAATAAACATTTTGAGGATGTTTTATACAGCAGCAAACAATTGCAACACCCAGTATCTACAACCTGTGGTAACCATTGTGTGTTTTTCCTACATCAGCGCTGTAAAGGGTTGTCTTTTTAAAATATTTTAAAATTGTATTCTGAAGAACCACTGCAAAATGACAAAATGGTTTAACAATTTCTAAAAAAACAACAAACAGAGAACATATTATATGTCTAGATCTTTTCGCTGTCTGTTTCATGCCCCCCAGATGTATGTACCATACCAAGAATGTTGTACTAATCCTAATTAAAACAATCTCTTTCTTGAGGGTTTTTTTGAAAAAAGAACCAAATGTCTATAATCTATTTTTAAAAAGTCTTTTTTATTGAAAAGATATAATTACACATTCAACCATTTGTATGTGTCAAGTACTTTACGTCTTTTACAGGAAAGGGGGACTTGCACTTTACAGTCTTTGTGAACATTTCAGCAGTTGTCGCAGAAGGATTTTCCTTGAGTTGTACCAACAGATCCCTGTTGGCTGGATTACCCATGACAGTGGAGGGTGTGATTAGTTCTGCCAGGGTTTGCATGAACTCTCCCCAGCCTTTGGGTATCCTCCGCTGTGAAAGAGCACGGGTCTGTGTAGCTCCACGAACCAGGTCTAATAGGTTAGAGCCATTTACAGGCTTTCCCTTGTATACAAAGTCCCATTACTCTCCCAGGATGCAATGTCCTAATTCTTTGACAGTTTATTGAGCAGCACTTCTGCATTTTTTCTATAGCGGATGCTGATATTATTTAACACTTCCTGCAGGATGGGGTCTGGAGGGCTTAGACTGGAAGTCTGTTAAGCACCAGATAGTGCTGTAGCACCTCTGAATAGCGTTTGGCTTTCTCATATTCAGACATACCAGATCTTTGAAGTATACCTTTCATTTCTTCATCGAGTCTTTGAGCTGCAGTGGTTCTAATATTTTCCTCAAGAACTGAAGGACTTCTCAAACGATCAAGTTGTTGACTAGGCACTAGTCAACAACTTGATCGTACACCTAGTCAACACAAGTTGTTGACTAGGTGTACTGCATTAGTACTTAGCTCAAAAGATTTGTAATGAGTGGTAATACAAAGCCTAGCAAAGGCCCAATAAAAAACCCCCGACTGCTTCACCAGCTTTTTATTTTTTTAAGGGTTATTCTTTTATCACCCAGAATCCTTATGGCTTGGCGTTTCCTTTTCAAGATGTTTATCTGTTGTTGTGATAAAGGAATATTACCTTTCAGAGAGTTTAATGCGATCTCCACTATGGCCTCCACTAAATCGTTAGAAGCGGCATTTAGGATAGCTTTTCTCCACTGCGGAGAACTTGAACTAAAAGTTTTAAAAGGGCTAGGTTCCACTTTAAGCGAGCAGACATAGTCTCTGGGACACACAAAACAAATATGTGTGTGGGGGGGAGAATATATATTCACTTCTTTTTATGGAGGGGCTGTGTTTTTTCACAATATACCATGGTCCATTCTGGTGGAAAGATGTCTGTCCTCAGTCTGTAAAACTCAGGTGTTGTAGCATTTAAATCCACAATGAGATATCCATATGGCTTTCTGGTGGCATCCTCAAAGGCTTCTAAAAAGAAGCGTGACTTACCACGGTACATCTGTCTGGCTAAAACAGCGATTTGCAACTTGTCTCTAGGATTCTTAAAGAGTACCATATATTTGGTATTTAAGGCTATAGTTCTGCTTGTTTTGCCTTGACAGAAGACATTTTGTACAATATATATAATACTCAGATTTCTGTGATGCACATATTGTGTGAAGGCTTTCTCGATTTCATCACTTTTACAAGCAGAAGCCATCAAATCATCTACAATAACCATATTTATTTTATTGGTTGGAAACAGTTGATCATCATTAAAAGTATCAGGCAAAGAATCCATAAAGGTAATAAAAAGATATTTACACAACATTTCTTTATACAAAGGTTGCCAGCAACTATAACACCATACAATATTATTAGGCATGTCAGTCAACACACGCCCTGCGTGATCCAGTAGGTTTTTAACAAAGAAGCTTTTGCCGCTATTTGATGGTCCAGCTAAAATACATGAAAAGGGGTGCCTCCAGCGCACACCCACAAAATCAATATCCATAGGGCAGCATGTTAAATCCCTCTTTTATTACCCTTTTATAGTATACAACCCTTTGTGTTTTCTTAAGTAGACCAGTCTCTATCGACCAGGTCTTTTTGTTTCTTATGATCCCAGATTGTTGTACCTGTATCTTTTAGGACTCTTGTCCACAGCCTCAGTTTTATAGTCAAAGATCTTTCAAATTAGTGAAATTGATCTTTTTACAATTTTCTACATTTAGCGTAAACCCTTTCACTTTCATATAGGTCTTTCCACTGGACAATTTGTAGCCATATGTTTTGGGCCCAGCCGATACAAACTCTGTGATATGCTCATCTGCGGGTATCTTGCTCATCAACTGATCTAAATAATCTCCCAAAAGGGGGTCACTGGCACCCTCATGACTCACAAATATCATAGAGTCTGTATCGTGGTACAGACAACGTTCTTGCAAACTGTCAAGCAGGTTGTACAGTTCTAAACGAGCATAAGCAGTTGTGAAACAGCAATGAAGATGTTTGTATTACCTGACAACACGCTGCGGTCTTTTGAATGCTTCCATGTCACACAGGCTGTTTCTTCATCAATAAAATCGCATGATGAAACCTCATATTCGGGTGAAAACAAATACTTATACAGATTGTCAGGATCTCTCACAATACTTGTAACATGTAGGTTTGTTCTTTGGACAAACTTCCCCCACAAAGAGTTTAAGAAAAGCTTAGCAATTTGGTACTTTGCAGGGTTTATACTAACCTGTTCAGGCCTGAAAACTACACCTTCTTTTTTGTAAAAATCAGATATATACATGTTTTGTTTTTCTCCATCGGTACACCACTGAGGGTAACCAGAGGCCTCTTATTTTTGACGGAGATGCATTTTTATGTATTCAGAAAACAGACTGACAGATTTACATTGAAAGTGCCATATTTCACATATTTCAGCAATCACATACCCTTTTGCAACAGCCACATTCATCTCCACAGTGCACCAAGTCCCTAAGAGGGCTCTCTCCTCGTCTGTGTGGGTGCACATATCCTGCAGACTATTGTCAGCACATGTGCGGCACAGCGGAAACATGAGCTTACCGCTCACACGGACTGTACATAGCCACGCACACAGATGCCAGTGTTATATATTGGAAGGTATCTATACATCCTTTCACAGTTTTAGATCCGCCATACTTTCAGTTCTGTATAAGATACACGCCTGATGAGGTGTGGGGCGGATCCAAGATGGCTGCCCAGTAGGTTGGTTTGGCGTCCGAGCTCCGTGGGATAAATTAAATTTTCCCTGCGAGGAGAGAAGGAGAGGAGAATTACCTTGGTGGGGTAAGGAGTTCCTGGCCCTGCTTATTTGGACTGTTTTCCCCTGTTTGAATTGCTGCTGTTTTCCTGAAGGAGGTCTGCTCATTGGAGCTGCAGCTGAGACCGGCCACTGACGTCATTGAGGGGAGGGGTTGGTAGTGTTTAAACCAACCCTCCCTGCGGCGCCCAGGCTTTGTTTGGATTCCACAGAAGTTAAATGGGAACAATATCTTATCCGCTGAAATAGTAAGTTTTACCAAGTGCTTAACTTATTACCTCTTTTTCTCTTCATTGATGATCCTAGAACTGAATATTAGATGCGCTGAGAAATGTAAAAACCATTTCCTCTAAATAATGCCACATACTAAGAGAAAGGGCAGACTACGTCCGGAGGCCCCGACTGTTCTTAGTCCTGCCCCCTCTCAATTATTAATTGATAACTTTCTTATATGCTATACTATCTCCCATATAGACTATCCTATATTCCTTATATTAAGGAGCTCTATGTTCACCTGTTGTTAAGCTTTTATGTTTGCCTGTTGTTAAGCTACATTTCTACGCTGCTCTTGTGTTATCCCCCTCCCAGTTCTTTCTCCCTGTTAATATGTACTTTCAAACCTGCTGTTCAAATGTGAACCGGTATGATGTCCCTACTAATACTGGTATATAAAAGTCTCTAAATAAATAAATGATGTCTCCACTAATATCGGTACAGAAGATTCTTTAAATAAATAAATAAATAAATAAATAAATAAATAAATAAAATAAATACTAAGTTGCTGTGCATGCTTACGGCTGTGTATTTGATAAGGATGTGCGGGGGAAAAAAATGTGTTTTTGTTTTTCGGTTCATTTTTAGAATGTTGTTTTTTCCTCTGAATTTCAGTTCGTGGAATGTTTGATTTGTTTCATTCGAATGAAAAAAATAAATCAAACATTAAAAGAAAACTCCAAACACAGCCAAAAAAAAAAAAACAAAAAACGGGGCCTCTCACCCACCCAGAAAAATGCCAGGACCAGGATCTTCCCCAGCCCCCACTTACTCAATCCAGTGGGGATCTATCGAAGAGGGCCTAGTCTCAGGCCAAAACCTTGGTCTTGCATAGGCCGAGGTTGCGATAGATCTCGAAGACTTCAGCCTTAGTCTATGCAAGGCTAATGCCTCGACCTAGGCCAGAGCACCAAAGGGAAGGCCGGGTCCCGACACTGGTGCCTCAACCCAGACAGAGACCTAATGCCGGGGAGTGGCCTGGAGGCCAGGTCCTGATGCCTTGGCCTAGGCCTGAAACACTCTGCATAAAAACCCAGCCTCCAGGCTGGGACCTGTCATCGGGCCTGGGTCCAGGTCAAGGTCCCAGCATCAGGACGCAGCCTCCAGGTCTGGCCATGGTGTCAGGCCTGGGCCCAGGCTCCAGCTTAGGCCAAGGCCCATGCATCAAGACCTGACCTGGCTGGATCCACAGAATCAAGACAGATCAGGTAAGTTTGTTCGGGCTGGGACTATCTAAGACGAGATCCCGGCATCAGCCCAGGCCTAGGTCAAGTCCTTGGCATCACACTCTGGCCTAGGCCATGGCCCCTAGTTTGGGCCTCGGTCTATGCCCTAGTCGAGGTCCCAACTTCAGATCTAGGTCTAGGCCTAAGTAGGGGCGCAAGTGTTGTGCTCAGGCACTTGCCTGGAATGACCAGTTGCACATATCGTAAATTTGCATGGAGCAGCACACCCGGGGAGGAGGCAGGCCTGCAGTAGCAGGAGAGGCCGCGGGCCTCCAGCAGAGCCTAAACCAGCCAGCGGTCAAAGAAGGCTTCCTGCTATCTTTGGGCCAAATGGCCCACTGATCTTCTTGCTTGGGGGAGAAGGGAGCAAAAGCTGTGTGCAGGCATGCAGGCATGCATGTCCATACTTAGAGAGACCCGACTTCCGAGTATGGGTATGTGCACACGCCCATGCACAGCTTCCACTCCCTCCCCCCCCCCCCCCCCAAGCAGGAAGATTGGTAGGCCGAATGGCCCAAAGATAGCAGGAGGCCTATGGCGCCATAGCCTGAAGACAACAGGAGGCCAGCGGGACTGTGGTGGAGCTCATCCCACCAGGACCCAATGAAAAAGGGAGACCATGTGTGTGTGTGAGCTTGTATGTATGTGTGAATGAGTGAGAGCCTGTATGTATCTGAGAGACTGTTTGTGTGTGCATGTGTTTGTCTGTGTAAGATCCTATGTGAGTGTGTGTGTGTGTGTGTGTGTGTGTGTGTGAGAGAGAGTCTGTGTGAGAACCTATGTGTGTGTGTGATTGTGTAAGGCCATAGGTATGTCTGTGTGAGAGCTTCTGTGTATGTCTGTGTGAGAGCTTGTGTTTTGTGTATGTTTGTGTGCCTTTGAGAGCTTATGTGTCACATATCTCACAGGCACGCACACACACACACACACACACAAAATGTATCTGTGAGACTGAGGGAGAGGCAGCCTGTGATTGTTAGAGAGAAGGAGTGTGTGAGAGAATGAATGTGTTATTGTGCATGTGTGTGAGAGAAAAGCTAAAAATTGTGAGGCCCTACCTCCCCCAATCCACAACAATCTCAGGGTGACTGGAAATCAGATCCCAGGTATGGAGAGCAGATTTTTAAATCCTTATTAGTTGTAAAAATTGGGTGTAATTTGATGATTCTGCTCTTTTGAAATATTTTTTTGAGGGGTGGGGAATAGAGGGGATTTTTGAAATTCTTTTTGGTGTTTGGGAAATTTTTGATATTCTATTCATTAACTGGTTTAAAATATTCTTTTTATGAATATTCTTATTTATTTATTTATTTATTTGTTTATTTACTTATTTATTTATTTAGCATTTTTGTATACCGACATTCGTTAGAAACATCACATCAGTTTCCAGATAACAGAACTACAGCATAGGAGCTTTACAATGAAACTCATTTAAAAAACTGGGGAGAGAGAAAAACTACATATACAAACTAACAGGCCGATACAGAAAAACGCTCTGGAGAGCGGGCGAGTGCCCGTTCTCCCGGCACGCGCACAGGCAACTCAACTGAGCGCGCAATTCAGGAGGGTGGCCTATGCAAATTAGGGCCCGCGGTAAAAGGAGGCACTAGGGACACTAGCACATCCTTGGTGCCTCCTTTTTGACAGGAGCGGTGGCTGTCAGCGGGTTTGATAGCCAACGCTCAGTTTTTCCAGCGTCGGTTCTCAAACCCGCTGACAGCCACGGGTTCGGAAAATGGACGCCGGCAAAATTGAGCATCTGTCTTCCGACCCGCGGGCCGCGGGCTGATTTTTAATTTTTTTTTAATTTTTACTTTTTTTTTTACTTTTGGGGCCTCCGACTTAATATCGCTATGATATTAAGTCGGAGGGTGTACAGAAAAGCAGTTTTTTTCTACTTTTCTGTACACTTCCCCAGAGTCTTTGGGCAGGCATTAATTTCTGAAAGTAAAATGTGCGGCTTGGCTGCACATTTTACTTTCTGTATCGCACGGGAATAACTAATAGGGCCATCAACATGCATTTGCATGTTGTGGGCGCTATTAGTTTTGGGGGGGTTGGACGTGCATTTTCGACGCGCTATTACCCCTTACTGTATAAGGGGTAAAGCTAGCGTGTCGAAAACACGCGTCCAAACCTGGACTAACAGTGCGCTCCAGTGGAGCGCACTGTACTGTATCAGCCTGTAAACGTATATTACTTTCTCATAGGACAAGCAGGATGGTAGTCCTCACATATGGGTGACATCACCGGATGGAGTCCAATCACGGAACACTTCTGTCAAAGTTTCCAGAACTTTGACTGGCCCCTACTGGGCATGCCCAGCATGGCACTAACCCTGCAGCCAGCTGGGTTCCCATTTCAGTCTTCTTTTTTCCGCGCAGCAGTAGCCACGCGGTTAAGGAGCTCTGCAGAGATTCCTGACAGGAATTTTCCTCACGGAGTTACTAAAATTTAATTTACCCCACAGGGGTCACTCCTTCAACTTTTTTCAAGCCGTGGTACTCCGGTAAGTTTTTTACCCATTTTCCATCGATTACCGTCGAGTTTGACCCTCGCGGCCTACTGGCCGTCGACCATACCGCGGCTCAATTTTTTTCATGGCCATGGCGTCGGGGTTCCGCCGGTGCCCGGACTGTAATCGCACCATGCCCATCACAGACCCTCACAAAGTCTGTGTAATGTGTCTCGGAAGTGAGCACAATGTCCTAACCTGTACCAAATGTGCCCTTATGACACCAAAATGTCGCAAGGCTAGAATGGAGAAGATGGAGTTTCTCTTCCATGCTCAAACCCCGACGCCGTCCATTGCATCAACGTCGTCAGAACCGGCACTGTCAACTTCACGCCAGCATCGACCTCTGGTCAGTGACCATCTGGCATCGACGACTTCTCGGCCTTTGTTACCCTCTACTCCCCCTCAGAACTGAGAGGATCATAGAGATAAACATCGCCACCGGCATCGAAAGTCTCAGACCATCGACGGAGCGAAATCATCGACCTCGCCATCGTCCGAGCCGCTGTCGAAGAAACCCCATCCAGAAAAGGCACCGACCTTTTCGGCGACCGGGTCACTGAGGCAACCCTCACCCGACATGGTATCGGGAGCCGCGACTCCGCCTTTAACAGTGGTCCCTCCGGCTATGCCTCTGCCTCCTTCTTCTGTTCCAGAGCCGGGGCTGCTTGCTCCATGTCTCCGAGAAGAACTGGACCGGATGGTTCAGGAGGCCATCGACAAGGCGATGCATTGACTCCAGGTTCCTCCGGCACCGACACCGGTACCGATTGCGGAACCGACCACTGACCCGATTCCAGCAACGTTGGCACCGCTGCTCTCGAGGATGGAAGCACTTATGGCTGCTTTTCCACCAATGGACCCCGGGTCACCAATGGCTCCGGTGCCCTCCCCGCTTGCGTTGTCATCGGGAGGAGAAACACCGTTCTGCATCCCTCCTTCGCGAGTTCTGCCGATGCCTCAGCCGTCGATGCCGATACGTCCGTCGGTGCCACCGATCCACCCATCAGTGCCGACGCATCCATCGGCACCATCGAGCCATCCATTGGTGCGTTCGATGCCTTCATCGGTGCCTCCAGTTATTCCTTCGAGTCCTTCGGAGCCTTGACCAGGACCTTCAGTGATCCCACCGCCCCGTCCTCCTCTAGACCCTAGAGGAGCATGTGCTGATCCCTACGACACCTGGACTGATGATTCTTCACCAGACACCGATGATTTGCCTTCACCACCTTCACCTACTGAAAGTAGAAAGCGTTCTCCTCCAGAGGACCTTTCTTTCATAAATTTTGTGAAGGAGATGTCTGAATTGGTACCCTTCCAATTGCAGACTGAACAAGATGACAGGCATCAAATGATGGAGTTGTTACAATTCCTGGATGCTCCCAAGGAAATAAACCTCCATCCCTATCCACCAGGTTCTTCTAGATCTCCTCAAAAATAATTGGGAACATCCTGGCTCTGTGGCTCCAGTCCACAGGAAAGCTGACACCACCTATCTCGTTCAGTCAGCTCCAGGGTTTTGCAAACCTCAATTGGATCACCAATCTGTGGTTGTCGAATCTGCCCAGAAAAGAGCAAGGAGAGCAAAACCTCACACTTCCTTTCCCCCAGGCAAGGATCAGAAATTTCTAGATGCCATTGGACGCCGTGTCTTCCAGGGATCAATGCTCATCTCCAGAATTGCCTCTTATCAGCTCTATATGACCCAATATAATAGGGTCTTATTTAAGCAGATACAAGACTTAACAGACTTCCTGCCTCAGCAATTTCAAGAGCAACTCCAAACCCTAGTCAACAAGGGTTTTGAGGCAGGCAAGCATGAGATACGATCATCTTATGATATCTTTGACACTGCAACCAGGGTATCTGCAACTGCTATTTCAGCAAGATGATGGGCCTGGCTCAAATCTTCCGACATTCGCCCTGAAGTTCAGGCCAGATTGTCCGACCTCCCCTGTGTAGGAGACAATCTGTTTGGTGAGCAGATTCAACGGACAGTGGCGGAACTAAAGGACCATCATGAGACCCTGAGACAGCTCTCTCTCATGCCTTCCGAATACTCTTCAAAACAGCCTTTTAGGAAAGACTCTAAGAAGTCAGTCTTCCGCCCGAAGAAGTCCTACCCGCCACCAACTAGAACCCGTTCTACGAGACTGTTTCACAAAGCCCAGTCTCGTCAGACATGGAAACAAAAACTGCAAACAGCCCCTCAGCCGGCCCTGCTTCCGGTTTTTGACTCTTACATAGAGAGCAGCAGCCAGCTTCCATTGCCCCACATACCAGTGGGAGGTCGATTGTGCCATTTCAACAACAAGTGGCACTCAATCACCTCAGACCAGTGGGTCCTAGCGATAATTGCTCAAGTCTGAACTTTCTCTCCATTCCACCGGACTCCCCATCTCTACCGACATGGAGAACATCTGACCACTCACTACTCCTGGAGCAGGAGGTCTCCCTCCTCCTCCAGTCCAGAACAATAGAACCAGTGCCATACTCACAACAAGGCCTAGGGTTCTATTCCCGGTACTTTCTAATCCCCAAAAAAATTGGGAGGCGTTCGTCCAATTCTGGATCTACGTGCCCTGAACAAGTACCTCCAGCGAGAGAAGTTCAAAATGGTAACTTTGGGCTCTCTTCTTCCTCTTCTACAAAGAGGAGACTGGTTCTGCTTTCTAGACCTCCAGGACACATACACTCATATTGCGATAATTCCATCTCATCGCAAATACCTGAGGTTTTTAGTAGGCCCCAAGCACTATCAGTACCGAGTGCTTCCATTTGGCCTTGCGTCTGCACCATGAGTCTTCACAAAATGCCTCGTTGTAGTTGCAGCCTTCCCCAGAATTCAAGGTGTTCATGTCTACCCCTATCTAGACGATTGGTTAATCAGGGCTCCCACGGAGCAAGCTGCTCTGTCGTCCCTACATCTTACTTTACACACTCTAATTTCACTCGGATTTCTCGTCAATTACGGCAAATCCTACTTGGTCCCATCTCAAACCTTATCGTTCATTGGGGCAGACTTGGACACCTTGCAGACAAAGGCTTTCCTGCCTCGACAGCGAGCTCTCACTCTCGTGTCTCTTGCACACCAGCTGCAGTCTCAACACTCCACGACTGCATACCGCTTTCTCATCCTCCTGGGACACATGGCGTCCTCAGTTCAGGTCACCCCAATGGCCCGCTTGGCCATGAGAGTCATGCAGTGGACTCTAAGGTCACAATGGACTCAACCCATTCAGCCCCTGTTGACCATTGTCCACGTCACCGACTCACTCCGTCTGTCTCTTGCCTGGTGGAAAAATCAGATCAATCTCCTCCAGGGCTTGCCCTTCCAGGCTCTAGACCCTCAAATAACTCTCACCACCGATGCTTCTAATCTCACCTGGGGAGCCCACGTGGCCAATCTGCAGACACAAGGATTTTGGTCTCCAGAGGAAGCCAAACACCAAATAAATTTCCTGGAGCTGTGAGCAATCAGATATGCTCTCAGGATATTTCAGGATCGCCTTTCCAATCAAGTCATCCTGATCCAGACGGACAACCAGGTGGCCATGTGGTACATCAACAAACAGGGAGGGATGGGTTCCTACCTTCTGTGTCAGGAAGCTGCACAGATATGGGCGGAGGCCCTCTCCCACTCGATGTACCTCAGGGCCACCTACTTTCTGGGAGTGGACAATGTGTTGGCAGACAAGCTGAGTCGCATCTTTCAACCACACGAGTGGTCTCTCAACCCCTCAGTAGCGAACTCGATCTTCCACCAATGGGGTTATCCTCAAATAGACCTCTTTGCGTCACCTCAAAATCGCAAAGTAGACAACTTCTGCTCTTTCACTCGCAGCCAACACTATCAGCCAAGAGACGTTCTCCCTATCATGGGCAACCGGTCTCCTATATGCATTCCCTCCACTTCCACTTCTCTCGAAGACTCTCGTAAAGTTACATCAGGTCAAGGGAACCATGATCCCTGGCCATGCCAAGTGTGGTTTCCAATAAGGGGAATGGAATAAGGGGAATGGAACAACTCCCCTATGAGGAAAGACTAAAGAGGTTAGGACTTTTCAGCTTGGAGAAGAGACGACTGAAGAGGGATATGATAGAGGTGTTTAAAATCATGAGAGGTCTAGAACGGGTAGATGTGAATCGGTTATTTACTCTTACATTACAAAAAGTCGAATTCCATAGGAGTTCCAAGTGTCTTTTTTGCAAAGTTTTCTGGTTGCCATGACAGGAGTGCATGTAAATATAATATGCATGTTATGAGTGATATTTTTGCCTCAGGAAACTGTACTTTTGAATGTTCTTTTTCATGTAAAATTTGTTATAAATGTATAATTTAATTGTGTGTGTCTGTAAAGGGTGTGGGAGTGTGTGTTGGGGGGGGGGGGCGTGTGTGCAAGGCTGTAAGGTTTGCCTAGGATACTTAATACACTTCCTTATCCATGGGTTCTGGGTGGGGGGGGGGGGCTTTTAAAAAATATAGATTACAGGATGGAGCTGGGCTCCATCCTGTAAATAAATTGGGGGGGGGGGGGGGGGGCAGCACAATAACTTTTTGCACAGGGCAACAAAAAACTAGCGCTGGCCCTGCCCCCAAATGAAACAAATTGGCCTTATCATGTTTTGTGCATTCATTTTAAATGAATGTACATCCCTAGCATTTGATGAACATGCATAATACAAATTTGTGTTTGGCAGAAGGTGATGCATTGATTCAGGGATACAGGTCTGTCTTTCTGCCATTCTGCTTTGTTGATTCTGGACATATACTGCAATGAAAGAGTGATGAGTACATTCAAGAATGAAAAGAAGTGTAATATCTAACTTGTCAAACATTCTTCTTGCTATTGATGCTCCGCTGTCCTGTGCTGTCTGGATCTGCTTGCTGCAGGAATACTGATGCACTTCATGGTATCGAGGTCTCATCACAGTACTGAGCTTGGGAGAGCTGCAGGTTTATAGATGAAAGAAATAAGCTTTCATGTTTTCTTTCCATCCAGATGCTGCATAGGGGTATTTTTGAGATCCTCATCTGGAGCAGCTTATTGGTGATGCTTTGTGTTAAAAGTCATAGAATAAGCGCTTACTATAAATTTTGAAATACCTTTATTTTGTGTTTTACAGAAATAAATCTCAAATATTTTTATGAGCCAGACATTTCTAACTATTCGATGTTATTACTAAGTGAAGATGAAAATGTATTGTATGTGGGAGCTCGAGAAGCAATCTATGCTGTAAATGCATTGGACATTAGTGAACTACAGCAGAAGGTATGCATTTTAATTCAAATACTCAGACGTTTCTTGGCACTTCACAAATTGATTAAAACATTGAATTGTACAGAAAACCAACAGGGTCATTCATCAAATCGCGTTCGGGCCTTATCGCCCGCAATAGCACCATAACATAATGCAATAACGTGTTGCGGGATGCGTATGCCAATTCTAAAAATTTAGTCAAAAGGGAGGACTTTATGTAAAGGAGGAGTGTTTAACGTTGCATGCGATAGCATGGCATATGCTATCACACCAGAAATAACTATCCCTTTTTTCCTGGAATTATGGCCAAAATAAGGTGGTGAGGGTAAGAGAGAGAGAGCATCTGGGGAGCCACACACATTAGTCAACTTTTTATACCACTGTAGGAGGGGCATCTAGTAACTGGAGGTGAGGTTTTGGTGGTGGCTGAGGTTTTGGGGAGCAGTTTTACATGCACAGTCAGAGGTACGAACAGCACAGTACACATTAGTGAAGATTTGGTGTGATTTGGAGTGAGGAAAGGTACACAAAGATGAGATTTGTACAATGTACTCCCAACCTAGTTTGATGCACTCTCTACCTAGCTGCTGTCAAGCTAGGCCAAGACTGCAATATACAAATTTCATCTTTATGTACCTTTCCTCGCTCTAAATCACATCAATTTCTATTTTTCTAACCAGACGTACCTTGCTAATTTAGGCGGGTAGATCTGAATATCAGCAGTCACTGGCTAAAGTTTAGTTATGCCCCCCGCCCTCCCCCCCAGCACCATCTCTTTTTAAATTTTGTGCAGGTGAGAAAGTGCTCAGGCAAAATTTAGCTGGGGAAGCAGGGGAAAATTTCAAAATCTTGTTTTTTGTCTGGGTAATTCCAAAAGTTATCCGGACAAAGCTATTGAATATCGAATTCTAAGAGTACAAGGGCCATATCTTCTGTCCTGCTTGGGTTGAAGACTGGCGTTTCAGAGAAGGGTCTGCCACATGTACCCTTCAAATTAAAGCAATCCCTAACTCTGGAAATATTATCTGCCACTAAGGACCATCAAGCACATCTTTAAAATGTTCCATTTCAATTGTTTACATTGGCATAGGCAAGCAAAGCAACTAATAGCCTAAGCAAATTGAGGACTTAAAGGGTTTTGTTTTTTTCCAAGGAATTCCTGAGAGCAGTCTAGCATCTCAACAGAGGTATGAACTGATCTTACTCGATTAATACATTAAGGGGGCTGATATCACTGGGCAACAAATTTTCACAAAAGTCATGTTACAGAAATGAAATTAGTCAATTCTTATAAAGTTCCATGTGCTAAACACGAATGTGATTGTGAAAATGCAAAATTGGCTCTAGTTTTTTTGTAATATGCAATAATATAATTACATCTTGAATTGTATGCCAATAGTAGGAGACCTACGGTTAATACCATTTGAAAAATGAAGTCATAGACTACGTCTTAGATTTCTTTGCTTGTCTCTTGTACACCTATTCGGGAGCATCTCTGAGGAGTGTCCAGCAGTAGTCAGCCAGCATGAATATTTCAAATGCTCACCCTTTCTGACCGGGCTTCATATAGCACACTGCTGACGTCAGCTTACTCAGCAGCAGCATGGCAGTAGAACTGCATTGCATCAGAAAATGATGTAATAAACTCTGGATGATGTGTGCATGATGGTATTATGCAATATGATGCAATATTACATCATTTTGGGCTTATTTACAGTCCTACTGGATAAATTTACATGACTAAACATAGAAAGTGAACTATATTAAATATCTTCAAAATGAGAGCCAATAAAAACTTTTCATGGTCATATTCGTGTTCAGCACAGCAAGATACTACAGAGTAGGACCTTTTTAGGTCAGTAAGACTTTCATTGTTCCCCAGTGTATTTAGCCCAGAGCAGAAGGCTGAAGATAGCTTAAGCTGATTTCAGCCTAGCTGGCTTGGTTGTGACTGAAAATAGGCTTAAATCCAGCCGGCTAAACTGAAAGCTTCAATAGTAGTGCCTAGGGTTGGCTGACTAGAGCCAGATTTACTTTATTCTGTGTCAATGGGAAAGCAGCTTAGTACTTCTGGCCCTAAGTTAGGGTGCTCTCCTCCCAACCATCTCTGACCCAGCGGCTGCCTATTTGTTTGAGGCCAGTTCTGCCATTACGTGAACAAGGCAGTCACTTAGGACACCAAATGTCTAGAAACCTCCAGATGCTACCTACCCATTTTTAAGATATGACACCACAAGAAAGAAGAGAATGGATGCTGTGCATGTGTGAGGGAGGGAGGAAGACAGAAGAAACTGAGTGGGTGGGAAAGCCGTGAGGAGAGAAAAGGGCGCTGAGCAGGTGAGGGTGGGGTGAAGAGAGACAGAGAAAGAAAGGATTCTTCAAAAGTCGGTGGTGGAGGGAAGATTGATACCGGGCACTGCAAAAAAAAAAAAAAAAGAGAAAAAGAAATTGGGGTGGTGCTGAGCAAGGAATGAAGGGGAGAAAGAGAAGGATGCTGGGGAAAAAAGAGAGGAGAAATGCTGTACAGGGGAATAGAGAGAAGGGATGCTGGGCACTGTGGAGAGGTGGCAAATAGAGGGGGCTGAGGGACTTGGTAGGGGCTAAAAGGAGAATGAGAGGTGAACTCTGAGTAGGACGAGAGAGAGGGGATGCTGTACCAGAGTTGCTGCTAAGAGGCAGCTGTAACTACACCGGTCCTGCTGCTGAGTGCAAATAGATTTTCAAATGTTAGGCCTAGCTGGCTAACCTTAAGAGTGAGAAAGTTACCTTAGTATGAAGATCCATCCCTAAGAGACCTGTACTATTTACTGCAGGTTAGCAGCCATTTCCTAAAGTTTTGTAATGGATGTAAATGTCCTCATTTACATCTATGAAAAAACATAAGAAATGCCAGGGATAAGCAATTGCTTATCCCTGGTTAGGAGCAAGCACTTGCCTAAACACTTTTTAAACCCAGCTACACTAATTGCTTTCACCTCATTCTCTGGCATCAAATTCCAAAGGTTAATTTTACACTGAGTGAAAAAAAAAAACACGTTCTCCATTTTGTTTTAAATATACTACTTCAGGTCTTCCCAAATCCACAATGAATATGCATGAGATAAATTTGCAATTTGTGGGGTTCTCGGGATAGGTTTGGAAAGCCCTGTACTACTTATTAGCTTCACGGACTGCCCTCTAGTACTAGTAATAATTAAAGGATAAATAACCATTCCCTCTTTACCCCTTCCACCCCATTCAAGATTTGATAGACCTCCATTATATCTCCTCTCAGCCTGAAAAAAGCAAGCTGAAGGGTCCTAACCTTTCTATAGAGGAACCATTCCATCCCCTATATCATTTTGGTTGCCCTATTCTGTACTTTTTCTAATTTGCTCTATTGTTTTAAAGATGGAGCAACCAGAATTACACACAATACTCAAGGTGTGATCACACATGGATCGATACAGAGACATTCTGATATTCTCTGTTTTATTCTCCATTCCTTTCCAATAAAACCTAACATTCTATTTGTTTTTGAGATAGGAGTGATCAGAAATGCACCTAATATATGAGGACTGGTCACACTATGGATTGATCCAGAAGCAATATGATATTCTTTGCTATATTCCCCATTCCTTTATGGATCATTCCTAACTTTTTATTTGCTTTTTGACCACTGCTGCACACTGAGCTGAGGATTCCAATTTATTGTCTGCAGACTCCAAAGCCCTTTTTTAGGGAGGTGATTCCTAATATGGAACCCAGGATTGTATATCTGTAGTTGGGATTATGTTTCCCTATGTGTATCACTTTGCACTTTTATTTTTTTTTATTTTATTTTTATTGAATTTTAGCATCATTACAAAGCATATTATCTTTACACGGAAACAACAGACAATACAAATATTAGAACAATATTTTAAAGAAAAACCAAATGCTTATAATTAGACCACAAATCTTTGAGTTGGGGGTGGATCCATAAGAGGAGCACATAATAGAAAACAATATCAGGAGTTGCCTTAACATGCATACACTACCCTATAAACTCTTAAGTTATAGGACTCTCATTAGGGGAAGAGAATGGAAGCAACCTTTTCCAGAAGTCAAGAAATGTTTTAAGTTGTTCAGGAAGGAAAAATATATAGCAATAATTATTATATTTTACTATACATTTACTTGGATACCTTAATTGAAAAGTTGCTCCAAGAGATTGGGTCTCCTGACATAGTCAGGAAACCTTTTCTCAACTCTTGTGTGACTTTAGCCAGGTCAGGAAAAATTTGAACAAACTGACCCATGAAATTTACCCCCAGAAAATAGTTGGGCTGGAGGTGGATTCTTGGGCTGAGACGGAGTTGGTGCAACCCGCAGGCAAGGGCCCACGGGTCCCCACCATCAGCAGGTGGAGCAGACTGAAGCTGGAGGCCACTGAAGCTTCACTTATACCAGCCCACATTCTCCTCGGGTTGAGCCTTTGGGTGCCGGGGCTGGCAGGACTTAGATGGGCTTCAAGATAGTATAGTACTAGCAGGTAGTTCAGCCCAGAGACAGCAGCCAGAGGGCGACATAGTTCTACCCAGGACGGGTTGCAGAATGGAAACCCAAGCACCGATGAACTGGAACAGACTGAAGGTGCTTGAGCACAGAGGGGAAGAAGTCCTAAGAGTCCACGTCCCAAGGATAGCGTCCAAAGGGTCACTGGTGAGCTTGAACTGAGGCTGGCTGCCAAATGATGGTATAGCAAGCAACAAGGAGCGTGGAACGTAAAGTCTATATCAAAGTCATATGTAGCGTTGTTCAGGGCACAAAGAAGGCAGGTGTAGTCAGGAGTAGCGATGGTCAGAGCACGGAGAAAGCAGGTGTGGTCAGGCAGGCAGAGGTCAGGCTTGGAGAAGGCAATGTAGTCGGGCAGGCGGAGGTCAGACTTGGAGAAGGCAACGTGGTCAGGCAGGCAGAGGTCAGGCTTGGAGAGAGGCAACAAGGTCAGGCAGGCAGAGGTCAGGCTTGGAGAAGGCAACGTAGTCAGCCAGGCAGAGGTCAGGCTTGGAGAAGGCAACATAGGCAGGCAGAGGTCAGGCTTGGAGAAGGCAACGTGGTCGGAGAAGGCAACGTAGTCAGGCAGGCAGAAATCAGTATCAGGAAGTCAATCACAACGAACAGACAGACGAACACTGGAACGGAGGACCGAAGACACTGGAACAGGAATGAAGACACAACGAGGCAACCACGGAAAAGCAAACCAAGGAGACCTGTTGCAAAGGCCATTCTTTCAGAGAAAACTAGGGAATTTATACTGAGCAGGACATGACATCAACATCTGGGGTCCGCTGCCTGGTTCCTGCCGCAGGCCCTTTAAAGGAATCAAGGAGCCGCGTGCACACGCCTAGAGGGAGGTGCCGCACTGCTGGAGACTCAGCTGGCGTGGGCGTCCTGGCTGGAGGGCCCAGGATGCGAAGCAAGGCCTGAGGTTCTGGCATGGGCATCCTGACTGGAAGGCCCGGGATGAGATGCAGAGGCAGAGGCACTGGCAGGGGTCCAGGTCGGAGCCGGCGGTCTGCCGCTGCCAAGGAGGAAGAACTGGGTCCTGCGGGCTGCACAGCAAGGTTCGAGGTCCGCTTCGTGGGGTTGCCGTGGGCGGTGAGCGTAACAAAAATAATTACGCATGACCAATCCAAGATCACAAATAAAAGATACTAGCAGTGTTGCTCTTTCAATAATCTCTGTAGTAGAGGATTCCAGGAATTCAGTTAGATTTTCCAAATCAAAAGGGTGCTATGCCTCATTCTCTCTTGTGGGTAAAAAAGGTAGAAATTAAATTTTATTGAGTAAAGGAATGTTTTCTGGAGGAATATGCATATCTCAGACATGTATTTCCTAAGAGTATTACGTGGCTGTTCACCAACTAATCTTGGAAAGTTCAAAAGCTTTAGATTCAAGCATCTCAGGTGATTTTCCACAAATTCAACTTTCCTATTCAAAATCAAATGATCCTGGACTAATGTTGCTTGTAGATTTTGAACTGATTTCTCTTGGTCCTCCAAGTTTTGAATAGAGATGTGAATTGGAACCGGAATCGGTTCTGATTCCGGTTCCGATTCACATCGTGTTTTTTTTTTCATCTGGCCCGATCACGATTTTGTTTATCGGCTGCGCCCGAGTCGATAAACAAAAAACCCACCCGACCCTTTAAAACTAATCCTTTAGCTTCCCCCACCCTCCTGACCCCCCCAAAAACTTTTTACAGGTACCTGGTGGTGTCTCCTGGCACGGAAGGATCTGCAGATTTGGGAGCTCGAGGATGGTACCTGGAGAGGATGAGAGGCTTCAAAAGCGACACATGGAAGACATTGTGCACATGCATCGAGGAGGGTAAGCGCAAGCGATAGGAGACGGCTCCTACACGCTCAGCAGTGCGGAATGGTCCACAGAATGTGGGGGCGAGTCTACGGGAAGAAATCCGAAGTGGTAGATTCTTTGTACTCAGCCAAACACGATCCCCTGGGAGGTAGACTGGTGCTGGCTGCCGGTGGCTGTCGGCCCATCTTTTGGCAGCAAGGGCGGCTCTTTGCATTTTCTTTTGGATAGACGTCCAGAGGACAAGTAGCTGGCGAGCAGAGAGTTGCACTGTTGGCAGTGCAACTCTGGGTTCAGGTGAGGGCAAGGGCAAGGGCAAGGGCAGCAGAAGTTGCTTCCCATAAACAGCTAAGAAGGGAAAACTTCCTGTAGCAGAGTGTGTGTGATTGTTGTAAGAAAATTCCGCCCTTGGGAGAAGTTTGGCCCAATCGTCTTGTCTTTTGTTTACAAAGGAGCGCAGGAAGGTCTTCAGAGTCCAGTTCGTACGTTCAGTCTGCCCGTTACTCTGAGGGTGGAAGGCTGACGAGAGACTCAACTGGACCTTGAAGCGTTTACATAATGCCCTCCAGTAGCGGGAGGTGAATTGTGGTCCTCGGTCTGATACGATGTCCTGGGGAAGACCATGAAGTCGGAACACATGGTGAACAAATAGATTAGCCAAGTTGGGCCCTGAAGGCAATTTTGACAGGGGAACAAAATGTGCCATTTTGGAGAACCGGTCCACAACAACCCAGATGACCGTGTTCCCGTCTGATGCTGGGAGGTCCACCACAAAGTCGGTGGAGAGGTGCGTCCAGGGCTCCACCGGGATAGGCAAGAGGTGTAACAACTCTCTAGGTTTCCCGCCAAGCGGTTTTTGCAGTGCACAGGTGGGGCAGGAGTCGACGAAGAGACGAACATCTTGTCTTACCGTTGGCCACCAATAGTACCGGTTGAGGAGGTCTAGCGTACCAGCATGTCCTCCAGTGAGGGATTCGTGGGCCCATGCCAGCATGGCCCTTCGAGAGCGGCGTGGGACTACGGTCTTTTCTTCGGAAGACACGGAGGTGGCGGCGACACACACCTTCCTGGGATCCAAAATATACTGGAGCATCTCAGGGGGTTCCTCAATCTCGGTGGACCGTGTCAGGGCGTCTGCTCGCACATTTTTTGAGCCCTGGGCGATATCGCAGAGTGAAGTCAAATCGGTCAAAAAACAAAGACCACCGGGCTTGTCTCGGGTTCAGGCACTGGGCTTGGCGGAGGAAAGAGAGATTTTTATGATCTGTATAAATGGTGACGGGATGATTGGCTCCCTCCAACCACTGCCTCCATTCTTCCAGGGTGAGCTTCACGGTGATTAGTTCTTTGTCGCCGACTCTGTAATCACTTTCAGCCGGGGAGAATCTCCTAGAGTAAAAGGAACACGGGAGAAGCTGTCCAGTATCGGAGTGCTGGCTCAGCACTGCTCCAACCGCTACATTCGAGGCATCAACCTCAACCACGAACGGCCAACTGGGATCAGGATGGTGGAGGCCTGTGTCTTGTAAGAAAGCTCTTTTTAACTCTTCAAAGGCTTGGCAGGCTTGGGCAGGCCAGTCCACCGCATTGGCTCCCTTCCGGGTGAGCGCAGTCAGAGGAGCCACTATGCGAGAATAGCCGGGAATAAAATGCCGATAAAAGTTAGCAAAGCCAAGGAAACGTTGCAATGCCTTGAGATCCCTCGGCTGCGGCCAGTTCCTAATGGCAGCGAATTTCTCCAGATCCATCTGGAAGCCGTCAGCTGAAACAATATATCCCAGGAACGGCAAGGAAGTCTTTTCAAAGCTGCATTTCTCAAGCTTAGTGTATAAGCTGTGCTCCCTGAGAATTTGGAGCACCTGGCGAACATGCTGGCGGTGCGTAGGCAGGTCACGGGAGTAGATCAGGACATCGTCGAGGTAGACGATCACACAGACATTGAGCAAATCCCGTAGCACCTCATTCATCAGGTGTTGGAAGACCGCTGGGGCGTTACAAAGGCCAAAGGGCATTACGGGGTATTCGTAATGCCCATCCCGGGTATTGAACGCGGTCTTCCATTCGTCCCCGGGACGGATTCTAACTAAGTTGTAGGCCCCGCGTAGATCTAACTTAGTAAAGACTCTGGCGCCCTGGAGTCCATCCAGGAGTTCTGGAATCAAAGGGAGAGGGTAGCGGTCTCATTTGGTAATTGCATTGAGCCCATGGTAGTCGATACAGGGCCTCAGGGAGCCATACTTTTTGCTGACGAAAAAGAATCCCGCCCCGGCGGGCGACTTTGACGGGCAAATGAATCCTTTCGCCAAATTCTCAGTGATGTACTCAGACATGGCCCGTGTCTCGGGCAGGGACAAGGGGTACACCCTACCCCGAGGTGGCATAGATCTGGGCAACAAGTCAATGGCGCAGTCATATGGGCGATGCTGCGGAAGAATCTCTGCTTTAGTCTTCGAGAAAACATCCGTAAAGTCCTCATATGGTGCTGGAGGTCCGAGGGCGGAGTGCAAAAGCAGAAGTGCTGGAGGCTTGGGAACCTTCATACAATGGGAGAGGCAATAGGGACTCCACTTAGTGATTTGCAGAGTATCCCACTGGATCACAGGTGAGTGCTTTTGGAGCCACGGCAGCCCCAGCACCACGGGGTGGACAGCCTTTTCGAAAATCAGGAAGGCTATCTCCTCCGAGTGGATCGCCCCGGTGCAGACTGTGATGGGAGCCGTGGCGGTCAATATGCGACCTGGAAGGAGCGTTCCCTGAATGGAGGTAATCCGGAGTGGAACTTCTCGTCTCTGCTTAGGAATCTGTAGTTGAGAGACCAAGTCTTGCTGGATAAAATTACCTCCGGCTCCGGAATCCAGGAAGGCGAGGGTTTCCAAGGACCCTCCGGGAAATTCCAAGGTAATGGGTATCATACTCTGAGGAGCTGTGGCACAACCTAGGAGGAGCTCCTCCCGACCTCCTAGGTTCTGGAATTTTTCCGCACGCTCCTGGCAGTGTGCCAAGAAATGGCCTTTCTGACCGCAGTATAGGCACAAGCCCATCGAGTGGCGGTGTTGTTTCTCCTCAGGGGAGAGTGGGGCACGTCCCAACTGCATGGGTTCAGGGGCAGAAACCTCAGGACGGGCAGGCCTGGGTGAAGGCAGTGGGCGTGAGGAACTGCGGGTAGGACTATGCTTTGTCGTGCGTAACTCTCGTGCTCGCTGTTGCAGGCGGCGATCGATGCGGGCAGCCATGTCAATGAGGGCATTAAGATCTTCCGGCGGCAATCTCGTCCTTGATGCACCCGGACAACCCTTCCAAGAAGATGACTTTAAGGCTATCGTCTTGCCAACCTACTTCCTGAGCGAGAGTTCTGAAATCCATGGCATAGTCCGCCAGGGAACGGGATCCTTGGCAAAGCTGTAGCAAATCTGACATGGCTGAGGCCTGGCGGGCGGGCTCGTCAAAGGCTTGGTGAAAGTTGGTGACAAACTGCTGCAAGTCATCCAAGGAGGAGTCGCTACGCTCCCACAGGGGGGGAAGCCCACACCAGGGCCTTTCCATCGAGCAGGGAGAAAATGTACGCTACTTTAACGGAGTCCATGGGAAACTGCCGGGGTAATAGCGAGAAGCGTATGAAATACTGATTCAAGAACCCATGGCAGATCCTAGCATCTCCAGCGTAGCGAGCAGGCGGCAGCAGCTGAGTCATGGATGAGGCTGTATCCTCGGGTCTTGAACCCACAGCAGGCGAAGAACGGACATCATGGGCATCCATTCGGGTAGCTAATTGCCTAACGGATCCGGCCAGGACATCCAGGTATCGTTGTAGTTGTAGCTGTAGAGCCAACCCAGGAAGGTCCTGGGATTCTGGTACCTCGGCCGAGTCCATGGCCTTGCAATCTGTTGTGAGTGAACTGTTTAGTGGACCCTTGGGCCGACCTGTGAGAGACTGGGGAGAGGTGTACTATAGTCTCTGGTGGCTGACAGGTCGGGAGACAGATACCAGGCAGGAGCTGGACGAGAGCTTCACTCTGGAAGCCGGTACTCCCCCGGGAGGAGCCCAGCCGCTGGGACTTAGGAGATCACGGAGGCTGGAGCTGGAGCAGGGAGGCAGGGATCAGGAGTCAGGCAGGAACTGAAGCAGGCTTGGACTGAAGCAAGCAGGAACTGAAGCGGGGCTGGCTACTGGAACCAGACAGGATCTGAAGCAGGACTGGCTACTGGAACCAGGCAGGAACCGAAGCAGGACTGGCTACTGGAACCAGGCAGGAGCCGAAGCAGGACTGGCTACTGGAACCAGACAGGAGCTAAAGCAGGACTGGCTACTGGAACCAGACAGGAGCTGAAGCAGGACTGGCTACTGGAATCAAGCTGGAACTGAAGCAGAACACGTTACTGCAAGCAAGCCAGACAGAAGCAAGACTTGGGCACGGAGTGAAACAAGTCTCAGGCAGGAACGGAGCTGCTAACACAATAGCACACTTCGGGGCATGGAGCAACTGAGAACCGCAAGGAACCCTGTTGCAAGGTGAAGTCCTGGGCTCCGCGGCGGCCTTACATAGGTCGCGGCATGTGATGTCATGGATAGGGCGGAGCTTCCGGTGGCGGGAAACGGTCTTCATAAGCGTGGATTGCGCGCGCGTGTGCGCCTAGGAAGAAGGCGTCCAGGCAGGGCTTCTCGGTGGCGTCCCCCCGCGGGGATGCCGCAAAACAGGCCGCAGACCCTCGGAGACGGGCCGGGACCAAGGAGGTAAGGGCCTAGTCGCAGCTGCCGCGACTGGGACCGCAACAGCCTGGTATACTTTAAATTATTAGTGAGTTCATTTTATCCTTTGAGAGTATATCACTTTACTGGGCCCAGTATTAATCACATAAGCAAATCCACTTATCCCTCTTTTCCTCCCCAGAGCTGTACTGCAGTGCTCAATTTTTCTGGGCCCACAGGAGATACCTTTGATTTTCAAAGGGGCAGATAGAAATGAAGCACAGGTACTAATGCAACTGGGATGAACAAACAAATACTCTTTCCACCTCTGGAGTACAGTGATGGGGATCAGGAATTCAAAGGCAGATGTTTAAGCAGTTCATAATTAACTTGTAGGGAAATGCATCAAGCCTCAATAGTGCTCTAATGAGCGCTAAATAGTGTATATTGCGAGATAAATGCTGTATATCATATGATAAAAGTGATATTTTGCATTTCTCCATCCATGTTTCATCCCCTATTACAATAACCTTCTTTGCATTTAATTTTCATGCATGAATAGTGCAAATGCATGCAAAGAAGGTCATTTAGGAAATATGATGCAAATATTTTATTGTGGCTGATGGAGCAGGTGGTCTGCTGCGATAAAATATCTACATATTTTTGAAAATTGGTAAACATGAGGTGGGAGGCCTGAGACCCTAACACATGTCCTGAGGCTCCCACCTAACATTTAAAGTGCAGACAAAAATTTAAAAAAAACCAAATCCAATGGCTCCAATCCTAATCTTGTCTGATCTCTGGATCTTGCCTAAGTCATATGGCTGGGGTAATGCCAGGTCAGCGCATATATCCGCAATGATGATGCATGAGTTATATTTGCATACAAGGAAGACAGTATATGCAAAAATATTTCATACATATTCATTGTGAATATCCTGAAAAACAGACCTGTTTGTGGCACTCCACAACTGGAGTTACCTACCCTGGATTTTGGCATTGAAGTTCTTTCATGCACGAAACAAGAGCGAAATCTAGGAGTGATCATATCTGATGATTGTAAGGTGGTCAAATATGTGTATAAGGTGACAGCAAAAGCCAGAAGGATGCCTGGGTGTATAGAAAGAGGAATAGCCAGCAGGAAAATGAAGTGATAATGCCTCCGTATAAGTCTCTGGGTAAGACCTCATTTGGCGTAACATATACAATTCTATTGCATCTTGAAAAAGGTCAGTGCAGAGAGTGACTACTGAAATGGTCAACTGTCTTCATCATGAAGCATATAGGGACAGACTTAAAGATCTAAACATGTATTCCCTGGTGTAATGAAGGGAAAGGGAACATATAATAGATACATTTAACTCCTCCAAGGTAAAGGAAGCTCTGGAATAAACATCATGGGAAGAGGGTGATAGAAGGTAGTCTCTGGAGTAACCTAAGGAAATATCTCTTTATAGAAAGGCTTGTGGACACATGGAACAGCCTCCCTGTGAAGGTACTGGAGATAAGGACAGCATCAGAATTCAAAAAAATATAGGACTAGCAAAGAGGATCTCTGAGGGAGAGGAAGGGACTATAAAGCTAAGCAGGAGATGTGGATGAGCTGTATGGTCTTTAATA
The DNA here is from genome assembly GCF_901001135.1 of Rhinatrema bivittatum. Taxonomy (NCBI): domain Eukaryota; kingdom Metazoa; phylum Chordata; class Amphibia; order Gymnophiona; family Rhinatrematidae; genus Rhinatrema; species Rhinatrema bivittatum. Next base: position 582,399,396 of record NC_042615.1, on the reverse strand, counting down.
TATACTATCATGTTCTTGTTCTATGATGTACCTCTATAAAAGAAAAGGAGCAGAGATTTTATGGGTTAGGATCAATATCAAAATTCAGGTCTCTTGGATAGAAAAAGACCTTGATTCTGATATTCAAAAAATGCTGAATGCTATTTAGCTGGAGAAGTAGGAACTTGTTCAGCCCAATCATGGTTGCCACTTAGCTGGATAAGTCACTTGTATTAGGGAACAACATTTCAAGGGAGCTAAATCACATCATCCATTTAAAACCTGATATTACAGCTTGGAATCCCTCATACCTTCCTCATTCTTAGCTATCAACATAAGTTTCAGGATAAAGAACAACCAGAGTGAAGGGGTCCATCAAGCCTGGTTCTTTTGGGACCCTGCTGCAGTATAAGCTGAGTGCACCAGTATGGCGCTGGTGTTACTCGAGTATGCAGGGGTGTCTCTGAAAATTAATCAAGTTAAATTGAACCAACTAGTCAAGGATTATCAAATGAAAGTAGGTTCAAAAATGGACAATGTGTTTTACAGGAACTCCCTTGAGAAGGCTTAATGAAAGGACCCTTGTTCCGTGAAGACAGTTATTGAAACGGGGCCCATGTCAGATAAAATTGCTCTCCTTGGACCTCTTGGATGTGATATTTTCCCTGCTGATAGATATGGAAAGTAGAAACACTTATTTTTAAAAAAAACAGAATTGTTTTGGGTCACAATGTTAATATTTAAATCATTATGAATTGCAAAGCAAACAATTGTATCAAAAACTGGGACTTGAGCAGATGATTAAAATGATGGTTATATCAAACCTTTATGAGGTTCATTGAAATTCCTACATTTTTGTTTGTGAAAGGTTTTGGGAGATATAAATTGAGATGGGGCTGTTGTCCACTGTATTTATCATAAGACACACTTTAAAAAAAAAAAAAAAGAGGCTTAAAATTGCCCTATCTGTGGTTTACCCACTCTCTGTGTATCTCCAAAGATATCTTACCTCTCCCTCCTCCCCATCCCTGTGGCAAATCAGACCCATCCCTACATTAACAAGAACCTAAACAGCCACAGCTCAACCACAGGACTGAACCAGGAGTGCAAACTACTGCAGTACAGCAGAAAAATGGAGAAATGGGCTGTCAGCTCATGCAGAAGGAAGGCGGAAACAGTTAGCCTATAAGGAAGGAGGAAAGAGCTAGTTGACTAGCAAAGAAAGAACTGGGGTACGATGTAACTGGCTCAGCCAGGTCCCACATTCAGGTTTACAGGGAGAATGCATCCAGCACCTCGTGTCCTGCAGAGCATGGCCTGTGCATGAGACGATGGAGGAAACGTGCTCGCACAGGACTAGAAATGAGCCAGAGAGCACCTATCAAACTATAATACCTTCGAAATCATACTGTAACCACACTGTAGGTAATTTTCCTGTCTTCATGAGGGACCATAAGAATTTATTGGCATGCTGCAGGTTGAAATTATAGGCATTCACAGCTATGAGAGTACTTGAGATTCTTTTAGAAGCTATTCCCAAAATCAGAAGTGCTTCTAGATAGGGGAGATTAGGTGATGAACCAGCACTATTAGGAGACTTCAGAAATGACTTACAAAAAAGAAAGTTTCTTCAGAGAATGCAGTGATGCCATTTCCTGTGAAGTCTGTAAAATTGTTGCATTTCAGAACAAAGCTCTGTTCTTCAGAACTGAAATGGGAGGAAAGAGATGTGTGAAACTAATTTTCAGCCTTTGGCACTGTGAAACCTATAATATGCTGAAATGTCTCTCATTGTGGTGAACTGGCAGACTTTTGCTACCATTTGGGCTGGGCAGTTCTGGAGGTTACACATACTTCTGGATCATTATCTCAATCTCATATTCTACTTGGAATCATTATAGGTTGTGAGACCTTTGAATGAGCCTGTACAGCTGTTAGAGCTTGGCACGGCTGTATTCCTGGCAATGCAAAAGAGTGTTGAGAAGAGGATTTTGTTGCAATAAACTGATTTTGCTTTATTCTAGGTGTATTGGAAGGCCAGTGAGGATCAAATAAATGAATGTGTCATGAAAGGCAAAGACAAACAGGTACAACTTCCAGCTTAGCACTGTGAAACCTATAATATGCTGAAATGTCACATGAGAAAATTGTCCTTATAACCAGTAGTTGTAGTGTGCTACCAGTCTACTTGGCATAGTCTAAATAGTTTAGTTTTATATTCAGAGAAATAGTGGCTTTAACTGATCGCATGCAGGTAGTCTTCTATGGCTGACCTGTCTGGGAACCAGATGCCCATGATCTACTGAGCATCCAGCTCACAGGAGGAGCCTTGGTGCATCTTGGGTAATATATACATGTTTGTGCATTTCGCATCATAAATTTGTTGAATATTGCATGAAATAGTTTGAATTATAGTTTAGTAATATTTCTTACTGTGCAGTTTTCCTTTATTAGAAACCTAGTTGAAAACATTTTCTTAACTTTCTGTTTTTGCTTGTTTTATTCCAGACTGAGTGCTTGAATTATGTTCGTGTCTTACAACCACTGAAAGAGAATGTTCTGTACGTATGCGGCACAAATGCATTTCATCCCATCTGTGACTATTTGGTAAGTTTGACTTTGCAAGTGAATGATACACTAAAGCAATGATTTTAAATGTGCTAATTAGAAAGAGAAGCTCAATAAGAATAAGATATTAATGAATTCTCACACTTTTCTAAGGTAGTGAAAAGTATAGGGCATAATATTCTAGAGCAGCAGGAGGTTGTTGAATATCTGATACCTTTCTAATAGAAATGTGCATTCGTTTAAAACAAATACACAATCCATGCCAAATGATTTTAATTAATTTAATTCATGGGCACTTCCTATGAATGAAACATATGTCATTTGTTTAATTTGTTTACATTTCCTATAGAAAAGCATTGGTTGCATTCAAGTACATTGTAAAGAATAGACCCTGTCTGCGGAGGGTCACGTGGGAGTTTCCATAGCAACCAACCTTTGTGCCTATGACTCATGTATGAGGTCAAAGAGTAACCGGGATCGGTTGGCAAGAAAACCAGACTGACAACATAAGGAAATGTATCTGAGTGAAGCATTTTTCTAAATCAGTGAATCACTGCTCTGTCTATTCTTATAGTATGTGCAGACTCTTTGAAAGTACATTTGAATCTTTCTCTCAAGGAAGAAACATTGCTAGCTGTTGTGTGAACTGTGTTGTTCCAAATTCCACAGTGCTTATTAATCAACAGTATGCCCTTGTTCAACATCAGAAACATTGCATTTCAGTCCTTTTGGCTACTGTGTATATTCATCTGCACAGGTTTTTAATTTTTATTTTCTATAACATCTCACTGTCACTGCCACGAAAAGGAAAGTTTGTGTGTCAAACCTTTTCTCCCCTGTGGGAGAAAGGCTGCAGCTTCTGTCTGCAGTGCAGTGATTGATTTTAGTTTGGACCTGTTGCAGTGAACCAGCAGCTGTACCAGGCAGACAGCTAGCACTAGAGACAGTACCATGCTAGCTGTGCCACAGTGCCCAAGATAGAGAGGTTTTTTTCTACACTCTCTGTCTGTCTGGGTCTGTCCACCAGAGTCAGTGCATCTACAAAGAAAGCAGTCAGTTAGAGTTACAGATACAGCCAGCTTCTTTGGAGATTTATTTTGTTACTACAGTGCTAGTGCGCGCACGGCTGCACTCAGGCATGTGTGTGTTGTTAAGTGTACTAATCTGAAGAGGAAAATACAGTATATTAAAATAATATTGTAGTGCATTTTCTCTGTGTGTTGTTCAACCTTACACATAGAGTGATCACTGAGTTTAGTGGTCAGCGTCACACACATTCACCTGATTGAAAATAATAAAGATTAAAACATCTTTTGTCCAATCCATCATTTAAATCCCAGTAAGCAGGTACAGCACCTGATAAAATCATATCATGTCAGGCAAAGGTAGAGGACATGGGAAGCCCATAATTTTTTAAAGGATTCTTTTATAAGACAACAGTGAGTCCCCCAAATAAAGAGGGATTTTTTTTAAAACTCTAAAACATCCACAAGGAGAGGCAGGCATGTCAATGATAAGCCACAAGGAATTGAACTTTGGGGAGGAGGATATGCCAGCACCAGCTATATCTCAGCCAGAACCTGTTATATCAGAGGAGAAGAAAAGAGCAGGTTGTATTGTAGGATACAACCACCACCAGTGCCTGTGGAGGTTGAAATGCAAGTGGTAAAATCTAAAGCACTGGCAGCACAATCAACCATTGGTACAGCAGAGATAACAAAAGCAGTTATTTCATCCTCTTCCTCTGAATCAGAGTTTAAAGAATCTCCCTTTAAAGGATTTCCTGAATCAGAGATGGGAGAGCTGGTAGCTACAGGCCCTGAATTAGGAGGATTAATGAGTACTTTTAGCCTCCACTTCAGAGATGGAGGAGAGTGAGTCAGGAGCTGATGTTGGCGAGGGAGAGCAGGCCACACTGAGTGTAGGAACAGAGGATGAGTGAATCCTCTGCCCCAGTTTGTAAGGCTCCATCTGTCTCCACCGCCACTTCAGCGCCACCATCATTCACCTTCCAGGATGCAGACAGTGGCAAGGGATCAGGAAAGAAATTTGATCTGGAGCCATTTTCCAATCAGGGAGCACTCATGTTTTGTGAGTTGTAACCTTTGCACAAAGGAGATCAGCCAAGGGAGGCAAGTGGGCCATTTAAGTAATTCTGGGATGGAGCAAGACCTGAAGAAGCAGCATCCCCTTCAATATGCACTTGAGGATGGTGGTGGAAGCAGTGGTCATGGAGCTCCTTCTGCAAGTCAGAGGACACTATTTGAAAAGAGGACAAGTGTTCCTCAAACTGCTTCCAAGCCTTCAGCTCCTTCTACCATTCAGGTTTGCAGGCCAGCAGAAGCAGACCCAGCTATACCTAGGAAGCGACGGCCCACAATGGAGGAAATGCGATGGTGTTCAGTGGCACCGTCACGGGGAAAGAGGCAGGCAGCATCCAAAGTGGTGACCAGTAGCATTGGCGAGATGATCACTTTAGACAATCAGCCCTTGCAAGTAGTAGAGAAAGTGAGTTTCAGGTGTTTGCTGCAGGTGTTAGTGCCAAACTATAAAGTGCCCTCCAGGACCTCGTTCAAAGGAAAGGTCACCTTCAGTTTGTACAAACATTGCAATAGTCTCATCCAGGCACTGCTGACAAAGTCACAGGGAAGCAGGTGGCATTTGACTAGCGACGACATCTGGACATCCACAAATGCCTCTCACTCCTTAACATAAGACATAAGGCATGCCATACTGGGTCAGACCAAGGGTCCATCAAGCCCAGCATCCTGTTTCCAACAGTGGCCAATCCAAGTCACAAGTTCTTGGCAAGTACCCAAACATTAAATAGATCCCATGCTACTATTCCTTAATGATTAATAGCAGTTTATGGATTTCTCCTCTAGGAACTTATCCAAACCTTTTTTAAACCCAGTTACACTAACTGCCATAATCACATCCTCTGGCAATGAATTCCTGAACTTAATTATGCGTTGAGTGAAAAATAATTTTCTCCAATTTGTTTTAAATGAGCTACTTGCTAACTTCATAGAGTGCCCCCTAGTCCTTTTATTGTCAGAGAATAAATAACTGATTTACATTTATCTGTTCAAGTCCTTTCATGATTTTGTAGACCTCTATCACATCCCCCCCCTCAGCCATCTCTTCTCCAAGATGAACAGCCCTAACCTCTTTAGCCTTTTCTCATAGAGGAGCTGTTCCATCCTCTTTATCATGTTGGCCACCCTTCTTTGTACTTTCTCCAGTGCAACTATATCTTTTTTTGAGATGCATCGACCAGAATTGCACACAGTATTCAAGGTGTGGTCTCACTATGGAGCAATACAAAGACATTATAACATCCATTTTATTCACCATTCCCTTCCTAATAATCCCTAACATTCTGTTTGGTTTTTTGACTGCCACAGCACACTGAGCTGAGGATTTCAATGTATTATCAACTATGATGCCTAGATCTCTTTCCTGGGTGGTAACTCGTAATATAGAGCATAACACTGTATGACTATAGCAAGTGTTATTTTTCCCTGTATGTATCACCTTGCACTTGTCCATTTTAAATTTCATCTGCCATTTGGATGCACAATCTTCCAGCCTTACAAGGTCCTCCTGCAGTTTAATCACAATCCGCTTGAGATTTAGCTATTCTGCATAGTTTTATGTCAAATGCAAATTTGATCACCTCACTCATTGTACCCCTTTCCAGATCATTTATAAATATATTAAAAAGCACCAAAGTACAGATCCCTGAAGCACTCCAGTGTTTATCTTTTTTTTCCATTGTGAAAACAGATCATTTATTCCTGCTCTGTTTCCTGTCTTAACCAGTTTGTAATCCACAAAAGGACATTACCTCCTATCCCATGATTTTTTAGTTTTCTTAGAAGAAGCCTCTCATGAGGGACTTTGTCATATGCCTTCTGAAAATCCAAATATATCACATCTTACTGGTTCATCTTTGTCCACATGTTTATTCACCCATTCAAATAAAATGTAGGAGAATTGTGAGGCAAGACTTCCCTTGGGTAAATCTATGCTAGTTGTGTTCCATTAAACCATGTCTATCTAAATGTTCTGTGATTTTATTCTTTATAACAGTTTCCATAATTTTTCCTGGCACTGAAATCAGGCTCACTGGTCTATAGTCTATAGTTTCCCAGATCACCCCTGGAACCCTTTTGAAATATCGGGGTCCTTTCTCTGACAGCACACACTGGTGGGACCTGGCTGAGGTAGTGACAGGCAGTAGCTCCACAGGGCACAGACGGGCTTTGCTGAACACTCACCTAGTGGATAGGACCCATACCTCAGCCAATATTTTAGGAGCCATTAAAGGAATGCTGGAGGGCTGGCAGCTGTATCAGAGAGCCAGTATTGTAAACGCAGAGTTTTTTTTGTCACCGACAATGGCTCCAACATGGTAAATGCAGTATCCAATGGGAGATAACAGGGTTGCTTACACCCTGCACTTAGCAGCTAAGGAGGTCCTAGGGCAGGGGTCCAGGGAATGACAGAATGTCTACCTGAATGGTTTAATAGAGAAGTGTAGGAAAATACCTGGGCACTTCCACCAAAGTGTGAAGGCGGGAGACCTTCTCCACTAAAAGCAGGAGGAATTAGAGATGCCTCATAAATGTCTCATTCAAGATGTGGGTATCCGCTGCAATTATATCTACATGACGCTGCAAAGGCTAGTGGAGCAACAGCTATCCCCTGCATGATCTGTTTATGGAAATGGAGATAGGTATCAAAGGGTCCCCTAGGGCATCATGATTGGTCAGTTATGAGAAAGCAAGTGACAATCCTGCAGCCTTTTAATGATGTGACAGAGGAGCTGAGTGCCACAAGCACCTCCTTGGGAGATGTCATTCCCATAGTAAACATCCTGTTAGAAAAGTCGGAGGGCTTTCAACAGGAAGAGGGAATGAGAGTTGAGTTGCTGTGTGCTGTCTGGCATCTTTGGAAAAGCAGGTGACAGAGAGATTAGGACCTTTGACCAGAAACCCCACATACATGCTTGCTACATTATGTGATTCACATGTGAAAGGGAGACTCGCACTGGAGGCCAACAATTTGACACATATGAAGAGCATGCTGACAGAGGGGGGTCTGTCAACTAGAGCGCCAGAGGTTGAAACAGAGGAGGATGAAGTACAGGAGGAAAAACCATCATTGGCCAGATCAGACAGTAGTGCAAGTCAGAGCAGCACCCTGTTATCGCTAAGCAGCACTCCCTCCTCCACAGTAACATGGAAACAATCTTCACTTCTGTCCTAGATGCTCGCAAAAGCAGCTGGGAAGAAAGATACACGTTAGATACTAGCAAAGAAGGCGGCAGCTCAAATTTCAGTGACATACTATCTCGCAGATCCCATTGAGACTGTGGACACAGATGTGCTGGTATATTGGTCCCACAATTCCAGTATCTGGCCAGACTTAGGTAGAGTGGCTCAGCGCTATCTTTCTTGCCCGTAACAAGTGTCTCTAGCGAAAGATTATTTTCAATGATCGGGGACATCATAAGCCCTCACCGCTCCAGGTTGTCACCACCCATGATGGAAAAGCAAGTGTTCCCAAAAATGAATCTGCCTTTGCTTGGACATTCAGATTTGCCATGCAAGTGGCAAGACAAATGAAAGTAATTTGAAGGTCCTGTAGCCACTCTGCCTGTATGCCTGCCATACCTCAAATACCACTAACCATCCACAAAATGTGGGGGTAACCCATATATCAATCAACCAAACAACCCACACACTAATCAAGTCTTGTTGTCATTGAATAAAATATGTTTTAAATATTTTTTGAAAATTTTTTTTTATAAATACACCTCAGTGTCCCCCAAATGTGAAAATGAAATTGTGTATAAAATATTGTTAAATATTTTTAGGGTGTTGGATGATGCTTCATATAATTTCCAGAACACCAAACCTTGGTGTCTAGCTCAATTTTTATGTTATAATCATGAGCACCACCTTCCACCACTTTTAATTTTACAAAAGAATTTTTATTTGTCCTATTTTTTGTTGTATATTATTAAAAATAGTGTTGCCTAACCAACTTTCATGTTCTATCTTGTTGTTTAACTCAGTCCGTTTAAATAATTTGAAGAAAATGGTTAGGAACAACAACGTGAAACACTGTGTGCTAAAACAAGGGATTCAGGTCGCCAATCATTTGAGAAACAGAAAATTACTTAGCTTGCATTTGTATTGCACTCAAAGTCCAAAACGCGGATCTTTTTCAGTGGCACTTGCCCCAACGAGGCCCAGTTTCGACGAATCTTCTTCAGGAGAGCCCACTCAAATTATATACAAAATGTTTGAATGAATGTAGCCCTTTTTCAAATCAGTAACGAGCTCGTTTGAACGCTGCTCCCTCCATTTCCATCTTCAAAGGTTCGCCATCTTTTTTGAAGATGGAAATGGAGGGAGCAGCGTTCAAACGAGCTCGTTACTGATTTGAAAAAGGGCTACATTCATTCAAACATTTTGGATATAATTTGAGTGGGCTCTCCTGAAGAAGATTCGTCGAAACTGGGCCTCGTTGGGGCAAGTGCCACTGAAAAAGATCCGCGTTTTGGACTTTGAGTGCAATACAAATGCAAGCTAAGTAATTTTCTGTTTCTCAAATGATCGGCGACCTGAATCCCTTGTTTTAGCACACAGTGTTTCACGTTGTTGTTCCTAACCATTTTCTTCAAATTATTTAAACGGACTGAGTTAAACAACAAGATAGAACATGAAAGTTGGTTAGGCAACACTATTTTTAATAATATACAACAAAAAATAGGACAAATAAAAATTCTTTTGTAAAATTAAAAGTGGTGGAAGGTGGTGCTCATGATTATAACATAAAAATTGAGCTAGACACCAAGGTTTGGTGTTCTGGAAATTATATGAAGCATCATCCAACACCCTAAAAATATTTAACAATATTTTATACACAATTTCATTTTCACATTTGGGGGACACTGAGGTGTATTTATAAAAAAAAAATTTCAAAAAATATTTAAAACATATTTTATTCAATGACAACAAGACTTGATTAGTGTGTGGGTTGTTTGGTTGATTGATACCTCAAATACCAGCAATGGGGCCTACAATACATTCAGCATCCAGCAACATCCATATCCAGTGACTGACTGCATCTGCTTGCTGTGTCCCCAACACTGTCAGTTGGATCAAACATCCACAATCACACTGCTACTGCCATCCAGACCTGAAATGCCAGATCAAGGGCCGCGCCACCCTGAAATTTAAGTCTCGCTGTGTCCCCAACACTGTCAGTTGGGGAACACATCCACAATCACACTGCTGCTTTCATCCAGGCCCGAGATGCAAGGTCAAGGGCCACACCACCCCAAAAGCTGAGTCCTGCTGTGTCCCCAACACAATCATTTGTGGCACACAAATCCTGCTTCCTCCTCCCATTACTCCAAAAATATCACAGGGGCCAGCATGCACTGACACAATCTGCATGTCTAGCCCTTAGCAACATCACTGGGGCCAACATGCACTCACACACTCTGCCTGCCTAGCACTTAGCAACATCTCTGGGGCCAACATGCACTCACACTCTCTGCCTGCCTAGCACTTAGCAACATCTCTGGGGCCAACATGTACTCACACATTTAGAAACCGACACGATGTTCAGCAGCACTTTCAGCAGATAAAATGCTCCGGATTTCAGCAGTACAAAATCACTGCGATCTATTCAGAACACACTAAAACGCCGGCGCCGGCGTACCACATTTAAAGGATGAGAGAAAGCATGCCATCCAGGCTGTCAATCACCAAAAGGGGAGTGACTGTGTAGTATCGCGTTAATTGCAAAATAAACCTGTCACTGCTAGTGTTTACATAACATTGTTAAACACTAGCAGTGACAGGCTTATTTCGCAATTAACGCGATACTGAACATCGTGTCGGTTTCTAAATGTTGTGAGTAATATCAGTAAAATGAACAAGTTTAGATGTAATATACCTGATCACCGTTTATTTTGTTTATTTACAGTATTCTTCTTTGCGGCACATTTTTCTCTGAGCCACTTGTTCAGCACATTTCGAATTGTTTATAATACTGATTTAATACCTGCCGTCATTTATCTTACACTAATTATAAAATAATAATTTTTTTATAATTTTTTTTTTTAATTTTTTTATTTATAACACTTTTCATATAGCTCTGTATGGTAAATTATTGCCAAGTCAATCTACACATTCCCACCATTTTTAATACAGCCTCGTTTTTTATTCTGATTAATTAACGATAATATTTTACACTGAGTTTATTTTATGACGATAGCACTTTGCATAGAGTTTAGTTTAAGATCATTCACACTATATTTTTCTTTCTGTTTCATGTCTGACACTATGGTGTTCTTTTTAAATTATTAATAGCTTGGTTAAATATTCTGCCGGTTCAATTTGTATTTATCCACAGTATCGTTTACATTTTTTATCTCACAGTGTGCTATATACTAATTTGATTACATAATTGTTATAAGTTGGGTAATTATATAGTTGGATCTGACTGACTGTGCAGCCAAGTCGTTTTGAGTACATACTCACTTTTCTTATTCACACATGATTAACTAAGTTTGCACTAAATATGAAATCCTTATACAGCCCCCTTTTTTCACATTTACACATGCTAATATATGCCAGTTTTGAGTAGTTCCAGTTTCATTCAACTCTTTAGTGATTTTAAGGTGGCATTAAACACTTAGGTCTCATTTATAGTGTATCTCCTTTGTTGTTAAATATTCGATCATAGATGGAATTAAATACATGATTCATTTACACAATATTATTATCCTTATTCCTTCACATTCATTCTATAGGTACCGTTCATAGGTTACATTTACAACATTTTGATGAAGATTTAGCATTCACATATGCAAATAGTAAGCATTTGATTTTTTCACTTATTTATGATATATATCCTGTTTTGTTATTCTATAGTAAGCACTTGAAGTTCTTCACTTATTTATGTTACCTTATTCTATATTTTTTTCATTATTTTCTTTTCTTATTTTTTGGACACATCTCATAAGACTTGGAGAGCATTTTATTTTTTAGAATTCCATTTTCATTTTTTAGGCACCTGTATTAACTACATATAAGCATAAAGGCAATATCCACTTTTTAGGTATTTGTCACTTCTTTTAGTTATTTATTGCTGCTTTTACTACATTTGTCACATTTTTTAGTTATTCATTGCTACTTTTACTGTATATTTTTATGTTCACGATACACTATTTATATTAGTTTTATTTATTTTTTATTGTGATGATTTGATGTTCACACCACATATATCCATGTTATCATTTTATATGTTCATTTTATATGTTCATTTTAAATGTTTGTTTATTATATGTTTTTATCAGTTTTTAAATTTATTTTTATATTATTTAATGTCATTTATTGTATGTTTTTAGCCCCTGATGCAGCCCTATTGAAAGAGGGCGAAACTCGGCTGGAGTCAGGCTCATTGCATATATTGATTCTACACAATAAATTTTCACAGATTGGACATCTGGCTGCATAACACTGGGGCCTGACCAATCCTGCTGCCTTCTGTCACATCTCCAATGTCAACACTGGGGCCCAAAAAATCCTTTTTCCTCCTTACATGTCCACAACAACACTAGGGTCTCACTCCACCTGCTTCCTCCTTATACATCCTCAACAACACTGGGGTTTCGCTCTTCTCACTTCCTTCTTACATGCCCTCAACAACAACAGTGGGACTTCACGCCTCCCCAACAACACTGATATTTCACTCCTCCTGCTTCCTCCTTATACATTCCCCAAAACAACAGTGGGACCTGACTCAGCCTGCTTCTTCCTTACATGTCCCTAACAACAACACTGGGGGTTCATTCCTTCTGCTTTCTCCTTATACATCCCCAACAACAACACTGGGGTTTCACTCCTTCTACTTCTTTCTTACACATCCCCCAAAAAATAGTGGGACCTGACTCAGCCTGCTTCCTCCTTACAAGTCCCCAACAACAACATTGGGGCTTCACTCCTCCTGCTTCCTCCTTACATGTCCCCAACCCACAACCCTGGGGTTTCACTGCTTCTGGTTCTTCCTTACATGTCCCCCAACAACAACAACAACACTGGGTCTTCACTCCTCCTGCTTCCTCCTTACATATCCTCAATAACAACAGTGGGGCTTCACTTCTCCTGTTTCCTCTTACATGTCCCCAACAACAACACTGTTTCTGACACTACAGGGCTTTGGCAGCACATCCAGCAGCAGCCTTCTACTGTCATATCCCAACTCCAACAACACAAAAGTCTGGCAGTACATCCAGCAGCATCCTGATACCAATGGATCAGGAAAGTTTTTTTTTAAACTTTTGGGGGTCTCAGCAGAGCCCCGGCGTTGGCCCATGCCTCCACTGAGACCTCGGCGTCACGCTTGCACCAAGGCCACAGCCCCAGCTTCGGGACTAGGCTGAGGTGCCGGCATCATGCTTGGGTATAGGTCGCGGCTCCTGCTTTGGGCCTCGGCCTATGCCCTAGGCGAGGTCCGACTTTGGGCCCAAGTCTAGGCCCGATGCATTAGTTTAAAATTAAATGAACAAATAAGGTTCTTTTCATCAAGGGTGGCCCGATTCACTTTGGGGACCCCTGAATTTAGCCTTACTCGTCATGTTTTGTACTTTCATTTTAAACAAATGCACATTCTTATTGGCTTGCAGTGTTCAGGAAGTTAGTTATTGGACCAATGAAAAGTTATTGTGGGGGTTTTCCTATTTTTGAGAGGAGGAATTGTTTGTCCTTCACTTTTCTACCCCTATTTTAAGGCTCTGTTTCCCTTTTTCAATATTGGGATCTATCATTCTTCTCTTTATGATGATGAGTTTTGCTATCCTTGCATGGTTATTATTCTTTAAGTTACAGTAAAACTATTATACCACTCACAGTCTTCTGAGTGTTTTTTTGTGAATCTTCTACGTGAAGACAGCGTATTGAAGACAGCTTCTCTAAGTGTGCTCTCTGGGAAACATTGAGAATGAGGAGGGAGAGACTGTGCAAAATACGCTCCACCAACATCGTGGGCCATAGAGAATTGGCCTCCTGCCTGCTGGGGGAATCCCAGCAACCAGGGTATAAAGGTTGATGCATGAGAAAAAGTTAGTGGTCCAAAAAGGCAACAATGGCTCTTGGACTTGCTATGACCCCTGCATTGGGGACTTTAAAACCATGAGCGGGTGACAGAAGTATTCTTTTGTTTGTTTGGTTTTTAAAGCTGAGATAACAGTAACTCAATGTTTCCAAAAAACAGCAGAATTTATAAGAGATTAAAGATACATGCTCACCTTGGTCATCTGGTATCTCCAGTTGGCTTGGGGATGGGAAGAAGTGGGAATGTATTGGTGCTTATATGACGATAGGGACGAACTTATAAGTAAATGTTATGTAAATAAGAAAATAAGAACATGCCATACTGGGTCAGACCAAGAGTCCATCAAGCCCAGCATCCTGTTTCCAACAGTGGCCAATCCAGGCCATAAGAACCTGGCAAGTACCCAAAAACTAAGTCTATTTCATGTTATCGTTGCTAGTAATATAACAGTGGCTATTTTCTAAGTCAACTTAATTAATAGCAGGTAATGTGAGAGAAAACAGTTTAGGGGTTCTTGGAATATGGGTATGGACACCAAACAGGAAAAATTATAGAAAGGGGAATTGTCTAGGTCTGCTGTTTATTTTAGATATATTTTGTCTTTGATATAAAAGCATAAAAGACCTAATTCCATTGACTTTTACAATCTTTATGAGGACAGGAATCAGGGCTTTATATTTTTTAAAAGCCTCACTTGGCAATCAAATTAGTGATTATTAACCATACAAATACTTTGAATCTGAGCTTGCATTTCTTGCCTTTTCATATTCTTCCATTAGACTTGAGAAGAAATGACCTTTTTAATATATTTAAATGGTTTGCTAAATTATATATTTAGATGCTTAAGAATAGTAGATGATGGCAGAAAAAGACCAATTGGTCCATGCTTTCTGCCCAGTTATTCCTGTCCACACTGCCAAGATCCAAACTGCTAGCCAAAGAGAGTATTCACCTGTAAGATATCATCAAAGTCAGTTTCTGTCAACTTTCTTCATTGTACTCCATCCACCTGGCTAGCTAAGCCTGTAATATCTCCTTTTTAGTTCACACTTAAGGCCAACCATAAGGATCCATAATAATCCAAACAGCCACCAACATCAGCACAGTTGTTACCCAAATATCCAGACTCCTGTCTTTCCAGATAGTGCCTCACCCACCCCACTGATCAGGTGGAACACGAGGGTGCATAGCCTACTAGACAGAATTAGCTGTGTAAGCTGCTATGACTGCTAGTATTAACTAGCTGAAAGCTATTGTCAGGGAGAACCCAATTCTACCCCTTACTAGCAGACTTTGCCCTTAACTTTAATGGCCTCAGTGAACTCAACAGACATGTAAATTAGTCAGTAAGTTAAGTTGATGGCCTCAACAGACCCTGCCCTTATGGGGAGGTTAGAGTGAGTAGGTGTGTTAAGGAGAGATGCAACTCCCTAAATGGGAGCAGTTTGGAGTCTGAATAAAAGCCTTGCATCCAAGTGATGCATGGGAGTTCTTGAGAATTGTATTTAGACAGTTAAGTGCTGGTGGAGTCTGAAGAGTAGGACTCCAGGAGTTGTAGTCTGGATAGCCATCTCTTCACAGAGTGGTACCAGGAGGCCTAACCCCTTGACAGGGCAGGTTCCAAGAATGAGCAGAAACAGAAATATTTCTTGACTGTGGAAAGTAGTTTGTGCACATCAGAAGTCGTCTTAGGAGGAGAGGTAAAGAAGGAAACTGGTCCATGCTTGAGAAGATTTTTTATGAGGTTTGAGCCAAGAAAGTTTTTTGTCTTCAGTGGAGGTGGTGGTGGTGGGGTTCTTGGAGGAAGGAGACTACCTTCCATAAGTGAAGAATCATGGAGTTCCTGTCTGACATCGGAGTCCAGGAAGAAGCTCATCCAAATGCCAGACGTTGGTGAGAGAAGAGGACAGCTGCCTTTTAGAGCAGGCCCAGTTGAGAAAGGCTCACTGCTCCAGGGAGCAGACCTATACTGCTGAGAGAGACTGAAAATATTTTATACCTTTTGTGGACTTGTTTTCAGTGTGGTGCATTATTTACAAGTGTAACAATATTCTTGGACTTTGTGTTGCCCATCTTCAGTACCGCTAAAATAACTTTATTGTTTTGAACACCGATCATGGAATCTGAGTGATATTTTTGATGAAGATTAGACTGATGAGTGGAGGAGACCTGTAAGAGGAAAATCTAAGGGCTTAGAAAAGGAGATCTTTTCCCTCCCTGTGCAGGAACCTCTGGGAGGTCTTGGGGCCTGCTGTGTGATCTGTGAGCCTCCCAGTGAGCCCCTCTGCCCAAGAGCTGATCTCGATGTGCAACACACTATTAAGAACTAACATATATTTATAGAAAAGTTAATATAGTTTGGAAACTAACTACTTTTGTCCTTTTATTGATTGAAGATCTTTAATGAAACTTTGTTTTCTTATGGTCATTGGTACTGGAGAGTCTGCTTTGAAAGCTGTTCATCATTCCATTACATTAATATCACAAGTGCCTTAGCAGGTACATGTAAATCAGTGTACTCATCTACCCTAGACAGTTAATCTTTTGATGACAAACTTGTATTATTATTTTGCAAAAAATTATTAATTTTGGTGATTTTTGTTTGACATCTTTACTTTGTCAAGGATCTAACTACATTTGAATTGGCGGGCACAAATGAAGATGGTACAGGGCAAAGTCCATTTGATCCCAAGAAAAGCTATACATCAGTCATGGTTGGTAAGTGCACGCTTTCCTGTGGAATCACTTATGACCAGTATATGGCCCCTTCTCTGCTACTCAAAAACCGTCAGGCAATGGAAATGTATATAGGCTGATATTAAAACAAAGCCTAGATCTGCCTAAATGAAAATGTTCCTGTCGCTATTCCTAAATTTACATAAGAAGAACATAAGAACATAAGAAAATGCCATACTGGGTCAGAACAAGGGTCCATCAAGCCCAGCATCCTGTTTCCAACAGTGGCCAATCCAGGCCATAAGAACCTGGCAAGTACCCAAAAACTAAGTCTATTCCATGTTACCATTGCTAATGGCAGTGGCTATTCTCTCAGTGAACTTAATAGCAGGTAATGGACTTCTCCTCCAAGAACTTATCCAATCCTTTTTTAAACACAGCTATACTAACTGCACCAACCACATCCTCTGGCAACAAATTCCAGAGTTTAATTGTACGTTGAGTAAAAAAGAACTTTCTCCGATTAGTTTTAAATGTGCCCCATGCTAACTTCATGGAGTGCCCCCTAGTCTTTCTACTATACGAAAGAGTAAATAACGAATTCACATCTACCCGTTCCAGACCTCTCATGATTTAAAACACCTCTATCATATCCCCCCTCAGTCGTCTCTTCTCCAAGCTGAAAAGTCCTAACCTCTTTAGTCTTTCCTCATAGGGGAGTTGTTCCATTCCCCTTATCATTTTGGTAGCCCTTCTCTGTACCTTCTCCATCGCAATTATATCTTTTTTGAGATGCGGCGACCAGAATTGTACACAGTATTCAAGGTGCGGTCTCACCATGGAGCGATACAGAGGCATTATGACATTTTCCGTTTTATTCACCATTCCCTTTCTAATAATTCCCAACATTCTGTTTGCTTTTTTGACTGCCGCAGCACACTGTACCGACGATTTCAATGTGTTATCCACTATGACACCTAGATCTCTTTCTTAGGTTGTAGCACCTAATATGGAACCCAACATTGTGTAATTATAGCATGGGTTATTTTTCCCTATATGCATCACCTTGCACTTATCCACATTAAATTTCATCTGCCATTTGGATGCCCAATTTTCCAGTCTCACAAGGTCTTCCTGCAATTTATCACAATCTGCTTGTGATTTAACTACTCTGAACAATTTTGTGTCATCTGCAAATTTGATTATCTCACTCGTCATATTTCTTTCCAGATCATTTATAAATATATTGAAAAGTAAGGGTCCCAATACAGATCCCTGAGGCACTCCACTGTCCACTCCCTTCCACTGAGAAAATTGCCCATTTAATCCTACTCTCTGTTTCCTGTCTTTTAGCCAGTTTGCAATCCACGAAAGGACATCGCCACCTATCCCATGACTTTTTACTTTTCCTAGAAGCCTCTCATGAGGAACTTTGTCAAACGCCTTCTGAAAATCCAAGTATACTATATCTACCGGTTCAACTTTATCCACATGTTTATTAACTCCTTCAAAAAAGTGAAGCAGATTTGTGAGGCAAGACTTGCCCTGGGTAAAGCCATGCTGACTTTGTTCCATTAAACCATGTCTTTCTATATGTTCTGTGATTTTGATGTTTAGAACACTTTCCACTATTTTTCCTGGCACTGAAGTCAGGCTAACCGGTCTGTAGTTTCCCGGATCACCCCTGGAGCCCTTTTTAAATATTGGGGTTACATTTGCTATCCTCCAGTCTTCAGGTACAATGGATGATTTTAATGATGTTCCAAATTTTTACTAATAGGTCTGAAATTTCATTTTTTAGTTCCTTCAGAAATCTGGGGTGTATACCATCCGGTCCGGGTGATTTACTACTCTTCAGTTTGTCAATCAGGCCTACCACATCTTCTAGGTTCACCGTGATTTGATTCAGTCCATCTGAATCATTACCCATGAAAACCTTCTCCATTACGGGTACCTCCCCAACATCCTCTTCAGTAAACACCAAAGCAAAGAAATCATTTAATCTTTCTGCGATGGCATTATCTTCTCTAAGTGCCCTTTAACCCCTCGATCATCTAACGGTCCAACTGACTCCCTCACAGGCTTTCTGCTTCGGATATATTTTTAAAAGTTTTTACTGTGAGTTTTTGCCTCTACAGCCAACTTCTTTTCAAATTCTCTCTTAGCCTGTCTTATCAATGTCTTACATTTAACTTGCCAATGTTTATGCTTTATCCTATTTTCTTCTGTTGGATCCTTCTTCCAATTTTTGAATGAAGATCTTTTGGCTAAAATAGCTTCTTTCACCTCCCCTTTTAACCATGCCGGCAATCATTTTGCCTTCTTTCCACCTTTCTTAATGTGTGGAATACATCTGGACTGTGCTTCTAGAATGGTATTTTTTAACAATGACCACGCCTCTTGGACATTTTTTACTTTTGTAGCTGCTCCTTTCAGTTTTTTTCTAACAATTTTTCTCATTTTATCAAAGTTTCCCTTTTGAAAGTTTAGCACGAGAGCCTTGGATTTGCACACTGTTCCTTTTCCAGTCATTAAATCAAATTTGATCATATTATGATCACTATTGCCAAGCGGCCCCACCACCGTTACCTCTCTCACCAAGTCCTGTGCTCCACTGAGAATTAGATCTAAAAATGCTCCCTCTCTCGTCGGTTCCTGAACCAATTGCTCCATAAAGCTATCATTTATTCCATCCAGGAACGTTATCTCTCTAGCGTGACCCGATGATACATTTACCCAGTCTATATTGGGGTAATTGAAGTCTCCCATTATTACTGCACTAGCAATTTGGTTAACTTCCCTAATTTCGCTTAGCATTTCACTGTCCGTCTCAGCATCTTGACCAGGTGGACGGTAGTATACCCCTATCACTATAGTCTTCCCCGACACACAAGGGATTTCTACCCATAAAGATTCAATTTTGTATTTAGTCTCATGCAGGATGTTTATCCTGTTGGACTCTATGCCATCCCGGACATAAAGTGCCACACCTCCTCCCGAGTGCTCCTCTCTGTCATTGCGATATAATTTGTATCCTGGTATAGCACTGTCCCATTGGTTATCCTCTTTCCACCATGTCTCTGAGATGCCAATTAAGTCTATGTCATCATTTACTGCTATACATTCTAATTCTCCCATCTTACTTCTTAGACTTCTGGCATTAGCATACAAACATTTCAAAGTTTGTTTTTTGTTTGTATTTTCATTCTGCTTTTTAATTGATAGGGATAAGTTAGAATTTTTTAGCTCAGGTGAGTTTTTAGTTACAGGCACTTGGACTACTTTTCTAATTATTTGAACCTCACTGTCGGGATGCCCTAATTCTAATGCATCATTAGTATCCTTTAAAGATACCTCTCTCCGAACCATGTGCTGCTGAGCGACTGTCGGCCTTCCCCTTTGTTCTAGTTTAAAAGCTGCTCTATCTCCTTTTTAAAGGTAAACACCAGCAGTCTGGTTCCACCCTGGTTAAGGTGGAGCCCATCCCTTCGGAAGAGATTCCCCCTTCCCCAGAAGGTTCCCCAGTTCCTAACAAAACTGAATCCCTCTTCCTTGCACCATCGTCTCATCCACGCATTGAGACTCCGGAGCTCTGCCTGCCTCTGGTGACCTGCGCATGGAACAGGGAGCATTTCAGAGAATGCTACCCTGGAGGTTCTGGATTTAAGCTTTCTACCTAAGAGCCTAAATTTGGCTTCCAGAACCTCCCTCCCACATTTTCCTATGTCGTTGGTGCCTATGTTTCAAGCCAGGAGTGGGGTGTGGACAGAGGAAAGAAGTTAGGTGCCTTGTGGAAAACCTTTTCATTTGTGCTGTGAGGGAGGAAGGATGCTGGGGCCTGACTTAAGCTTTAAATGCCAGTGGCAGAAACTTAGCAGTCATTTTCAGCTAAGGCTTAGTGGCATAACCTTAGGAACTTCAGTTTTAGGTGCCTATTTTCAACTGAAATTAGGCCCTTAAGTGTTTCTTTACAATTAGAAACCGTTACCCAAGACTTCAACTCAAGGAGTGTCAATCAATTACAGAGGATCCAACAATTGGAGGAACAAACTAAGAAGTTTCAAGATATCCAGGTGGCCTTAGTACAAGACCGAGTTATCCTGCATAGGAAAATGGAACAATTGGAAAATAAGACCAGAAACTTGAACCTTAGGTTTATTAACTTCCCTAAGGTTCTGGGAGAACAACCCAGGATAACCTTAAAGAAATATATGAATGAGATACTGAAAATTGCACCTGAAAATATACCAGTTTTCAACAAAGTATATTTCCTACCTCATGTAAAAACAAGAGAAGAAGAAGTGGCACCTATAATTGATATGGCAAATTTAACTGCCTTTCTAGAGACTTCTACGACTGAGATAATAGAGAGGGCTACCCTCTTAGTGTCTTTCATATATTCACAGGACCTCAGTTTAATAATGAGAAATTATTTTCAAAATATGAGAGTGGAGTTTATGGGTAAGGTTGTACAAGTGTTCCCCGACCTGGCCAAATTTACCCAAGAAAGGAGGGGAGGGTTCCTTGCCATGAGGCAAGAAGCTCGATCCATGGGAGCTGTATTTATGCTTAGATATCCGTGCCGTTGTATACTAAAAATGGATAATGTTACCTATTTTTTTTTTGTTCCTGAGCAATTGAGGGCACTGTTGGATAATAAGAAAAAAGTGTTACCTAATCCCATAGTACAGGAAAAAAATTACTACTATTGAGTGAGTCATAAAGAAAAGAAAAGCCAAAACGCTAAGCTTGTACTTGTAGATGTTTTTTTTTATTATTGTTTAATCTCCTCATAACTTTGGCATAAGCCCCCTAGATAATTACTAGTGGCCATATAAGAGAAATGTTTTTCTAATTATTGTTAAACAGTATTTACTGTGTTTTGCATAAATATGTTTCTTTGTTTCTCTACAAAGAGGATATTCTTTGTACAAATTGAATAAATCAATAAACAAAAAATAAAAAAAAAAGAAATTAGGCCCTTAAATTAGGCACCTAATTTAGGCTCATTAATTGAGGTGCTCAGAGTTTTTTGGTATATTGCCTGGATAGTGTCACAGACCCTCGTCCTTAGTGAAACCAGTAGTCAGTGTACCCTATATAATAATGGATTCCCCCTCTGTGAATAGATTGCCAAGGGGAAATACGTAATTCTGAGGTCCATATTCAAAAGTCGGCTAAATGAATATTTGGGCATTTATTTGGCTAAATTCTAGCAGCCCAATGAGTTAGGAAGCTAGAATTTAGCCAGATAAGTTAGGGGCATTCCAAGGGCATAACTGGGAGTTGAGTTAGCTGGTTAAGTTAATCAGCCAACTCAGATATTCAGAGCTAGCTGGATGACTTAACTGACAATGTCTGGTTGGGCCAAATAGCTGTCCTAAAGTTTAACATAGCTGGCTATATTCAATAGTGCAGCTGCATAACTGAATCTAGCACCATAGTTAACCGGAAAAGTTGATCCAGCTAACTTTTCTATCCAGTCTGTGTCTGAATAGGGACCTCACTGTTTTTATTATTCAAGAGCAAACTGCATTAAAAGTGATGCATAAAGAAGAAAAAGGTTAAACCACAGATATAAATACCAGGAACCATAAACAATACAGTTTGAGAATAATGTTCTTCCCTTGAAATAGTTAATCATGGACTTTGTATATTTTTATGCATACTATTACGCAGGCCCCATTGGTATATCACCATACTATTAGTAGGCTCAGCAATAAAAATACACAAGCAAATGTAATTGTCCCCCAGCCCCACCTAGATACGTGCCACAGTGCTCAGTGTACCTTAAGAAATAGAAGTTAGCAGCCACGTGACTGTACTCTTTGACTTTCTGAGAGTTTCCATCAATATTGAAGCAAATGCTAGTGTAGCTGCAATGAGCAAGTTGATGCCCCTTTCACCCCTGGGGTATATTGATGGAGGTCGGAGAGTCAAAGACTAATGTTTAACCATGCAGCACTAGATACACTTGTAATCTGTGAGCTTTCAGTGGTGAAGCAGATAACACTACCTTTTGTGTAATGGAGAATGTCACGATAGAGTAACAGCAACTCAAATTAACCAGAGCTCTGTGCCAGAAACTATTCTTATGTCAGTGTGTCAACAAAAGTGCTCACTCCTCCCCAAGGCCACAAGATAATCTGACAATTTCTACTTCCGTATTCTGGAACCCCTCTGCAATTCTGCTACTTGGTGATTCAGCGATCCATAACTTTTTTCACTGCACTACAAATGCTCAGCAGTTACTTATGTAGCTCTCTCATGCAGTCTGTCCCAGCTCTGATGCCTTGAGGATCAGCAACAATGACTTCCAGCCAGACAGTTTGCTTTCTGTGCTTGTCTGCTGAGCCTAAACAAACTTCTGTGGAGACTGGCAAATTTCTCTCAGCTCAGATTAATTCAACTTGTTTGTCTGTTCCTCCTCCCTCACTCTCTCTCTGTTTTCTTCTAACCGACATCCTCCAAACAGCCTCAGCTGTTTTATCCTTCCCTCTCCCCATTGGCTCTTAGAATCAGGTGCCTTGAAACAAGGTGCATTTATGATATAATGACAGATTAAGGCAGACATGTTGGGGAGGTCTGCAGCTGTGAATCATTAGTGCTCTGGTTTTTCCTCTGTGACAAGTATACAGAGCAATGTAAAGAGAGCACTACATCACTCATTAGTCTCTCGTATTTGAAAGTAGGCTGAGAAGCCAATTTTGGATCTCAAAAGACCAGACAGGCTAAAAGATGGTGCTTTTGACATATTGATCATCAGTTTTCCTCAGAAGCACCTCATTAGCAAAAGTGTACAAATATACCAAATGCAGACTGGATGTGCCTGACTGCTTTTTCTACTTTGATATTATGGACATGCATTCATGCTGTTAGTTTTCGGGGGGGGGGGGGGGGGGGGGGGGGGGGGGGTTGTAAAGAAGTATTAGAGATACCAATATACAGACTATTACAATAGTCTACAATAGGGAAGGTAGAAACTTGTAAAACTGTGTGGAATTCAGGGAGGTGGAAAAGCTTTTTGAAACCAGCAAGAACAAGAAGCCTGTAGAATCCTTGAGCAATAAGGTGTTTTATTTGAGGACGAAAGGAAAGAGTGCTATCTAGTATAACTCCAAGACTTCTAATATGATTCTTAATAGAAAAAGAAAAATCATCAAGAGCGATTGTGTTATATGATTGAAAGAGGAATATGGACTATGTATCGCTAAAAACTATGTTTTGGACATGTTTAAAGAAAGTTTGTGGTGCTTTAGCCACTTCTGGATAGTTGAAAAACAGATATTGAGATGTTCTAATGTGTCATGCCAAGAAGGGCGAATGCAGAGAACAAACTGGTTGTCATCTGCATAGAGTTTGTAAAGGTCTGTCAATGTAGAGAGAATTTTGCAGATCAGGGCAAGGTAAATGTTGAAGAGTGCTGAAGAAAGCGCGGATCCTTGGGGAACACCGGTCTTGATGAAAGAGAGAGTGGAGAATTCATTTTTAAGTTTGATGGATTGGATTCAATCCGAAAGATAAGATTTAAACCAATTGAGAAAAGTGCCAGAGAGACCTCATTCTTGAAGATGAAAAAGAAAAATGTTATGGTCAAGTGTCAAAAGCTGCAGAAATATCTAATGAGATGAGAAGAAATTGTTAACCAGAGTCAAGACCTCTTCTTATGGTATCAGTGAGAGAAAGAAGAAAGAACTTGGTGCTAAGAGAGCATCAAAAGCCATATTGATGGGGATCTAATAACTCAAATTTCTCTACTTGACCGTTCAGTGTGCAGCTCACAAACATCCTCCCCCATCTTCTGAACTGCATCTTCTGATGCCCCAGCTGCAGATCCCACCTCTGCAGTCATGGAGCAGGCCAGAATGTGGTCCAGGTTATGAGGCATGCAGAAGGCTAGACAAATCTCACAGCCCTTAGTTGGGATGTAGAAAAGACATCCCTCTGATCTCTCCAGACAGCAGAAATGTGTTTTGAGTAGGCCAAAGTTTCTCTCAATGATTGCCCTGGTCTGCTGGTGAGCCTGTTATAGCAGACATTGGCTGCAGTCTTTGGATATGCCAGTGGAATCATGAGCCAGATTTTGAGTGGGATTTCCTCTGTCACCTATAGGAGAAAAGATAGAGAAAAGCAGAATGAGATATCCCAAACTGGTAGTCACTTGCAATGAAGATGTCCCCTGGTAGAGACTGGAGCGAGCCTCCTGGGCCAAAGCAGAAAGATCTCAGAGACAGAGGGAGATAAAAGGGCAGAGGTTAGTTGCCATGTGCTTGTAGTGAGAGCAACAAATATATATTTCAAAGCCAACCCCTAGAGAATAGACCTTCCTGGAAATGGTCATAAATGCCTGACTATGAAATGATGTAGGCATCATGACAGGATCCCAGAAACCTGGCCACTACATCCATAATGATCCTCTTGGCATTACAGATCACTTGAATTTTGAGGGAGTTGAAGCCCTTGCATTTGTGGAAGGTGGACTTGTTGCATGCAGGTGCCATTGTAGGGATGAGAGTGCAAGTGAAAACCTCCAGAACAGATGGGAACCATGCTATTTGTTAGAAATCAGTAATAATATGCTGTTGTTGTCTTCTCTGAGGGAATATCATGATGTGCTATCCTGAGAAATGCAGTCAAAAACTGATCAATACATGTGGAGGTGGCTGACTGGCTTATTCAAGCTGTGATCCGTAGAGGTGTCTGGAAAATAGCAAGTGGCAAAAAAGGCCAGGGCTGTGGTGACTTTGAGGTCCAGTGGCAAGGCTTGGCTTCTCTGAGTGAATGGGTGCAGATCCTGCTCTAACTGCTGGCACAGGTCTAAAATGGTTTCCCTGTTGCACTTGAACCTGTGCAAAACTTGTTTCTCAGGTAGATCTGTATAATACCTCCTCCTCTTCCTCTGTTCTCTCACCCTCCTCAAACATTGCACCATGAGTAAACATTTTATAATACTCTTGTTCAATTCAGTTCACTAATAAAAAAAGGACATAAGTTACCGTACTGAGTCAGACCAAGAGTCCATGAAGTCCAGCATCCTGGTTCCAACAGCGGCCAATCCAGGTTACAAGTACCTGGCAAGTACCCAAGCATGAACTAGATCCCATGCTACTAATGAGCATAATAGCAGTGGTGATTCCATAAGTCAACTTGATTAACAGCAGTTTATGGACTCTACTAGCTGTGTGGGGCGCTTGAAGGCTAGACGAATCCTATTTTTTGAAGGGACTGTGTTTCACCCTGCTTTCTTGAAGAAAGTCATCGTCATTGGCTGGACTCAGAGTGTAGGGACTGAAGACCAGTGAGCCCATTCTTCCCAAGAATGATGCAAGCACCTGTGACAGCACAAACACTAGCCTGGGAAGATTTTTTTACTAGGAAAATATTATCTCTTGTGTTTGTGAGGAGGTTTTTAAGCCATCCCTCCTCACTGAGAGCTTGGCTGGATCAGCATGTTCCTGCCCATAGACTTTTCAATTTGAGGCATCACCTTTGCACAACAACTAGAAGGAATCAAGTAAAATCAAGGAGACCCATCTGGATTTCCACAACTATGGGACCAGGATACAGAGCTGGGTGTTTGGGAAATCACTGGAACATCAGGTAGGATGGATTTTTGCTATGCTAGAAGGGGATCCCTGATATAGGAATCACACACACCAGTGTCTGGGCCATGGAAGAGAGTATCCTCCCATAAAAACAATCCTCCCCAGGGAACAAGAGTCGAGTATGGGAATAAAATCAGCTAGTCGGAGCGGCGCCAAAGAATATAAATTAGATTGTGTACCCTTGGGACTTAACACACTCTGCTAGGGTTACACCTATTCTAGTCCTATCATGATTTTATAGATCCTCTATCATATCCCCCCTCAGCCATCTCTTCTTCAACGTGAACAGCCCTATCTCTTTAGCCTTTCCTCATAAGGGAGCCATTCAGTCCCCTTTATCATTTTAGTCGCCCTTCTCTGTACCTTCTCCAGTGCAACTATATCTTTTTTGAGATGCGGCAACCAGAATTGCACACAATGTTCAAGGTGCGGTCTCATCATGGAGCAATACAGAGGCATTATGACATTTTCCATTTTATTATCCATTCCCTTCCTAATAATTCCTAACATTGTTTGCTTTTTTGACTGCCGCAGCACACTGAGCCGACGATTTCAATGTATTATCCACTATGAC
Source organism: Rhinatrema bivittatum (assembly GCF_901001135.1). Taxonomy (NCBI): domain Eukaryota; kingdom Metazoa; phylum Chordata; class Amphibia; order Gymnophiona; family Rhinatrematidae; genus Rhinatrema; species Rhinatrema bivittatum. The sequence continues at coordinate 582,372,852 of NC_042615.1, read as the reverse complement.
TTCTAGATCTTTTTCCTGAGGGGTAACTCCTAATATGAAACCTTATATAGTGTAACTACAACATGGATTATTTTTCCCTATATGAATCACTTTGCACTTGTTCACATTAAATTTCATCTGCCATTTGGATGCCCAATCTTCCAGACTGGCAGGGTCTTCCTGCAATTTATCACAATCCACTTGTGATTTAATTACTCTGAAAATTTTGTGTCATCTACAGATTTGATCATCTCACTTGTCATATTCCTTTCCAGATCATTTATAAACATATTGAAAAGCACTGGTCCAAGTAAAGGTTCCTGAGGCACTCCACTGTTTATCTTTTTCCACTGAGAAAACTGTCCATTTAATCCTACTTTCTGTTTCCTGTCTTTTAACCTGTTTGCTATCCACGAAAGGACATTGCCTCCTATTCCCATGTCTTTATAGTTTTTTTAGAAGCCTTTCATGAGGGACTTTATCAAACGCCTTCTGAAAATCCAAATACACTACATCTACTGGTTCACCTTTATCCACATGTTTATATTGCATCTCCTGGCAATTCCTTTTTAAGATGCTCAAAACCCTGGGTTTTCCAGAAGTCTTTTCTACATGGATTTGAGCCCTATATTCTAATCCAGTAATGCACATATTGTCTAATGGGGTGGTGTTGGCTTCTTTCTCTATATATAGGGGCACCCAGCAGAGTTTCTCACTTTCTCCCATTTTATTTGATCTTGTTATAGAGCCATGGCCCAGGCAATTCAGGATTTGCCCTCAGTTCATGGCTTTAATCTTTATAATTCTGAACATAAAATGTCTTTGTATGCTGATGATACACTATTATTTCTAACTTATCTAGGGACATCCATCCCGGATATTCTGCATCTCTTACAACAGAATAGCCAGATAGCTGGCTATGTGAGAAATTTCTCCAAATCTCAGGTATTATTAGTTGGTCCTCACCTATCTTTACCACTCAAGTTAAATAAATTCAAACTTGCAGTAGAAGGGTTTAAACACCTGGGCATTTGGATTCCTAAGCTTGTCTAGACTCTATGTCACTAACTATACTCCAATAGTTGATAAAATTAAGTCTGATTTGGTTAAGTGGAATCCCTTTCCTATTTCCAGGCTAGGTAAAGCGAATCTTATTAAAATGGCCATACTACCCAGAATGTTATACCCTTTCTCACATCTACCATGCAATATTCTGACTTCTACCTTTGTTACTGTTAAATGCAGTATCCTAACTTTTTTTATGGAAAGGCAGACTACCTAAATTAAAATATTCTGTATTGCTTAAATCAAAGAAATGTGGTGATGGTGGTCCGGGGCGGGGGGGGGGGGGGGGGGGGGGGGTGATGGCACGTGCAGATCTTCAAACCTACTTTTGGGCAGCCAGGTTAATTTGTTTGCATGTGCGATTGTGCACTGACTCACTGCAGTCTTGGCTTTCTCTTGAAGAGGGCTGTGTGCCAAGTGTGAGGTGGGCTTCTCTCTTACAGAGACCTTCCATTTCCACTTTCAGTAGGGTCTCCTGTTGTAGTAATCCTATGATAGCTCACACAATTAGGGGCCGATGCAATACAGTGTACTCAGCCGAGCGCACTGTTAACCCGCAGTTGGACACGGGTTGTAGACGTGCTAATTAAGCCCCTTATGAATAAGGGGATTAGCGCCTCTACAACCCACATCCAACGCGGAGTGAATCTAATAGCACTCATCACAAGCAAACGCATGTAAATGAGGCTATTAGCTATTCACTCCCTATGCAAAAAAAAAAAAAAAGTGCATCAAGGGCACACATTTAGGGGCGGATTTTAAGAGCCCTGCTCGCGTAAATCCGCCCTGATTTACACGAGCAGGGCCCTGCGCGCCGGTGCGCCTATTTTACATAGGCCTACCGGCGCGCGCAGAGCCCCGGGACTTGCGTAAGTCCCGGGCTTCTCCGAGGGGGGCGTGTCGGGGGCGTGTCGGGGGCGGTCCCGGTCGTCGCGGCGTTTTCGGGGCGTGTCGGCAGCGTTTTGGGGGCGGGTACGGGGGCGTGGCTACGGCCCGGGCGGTCCGGGGGCGTGGCCGCGCCCTCCATACCCGCCCCCAGGTTGCGGCCCGGCGCGCAGGAGGCCCGCTGGCGCGCAGGGATTTACGCCTCCCTCCGGGAGGCGTAAATCCCCCGACAAAGGTAAGGTAGGGGCTTAGACAGGGCCGGGCGGGTGGGTTAGGTAGGGGAAGGGAGGGGAAGGTGAGGGGAGGGCAAAAGGAAGTTCCCTCCGAGGCCGCTCCGATTTCGGAGCGGCCTCGGAGGAAACGGGGGTAGGCTGCGCGGCTCGGCGCGCGCCGGCTAAACAAAATCGATAGCCTTGCGCGCGCCGAGCCAGGTTTTTAGCAGATACGCGCGGCTCCGCGCATATCTACTAAAATCCAGCGTACTTTTGTTTGCGCCTGGAGCGCAAACAAAAGTAGGCCTATTCGCGGAGTTTGAAAATCCGCCCCTTAGTGATCACAAATTAATGCCTGCCTGAAGCAGGCGTTAATAACTGAGCGCTCCTTAAACCAGTACAGAAAAGCAGAAAAAATGCCTCCTACTTAATATCGTTGTGATATTAAATAGGAGTAAAAACTAAAGTAAATCAACCAAAAAAAAAAAAAGTTAAAAAAAAAAAAGCACCGGCAGTCGGGTGCAGGAAACGGACGCTCAATTGACAAACTGTTCAGTGCCCGCTTTTTGCGCAAAAATATTGCATCGGCCCCTTGGTGTGTGGTGTAGGGTTAATAAGAAGGAGAGAATTTATTTTGCAACTTTCTCTTATATGACCTCTTTAGTTAAAAATCCCAGGATATCAGCTGCTACTTTTTCATCTGATATTTCTGACTGGTGGCAGAGAGGTCTTTGATTCCTGGGATTTTCAAGATCAATAGGTGAAATCATTTTCTGACTTAAGGGAAGAATTTAAGATCTCCAGACACTTTACTTTTTTATATTTCTAGTTACGTCGAGACATGGGTAAGCTGCAGGGGGTGGGATATATAGTTGAAGATCACGAAATTTTATTTATGCATTAGAAATCTGCTTTGCTCGGAAGGGACCTTACCTGGTCTCATTGTGGCCTGGAATCTGGACCTGTGTTCTGGCCTGGACTGGAAAGTTTAGAGGCTAATTTAGCGAGCCTCAATCACAATTTCTTTTTATATCAAATTTGAACTTTTATTTAAATTGCCACATAGATTGTACCACATTCCCCTTATTGTTTTTTAGATTTGGAGCAAAGATTTGGTGTAGCTGTGGGCAATGGGGAACCTATTTTCATGTGTGGTGGGAGTGTGCAGAGTGTTAAGCTTACTCTATGCTTATGGCCAGGGACACAAGAACACTTAGACTCAGTAAAAGTATAATGTATTTTTATTAATCAATATAAGTGTTCTCGGGAGATGCTGGGTACTGGGTGCCCTTAGTCTTACAAACTGACCAGCATCTCTCTGGATACAGGAAGTGACCCTTGTTTTATAGATAGCATTCAAATACAGGAAAATGATAGAAGGTTCTAGAGATTTGCATGACTGCCCAAAGGATCATTTACATAGGTTGTCATGTCAACTGCATGATAAGATTATCCCTAACTAACCCTGATTGGCTTCCCAGGATGTGTAGCCCATTTCCCATGACTTTCTTTGTTCTGTTAAACTCTTACTGGTCAAGGCAATCAACACTGTCTGTAGCTATGTTGATTACAAACTCCTGAGGATAGTGCCTGAAGCTCCCCTGTGGTTTCTTCTTTTGTGACTCTATGAATAGGCATCACCTGTCTGGTGCCAGCTTGCCTGCTTCCACAGATATCCAGGGACATTCTGTAAGTCACTTAGTCCATTCAGCCCAGGCAGGCCAAAGACACGCAGAGGCTTCTGGGGATTTCCTTCTCCATGTTGGTTTTCTGTTCAGGCATACTTCTCAAGAGGTAGTTGGTGTTGCGCTGGGAGTGGACCCATGGCCTGATACAGGATTGGTACGGCCCTCCGGTCAGAACCCGGAGAGCGCCTGCCACCAGGAGGCGGAGCACAGGAGGAGACAGAGGCTAGCTGGAGCTTCACCAGTAGCAACCTGGGGTTCCCTCAGGTTGCGCCCTTGGTTACCCGGGCCGCCTGGTCTTAGGTGGGCCTCACAGGGTATCCTAGAGAGAAAGTCCAAAGGAGTGGCCACCACGAACAAGGGTGCGTGGTCGGTGCTCAGACAAGGAAGTCCAGAGGTCGCAGGAGGCCAGAATAGTGTCTGAGTTTAAAGCCAGAATTAAGACCAGAGTCTTGGTACAGATGGTCAACCAGGCAGGGTCGGTAGCAGAGGTCAGTCTGGACGTAGTCAGGTCAAGCAAGAGGTCAGGTTCCAGGCGGCAGATGAGAGTAGTCGGTGTTCCAGGCAGAGGTCAGGTCAGGGCAGGCAGCGATCCTCTTCCTCCGGCGAATCAACAAGTGAAGCAGGCCTGCGCAGTCAGCGCTGCAGACCCACCGAGGTAAGGCCTATTAAATTTCACTTACCCCAGTCGTCGCCACCGATGCCAACCACGAGGCAGCCCTTGCCTTCCGCCCAAGGTCTACCCTCCGAACCGGGCCTCCGCCTCCAAGTCAAGCAAACCAATCGGAAGAATCAAGGCAGGGCAGGACAGCCAATCAGGGGACAGCCCTGATTGGGATTTAAATCTTCAGCGCCGCCAGCCAGCTCCTCTTCCTCTGGCAAATCGGCAAGTGAAGCAGGCCTGCACAGTCAAGGTGGTAAAGACACAGGGTGAATGCCAGTCAGCCCCACTGCTTTTGCCACTCCTGGGTGTGCTGGCTTCCTGCTTATGCTGTCATGCCAGGCCCAGGTGACCACACTGGTGAGGGCTAAAGAATGTATGAGGGGATGGGGCGAGTGAATGAAGGGATCAGAGGGAGGGGAAGAATAGTGAGTTATGGAATGTGGGAGGGCAAAAGAGTGAGTGAAGAGATCGACGAGGCTGAGGGTTGCACGGGAGGAGGAAGAGTGAGTCTGGGGATCAAAGATGCTGTGGAGTGCCAGTGACAGGATTGGAGGGGTATGAGAAGTGAATGAAAGGATCAGAATAGGAGCAGTCTGTGCATAATGTGATCAAAGGGTATGGAGAAAGAGTGAAGGAAGGCAGGGGATAGGATTGGGTGTGGTGGGGGAGGGGAGGGGAGGGGAGGGAGAGAGAAGAGAGCGAGTGAGGAAAGGACATGGCATTGCTCCCTTCAATCCACTCTCAAGAAGGTAAAAAACAGGCCCCACACTGCTGTCCAAGGAAACTGAGGACAGTGGACAGTGCACACTGCACACCAGTCTGCTCCCATCCCCCAAGCCAGCTGATTCTGACTTAAAGAGGAGGCTTGCATTTACTGACTGAGGAGGAGGAGAGTTGCTGGAAGGTGATTTACCAGGAAGAGGAGGGACTCAAGAGTAACCAGGAATAGGGGATTAGATTTAGGGGCTTTAGGACCACCGTGGAGGAGATAAGGACTACTAGAGAATTTATGGGGGGTGGGGGGTGGGCTGGATGATCAGGATCACCAGGGCAGAAAGGAGGAGAAGGTTAGAGAGTGAGAGATAGAGATGCTTTCTATCTGTCTTCTCCCCCTTACCCCCAGTGATCCTGCATCCCCAAACCCCTAAGCCATCCTCTGCCTACCAACACTCGTCAAGCATATTGAGTGTAAAGAGTGTGTTCGTGTGTGTGCACGCGCGTGTGTTTGTGAGAGAATTCACACTCAGCCCTTTGTGCAGGTCTTGCCTGCTCCCCCCCCACACACACACACACACGCACAGTTCTATTTCCTTTTTATCTATAAATTAAGCCCCTGCTCTATCATTTAACTTTCAAAAGGGAGACTTTGATAAAATGAGGAAAATAGAAAAACACTAAAAGGTGCAGCTGCAAAGGTTAAGAGTATATATAACAGGTGTGGACATTGTTTAAAAATACCATCTTGGAAGCCCAGGCCAGATGTATTCCATGCATTAAAAAGGCAGAAGCAAGGCCAAATGACTACCAACATGGTTAAAAGATGAGATGAAAGGGGCTATTTTAGCTAAAGAACTTCGTCAAAAAAATGGAAAAAGGATCCAAATAAAAAAATAGGAAAAAGCACAAACACTGGCAAGTTAGATGCAAAATATTGATAAGGCAGGCAAAAAGAGAATTTAAAAAGAAGCTTGCTGTAGAGGCAAAACTCATAATAAAAATGTTTTTAAATACATCTGAAGGAAGAAGCTTGTGAGGGAGTCGGCTGGACCATTATATGATTGAGAAGTAAAAGGGGCGCTTAAAGAAATCAAGGCCATAGTGGAAAGACTAAGGGGTAGATTTTCAAAGGATTATGCGCGCTAGGCCAATTTTCAAAGGCCCAGTCACGTGCGTAAGTCCCAGGGCCTCGGGAAAGGGGCGGGGAGGGGATGGGGTGGTCCAGGGGCGGGGCTAGAGGCCCCTTTGCTGCTGTGCCAGGGATCGTGTGTCGGCAGGGTGCCAGCGTCCACAAACTAAGAAGTAAAATAAAGATTTGGGGATTCTAGGTTAGGGCTAGGGTTGGGTAGGATAGGGGAAGGGGAAGGGAAGTTAGTATAGGGGGTTGGGAAGTTAGTATAGGGGGTTGGGAAGTTCCCTCCCAGTCCGCTCCGAAATTGGAGCAGACTGAGGAGGGAACTGAGGAAGGCCGCCGGCGATGGTGCACGCAGGATTCACAAGTGTGCACCCCCTAGCGTGCACTGACCCCCAATTTTATAACATGCGTGCACCAGCGTGTGCATGTTATAAAATCGGCGTCCATGTGTGCATGCCAGGTAGCGCGTGCACATGAATGAGCGCGCGCATTCTTTTAAAATCTACCCCTAAATGAATTCTTTGCTTCAGTGTTTATGGAGGAGGATGTTGGCGAGATAACTGCGCCAAAAATGGTATTTAATGGTGATTTCGAGAAAGTGAAATAAATCAAGGTGAACCTAGAAGATGTAATACGGCAAACTGACAAACTAAAGAATAGAAAATCACCTGGAGTTCTGAAAAAACTCAAAAACGAAATTGCAGACCGTATTACTAGTAATTTGTAACTATCATTAAAATCGTCTATTTAATTTGAAAATTGAAGGATGGCCAATATAATGCAAATCTTTAAAAAAGACTTCAGGAGGGATCCAGGAAACTATAGACTGGTGAACCTGATGCCAGTGCTGAGAAAAATCATAGAAATTAATTTATTCTAAAGAACAAAATTAAGAACATATAGATAGAAATGATTTAATGGAACACAACCAATATGAAATTACCCAAGGGAAGTCTTGCCTCACCAATATATAGAAACATAGAAACATAAAAATGACGGCAGAAGGAGACCAAACGGCCCATCCCGTCTGCCCAGCAAGCTTTCACACTCATCTTTCTCATTCTTATCTGTTACACTGACCACTGAGGTCAGGGCCCTTATTGGTAACTTTTTGGTTCTAATTTCCTTCCACCCCTGCCATTGATGTAGAGAGCAGTGCTGGAGCTGCATCAAAGTGAAGAATCAAGCCTAATTGGTTAGGAGTAGTAACCGCCGCAATAAGCAAGCTACTCCCACGCTTATTTGTTTACCCAGCCTGTGCAAATTAGTCCTTGTTGGTAGTTGTCTGACTGTAAATCCTCTTATCTTCATTCCCCCCTGCCATTGAAGCAGAGAGCTACCCTTGATATGCATTGAAAGTGAAGTACCAGGCTTATTTGGTTTGAGGTAGTAACCACCTCAACAAGCAAGCTACTCCCACGCTCATTTGTGAATGCAGATCCTTTTTCTCACATTTCCTCTTGCCATTGAATCATAGAGCAATGTTGGAGTCGCATTAACCATGTATATGTTTATTGAATAAGGGTATTAATCACCAGTTAGTAGCCGACATTTCCGCAAGCCACTCCCATGCCTCTTCTCTTCATTCACATCCTCAAGACTTTATGGATCCATAGTGTTTATCCCACGCCACTATGAAATCCTTCACAGTTTTGGTCTCCGCCACTTCCTCCGGAAGGGCATTCCAGGCTTCCACCACCCTCTCTGTGAAGAAATACTTCCTGACATTGGTTCTGAGTCTTCCTCCCTGGAGTTTTAAATCGTAACCCCTGGTTCTGCTGATTTTTTTCCTTAGGAAAAGGTTTGTCATTGACTTTGGATCATACAAAATTTCAAGTATCTAAAAGTCTGTATCATATCACCCCTGCTCCTCCTTTCCTCCAGGGTATTCATATTTAGGTTCTTCATTCTCTCCTCATAAGTCACTTGATGAAGACCATCCACCTTTTTGGTTGCCCTTCTCTGTACCGCCTCCATCCTGTCTCTGTCCCTTCAAAGATATGGTCTCCAGAACTGAGCAGAGTATTCCAGGTGAGGCCTCACCAAGGACCTGTACAAGGGGATAATCACTTCCCTTTTCTTACTTGATATTCCTCTCTCTATGCAGCCCAGCATTCTTTTGGCTTTAGCTATCACCTTGTCACATTGTTTCGCTGACTTCAGATCATTAGACACTATCAACCCCAAGGGCTCTCTCCTGCTCCGTGCCCATCAGCCTTTCACCCCCCATCGAATACATTTCTTTTGGATATCCACACCCCATATGCATGACTCTGCACTTCTTGGCATTGAATCTCAGCTGCCTTATCTTCGACCAGTCTTCCAGCTTCCTTAAATCCCATCTCATTCTCTCCACGCTTTCCGGCATGTCCACTCTGTTGCAGATCTTAGTATCATCCGCAAATAGACCTTACCTTCTATCCCGTCTGTGATGTCACTCATGAAGATATTGAACAGAACCGGTCCAACACCGACCCTTGAGGCACTCTGCTCATCACCGTTCTCTCTTCCGAGTAAGTTCCATTTACCATCACACATTGACTTCTGCCCTTCAACCAGTTTGCTATCCAGGTCACCACCTTGGCACTCACTCCCAAGCCTCTCGTTTTATTCACAAGCGTCCTGTGCGGGACCGTATCAAAAGCTTTGCTGAAATCTAAGTAGCTGACATTGAGTGCTCTTCCTCGATCTAATTCCCTAGTCACCCAATCAAAAAAGTCTATCAGATTCATCTGACAGGACCTTCCCTTGGTGAAACCATGCTGCCTCTGGTCCATCAATTCTGCTGCTTGTAGATAGTTCACTATTCTTTCCTTCAGCAGCGACTCCAATACTTTTCCCACCACCGAGGTGAGGCTAACCAGCCTGTAGTTTCCAGCCTCCTCTCTGCTCCCACTCTTATGAAGAGGGACCACCGCCGCTCTTCTCCAATCATTCGGCACCACTCCCATTTCCAGGGATCTATTGAATAGGTCATGCAGTGGAGCCGCCAGCACATCTCTGAGCTCCCTCAGTATCCTGGGATGAACCTCATCAGGCCCCATGGCTTTGTCCACTTTCAGTTTTCCTAGCTCTTCCCATACATTCTCTTCTGTAAACGGAGTTTCATCCATTCCACTCCCCTCCAGTTTCTTGTTAATTAGCGACAGTCCTTCTCCGGGGTCTTCTTTAGTGAACACCGAATTGAAGTATTTGTTTAATATTTCTGCCATTTCTTCATCTGTCTCCACCCATTGATCCTTTTCTCCTTTCAATTTCATTATAGCACTTTGGACTTTTCTCCTTTCACTGATATATCTGAAAAATGTTTTGTCACCTCGCTTTACCTCTTTGGCAATCCTTTCTTCTGCTTGACTTTTCGCTTTCTTGATTACTTTCTTCGTCTCCCTCAGTTTTACTAGATATTCTTCCTTGTGATCCTCCCTTTGGGATATTTTATATTTTTAAATGCTGTTCTTTTATCTTTTATTTTATCAGCCACCTCCTTTGTGAACCAGATAGGTTTCATTCTTTTCTTGCTTTTCTTTACTTTTCTAACATATATATTAGTTGCTTCAGTAATTGCTCCTTTTAGTTTGGCCCACTGTTGTTTCACATCTCTCGTTTTCTCCCATCCTTCTAGTTCTTCCTCCAGGTACTTCCCCATTTCAATAAAGTCAGTGTTTTTGAAACACAAAACCCTGGTCTTTGTGCGACTTCTCTGTATCGTATTAGTGATATGAAACCATACCGTTTGATGATCACTGGTGCTGAGGTGGGCACCCACCTGGACATTAGAGACATTATCTCCATTAGTGAGCACTAAATCGAGTATAGCTCCCTCCCTCGTAGGCTCCCTTACCATTTGTTTGAACAGAGCCACTTGCAGGGCATCCACTATCTCTCTACTACTGTTAGATTCCGCAGAAGGGATTCTCCAGTTTACATCCGGTAGATTAAAATCTCCAACAATCACTACTTCTCCCTTCTTACTCATCTTTTGGATGTCTTCAATCAGATCTCTGTCTAGTACTTCCAATTCATTTGGAGGCCTGTACATCTGGTACATTTTTTGACAAGGATAATAAACATGTGGATAATGGTGAGCCTGTGGATATAGTGTATTTGGATTTTCAGAAGGCTTTTGACAAACTCCTTCATGAAAGACTCCTGAGAAAATTAAAAAGTCATGGGATAGGAGGTAATGTCCTATTGTGGATTGTGAACTGGTTAAATGGCAGGAAACAGATAGTAGGACTAAATGGTCAGTTTTCTCAATGGAGGAGGGAAACTATTGGCATATTCTAGTGATTTTTACTGAGATCAATGATTTTATTTTTACTTGTTTATAAATGAGTAAGGTGATCAAATTTGTAGATGACACAAGAATATTTATGGTTGTTAAATCACAAGAAGATTGCAAGAAAGTATAGGAGGAGTTTTTGAGATTAGGAAAATGGACATCCGAATGGCAAATTAAATTTAATGTAGACAAGTGCAAAGTGTTACACATAGGAAAAGTAATCCAAACTGTAGTTACATTATGTTAGGTTTCATATTAGGTGTCACTACTCAGAAAAAGGATCTAGGCATCATCGTGGATAATATGTTAAAATGCTCAGGTCAGTTTGCTATGGCAGTCAAAAAAGCAAATAGACTGTTAGGAATTATTAGAAAAGGAATGGAGAATAAAATGAAGAAGATCATAACACCTCTGTATCACTCCATGGTGCGACTGCATCTAGAGTACTGTGTGTAATTCTGTTTGCCATATCTCAAAAAAGATATAACAAAAATGGAAGTCTCAGAGAAAAGTGACCAAAATGATAAAGGGAATGGAATGGTTACCCTAAGAGGAAAGGCTAAACAGTAGAGCTTGGAAAAGACATGGTTCTGAGGAGATATGAATGAGATGGAACCGGTAAATGTGACTCAGTTGTTTAATCTTTCCAAAAATAGACTAGGGGACACTCCATGAAGATATTAGGTAGCACATTTAAAACAAATAAGAGAATATACTTTTTTTACTCAAATCACAATTAAGCCCACAACTTCAGACTGGCAGCTCTGGTGCTGCCTTGGAGGAAGAAGGTCTCATGATCGGTGAGCATCAGCCTGGTGCAGCAGGAAAGGATCCTGTAGCAAGGACTTGCTCTCCAGGTGGTGCATTGTCCTTTCGCATTGAGGATGTGTCTCCAAGGCCTACTGCCCAAGAGGGAAGGGTTAGGTCGGCCATCATAATTGGTGATTCGATTATTAGGAATGTAGACAGCCGGGTGGCTGGTGGGCGTGAGGATCACCTGGTAACATGCCTACCTGGTGCGAAGGTGGCAGACCTCACATGTCATCTAGATAGGATTTTAGACAGTGCTGGGGAGGAGCTGGCTGTCGTGGTACATGTGGGCACCAACGACATAGGAAAATGTGGGAGGGAGGTTCTAGAAGCCAATTTAGGCTCTTAGGTAGAAATCTTAAATCCAGAACCTCTGAAATGCTCCCTGTTCCACATGCAGGTCCCCAGAGGCAGGCAGAGCTCTGGAGTCTCGATGAATGGATGAGAAGATGGTGCAAGGAAGAGGGATTCGGTTTTGAAAGGAACTGGGGAACTTTTTGGAGAAAGGGGAGCCTCTTCCGAAGGGATGGGCTCCACCTCAGCCAGGGTGGAACCAGACTGCTGGCTCTAATCTTTAAAATGGAGATAG